>NC_137929.1:18229222-18964222 GCF_963969265.1 Rhamphochromis sp. 'chilingali'
AGGGATCAGCTGACACAGATCGCTGGTTAGTTATTTAATGGTTTCAGCTTAGTTTATTTGATCTAAAACTTCAGTGCACGGTTGCAGGGATCAGCTGACACAGATCGCTCGCACAGGCTGGTTAGTTATTTAATGGTTTCAGGTTAGTTTATTTGATCTAATACTTCAGGGCATGGTCGCAAAGATCAGCTGACACAGATCGCTGGGACAGGCTGGTTAGTTATTTAATGGTTTCAGCTTAGTTTATTTGATCTAAAACTTCAGTGCACGATTGCAGGGATCAGCTGAAACAGATCGCTGGTACAGGCTGGTTAGTTATTTAATGGTTTCAGCTTAGTTTATCTAAAACTTCAGTGCACGGTCGCAGGGATCAGCTGACACAGATCGCTGGTTAGTTATTTAATGGTTTCAGCTTAGTTTATTTAATCTAAGACTTCAGTGCATGGTCGCAAAGATCAGCTGACACAGATCCCTGGCACAGGCTGGTTAGTTATTTAATTGTTTCAGCTTACTTTATTTTCTGTAAAACTTCAGTGCACAGTTGCAGGGATCAGCTAACACAGATCCCTGACACACGCTGGTTAGTTATTTAATGGTTTCAACTTAGTTTATTTTCTCTAAAACTTCAGTGCACGGTCGCAGGGATCAGCTGACACAGATCGCTGACACACGCTGGTTAGTTATTTAATGGTTTCAGCTTACTTTATTTTCTGTAAAACTTCAGTGCACAGTTGCAGGGATCAGCTAACACAGATCCCTGACACACGCTGGTTAGTTATTTAATGGTTTCAGCTTACTTTATTTTCTGTAAAACTTCAGTGCACAGTTGCAGGGATCAGCTAACACAGATCCCTGACACACGCTGGTTAGTTATTTAATGGTTTCAACTTAGTTTATTTTCTCTAAAACTTCAGTGCACGGTCGCAGGGATCAGCTGACACAGATCGCTGGTTAGTTATTTAATGGTTTCAGCTTAGTTTATTTGATCTAAGACTTCAGTGCACAGTTGCAGGGATCAGCTAACACAGATCCCTGACACACGCTGGTTAGTTATTTAATGGTTTCAACTTAGTTTATTTTCTCTAAAACTTCAGTGCACGGTCGCAGGGATCAGCTGACACAGATCGCTGGTTAGTTATTTAATGGTTTCAGCTTTGTTTATTTGATCTACAACTTCAGTCCACGTTCGCAGGGATCAGCTGACACAGATCTCTGGCACAGGCTGGTTGGTCATTTAATGGTTTCAGCTTAGTTTATCTAAAACTTCAGTGCACAGTTGCAGGGATCAGCTGACACAGATCGCTGGCACAGGCTGGTTAGTTATTTAATGGTTTCAGCTTAGTTTTTTTGATCTAAAACTTCAGTGCACGGTTGCAGGGATCAGCTAACACAGATCCCTGACACACGCTGGTTGGTTATTTAATGGTTTCAGCTTAGTTTATCTAAAACTTCAGTGCACGGTTGCAGGGATCAGCTGACACAGATCGCTGGCACAGGCTGGTTAGTTATTTAATGGTTTCAGCTTAGTTTATTTGATCTAAAACTTCAGTGCACGGTTGCAGGGATCAGCTGACACAGATCCCTGGCACAGGCTGGTTAGTTATTTAATGGTTTCAGCTTAGTTTATTTGATCTAAAACTTCAGTGCACGGTTGCAGGGATCAGCTGACACAGATCCCTGGCACAGGCTGGTTAGTTATTTAATGGTTTCAGCCAAGTTTATCTAAAACTTCAGTGCACAGTTGCAGGGATCAGCTGACACAGATCGCTGGTACAGGCTGGTTAGTTATTTAATGGTTTCAGCTTAGTTTATTTGATCTAAAACTTCAGTGCACGGTTGCAGGGATCAGCTGACACAGATTGCTCGCACAGGCTGGTTAGTTATTTAATGGTTTCAGGTTAGTTTATTTGATCTAAGACTTCAGTGCATGGTCGCAAAGATCAGCTGACACAGATCCCTGGCACAGGCTGGTTAGTTATTTAATTGTTTCAGCTTACTTTATTTTCTGTAAAAATTCAGTGCACGGTTGCAGGGATCAGTTGACAAAGATTCCTGGCACAGGCTGGTTAGTTATTTAATGGTTTCAACTTAGTTTATTTTCTCTAAAACTTCAGTGCACGGTTGCAGGGATCAGCTGACAAAGATTCATGGCACAGGCTGGTTAGTTATTTAGTGGTTTCAGCTTAGTTTATTTGATCTAAAACTTCAGTGCACGATTGCAGGGATCAGCTGAAACAGATCGCTGGTACAGGCTGGTTAGTTATTTAATGGTTTCAGCTTAGTTTATCTAAAACTTCAGTGCACGGTTGCAGGGATCAGCTGAAACAGATCGCTGGTACAGGCTGGTTAGTTATTTAATGGTTTCAGGTTAGTTTATTTGATCTAAGACTTCAGTGCACGTTCGCAAAGATCAGCTGAAACAGATCGCTGGCACAGATCCCTTGCACAGGCTGGTTAGTTATTTAATGGTTTCAACTTAGTTTATTTTATCTAAAACTTCAGTCCACGTTCGCAGGGATCAGCTGACACAGATCGCTGGTTAGTTATTTAATGGTTTCAGCTTAGTTTATTTTATCTAAAACTTCAGTGCACGTTCGCAGGGATCAGCTGACACAGATCGCTGGTACAGACTGGTTAGTTATTTAATGGTTTCAGCTTAGTTTATTTTATCTAAAACTTCAGTCCACGTTCGCAGGGATCAGCTGACAAAGATCGCTGGCACAGGCTGGTTAGTTATTTAATGGTTTCAGCTTAGTTTATTTTATCTAAAACTTCAGTCCACGTTCGCAGGGATCAGCTGACAAAGATCGCTGGCACAGGCTGGTTAGTTATTTAATGGTTTCAACTTAGTTTATTTTCTCTAAAATTTCAGTGCACGGTCGCAGGGATCAGCTGACACAGATCGCTGGTTAGTTATTTAATGGTTTCAGCTTAGTTTATTTGATCTAAAACTTCAGTGCACGGTTGCAGGGATCAGCTGACACAGATCGCTCGCACAGGCTGGTTAGTTATTTAATGGTTTCAGGTTAGTTTATTTGATCTAATACTTCAGGGCATGGTCGCAAAGATCAGCTGACACAGATCGCTGGGACAGGCTGGTTAGTTATTTAATGGTTTCAGCTTAGTTTATTTGATCTAAAACTTCAGTGCACGATTGCAGGGATCAGCTGAAACAGATCGCTGGTACAGGCTGGTTAGTTATTTAATGGTTTCAGCTTAGTTTATCTAAAACTTCAGTGCACGGTCGCAGGGATCAGCTGACACAGATCGCTGGTTAGTTATTTAATGGTTTCAGCTTAGTTTATTTAATCTAAGACTTCAGTGCATGGTCGCAAAGATCAGCTGACACAGATCCCTGGCACAGGCTGGTTAGTTATTTAATTGTTTCAGCTTACTTTATTTTCTGTAAAACTTCAGTGCACAGTTGCAGGGATCAGCTAACACAGATCCCTGACACACGCTGGTTAGTTATTTAATGGTTTCAACTTAGTTTATTTTCTCTAAAACTTCAGTGCACGGTCGCAGGGATCAGCTGACACAGATCGCTGACACACGCTGGTTAGTTATTTAATGGTTTCAGCTTACTTTATTTTCTGTAAAACTTCAGTGCACAGTTGCAGGGATCAGCTAACACAGATCCCTGACACACGCTGGTTAGTTATTTAATGGTTTCAGCTTACTTTATTTTCTGTAAAACTTCAGTGCACAGTTCCAGGGATCAGCTAACACAGATCCCTGACACACGCTGGTTAGTTATTTAATGGTTTCAACTTAGTTTATTTTCTCTAAAACTTCAGTGCACGGTCGCAGGGATCAGCTGACACAGATCGCTGGTTAGTTATTTAATGGTTTCAGCTTAGTTTATTTGATCTAAGACTTCAGTGCACAGTTGCAGGGATCAGCTAACACAGATCCCTGACACACGCTGGTTAGTTATTTAATGGTTTCAACTTAGTTTATTTTCTCTAAAACTTCAGTGCACGGTCGCAGGGATCAGCTGACACAGATCGCTGGTTAGTTATTTAATGGTTTCAGCTTTGTTTATTTGATCTACAACTTCAGTCCACGTTCGCAGGGATCAGCTGACACAGATCTCTGGCACAGGCTGGTTGGTCATTTAATGGTTTCAGCTTAGTTTATCTAAAACTTCAGTGCACAGTTGCAGGGATCAGCTGACACAGATCGCTGGCACAGGCTGGTTAGTTATTTAATGGTTTCAGCTTAGTTTTTTTGATCTAAAACTTCAGTGCACGGTTGCAGGGATCAGCTAACACAGATCCCTGACACACGCTGGTTGGTTATTTAATGGTTTCAGCTTAGTTTATCTAAAACTTCAGTGCACGGTTGCAGGGATCAGCTGACACAGATCGCTGGCACAGGCTGGTTAGTTATTTAATGGTTTCAGCTTAGTTTATTTGATCTAAAACTTCAGTGCACGGTTGCAGGGATCAGCTGACACAGATCCCTGGCACAGGCTGGTTAGTTATTTAATGGTTTCAGCTTAGTTTATTTGATCTAAAACTTCAGTGCACGGTTGCAGGGATCAGCTGACACAGATCCCTGGCACAGGCTGGTTAGTTATTTAATGGTTTCAGCCAAGTTTATCTAAAACTTCAGTGCACAGTTGCAGGGATCAGCTGACACAGATCGCTGGTACAGGCTGGTTAGTTATTTAATGGTTTCAGCTTAGTTTATTTGATCTAAAACTTCAGTGCACGGTTGCAGGGATCAGCTGACACAGATTGCTCGCACAGGCTGGTTAGTTATTTAATGGTTTCAGGTTAGTTTATTTGATCTAAGACTTCAGTGCATGGTCGCAAAGATCAGCTGACACAGATCCCTGGCACAGGCTGGTTAGTTATTTAATTGTTTCAGCTTACTTTATTTTCTGTAAAAATTCAGTGCACGGTTGCAGGGATCAGTTGACAAAGATTCCTGGCACAGGCTGGTTAGTTATTTAATGGTTTCAACTTAGTTTATTTTCTCTAAAACTTCAGTGCACGGTTGCAGGGATCAGCTGACAAAGATTCATGGCACAGGCTGGTTAGTTATTTAGTGGTTTCAGCTTAGTTTATTTGATCTAAAACTTCAGTGCACGATTGCAGGGATCAGCTGAAACAGATCGCTGGTACAGGCTGGTTAGTTATTTAATGGTTTCAGCTTAGTTTATCTAAAACTTCAGTGCACGGTTGCAGGGATCAGCTGAAACAGATCGCTGGTACAGGCTGGTTAGTTATTTAATGGTTTCAGGTTAGTTTATTTGATCTAAGACTTCAGTGCACGTTCGCAAAGATCAGCTGAAACAGATCGCTGGCACAGATCCCTTGCACAGGCTGGTTAGTTATTTAATGGTTTCAACTTAGTTTATTTTATCTAAAACTTCAGTCCACGTTCGCAGGGATCAGCTGACACAGATCGCTGGTTAGTTATTTAATGGTTTCAGCTTAGTTTATTTTATCTAAAACTTCAGTGCACGTTCGCAGGGATCAGCTGACACAGATCGCTGGTACAGACTGGTTAGTTATTTAATGGTTTCAGCTTAGTTTATTTTATCTAAAACTTCAGTCCACGTTCGCAGGGATCAGCTGACAAAGATCGCTGGCACAGGCTGGTTAGTTATTTAATGGTTTCAGCTTAGTTTATTTTATCTAAAACTTCAGTCCACGTTCGCAGGGATCAGCTGACAAAGATCGCTGGCACAGGCTGGTTAGTTATTTAATGGTTTCAACTTAGTTTATTTTCTCTAAAATTTCAGTGCACGGTCGCAGGGATCAGCTGACACAGATCGCTGGTTAGTTATTTAATGGTTTCAGCTTAGTTTATTTGATCTAAAACTTCAGTGCACGGTTGCAGGGATCAGCTGACACAGATCGCTCGCACAGGCTGGTTAGTTATTTAATGGTTTCAGGTTAGTTTATTTGATCTAATACTTCAGGGCATGGTCGCAAAGATCAGCTGACACAGATCGCTGGGACAGGCTGGTTAGTTATTTAATGGTTTCAGCTTAGTTTATTTGATCTAAAACTTCAGTGCACGATTGCAGGGATCAGCTGAAACAGATCGCTGGTACAGGCTGGTTAGTTATTTAATGGTTTCAGCTTAGTTTATCTAAAACTTCAGTGCACGGTCGCAGGGATCAGCTGACACAGATCGCTGGTTAGTTATTTAATGGTTTCAGCTTAGTTTATTTAATCTAAAACTTCAGTGCACGATTGCAGGGATCAGCTGAAACAGATCGCTGGCACAGGCTGGTTAGTTATTTAATGGTTTCAGCTTTGTTTATTTGATCTACAACTTCAGTCCACGTTCGCAGGGATCAGCTGACACAGATCTCTGGCACAGCCTGGTTGGTTATTTAATGGTTTCAGCTTAGTTTATTTGATCTAAGACTTCAGTGCATGGTCGCAGGGATCAGCTGACACAGATCTCTGGCACAGCCTGGTTAGTTATTTAATTGTTTCAGCTTACTTTATTTTCTGTAAAACTTCAGTGCACAGTTGCAGGGATCAGCTGACACAGATCCCTGACACACGCTGGTTAGTTATTTAATGGTTTCAACTTAGTTTATTTTCTCTAAAACTTCAGTGCACGGTTGCAGGGATCAGCTGACACAGATCGCTGGCACAGGCTGGTTAGTTGTTTAGTCGTTTCAGCTTAGTTTATTTGATCTAAAACTTCAGTGCATGGTCGCAAAGATCAGCTGACACAGATCCCTGGCACAGGCTGGTTAGTTATTTAATGGTTTCAAATTAGTTTATTTGATCTAAAAATTCAGTGCACGGTTGCAGGGATCAGCTGACACAGATCTCTGGCACAGCCTGGTTGGTTATTTAATGGTTTCAGGTTAGTTTATTTGATCTAAGACTTCAGTGCACGTTCGCAAAGATCAGCTGAAACAGATCGCTGGCACAGATCCCTTGCACAGGCTGGTTAGTTATTTAATGGTTTCAACTTAGTTTATTTTATCTTAAACTTCAGTGCACGGTCGCAGAGATCCGCTGACACAGATCGCTGGTTAGTTATTTAATGGTTTCAGCTTAGTTTATCTAAAACTTCAGTGCACGGTTGCAGGGATCAGCTGACACAGATCCCTGGCACAGGCTGGTTAGTTATTTAATGGTTTTAACTTAGTTTATTTGATCTAAAACTTCAGTGCACGATTGCAGGGATCAGCTGAAACAGATCGCTGGTACAGGCTGGTTAGTTATTTAATGGTTTCAGCCAAGTTTATCTAAAACTTCAGTGCACGGTTGCAGGGATCAGCTGAAACAGATCGCTGGTACAGGCTGGTTAGTTATTTAATGGTTTCAGCTTAGTTTATCTAAAACTTCAGTGCACGGTTGCAGGGATCAGCTGACACAGATCGCTGGCAGAGGCTGGTTAGTTATTTAATGGTTTCAGCTTAGTTTATTTGATCTAAGACTTCAGTCCACGTTCGCAGGGATCAGCTGACACAGATCCCTGGCACAGCCTGGTTGGTTATTTAATGGTTTCAGCTTAGTTTATCTAAAACTTCAGTGCACGGTTGCAGGAATCAGCTGACACAGATCGCTGGCACAGGCTGGTTAGTTATTTAATGGTTTCAGCTTAGTTTATCTAAAACTTCAGTGCACGGTTGCAGGAATCAGCTGACACAGATCGCTGGCACAGGCTGGTTAGTTATTTAATGGTTTCAGCTTAGTTTATTTGATCTAAGACTTCAGTGCACGGTTGCAGGGATCAGCTGACACAGATCGCTTGCACAGGCTGGTTAGTTATTTCGTGGTTTCAGCTTAGTTTATTTTGATCTAAGACTTCAGTGCACGTTCGCAAAGATCAGCTGAAACAGATTGCTGGCACAGGCTGGTTAGTTATTTAATGGTTTCAGCTTAGTTTATCTAAAACTTCAGTGCACGGTCGCAGGGATCCGCTGACACGGATCGCTGGCACAGGCTGGTTAGTTATTTAATGGTTTCAGCTTAGTTTATCTAAAACTTCAGTGCACGGTTGCAGGGATCAGCTGACACAGATCCCTGGCACAGGCTGGTTAGTTATTTAATGGTTTCAGCCAAGTTTATCTAAAACTTCAGTGCACGGTTGCAGGGATCAGCTGACACAGATCGCTCGCACAGGCTGGTTAGTTATTTAATGGTTTCAGCTTACTTTATTTTCTGTAAAACTTCAGTGCACAGTTGCAGGGATCAGCTAACACAGATCCCTGACACACGCTGGTTAGTTATTTAATGGTTTCAACTTAGTTTATTTTCTCTAAAAATTCAGTGCACGGTTGCAGGGATCAGTTGACAAAGATTCCTGGCACAGGCTGGTTAGTTATTTAATGGTTTCAACTTAGTTTATTTTCTCTAAAACTTCAGTGCACGGTTGCAGGGATCAGCTGACACAGACCGCTGGCACAGGCTGGTTAGTTATTTAGTGGTTTCAGCTTAGTTTATTTTATCTTAAACTTCAGTGCACGGTTGCAGGAATCAGCTGACACAGATCGCTGGCACATGCTGGTTAGTTATTTAATGGTTTCAGCTTAGTTTATCTAAAACTTCAGTGCACGGTTGCAGGGATCAGCTGACACAGATCGCTGGCACAGGCTGGTTAGTTATTTAATGGTTTCAGCTTAGTTTATTTTATCTAAGACTTCAGTGCACGGTTGCAGGGATCAGCTGACACAGATCGCTGGCACAGGCTGGTTAGTTATTTTGTGGTTTCAGCTTAGTTTATTTTGATCTAAGACTTCAGTCCACGTTCGCAGGGATCAGCTGAAACAGATCGCTGGCACAGGCTGGTCAGTTATTTAATGGTTTCAGCTTAGTTTATCTAAAACTTCAGTGCACGGTTGCAGGGATCAGCTGACACAGATCGCTGGCACAGGCTGGTTAGTTATTTAATGGTTTCAACTTAGTTTATTTGATCTAAAACTTCAGTGCACGGTTGCAGGGATCAGCTGACACAGATCGCTGGCACAGGCTGGTTAGTTATTTAATAGTTTCAACTTAGTTTATTTGATCTAAAACTTCAGTGCACGGTTGCAGGGATCAGCTGACACAGATCGCTGGCACAGGCTGGTTAGTTATTTAATGGTTTCAGCTTAGTTTATATAAAACTTCAGTGCACGGTTGCAGGGATCAGCTGACACAGATCGCTGGTACAGGCTGGTTAGTTATTTAATGGTTTCAGCTTAGTTTATCTAAAACTTCAGTGCACGGTTGCAGGGATCAGCTGACACAGACCGCTGGCACAGGCTGGTTAGTTATTTAGTGGTTTCAGCTTAGTTTATTTTATCTTAAACTTCAGTGCACGGTCGCAGGGATCAGCTGACACAGATCGCTGGTTAGTTATTTAGTGGTTTCAGCTTAGTTTATTTTATCTTAAACTTCAGTGCACGGTTGCAGGGATCAGCTGACACAGATCTCTGGCACAGCCTGGTTGGTTATTTAATGGTTTCAGCTTAGTTTATTTGATCTAAAACTTCAGTGCACGGTTGCAGGGATCAGCTGACACAGAATCGCTGGTACAGACTGGTTAGTTATTTAATGGTTTAGGTTTGGTTTATTTAAACTAAAACTTCAGTGCACGGTTGCAGGGATCAGCTGACACAGATCGCTGGCACAGGCTGGTTAGTTATTTAATGGTTTAGGTTTGGTTTATTTGATCTAAAACTTCAGTCCACGTTCGCAGGGATCAGCTGACACAGATCGCTGGTACAGACTGGTTAGTTATTTAATGGTTTCAGCTTAGTTTATTTTATCTAAAACTTCAGTCCACGTTCGCAGGGATCAGCTGACAAAGATCGCTGGCACAGGCTGGTTCGTTATTTAATGGTTTCAGCTTAGTTTATTTTATCTAAAACTTCAGTCCACGTTCGCAGGGATCAGCTGACAAAGATCGCTGGCACAGGCTGGTTAGTTATTTAATGGTTTCAGCTTAGTTTATTTTATCTAAAACTTCAGTCCACGTTCGCAGGGATCAGCTGACAAAGATCGCTGGCACAGGCTGGTTAGTTATTTAATGGTTTCAACTTAGTTTATTTTCTCTAAAACTTCAGTGCACGGTCGCAGGGATCAGCTGACACAGATCGCTGGTTAGTTATTTAATGGTTTCAGCTTAGTTTATTTTCTCTAAAACTTCAGTCCACGTTCGCAGGGATCAGCTGACACAGATCTCTGGCACAGCCTGGTTGGTTATTTAATGGTTTCAGCTTAGTTTATTTGATCTAAAACTTCAGTGCACGGTTGCAGGGATCAGCTGACACAGATCGCTCGCACAGGCTGGTTAGTTATTTAATGGTTTCAGGTTAGTTTATTTGATCTAATACTTCAGGGCATGGTCGCAAAGATCAGCTGACACAGATCGCTGGGACAGGCTGGTTAGTTATTTAATGGTTTCAGCTTAGTTTATTTGATCTAAAACTTCAGTGCAGGGTTGCAGGGATCAGCTGACACAGATCCCTGGCACAGGCTGGTTAGTTATTTAATGGTTTCAGCTTAGTTTATTTGATCTAAAACTTCAGTGCACGATTGCAGGGATCAGCTGAAACAGATCGCTGGTACAGGCTGTTTAGTTATTTAATGGTTTCAGCTTAGTTTATCTAAAACTTCAGTGCACGGTTGCAGGGATCAGCTGAAACAGATCGCTGGTACAGGCTGGTTAGTTATTTAATGGTTTCAGGTTAGTTTATTTGATCTAAGACTTCAGTGCACGTTCGCAAAGATCAGCTGAAACAGATCGCTGGCACAGATCCCTTGCACAGGCTGGTTAGTTATTTAATGGTTTCAACTTAGTTTATTTTATCTAAAACTTCAGTGCACGGTCGCAGGGATCCGCTGACACAGATCGCTGGTTAGTTATTTAATGGTTTCAGCTTTGTTTATTTGATCTAAAACTTCAGTCCACGTTCGCAGGGATCAGCTGACACAGATCGCTGGCACAGGCTGGTTAGTTATTTAATGGTTTCAGATTTGTTTATTTGATCTAAAACTTCAGTCCACGTTCGCAGGGATCAGCTGACACAGATCGCTGGCACAGGCTGGTTAGTTATTTAATGGTTTCAACTTAGTTTATTTTATCTAAAACTTCAGTGCACGGTCGCAGGGATCCGCTGACACAGATCGCTGGTTAGTTATTTAATGGTTTCAGCTTTGTTTATTTGATCTAAAACTTCAGTCCACGTTCGCAGGGATCAGCTGACACAGATCGCTGGCACAGGCTGGTTAGTTATTTAATGGTTTCAGCTTAGTTTATTTGATCTAAGACTTCAGTGCACGGTTGCAGGGATCAGCTGACACAGATCGCTGGCACAGGCTGGTTAGTTATTTAATGGTTTCAGCTTAGTTTATCTAAAACTTCAGTGCACGGTCGCAGGGATACGCTGACACAGATCGCTGGTACAGGCTGGTTAGTTATTTAATGGTTTCAGCTTAGTTTATCTTAAACTTCAGTGCACGGTTGCAGGAATCAGCTGACACAGATCCCTGGCACAGGCTGGTTAGTTATTTAATGGTTTCAGCCAAGTTTATCTAAAACTTCAGTGCACGGTTGCAGGGATAAGCTGACACAGATCGCTCGCACAGGCTGGTTAGTTATTTAATGGTTTCAGCTTTTCAGCTTACTTTTCTCTAAATTGTGTAAAGTGTAAATTGTATAAACTGTCTTGTGTTGTTGAATTTCTTCTGTGTGGATCCAGAGTGTGAAAAAACGATTTGATTTGAGAACTTTGTGTGATTGCTGGGAGATTTTTTAGTTGGGTCGTATTTCTTCTCTACCTGGAAAAGGCAGAGATCTGTGCTTCATTTGATGTTGTGTAAATAAAGCTTTTAAAAAAGTTGGTTGAGTCTCTCGTATAAGGAGGGAAAACGGTGCATGGTAGATTGTCTGGATTATTTTTCTATGTGAAAACTTTGTAGTTGTTAGGGAAGTGAATGTGAGAGTGAATTTTCGCTGGCTTTGCGTGCTTAAAACTGTTGCAGTGGACGTTTGTGAAGTTTTGTTGTGAAAGGACGATTAGAGTGTGTGTGTGTGTGTAGGTGTGTCTGTGAGAGAAAGACAAGGTGGGGGCCGAGTGCTGTGTGTGTGTGACTTTCTGCATGACAGAAGAGGAAGGAGAAGTAGGTCAGTTGATTTTCTGTGAAATAATAATAGTCAAGAAAAAGGGAAAACAATAAAGTGTGGAAGTGTGAGTGAGATATTGTCTCTGACTGGGGAAGCAGTGAGAGTAGAGGTCACCTTATTCCCCTGCTGGACACAAGAGAGAACATGATTTGGAGTGTTGTGGAGGAAAATGATTAGTAATAACATCAAGCAGTTTTTGTGTTTGCAGTCAAGAACATATGAAATTTTTACTTGTGGGGTTTAAAGTTAGTAAAGAGTTAAATCTACCCTCCTCAAGACTAGGAGTGAGTGATAAATACGGGAAATGAAGCAGGATTTATAAGGTCTTCAACTGATCCTTGGTTCAGTTCAATAATTTAGGCAGTTATGTTTTCACAAATACTAAAGGTATGTTTAGTGTCTTCATACAGGTGTTTTTTCTTAACCTGGAAACCTGAGTACGGCAGCAGAAGACAGGCCAAGCTTTGGCTAAAATTCACGGCTGGACACCAGAGTTGTCCCCACCCCTCCCGGAAAAAAAAAAAAAAAAAAAAAAAAAAGAGAGAATGAAGTTTTAGGCAGGTTTTTCTCGCTGAACTGCTCTGGGTGCTGTGTCCCTGAATCTCACCAGTGTTAACCTCTGGCGGAAGACATGGAAAAAAGGAAAAGATGTTCCTGGTAAATGACCGAAACAAATAAAACCACACACAACCAGAGAAAGGTATGAGAAGTGTGAGGTACAGACACATGTGCGTGTGAGAGAAATGCCTCATTTGAGAAAAAGTTAGATTAACCCATACACTGCATTTCGTTGCCCTGTACCTGTGCATGTGCAATGACAATAAAGTGGAATTCTATTCTATTCTATATACAGACGCACCCATACATGCAATGAAGAAACAGCTTACATACATGTGCACGTACATGCAAGGTTAAAGTAGCGACACTTAACATACACCTGTTTTTAAATGATATAGTTTATACATTACTGACAAATAAACTCTCTGGGTTGCAGGACGACAACTTAACGTGAAAAGACAAAGACACTGGTCTGATGATTAAGTGAGGATACGACAAATTTAGTGGTTAAATTGGGACATGTTTTTGTTGATTGTTTAAGACAAATGACTACTGAATGGTAGAAAATTCCTTTTTAGGTTTCTAAACAGGATTTTAAGAATTTTAACACGTATCTGTGTTGTCCTGTCAACTTGGGGGGTCATGAGTTGATTATGTGGTGAGAAAAAACAAAAAAGGGGGGAGACGAGATTTCGTTGTTTCTCCCCTCTCGGGATAACACAGCCAACACAACATCATTTTCCTGTTCGCCTGTTTTGTTTGTTTTTGTTTTTTCTGAAAGCCGAAGCTGACCTGGACTCCTACCCTCCCCTCTACCATCGTTGCCCTCTCCGCGACCATCTTTGACCCTTTGACCCCTGAAGGCCACAGCAGCTGGACTCATAACAACAACTTGAGGATGTCAACAGTGCTGCAAAAGAAAAAAGCGATCTCATGCAGCAGAGACGGAGAGCACTAAACCTAAAGCCCGTTTCACTACACGGGGGAAATTCCCAGGCTGCATCAGCTGACAGAGCTGTGACGAGACGCGCATTAAGCCCGGAGGAAAAGGGAGGGTGAGCAAAAGAATGCTGACCTCTGAGAAGAGCCGAACAGCAGAGCTGCAGAAGGCCGTGGAGCAAAGTAAGGACAACATAAACAGACTCCAATCTGACGTGGAAGGAAAAGACTCTGAGGTTTTTGCCCTCAGTAAGAGCTCAAGGCATCAGAGCAGAAATTGAGCATGGCTCCGGAGGAGCTGGCTGCTAATTGAACTCATCAGTCAGACTTGGAGTTTCACGTACAGGACTTGTAATCAGGCGGAAGCTTGCTGGAGCAGGAGGTCGTCAGACTTGACGCAAAGTTCCAACAGCAGGAGTAAACCCTGAAAGAGCTACAGAAGCAAAAGGGTCAAGTTACAAGGAGAAGATGCAGGCAGCTGCAACAACGGATGAAAACAGACCCAAAGAGGAGGGGAGGACCCCAGGGCATGCTTCAGGCCGCTGGTTTACCTAAACTACAGAACAGGAAGGTGATGAACACAAACATACACCAACACACGAACACACACTTCTGCAGGCGCCGACTTAGAATGAAGAGAAACACACACATGAACACTTATGCACTCGTTGAGGGAGTGAAAACTGATACATACCCATGCACCAAAATCAAAATGTTGATTTAATTCACTAAGAAGTGACACACAATGCTCCAGCTGCTGCAATGAAGAATGCTTTACTGACAAAGGCTCAATGCTGCACACAACAAAGTCAAATACAGAATTTGCTATAATAATAAGACCAGAGGGCATTTGTGTGGTCTGGGGAGCAGAGTCCGGAGCGGTTTGGTTATAAAAACGATGCCTGTGCGAGATATCTGGGGCTTAAGGCCTCGACTCAATTGTTTACTGTACACTAAAAAGAAAAGAAAACAGCCTGAGCAGTGGTGCAGAATGAAAACGATGAATTAACAGTGTGAGTCTTATTTCAGAGCGCCACATCATTGTGATGGAGATTGAATAGAAGGAGGAACACACGGACAAAGAAGAAGAGAAAGGGGGGGCAGCCCTTGAACACGATTGCCTGAGGTATTAAAGTTCTGTGCTAAATTCTGGTTTCCAGTGTGAGAAAAGTCACGCAGTGCCAGTAGTAGAGCTAGGTTGAGTGATGATTCTAAATTACTGTAAGTAAATCATCGTACACCGTTCAAGTTTCATGATAACGGGGATCTAGACTTTGTTGAACCCTAGGCAATTTGAACAGGTAAAATTTGAGTGACCAAGTAGCAGTTGAATAAAAGTCATTGAATAAGTGTTGAAATAAACAGGCAGAATTAAGAGAATTAAAATATTTCAAGAGTTCAAATTACTTAATATGGAAACGGTTCTATTTTGTTTCACGAACGCAAAACATATAGGTTTATGAATATGAAAAGGTTGAGGTGGTGTTGATTTGACTCTGTGTAGGTTTAGGTGGGTATTTTTATTGATGGGAGGAATATTCAGTGACAAGTCCTAAGACCCGGGCGTCTGCATTTTGTTTTTGTTATTTTTCATTTTATTTTGTTTTATATTTTGAACAGTGCACTGATTTTTGTTTCTGAATCTTTTCTTTAAGCAGATCTGCACATCGGAAATTACAAGCATTACACGTCGGCGAGAAAATTGTTGGAAGTGAGTTTCTCCGCATTGAAATGGGTTCTGGAGGAAACACTTGTGGGGACAATTAGAAACGAGAGTCCCTGTCTAAAAAAGGATTCAGCGAGGTAATCCGATCTCAAGTTCTTCTTTTTCTTTTTGAAATGAGCTCATTTTGCTGAGGGCGGAAATCTAAATGCGGCGATGGTTTCCGCTATCAGCAAAGAAAGAAAAATGGATGAATGAATGAATGGATGAAAGACTGGAAATAAAACAAACGGACTGACTGGTAAAAGCTGACAAGACTTGACTACGACTTAAGGTTAACCTCCACCGAGATAGAACAAGAGGGTGGATGAATTTATGTGTGATTCTTTTTACAGGAAATCTTTTTATAGCACCTCTGGAATGTGGATGGGCTGCTAATGTTTGCTTTGCTGTGTTAAGAATGTGTGAGGAGGGTGCAGTAGAAAACAGACAAGTGACATGAAAACAAGTAATAATAACAAATAACTAATTTGGGGACAGTTTGACAGAGCTCACTAACTGGCCAATTAGGGAGCTCTTGGTAGGGATACACAAGTGGAGTAACATTGCCCAAAGGGTGAATAAAACAAATTGTGGCAATAATAGTGATTTAATGATCAGAGAAATCCTGAACATGATACTTGTCTGTTGTGCTGAATCTTTTATTACTCTTATGATTTGCAGGTGGTTGTAAATAAGCTGTTTGCTTTAACAGGTTTGCTTTTTAGCTGAATTGCAAAATACAACTAGAACAATTAATTGAGACTAATTAAAACTAACCTGACACTGAGGAGGTTCTATATAAGGAAGAACTAAAACAGGTATAAAGTGCATTTGATCTTTAATTGCAGGTTGTTGCTCATTATTGAAGTGTGCTCATAAAGGCAAAAGCTATATAGGGGGTCTATGATTTGGTCTGTGTTTTAATAATTTAGGTATGGCAAAATTAAAGGTTTTTAGACAATTTAGGGGACCAGTGAGAAGCATAATTAGATGATCAGAAACTGAGTACTACACTCAAGTTAGAATTAAGAATGCCCAATTTGTTTGAGGTCTGTTGTTCATTTTTATACACACATTGCAAATGTGCTTATAAGGAGCTGGCACTTAGTCTGTGAAGGTCAAAAGCTTCATCCGACAACGGATCGGATTGATATATTGGAGCTATTGACTTCACGTGCAGAGGGTTAAGTGCATGCACGCTTACACACATAAGCATGGCATAGGATTGGAATAAACAAAGTCAACAACATTAGGTTAGGAGAGCCAGCGCAGGAGAGGTGGTGGCTTTCTGTCTCTTGCAGAGAAGGGAACAGACACCAGACGGGGACACGGAGATATGGGGACCCTCCACAGCAACGGGGGTCAAGTGTCATGGCCTTGGGGCTCCTTGAGAAGATGGATCCCATAACCACAGCGATAACCAGGAAGGGGTTGGCGAAAACTAGGAACACCAGAGACCAACGAGGTTCGAGAGGCTTTTGGCAAAAAGGGGGACACGGCGGTGACAACGGACAACTAACATACAGATCTTTGTTTGAAAGTGGGGCAGAATAATCCCCAGATCTGTGTAACGACTGAAGGGTGGTCTAACCCCGGAAGTCGAAGAAAGAAGAATCCGAGGGCGTTTCTTCACTCCAAGAGGAGGTGGTAAAGGGGCCTGAAGCGTGTCAGGCTGAAACTCGAGTCTGAAGCTAAAAGAACAGCTGGGTTGTGGGAAAATTGGAAATTGGAAAACAACGGAGGTGTTGGGGTTGATAAGTGTCATAACGTGTTTGTTTGGTTTGGAGACAAATCCTGGTGTGAGTTGGGCTGGCAAGCCAGCCCAAAGAGGAGGAATGTGACCAGGAGATATTTTATTTTGTATTCTTATGATCACAGTTATAATTAGAAGTATCAATCATTAATCATTTATCATTGTGGAATCTGAGGACAGTATAATCTTTGTTTTATATCTATGGTAATCTGAGTAAAGATTAATGTATGCAGGTTATCATCATTGTACTCAAGTCTCAAATGGTATCCACAGCATTGTATTCACCGTCCATAACTGGAGGGTCTAGCAGGACCTTGTTCTAATTCATTTGCAGGCCTACATCAGAACATGCACATAGAGAGTTATGTAAACACGCACGTTCACCCTTATTTACACAGGGAGGTCATGTCAGGACATTCTCTAGTTGGACACACAGGCTCACCGAACTGCACAACATGACATGTCACACACTTGGTTTTCTCTAAAGTATCATCTGATGTTTGTATAAGGAGAACTTTGGACTATGGGGAGACTGTTATCATTTCCAGTAAGGTCTAACTGTGTGATGTCATCATGGGTTATATAAGGATGGGGAACGGTCCACTCTTAGGAGATCTGTGGCTGTACGCTTGTCTTCCCATGCTTCTGTCTTAGAAGTGTGCAATAAAATCACTATGTTTGTCACCTACACGGACTCGGCTGTTTTTCCTTCTTACCCAAACTGAACCAGACGTAACAATTTTCTGTAAAACTTCAGTGCACAGTTGCAGGGATCAGCTAACACAGATCCCTGACACACGCTGGTTAGTTATTTAATGGTTTCAACTTAGTTTATTTTCTCTAAAAATTCAGTGCACGGTTGCAGGGATCAGTTGACAAAGATTCCTGGCACAGGCTGGTTAGTTATTTAATGGTTTCAACTTAGTTTATTTTCTCTAAAACTTCAGTGCACGGTTGCAGGGATCAGCTGACACAGACCGCTGGCACAGGCTGGTTAGTTATTTAGTGGTTTCAGCTTAGTTTATTTTATCTTAAACTTCAGTGCACGGTCGCAGGGATCAGCTGACACAGATCGCTGGTTAGTTATTTAGTGGTTTCAGCTTAGTTTATTTTATCTTAAACTTCAGTGCACGGTTGCAGGGATCAGCTGACACAGATCTCTGGCACAGCCTGGTTGGTTATTTAATGGTTTCAGCTTAGTTTATTTGATCTAAAACTTCAGTGCACGGTTGCAGGGATCAGCTGACACAGATCGCTCGCACAGGCTGGTTAGTTATTTAATGGTTTCAGGTTAGTTTATTTGATATAAGACTTCAGTGCATGGTCGCAAAGATCAGCTGACACAGATCTCTGGCACAGGCTGGTTAGTTATTTAATGGTTTCAACTTAGTTTATTTTCTCTAAAAATTCAGTGCACGGTTGCAGGGATCAGTTGACAAATATTCCTGGCACAGGCTGGTTAGTTATTTAATGGTTTCAACTTAGTTTATTTTCTCTAAAAATTCAGTGCACGGTTGCAGGGATCAGCTGACACAGATCGCTGGCACAGGCTGGTTAGTTATTTAGTGGTTTCAGCTTAGTTTATTTGATCTAAAACTTCAGTACACGTTCGCAGGGATCAGCTGACACAGATCTCTGGCACAGGCTGGTTAGTTATTTAATGGTTTCAACTTAGTTTATCTAAAACTTCAGTGCACGGTTGCAGGAATCAGCTGACACAGATCGCTGGCACAGGCTGGTTAGTTATTTAATGGTTTCGGTTTGGTTTATTTTATCTAAAACTTCAGTGCACGGTTGCAGGGATCAGCTGACACAGATCGCTGGCACAGGCTGGTTAGTTATTTAATGGTTTCAGCTTAGTTTATCTAAAACTTCAGTGCACGGTTGCAGGGATCAGATGAAACAGATCGCTGGTACAGGCTGGTTAGTTATTTAATGGTTTCAGCCAAGTTTATCTAAAACTTCAGTGCGCGGTTGCAGGGATCAGCTGACACAGATCCCTTGCACAGGCTGGTTAGTTATTTAATGGTTTCAACTTAGTTTATTTTATCTAAAACTTCAGTGCACGGTCGCAGGGATCCGCTGACACAGATCGCTGGCACAGGCTGGTTAGTTATTTAATGGTTTCAGCTTAGTTTATTTGATCTAAAACTTCAGTGCACGCTTGCAGGGATCAGCTGACACAGATCGCTGTCACAGGCTGGTTAGTTATTTAAATGGTTTCAGGTTAGTTTATTTGATCTAAGACTTCAGTGCATGGTCGCAAAGATCAGCTGACACAGATCCCTGGCACAGGCTGGTTAGTTATTTAATGGTTTCAACTTAGTTTATTTTCTCTAAAACTTCAATGCACGGTTGCAGGGATCAGCTAACACAGATCCCTGACACACGCTGGTTAGTTATTTAATGGTTTCAACTTAGTTTATTTTCTCTAAAACTTCAGTGCACGGTTGCAGGGATCAGCTGACACAGATCGCTGGCACAGGCTGGTTAGTTATTTAGTGGTTTCAGCTTAGTTTATTTGATCTAAAACTTCAGTGCACGTTCGCAGGGATCAGCTGACACAGATCGCTGTCACAGGCTGGTTAGTTATTTAATGGTTTCAACTTAGTTTATTTTATCTTAAAATTCAGTGCACGGTCGCAGGGATCCGCTGACACAGATCGCTGGTTAGTTATTTAATGGTTTCAGCTTAGTTTATTTTATCTAAAACTTCAGTGCACGGTCGCAGGGATCAGCTGACACAGATCGCTGGTTAGTTATTTAATGGTTTCAGCTTTGTTTATTTGATCTAAAACTTCAGTCCACGTTCGCAGGGATCAGCTGACCCAGATCGCTGGCACAGGCTGGTTAGTTATTTAATGGTTTCAGCTTAGTTTATTTGATCTAAGACTTCAGTGCACGGTTGCAGGGATCAGCTGACACAGATCGCTGGCACAGGCTGGTTAGTTATTTAATGGTTTCAACTTAGTTTATTTTATCTAAAACTTCAGTGCACGGTCGCAGGGATCAGCTGACACAGATCGCTGGTTAGTTATTTAATGGTTTCAGCTTTGTTTATTTGATCTAAAACTTCAGTGCACGGTTGCAGGGATCAGCTGACACAGATCGCTGTCACAGGCTGGTTAGTTATTTAAATGGTTTCAACTTAGTTTATCATAAAAAACTTCAGTGCACGGTTGCAGGAATCAGCTGAAACAGATCGCTGGCACAGGCTGGTTAGTTATTTAATGGTTTCAGCTTAGTTTATCTAAAACTTCAGTGCACGGTTGCAGGGATCAGATGAAACAGATCGCTGGCACAGGCTGGTTAGTTATTTAATGGTTTCGGTTTGGTTTATTTTATCTAAAACTTCAGTGCACGGTTGCAGGGATCAGCTGACACAGATCGCTGGCACAGGCTGGTTAGTTATTTAATGGTTTCAGCTTAGTTTATCTAAAACTTCAGTGCACGGTTGCAGGGATCAGATGAAACAGATCGCTGGCACAGGCTGGCTAGTTATTTAATGGTTTCAACTTAGTTTATCTAAAACTTCAGTGCACGGTTGCAGGGATCAGCTGACACAGATCCCTGGCACAGGCTGGCTAGTTATTTAATGGTTTCAGCTTAGTTTATCTAAAACTTCAGTGCACGGTTGCAGGGATCAGCTGACACAGATCCCTTGCACAGGCTGGTTAGTTATTTAATGGTTTCAACTTAGTTTATTTGATCTAAAACTTCAGTGCACGGTTGCAGGGATCAGCTGACACAGATCCCTTGCACAGGCTGGTTAGTTATTTAATGGTTTCAACTTAGTTTATTTTATCTAAAACTTCAGTGCACGGTTGC
This sequence comes from Rhamphochromis sp. 'chilingali', assembly GCF_963969265.1. Classification (NCBI taxonomy): domain Eukaryota; kingdom Metazoa; phylum Chordata; class Actinopteri; order Cichliformes; family Cichlidae; genus Rhamphochromis; species Rhamphochromis sp. 'chilingali'. The sequence continues at coordinate 18,250,105 of NC_137929.1, forward strand.
AGGGATCAGCTGAAACAGATCGCTGGCACAGGCTGGTTAGTTATTTAATGGTTTCGGTTTGGTTTATTTTATCTAAAACTTCAGTGCACGGTTGCAGGGATGAGCTGAAACAGATCGCTGGCACAGGCTGGTTAGTTATTTAATGGTTTCAGCTTAGTTTATCTAAAACTTCAGTGCACGGTTGCAGGGATCAGATGAAACAGATCGCTGGCACAGGCTGGCTAGTTATTTAATGGTTTCAGCTTAGTTTATCTAAAACTTCAGTGCACGGTTGCAGGGATCAGCTGACACAGATCCCTGACACAGGCTGGTTAGTTATTTAATGGTTTTAACTTAGTTTATTTGATCTAAAACTTCAGTGCACGATTGCAGGGATCAGCTGAAACAGATCGCTGGTACAGGCTGGTTAGTTATTTAATGGTTTCAGCCAAGTTTATCTAAAACTTCAGTGCGCGGTTGCAGGGATCAGCTGACACAGATCGCTGGCACAGGCTGGTTAGTTATTTAATGGTTTCAGCTTAGTTTATTTGATCTAAAACTTCAGTGCACGCTTGCAGGGATCAGCTGACACAGATCGCTGTCACAGGCTGGTTAGTTATTTAAATGGTTTCAGGTTAGTTTATTTGATCTAAGACTTCAGTGCATGGTCGCAAAGATCAGCTGACACAGATCCCTGGCACAGGCTGGTTAGTTATTTAATGGTTTCAACTTATTTTATTTTCTCTAAAACTTCAGTGCACGGTTGCAGGGATCAGCTAACACAGATCCCTGACACACGCTGGTTAGTTATTTAATGGTTTCAACTTAGTTTATTTTCTCTAAAACTTCAGTGCACGGTTGCAGGGATCAGCTAACACAGATCCCTGACACACGCTGGTTAGTTATTTAATGGTTTCAGCTTAGTTTATTTGATCTAAAACTTCAGTCCACGTTCGCAGGGATCAGCTGACACAGATCTCTGGCACAGCCTGGTTGGTTATTTAATGGTTTCAGCTTAGTTTATTTGATCTAAAACTTCAGTGCACGGTTGCAGGGATCAGCTGACACAGATCGCTCGCACAGGCTGGTTGGTTATTTAATGGTTTCAGGTTAGTTTATTTGATCTAAGACTTCAGTGCACGTTCGCAAAGATCAGCTGAAACAGATCCCTGGCACAGATCCCTTGCACAGGCTGGTTAGTTATTTAATGGTTTCAACTTAGTTTATTTTATCTTAAACTTCAGTGCACGGTCGCAGGGATCCGCTGACACAGATCGCTGGTTAGTTATTTAATGGTTTCAGCTTAGTTTATTTTATCTAAAACTTCAGTGCACGGTCGCAGGGATCAGCTGACACAGATCGCTGGTTAGTTATTTAATGGTTTCAGCTTTGTTTATTTGATCTAAAACTTCAGTGCACGGTTGCAGGGATCAGCTGACACAGATCGTTGGCACAGGCTGGTTAGTTATTTAATGGTTTCAACTTAGTTTATCTAAAACTTCAGTGCACGGTTGCAGGAATCAGCTGACACAGATCGCTGGCACAGGCTGGTTAGTTATTTAATGGTTTCGGTTTGGTTTATTTTATCTAAAACTTCAGTGCACGGTTGCAGGGATCAGCTGACACAGATCGCTGGCACAGGCTGGTTAGTTATTTAATGGTTTCAGCTTAGTTTATCTAAAACTTCAGTGCACGGTTGCAGGGATCAGATGAAACAGATCGCTGGTACAGGCTGGTTAGTTATTTAATGGTTTCAGCCAAGTTTATCTAAAACTTCAGTGCGCGGTTGCAGGGATCAGCTGACACAGATCCCTTGCACAGGCTGGTTAGTTATTTAATGGTTTCAACTTAGTTTATTTTATCTAAAACTTCAGTGCACGGTCGCAGGGATCCGCTGACACAGATCGCTGGCACAGGCTGGTTAGTTATTTAATGGTTTCAGCTTAGTTTATTTGATCTAAAACTTCAGTGCACGCTTGCAGGGATCAGCTGACACAGATCGCTGTCACAGGCTGGTTAGTTATTTAAATGGTTTCAGGTTAGTTTATTTGATCTAAGACTTCAGTGCATGGTCGCAAAGATCAGCTGACACAGATCCCTGGCACAGGCTGGTTAGTTATTTAATGGTTTCAACTTAGTTTATTTTCTCTAAAACTTCAATGCACGGTTGCAGGGATCAGCTAACACAGATCCCTGACACACGCTGGTTAGTTATTTAATGGTTTCAACTTAGTTTATTTTCTCTAAAACTTCAGTGCACGGTTGCAGGGATCAGCTGACACAGATCGCTGGCACAGGCTGGTTAGTTATTTAGTGGTTTCAGCTTAGTTTATTTGATCTAAGACTTCAGTGCACGTTCGCAGGGATCAGCTGACACAGATCGCTGTCACAGGCTGGTTAGTTATTTAATGGTTTCAACTTAGTTTATTTTATCTTAAAATTCAGTGCACGGTCGCAGGGATCCGCTGACACAGATCGCTGGTTAGTTATTTAATGGTTTCAGCTTAGTTTATTTTATCTAAAACTTCAGTGCACGGTCGCAGGGATCAGCTGACACAGATCGCTGGTTAGTTATTTAATGGTTTCAGCTTTGTTTATTTGATCTAAAACTTCAGTCCACGTTCGCAGGGATCAGCTGACCCAGATCGCTGGCACAGGCTGGTTAGTTATTTAATGGTTTCAGCTTAGTTTATTTGATCTAAGACTTCAGTGCACGGTTGCAGGGATCAGCTGACACAGATCGCTGGCACAGGCTGGTTAGTTATTTAATGGTTTCAACTTAGTTTATTTTATCTAAAACTTCAGTGCACGGTCGCAGGGATCAGCTGACACAGATCGCTGGTTAGTTATTTAATGGTTTCAGCTTTGTTTATTTGATCTAAAACTTCAGTGCACGGTTGCAGGGATCAGCTGACACAGATCGCTGTCACAGGCTGGTTAGTTATTTAAATGGTTTCAACTTAGTTTATCATAAAAAACTTCAGTGCACGGTTGCAGGAATCAGCTGAAACAGATCGCTGGCACAGGCTGGTTAGTTATTTAATGGTTTCAGCTTAGTTTATCTAAAACTTCAGTGCACGGTTGCAGGGATCAGCTGACACAGATCGTTGGCACAGGCTGGTTAGTTATTTAATGGTTTCAACTTAGTTTATCTAAAACTTCAGTGCACGGTTGCAGGAATCAGCTGACACAGATCGCTGGCACAGGCTGGTTAGTTATTTAATGGTTTCAGCTTAGTTTATCTAAAACTTCAGTGCACGGTTGCAGGGATCAGATGAAACAGATCGCTGGCACAGGCTGGTTAGTTATTTAATGGTTTCGGTTTGGTTTATTTTATCTAAAACTTCAGTGCACGGTTGCAGGGATCAGCTGACACAGATCGCTGGCACAGGCTGGTTAGTTATTTAATGGTTTCAGCTTAGTTTATCTAAAACTTCAGTGCACGGTTGCAGGGATCAGATGAAACAGATCGCTGGCACAGGCTGGCTAGTTATTTAATGGTTTCAACTTAGTTTATCTAAAACTTCAGTGCACGGTTGCAGGGATCAGCTGACACAGATCCCTGGCACAGGCTGGCTAGTTATTTAATGGTTTCAGCTTAGTTTATCTAAAACTTCAGTGCACGGTTGCAGGGATCAGCTGACACAGATCCCTGGCACAGGCTGGTTAGTTATTTAATGGTTTCAGCTTAGTTTATCTAAAACTTCAGTGCACGGTTGCAGGGATCAGATGAAACAGATCGCTGGCACAGGCTGGCTAGTTATTTAATGGTTTCAGCTTAGTTTATCTAAAACTTCAGTGCACGGTTGCAGGGATCAGCTGACACAGATCCCTGGCACAGGCTGGTTAGTTATTTAATGGTTTTAACTTAGTTTATTTGATCTAAAACTTCAGTGCACGATTGCAGGGATCAGCTGACACAGATCGCTGGTACAGGCTGGTTAGTTATTTAATGGTTTCAGCCAAGTTTATCTAAAACTTCAGTGCGCGGTTGCAGGGATCAGCTGACACAGATCCCTTGCACAGGCTGGTTAGTTATTTAATGGTTTCAACTTAGTTTATTTTATCTAAAACTTCAGTGCACGGTTGCAGGGATCAGCTGTCACAGATCGCTGTCACAGGCTGGTTAGTTATTTAAATGGTTTCAGCTTAGTTTATTTGATCTAAGACTTCAGTGCATGGTCGCAAAGATCAGCTGACACAGATCCCTGACACACGCTGGTTAGTTATTTAATGGTTTCAGCTTAGTTTATTTGATCTAAAACTTCAGTGCACGGTCGCAGTGATCAGCTGACACAGATCGCTGGTTAGTTATTTAATGGTTTCAGCTTAGTTTATTTGATCTAAAACTTCAGTGCACGGTTGCAGGGATCAGCTGACACAGATCGCTCGCACAGGCTGGTTAGTTATTTAATGGTTTCAGCTTAGTTTATTTTATCTAAAACTTCAGTGCATGGTCGCAAAGATCAGCTGACACAGATCCCTGGCACAGGCTGGTTAGTTATTTAATTGTTTCAGCTTACTTTATTTTCTGTAAAACTTCAGTGCACAGTTGCAGGGATCAGCTAACACAGATCCCTGACACACACTGGTTAGTTATTTAATGGTTTCAACTTAGTTTATTTTCTCTAAAAATTCAGTGCACGGTTGCAGGGATCAGCTGACACAGATCGCTCGCACAGGCTGGTTAGTTATTTAAATGGTTTCAGGTTAGTTTATTTGATCTAAGACTTCAGTGCACGTTCGCAGGGATCAGCTGACACAGATCGCTGTCACAGGCTGGTTAGTTATTTAATGGTTTCAACTTAGTTTATTTTATCTTAAAATTCAGTGCACGGTCGCAGGGATCCGCTGACACAGATCGCTGGTTAGTTATTTAATGGTTTCAGCTTAGTTTATTTTATCTAAAACTTCAGTGCACGGTCGCAGGGATCAGCTGACACAGATCGCTGGTTAGTTATTTAATGGTTTCAGCTTTGTTTATTTGATCTAAAACTTCAGTCCACGTTCGCAGGGATCAGCTGACCCAGATCGCTGGCACAGGCTGGTTAGTTATTTAATGGTTTCAGCTTAGTTTATTTGATCTAAGACTTCAGTGCACGGTTGCAGGGATCAGCTGACACAGATCGCTGGCACAGGCTGGTTAGTTATTTAATGGTTTCAACTTAGTTTATTTTATCTAAAACTTCAGTGCACGGTCGCAGGGATCAGCTGACACAGATCGCTGGTTAGTTATTTAATGGTTTCAGCTTTGTTTATTTGATCTAAAACTTCAGTGCACGGTTGCAGGGATCAGCTGACACAGATCGCTGTCACAGGCTGGTTAGTTATTTAAATGGTTTCAACTTAGTTTATCATAAAAAACTTCAGTGCACGGTTGCAGGAATCAGCTGAAACAGATCGCTGGCACAGGCTGGTTAGTTATTTAATGGTTTCAGCTTAGTTTATCTAAAACTTCAGTGCACGGTTGCAGGGATCAGCTGACACAGATCGTTGGCACAGGCTGGTTAGTTATTTAATGGTTTCAACTTAGTTTATCTAAAACTTCAGTGCACGGTTGCAGGAATCAGCTGACACAGATCGCTGGCACAGGCTGGTTAGTTATTTAATGGTTTCAGCTTAGTTTATCTAAAACTTCAGTGCACGGTTGCAGGGATCAGATGAAACAGATCGCTGGCACAGGCTGGTTAGTTATTTAATGGTTTCGGTTTGGTTTATTTTATCTAAAACTTCAGTGCACGGTTGCAGGGATCAGCTGACACAGATCGCTGGCACAGGCTGGTTAGTTATTTAATGGTTTCAGCTTAGTTTATCTAAAACTTCAGTGCACGGTTGCAGGGATCAGATGAAACAGATCGCTGGCACAGGCTGGCTAGTTATTTAATGGTTTCAACTTAGTTTATCTAAAACTTCAGTGCACGGTTGCAGGGATCAGCTGACACAGATCCCTGGCACAGGCTGGCTAGTTATTTAATGGTTTCAGCTTAGTTTATCTAAAACTTCAGTGCACGGTTGCAGGGATCAGCTGACACAGATCCCTGGCACAGGCTGGTTAGTTATTTAATGGTTTCAGCTTAGTTTATCTAAAACTTCAGTGCACGGTTGCAGGGATCAGATGAAACAGATCGCTGGCACAGGCTGGCTAGTTATTTAATGGTTTCAGCTTAGTTTATCTAAAACTTCAGTGCACGGTTGCAGGGATCAGCTGACACAGATCCCTGGCACAGGCTGGTTAGTTATTTAATGGTTTTAACTTAGTTTATTTGATCTAAAACTTCAGTGCACGATTGCAGGGATCAGCTGACACAGATCGCTGGTACAGGCTGGTTAGTTATTTAATGGTTTCAGCCAAGTTTATCTAAAACTTCAGTGCGCGGTTGCAGGGATCAGCTGACACAGATCCCTTGCACAGGCTGGTTAGTTATTTAATGGTTTCAACTTAGTTTATTTTATCTAAAACTTCAGTGCACGGTTGCAGGGATCAGCTGTCACAGATCGCTGTCACAGGCTGGTTAGTTATTTAAATGGTTTCAGCTTAGTTTATTTGATCTAAGACTTCAGTGCATGGTCGCAAAGATCAGCTGACACAGATCCCTGACACACGCTGGTTAGTTATTTAATGGTTTCAGCTTAGTTTATTTGATCTAAAACTTCAGTGCACGGTCGCAGTGATCAGCTGACACAGATCGCTGGTTAGTTATTTAATGGTTTCAGCTTAGTTTATTTGATCTAAAACTTCAGTGCACGGTTGCAGGGATCAGCTGACACAGATCGCTCGCACAGGCTGGTTAGTTATTTAATGGTTTCAGCTTAGTTTATTTTATCTAAAACTTCAGTGCATGGTCGCAAAGATCAGCTGACACAGATCCCTGGCACAGGCTGGTTAGTTATTTAATTGTTTCAGCTTACTTTATTTTCTGTAAAACTTCAGTGCACAGTTGCAGGGATCAGCTAACACAGATCCCTGACACACACTGGTTAGTTATTTAATGGTTTCAACTTAGTTTATTTTCTCTAAAAATTCAGTGCACGGTTGCAGGGATCAGCTGACACAGATCGCTCGCACAGGCTGGTTAGTTATTTAATGGTTTCAACTTAGTTTATTTTATCTTAAACTTCAGTGCACGGTCGCAGGGATCCGCTGACACAGATCGCTGGTTAGTTATTTAATGGTTTCAGCTTAGTTTATCTTATCTAAAACTTCAGTGCACGGTCGCAGGGATCAGCTGAAACAGATCGCTGGTTAGTTATTTAATGGTTTCAGCTTAGTTTATTTTATCTTAAACTTCAGTGCACGGTCGCAGGGATCCGCTGACACAGATCGCTGGTTAGTTATTTAATGGTTTCAGCTTAGTTTATTTTATCTAAAACTTCAGTGCACGGTTGCAGGGATCAGCTGACACAGATCCCTGGCACAGGCTGGTTAGTTATTTAATGGTTTCAGCTTAGTTTATTTTATCTAAAACTTCAGTGCACGGTTGCAGGGATCAGCTGACACAGATCGCTGGCACAGGCTGGTTAGTTATTTTGTGGTTTCAGCTTAGTTTATTTTGATCTAAGACTTCAGTCCACGTTCGCAGGGATCAGCTGAAACAGATCGCTGGCACAGGCTGGTTAGTTATTTAATGGTTTCAGCTTAGTTTATTTTATCTAAAACTTCAGTGCACGGTTGCAGGGATCAGCTGACACAGATCGCTGGCACAGGCTGGTTAGTTATTTAATTGTTTCAGCTTAGTTTATCTAAAACTTCAGTGCACGGTTGCAGGGATCAGCTGACACAGATCCCTGACACAGGCTGGTTAGTTATTTAATGGTTTTAACTTAGTTTATTTGATCTAAAACTTCAGTGCACGATTGCAGGGATCAGCTGAAACAGATCGCTGGTACAGGCTGGTTAGTTATTTAATGGTTTCAGCCAAGTTTATCTAAAACTTCAGTGCGCGGTTGCAGGGATCAGCTGACACAGATCCCTTGCACAGGCTGGTTAGTTATTTAATGGTTTCAGCTTAGTTTATTTGATCTAAGACTTCAGTGCATGGTCGCAAAGATCAGCTGACACAGATCCCTGGCACAGGCTGGTTAGTTATTTAATGGTTTCAACTTATTTTATTTTCTCTAAAACTTCAGTGCACGGTTGCAGGGATCAGCTGACACAGATCGCTCGCACAGGCTGGTTAGTTATTTAATGGTTTCAGGTTAGTTTATTTGATCTAAGACTTCAGTGCACGTTCGCAAAGATCAGCTGAAACAGATACCTTGCACAGGCTGGTTAGTTATTTAATGGTTTCAACTTAGTTTATTTTATCTTAAACTTCAGTGCACGGTCGCAGGGATCCGCTGACACAGATCGCTGGTTAGTTATTTAATGGTTTCAGCTTAGTTTATTTGATCTAAAACTTCAGTGCACGGTCGCAGGGATCCGCTGACACAGATCGCTGGTTAGTTATTTAATGGTTTCAGCTTAGTTTATTTTATCTAAAACTTCAGTGCACGGTCGCAGGGATCCGCTGACACAGATCGCTGGTTAGTTATTTAATGGTTTCAGCTTAGTTTATTTGATCTAAAACTTCAGTGCACGGTTGCAGGGATCAGCTGACACAGATCGCTGGCACAGGCTGGTTAGTTATTTAATGGTTTCAGCTTAGTTTATTTGATCTAAGACTTCAGTGCACGGTTGCAGGGATCAGCTGACACAGATCGCTGGCACAGGCTGGTTAGTTATTTAATGGTTTCAACTTAGTTTATTTTATCTAAAACTTCAGTGCACGGTCGCAGTGATCAGCTGACACAGATCGCTGGTTAGTTATTTAAATGGTTTCAACTTAGTTTATCATAAAAAACTTCAGTGCACGGTTGCAGGAATCAGCTGAAACAGATCGCTGGTTAGTTATTTAATGGTTTCAACTTAGTTTATTTTATCTAAAACTTCAGTGCACGGTCGCAGGGATCAGCTGACACAGATCGCTGGTTAGTTATTTAATGGTTTCAACTTAGTTTATCATAAAAAACTTCAGTGCACGGTTGCAGGAATCAGCTGAAACAGATCGCTGGCACAGGCTGGTTAGTTATTTAATGGTTTCAGCTTTGTTTATTTGATCTAAAACTTCAGTCCACGTTCGCAGGGATCAGCTGACACAGATCTCTGGCACAGGCTGGTTAGTTATTTAATGGTTTCAGCTTAGTTTATTTGATCTAAGACTTCAGTGCACGGTCGCAGTGATCAGCTGACACAGATCGCTGGTTAGTTATTTAATGGTTTCAGCTTTGTTTATTTGATCTAAAACTTCAGTCCACGTTCGCAGGGATCAGCTGACACAGATCTCTGGCACAGGCTGGTTAGTTATTTAATGGTTTCAGCTTAGTTTATTTGATCTAAAACTTCAGTGCACGGTCGCAGTGATCAGCTGACACAGATCGCTGGTTAGTTATTTAATGGTTTCAGCTTTGTTTATTTGATCTAAAACTTCAGTCCACGTTCGCAGGGATCAGCTGACACAGATCGCTGGCACAGGCTGGTTAGTTATTTAATGGTTTCGGTTTGGTTTATTTTATCTAAAACTTCAGTGCACGGTTGCAGGGATCAGCTGACACAGATCGCTGGCACAGGCTGGTTAGTTATTTAATGGTTTCAGCTTAGTTTATCTAAAACTTCAGTGCACGGTTGCAGGGATCAGATGAAACAGATCGCTGGCACAGGCTGGCTAGTTATTTAATGGTTTCAGCTTAGTTTATCTAAAACTTCAGTGCACGGTTGCAGGGATCAGCTGACACAGATCCCTGGCACAGGCTGGCTAGTTATTTAATGGTTTCAGCTTAGTTTATCTAAAACTTCAGTGCACGGTTGCAGGAATCAGCTGACACAGATCGCTGGCACAGGCTGGTTAGTTATTTAATGGTTTCGGTTTGGTTTATTTTATCTAAAACTTCAGTGCACGGTTGCAGGGATCAGCTGACAGATCGCTGGCACAGGCTGGTTAGTTATTTAATGGTTTCAGCTTAGTTTATCTAAAACTTCAGTGCACGGTTGCAGGGATCAGCTGACACAGATCCCTGGCACAGGCTGGTTAGTTATTTAATGGTTTTAACTTAGTTTATTTGATCTAAAACTTCAGTGCACGATTGCAGGGATCAGCTGACACAGATCGCTGGTACAGGCTGGTTAGTTATTTAATGGTTTCAGCCAAGTTTATCTAAAACTTCAGTGCGCGGTTGCAGGGATCAGCTGACACAGATCCCTTGCACAGGCTGGTTAGTTATTTAATGGTTTCAACTTAGTTTATTTTATCTAAAACTTCAGTGCACGGTTGCAGGGATCAGCTGTCACAGATCGCTGTCACAGGCTGGTTAGTTATTAAAATGGTTTCAGCTTAGTTTATTTGATCTAAAACTTCAGTGCACGGTTGCAGGGATCAGCTGTCACAGATCGCTGTCACAGGCTGGTTAGTTATTTAAATGGTTTCAGCTTAGTTTATTTGATCTAAGACTTCAGTGCATGGTCGCAAAGATCAGCTGACACAGATCCCTGACACACGCTGGTTAGTTATTTAATGGTTTCAGCTTAGTTTATTTGATCTAAAACTTCAGTGCACGGTCGCAGTGATCAGCTGACACAGATCGCTGGTTAGTTATTTAATGGTTTCAGCTTTGTTTATTTGATCTACAACTTCAGTCCACGTTCGCAGGGATCAGCTGACACAGATCTCTGGCACAGCCTGGTTGGTTATTTAATGGTTTCAGCTTAGTTTATTTGATCTAAAACTTCAGTGCACGGTTGCAGGGATCAGCTGACACAGATCGCTCGCACAGGCTGGTTAGTTATTTAATGGTTTCAGCTTAGTTTATTTTATCTAAAACTTCAGTGCATGGTCGCAAAGATCAGCTGACACAGATCCCTGGCACAGGCTGGTTAGTTATTTAATTGTTTCAGCTTACTTTATTTTCTGTAAAACTTCAGTGCACAGTTGCAGGGATCAGCTAACACAGATCCCTGACACACACTGGTTAGTTATTTAATGGTTTCAACTTAGTTTATTTTCTCTAAAAATTCAGTGCACGGTTGCAGGGATCAGCTGACACAGATCGCTCGCACAGGCTGGTTAGTTATTTAATGGTTTCAACTTAGTTTATTTTATCTTAAACTTCAGTGCACGGTCGCAGGGATCCGCTGACACAGATCGCTGGTTAGTTATTTAATGGTTTCAGCTTAGTTTATTTTATCTAAAACTTCAGTGCACGGTCGCAGGGATCAGCTGAAACAGATCGCTGGTTAGTTATTTAATGGTTTCAGCTTAGTTTATTTTATCTTAAACTTCAGTGCACGGTCGCAGGGATCCGCTGACACAGATCGCTGGTTAGTTATTTAATGGTTTCAGCTTAGTTTATTTTATCTAAAACTTCAGTGCACGGTTGCAGGGATCAGCTGACACAGATCCCTGGCACAGGCTGGTTAGTTATTTAATGGTTTCAGCTTAGTTTATTTGATCTAAAACTTCAGTGCACGGTTGCAGGGATCAGCTGACACAGATCGCTCGCACAGGCTGGTTAGTTATTTTGTGGTTTCAACTTAGTTAATTTTATCTAAAACTTCAGTGCACGTTTGCAAGGATCAGCTGACAAAGATCGCTGGCACAGGCTGGTTAGTTATTTAATGGTTTCAGCTTAGTTTATTTTATCTAAAACTTCAGTGCACGGTTGCAGGGATCAGCTGACACAGATCGCTGGCACAGGCTGGTTAGTTATTTTGTGGTTTCAGCTTAGTTTATTTTGATCTAAGACTTCAGTCCACGTTCGCAGGGATCAGCTGAAACAGATCGCTGGCACATGCTGGTTAGTTATTTAATGGTTTCAGCTTAGTTTATTTTATCTAAAACTTCAGTGCACGGTTGCAGGGATCAGCTGACACAGATCGCTGGCACAGGCTGGTTAGTTATTTTGTGGTTTCAGCTTAGTTTATTTTGTTCTAAGACTTCAGTCCACGTTCGCAGGGATCAGCTGACACAGATCGCTGGCACAGGCTGGTTAGTTATTTAATTGTTTCAGCTTAGTTTATCTAAAACTTCAGTGCACGGTTGCAGGGATCAGCTGACACAGATCCCTGACACAGGCTGGTTAGTTATTTAATGGTTTTAACTTAGTTTATTTGATCTAAAACTTCAGTGCACGATTGCAGGGATCAGCTGAAACAGATCGCTGGTACAGGCTGGTTAGTTATTTAATGGTTTCAGCCAAGTTTATCTAAAACTTCAGTGCGCGGTTGCAGGGATCAGCTGACACAGATCCCTTGCACAGGCTGGTTAGTTATTTAATGGTTTCAGCTTAGTTTATTTGATCTAAGACTTCAGTCCACGTTCGCAGGGATCAGCTGACACAGATCGCTGGCACAGGCTGGTCAGTTATTTAATGGTTTCAGCTTAGTTTATCTAAAACTTCAGTGCACGGTTGCAGGGATCAGCTGACACAGATCGCTGGCACAGGCTGGTTAGTTATTTAATTGTTTCAGCTTAGTTTATTTTGATCTAAGACTTCAGTCCAGGTTCGCAGGGATCAGCTGACACAGATCGCTGGCACAGGCTGGTCAGTTATTTAATGGTTTCAGCTTAGTTTATCTAAAACTTCAGTGCACGGTTGCAGGGATCAGCTGACACAGATCGCTGGCACAGGCTGGTTAGTTATTTAATTGTTTCAGCTTACTTTATTTTCTGTAAAACTTCAGTGCACAGTTGCAGGGATCAGCTAACACAGATCCCTGACACACGCTGGTTAGTTATTTAATGGTTTCAACTTAGTTTATTTTCTCTAAAACTTCAGTGCACGGTTGCAGGGATCAGCTGACACAGATCGCTGGCACAGGCTGGTTAGTTGTTTAGTGGTTTCAGCTTAGTTTATTTGATCTAAAACTTCAGTCCACGTTCGCAGGGATCAGCTGACACAGATCTCTGGCACAGCCTGGTTGGTTATTTAATGGTTTCAGCTTAGTTTATTTGATCTAAAACTTCAGTGCACGGTTGCAGGGATCAGCTGACACAGATCGCTCGCACAGGCTGGTTGGTTATTTAATGGTTTCAGGTTAGTTTATTTGATCTAAGACTTCAGTGCACGTTCGCAAAGATCAGCTGAAACAGATCGCTGGCACAGATCCCTTGCACAGGCTGGTTAGTTATTTAATGGTTTCAACTTAGTTTATTTTATCTTAAACTTCAGTGCACGGTCGCAGGGATCCGCTGACATAGATCGCTGGTTAGTTATTTAATGGTTTCAGCTTAGTTTATTTTATCTAAAACTTCAGTGCACGGTCGCAGGGATCAGCTGACACAGATCGCTGGTTAGTTATTTAATGGTTTCAGCTTTATTTATTTGATCTAAAACTTCAGTCCACGTTCGCAGGGATCAGCTGACCCAGATCGCTGGCACAGGCTGGTTAGTTATTTAATGGTTTCAGCTTAGTTTATTTGATCTAAGACTTCAGTGCACGGTTGCAGGGATCAGCTGACACAGATCGCTGGCACAGGCTGGTTAGTTATTTAATGGTTGCAACTTAGTTTATTTTATCTAAAACTTCAGTGCACGGTCGCAGTGATCAGCTGACACAGATCGCTGGTTAGTTATTTAATGGTTTCAGCTTAGTTTATTTGATCTAAAACTTCAGTGCACGGTTGCAGGGATCAGCTGACACAGATCGCTGTCACAGGCTGGTTAGTTATTTAAATGGTTTCAACTTAGTTTATCATAAAAAACTTCAGTGCACGGTTGCAGGAATCAGCTGAAACAGATCGCTGGCACAGGCTGGTTAGTTATTTAATGGTTTCAGCTTAGTTTATCTAAAACTTCAGTGCACGGTTGCAGGGATCAGCTGACACAGATCGTTGGCACAGGCTGGTTAGTTATTTAATGGTTTCAACTTAGTTTATCTAAAACTTCAGTGCACGGTTGCAGGAATCAGCTGAAACAGATCGCTGGCACAGGCTGGTTAGTTATTTAATGGTTTCAGTTTAGTTTATGTAAAACTTCAGTGCACGGTTGCAGGGATCAGATGAAACAGATCGCTGGCACAGGCTGGCTAGTTATTTAATGGTTTCAGCTTAGTTTATCTAAAACTTCAGTGCACGGTTGCAGGGATCAGCTGACACAGATCCCTGGCACAGGCTGGCTAGTTATTTAATGGTTTCAGCTTAGTTTATCTAAAACTTCAGTGCACGGTTGCAGGGATCAGCTGACACAGATCGCTGGCACAGGCTGGTTAGTTATTTAATGGTTTCGGTTTGGTTTATTTTATCTAAACCTTCAGTGCACGGTTGCAGGGATCAGCTGACACAGATCGCTGGCACAGGCTGGTTAGTTATTTAATGGTTTCAGCTTAGTTTATCTAAAACTTCAGTGCACGGTTGCAGGGATCAGCTGAAACAGATCGCTGGTACAGGCTGGTTAGTTATTTAATGGTTTCAGCCAAGTTTATCTAAAACTTCAGTGCACGGTTGCAGGGATCAGCTGACACAGATCCCTGGCACAGGCTGGCTAATTATTTAATGGTTTCAGCTTAGTTTATCTAAAACTTCAGTGCACGGTTGCAGGAATCAGCTGACACAGATCGCTGGCACAGGCTGGTTAGTTATTTAATGGTTTCGGTTTGGTTTATTTTATCTAAAACTTCAGTGCACGGTTGCAGGGATCAGCTGGCACAGATCGCTCGCACAGGCTGGTTAGTTATTTAATGGTTTCAGGTTAGTTTATTTGATCTAAGACTTCAGTGCATGGTCGCAAAGATCAGCTGACACAGATCCCTGGCACAGGCTGGTTAGTTATTTAATGGTTTCAACTTAGTTTATTTTCTCTAAAACTTCAGTGCACGGTTGCAGGGATCAGCTGACACAGATCGCTGGCACAGGCTGGTTAGTTATTTAGTGGTTTCAGCTTAGTTTATTTGATCTAAAACTTCAGTGCACGGTTGCAGGGATCAGCTGACACAGATCGCCCGCACAGGCTGGTTGGTTATTTAATGGTTTCAGGTTAGTTTATTTGATCTAAGACTTCAGTGCACGTTCGCAAAGATCAGCTGAAACAGATCGCTGGCACAGATCCCTTGCACAGGCTGGTTAGTTATTTAATGGTTTCAACTTAGTTTATTTTATATTAAACTTCAGTGCACGGTCGCAGGGATCCGCTGACACAGATCGCTGGTTAGTTATTTAATGGTTTCAGCTTAGTTTATTTTATCTAAAACTTCAGTGCACGATTGCAGGGATCAGCTGACACAGATCGCTGGTACAGGCTGGTTAGTTATTTAATGGTTTCAGCCAAGTTTATCTAAAACTTCAGTGCACGGTTGCAGGGATCAGTTGACAAAGATTCCTGGCACAGGCTGGTTAGTTATTTAATGGTTTCAACTTAGTTTATTTTCTCTAAAACTTCAGTGCACGGTTGTAGGGATCAGCTGACACAGATCGCTCGCACAGGCTGGTTGGTTATTTAATGGTTTCAGGTTAGTTTATTTGATCTAAGACTTCAGTGCACGTTCGCAAAGATCAGCTGAAACAGATCGCTGGCACAGATCCCTCGCACAGGCTGGTTAGTTATTTAATGGTTTCAACTTAGTTTATTTTATCTTAAACTTCAGTGCACGGTCGCAGGGATCCGCTGACACAGATCGCTGGCACAGGCTGGTTAGTTATTTAATGGTTTCAGCTTAGTTTATTTGATCTAAAACTTCAGTGCACGGTTGCAGGGATCAGCTGACACAGATCGCTGGCACAGGCTGGTTAGTTATTTAAATGGTTTCAGGTTAGTTTATTTGATCGAAGACTTCAGTGCATGGTCGCAAAGATCAGCTGACACAGATCCCTGACACACGCTGGTTAGTTATTTAATGGTTTCAACTTAGTTTATTTTCTCTAAAACTTCAGTGCACGGTTGCAGGGATCAGCTGACACAGATCGCTGGCACAGGCTGGTTAGTTATTTAAATGGTTTCAGGTTAGTTTATTTGATCTAAGACTTCAGTGCATGGTCGCAAAGATCAGCTGACACACGCTGGTTAGTTATTTAATGGTTTCAGCTTAGTTTATTTGATCTACAACTTCAGTCCACGTTCGCAGGGATCAGCTGACACAGATCGCTGGTTAGTTATTTAATGGTTTCAGCTTTGTTTATTTGATCTACAACTTCAGTCCACGTTCGCAGGGATCAGCTGACACAGATCTCTGGCACAGCCTGGTTGGTTATTTAATGGTTTCAGCTTAGTTTATTTTCTGTAAAACTTCAGTGCATGGTCGCAAAGATCAGCTGACACAGATCCCTGGCACAGGCTGGTTAGTTATTTAATTGTTTCAGCTTACTTTATTTTCTGTAAAACTTCAGTGCACAGTTGCAGGGATCAGCTAACACAGATCCCTGACACACACTGGTTAGTTATTTAATGGTTTCAGCTTAGTTTATTTGATCTAAAACTTCAGTGCACGGTCGCAGTGATCAGCTGACACAGATCGCTGGTTAGTTATTTAATGGTTTCAGCTTTGTTTATTTGATCTACAACTTCAGTCCACGTTCGCAGGGATCAGCTGACACAGATCTCTGGCACAGCCTGGTTGGTTATTTAATGGTTTCAGCTTAGTTTATTTTATCTAAAACTTCAGTGCATGGTCGCAAAGATCAGCTGACACAGATCCCTGGCCCAGGCTGGTTAGTTATTTAATTGTTTCAGCTTACTTTATTTTCTGTAAAACTTCAGTGCACAGTTGCAGGGATCAGCTAACACAGATCCCTGACACACACTGGTTAGTTATTTAATGGTTTCAACTTAGTTTATTTTCTCTAAAAATTCAGTGCACGGTTGCAGGGATCAGCTGACACAGATCGCTGGCACAGGCTGGTTAGTTATTTAATGGTTGCAACTTAGTTTATTTTATCTAAAACTTCAGTGCACGGTCGCAGTGATCAGCTGACACAGATCGCTGGTTAGTTATTTAATGGTTTCAGCTTAGTTTATTTGATCTAAAACTTCAGTGCACGGTTGCAGGGATCAGCTGACACAGATCGCTGTCACAGGCTGGTTAGTTATTTAAATGGTTTCAACTTAGTTTATCATAAAAAAACTTCAGTGCACGGTTGCAGGAATCAGCTGAAACAGATCGCTGGCACAGGCTAGTTAGTTATTTAATGGTTTCAGCTTAGTTTATCTAAAACTTCAGTGCACGGTTGCAGGGATCAGCTGACACAGATCGTTGGCACAGGCTGGTTAGTTATTTAATGGTTTCAGCTTAGTTTATCTAAAACTTCAGTGCACGGTTGCAGGGATCAGATGAAACAGATCGCTGGCACAGGCTGGCTAGTTATTTAATGGTTTCGGTTTGGTTTATTTTATCTAAACCTTCAGTGCACGGTTGCAGGGATCAGCTGACACAGATCGCTGGCACAGGCTGGTTAGTTATTTAATGGTTTCAGCTTAGTTTATCTAAAACTTCAGTGCACGGTTGCAGGGATCAGCTGAAACAGATCGCTGGTACAGGCTGGTTAGTTATTTAATGGTTTCAGCCAAGTTTATCTAAAACTTCAGTGCACGGTTGCAGGGATCAGCTGACACAGATCCCTGGCACAGGCTGGCTAGTTATTTAATGGTTTCAGCTTAGTTTATCTAAAACTTCAGTGCACGGTTGCAGGAATCAGCTGACACAGATCGCTGGCACAGGCTGGTTAGTTATTTAATGGTTTCGGTTTGGTTTATTTTATCTAAAACTTCAGTGCACGGTTGCAGGGATCAGCTGGCACAGATCGCTGGCACAGGCTGGTTAGTTATTTAATGGTTTCAGGTTAGTTTATTTGATCTAAGACTTCAGTGCATGGTCGCAAAGATCAGCTGACACAGATCCCTGGCACAGGCTGGTTAGTTATTTAATGGTTTCAACTTAGTTTATTTTCTCTAAAACTTCAGTGCACGGTTGCAGGGATCAGCTGACACAGATCGCTGGCACAGGCTGGTTAGTTATTTAGTGGTTTCAGCTTAGTTTATTTGATCTAAAACTTCAGTCCACGTTCGCAGGGATCAGCTGACACAGATCGCTGGCACAGGCTGGTTGGTTATTTAATGGTTTCAGCTTAGTTTATTTGATCTAAAACTTCAGTGCACGGTTGCAGGGATCACCTGACACAGATCGCCCGCACAGGCTGGTTGGTTATTTAATGGTTTCAGGTCAGTTTATTTGATCTAAGACTTCAGTGCACGTTCGCAAAGATCAGCTGAAACAGATCGCTGGCACAGATCCCTTGCACAGGCTGGTTAGTTATTTAATGGTTTCAACTTAGTTTATTTTATCTTAAACTTCAGTGCACGGTCGCAGGGATCCGCTGACACAGATCGCTGGTTAGTTATTTAATGGTTTCAGCTTAGTTTATTTTATCTAAAACTTCAGTGCACGGTCGCAGGGATCCGCTGACACAGATCGCTGGTTAGTTATTTAATGGTTTCAGCTTAGTTTATTTTATCTAAAACTTCAGTGCACGGTCGCAGGGATCCGCTGACACAGATCGCTGGTTAGTTATTTAATGGTTTCAACTTAGTTTATTTTATCTTAAACTTCAGTGCACGGTCGCAGGGATCCGCTGACACAGATCGCTGGTTAGTTATTTAATGGTTTCAGCTTAGTTTATTTTATCTAAAACTTCAGTGCACGGTCGCAGGGATCAGCTGACACAGATCGCTGGTTAGTTATTTAATGGTTTCAGCTTTGTTTATTTGATCTAAAACTTCAGTCCACGTTCGCAGGGATCAGCTGACCCAGATCGCTGGCACAGGCTGGTTAGTTATTTAATGGTTTCAGCTTAGTTTATTTGATCTAAGACGTAAGTGCACGGTTGCAGGGATCAGCTGACACAGATCGCTGGCACAGGCTGGTTAGTTATTTAATGGTTTCAGCTTAGTTTATTTGATCTAAGACGTAAGTGCACGGTTGCAGGGATCAGCTGACACAGATCGCTGGCACAGGCTGGTTAGTTATTTAATTGTTTCAGCTTAGTTTATCTAAAACTTCAGTGCACGGTTGCAGGGATCAGCTGACACAGATCGTTGGCACAGGCTGGTTAGTTATTTAATGGTTTCAACTTAGTTTATCTAAAACTTCAGTGCACGGTTGCAGGAATCAGCTGACACAGATCGCTGGCACAGGCTGGTTAGTTATTTAATGGTTTCAGCTTAGTTTATCTAAAACTTCAGTGCACGGTTGCAGGGATCAGCTGACACAGATCCCTGGCACAGGCTGGTTAGTTATTTAATGGTTTTAACTTAGTTTATTTGATCTAAAACTTCAGTGCACGATTGCAGGGATCAGCTGAAACAGATCGCTGGTACAGGCTGGTTAGTTATTTAATGGTTTCAGCCAAGTTTATCTAAAACTTCAGTGCACGGTTGCAGGGATCAGCTGACACAGATCCCTTGCACAGACTGGTTAGTTATTTAATGGTTTCAACTTAGTTTATTTTATCTAAAACTTCAGTGCACGGTCGCAGGGATCCGCTGACACAGATCGCTGGCACAGGCTGGTTAGTTATTTAATGGTTTCAGCTTAGTTTATTTGATCTAAAACTTCAGTGCACGGTTGCAGGGATCAGCTGACACAGATCGCTGGCACAGGCTGGTTAGTTATTTAATGGTTTCAACTTAGTTTATTTTCTCTAAAAATTCAGTGCACTGTTGCAGGGATCAGTTGACACAGAGCGCTGGCACAGGCTGGTTAGTTATTTAATGGTTTCAGCTTAGTTTATTTGATCTAAGACTTCAGTGCACGTTCGCAAAGATCAGCTGAAACAGATCGCTGGCACAGGCTGGTTAGTTATTTAATGGTTTCAACTTAGTTTATTTTATCTAAAACTTCAGTGCACGGTCGCAGGGATCAACTAACACAGATCCCTGGCACAGGCTGGTTAGTTATTTAATGGTTTCAACTTAGTTTATTTTCTCTAAAAATTCAGTGCACGGTTGCAGGGATCAGTTGACACAGAGCGCTGGCACAGGCTGGTTAGTTATTTTGTGGTTTCAGCTTAGTTTATTTTGATCTAAGACTTCAGTCCACGTTCGCAGGGATCAGCTGAAACAGATCGCTGGCACAGGCTGGTCAGTTATTTAATGGTTTCAGCTTAGTTTATTTGATCTAAAACTTCAGTGCACGGTTGCAGGGATCAGCTGACACAGATCGCTGGCACAGGCTGGTTAGTTATTTAATGGTTTCAGCTTAGTTTATCTAAAACTTCAGTGCACGGTTGCAGGAATCAGCTGACACAGATCGCTGGCACAGGCTGGTTAGTTATTTAATGGTTTCGGTTTGGTTTATTTTATCTAAAACTTCAGTGCACGGTTGCAGGGATCAGCTGACACAGATCGCTGGCACAGGCTGGTTAGTTATTTAATGGTTTCAGCTTAGTTTATCTAAAACTTCAGTGCACGGTCGCAGGGATCCGCTGACACAGATCCCTGGCACAGGCTGGTTAGTTATTTAATGGTTTTAACTTAGTTTATTTGATCTAAAACTTCAGTGCACGATTGCAGGGATCAGCTGAAACAGATCGCTGGTACAGGCTGGTTAGTTATTTAATGGTTTCAGCCAAGTTTATCTAAAACTTCAGTGCACGGTTGCAGGGATCAGCTGACACAGATCCCTTGCACAGGCTGGTTAGTTATTTAATGGTTTCAACTTAGTTTATTTTATCTAAAACTTCAGTGCACGGTTGCAGGGATCAGCTGACACAGATCCCTGGCACAGGCTGGTTAGTTATTTAATGGTTTTAACTTAGTTTATTTGATCTAAAACTTCAGTGCACGATTGCAGGGATCAGCTGAAACAGATCGCTGGTACAGGCTGGTTAGTTATTTAATGGTTTCAGCCAAGTTTATCTAAAACTTCAGTGCACGGTTGCAGGGATCAGCTGACACAGATCCCTTGCACAGGCTGGTTAGTTATTTAATGGTTTCAACTTAGTTTATTTTATCTAAAACTTCAGTGCACGTTCGCAGGGATCCGCTGACACAGATCGCTGGCACAGGCTGGTTAGTTATTTAATGGTTTCAACTTAGTTAATTTTATCTAAAACTTCAGTGCACGGTTGCAGGGATCAGCTGACACAGATCGCTGGCACAGGCTGGTTAGTTATTTAATGGTTTCAACTTAGTTAATTTTATCTAAAACTTCAGTGCACGTTTGCAAGGATCAGCTGACAAAGATCGCTGGCACAGGCTGGTTAGTTATTTAATGGTTTCAACTTAGTTAATTTTATCTAAAACTTCAGTGCACGGTTGCAGGGATCAGCTGACACAGATCGCTGGCACAGGCTGGTTAGTTATTTAATGGTTTCAGCTTAGTTTATTTTATCTAAAACTTCAGTCCACGTTCGCAGGGATCAGCTGACACAGATCGCTGGCACAGGCTGGTTAGTTATTTAATGGTTTCAGCTTAGTTTATTTTATCTAAAACTTCAGTGCACGGTTGCAGGGATCAGCTGACACAGATCGCTGGCACAGGCTGGTTAGTTATTTAATGGTTTCAGCTTAGTTTATTTGATCTAAAACTTCAGTGCACGGTTGCAGGGATCAGCTGACACAGATCGCTCGCACAGGCTGGTTAGTTATTTTGTGGTTTCAGCTTAGTTTATTTTGATCTAAGACTTCAGTCCACGTTCGCAGGGATCAGCTGAAACAGATCGCTGGCACAGGCTGGTCAGTTATTTAATGGTTTCATTTTAGTTTATCTAAAACTTCAGTGCACGGTTGCAGGGATCAGCTGACACAGATCGCTGGCACAGGCTGGTTAGTTATTTAATGGTTTTAACTTAGTTTTTTTGATCTAAAACTTCAGTGCACGGTTGCAGTGATCAGCTGACACAGATCGCTGGCACAGGCTGGTCAGTTATTTAATGGTTTCAACTTAGTTTATTTGATCTAAAACTTCAGTGCACGGTTGCAGGGATCAGCTGACACAGATCGCTGGCACAGGCTGGTTAGTTATTTAATGGTTTCAACTTAGTTTATTTTCTCTAAAACTTCAGTGCACGGTTGCAGGGATCAGCTAACACAGATCCCTGACACACGCTGGTTAGTTATTTAATGGTTTCAACTTAGTTTATTTTCTCTAAAACTTCAGTGCACGGTTGCAGGGATCAGCTGACACAGATCGCTGGCACAGGCTGGTTAGTTATTTAATTGTTTCAGCTTAGTTTATCTAAAACTTCAGTGCACGGTTGCAGGGATCAGCTGACACAAATCATTGGCACAGGCGGGTTAGTTATTTAATGGTTTCAACTTAGTTTATCTAAAACTTCAGTGCACGGTTGCAGGAATCAGCTGACACAGATCGCTGGCACAGGCTGGTTAGTTATTTAATGGTTTCAGCTTAGTTTATCTAAAACTTCAGTGCACGGTTGCAGGGATCAGCTGACACAGATCCCTGGCACAGGCTGATTAGTTATTTAATGGTTTCGGTTTGGTTTATTTTATCTAAAACTTCAGTGCACGGTTGCAGGGATCAGCTGACACAGATCGCTGGCACAGGCTGGTTAGTTATTTAATGGTTTCAGCTTAGTTTATCTAAAACTTCAGTGCACGGTTGCAGGGATCAGCTGACACAGATCCCTGGCACAGGCTGGTTAGTTATTTAATGGTTTTAACTTAGTTTATTTGATCTAAAACTTCAGTGCACGATTGCAGGGATCAGCTGAAACAGATCGCTGGCACAGGCTGGTTAGTTATTTAATGGTTTCAGCCAAGTTTATCTAAAACTTCAGTGCGCGGTTGCAGGGATCCGCTGACACAGATCGCTGGCACAGGCTGGTTAGTTATTTAATGGTTTCAGCTTAGTTTATTTGATCTAAGACTTCAGTGCATGGTCGCAAAGATCAGCTGACACAGATCCCTGGTTAGTTATTTAATGGTTTCAGCTTTGTGTATTTGATCTACAACTTCAGTCCACGTTCGCAGGGATCAGCTGACACAGATCTCTGGCACAGCCTGGTTAGTTATTTAATGGTTTCAGGTTAGTTTATTTGATCTAAGACTTCAGTGCATGGTCGCAAAGATCAGCTGACACAGATCCCTGGCACAGGCTGGTTAGTTATTTAATTGTTTCAGCTTACTTTATTTTCTGTAAAACTTCAGTGCACAGTTGCAGGGATCAGCTAACACAGATCCCTGACACACGCTGGTTAGTTATTTAATGGTTTCAACTTAGTTTATTTTCTCTAAAAATTCAGTGCACGGTTGCAGGGATCAGTTGACAAAGATTCCTGGCACAGGCTGGTTAGTTATTTAATGGTTTCAACTTAGTTTATTTTCTCTAAAACTTCAGTGCACGGTTGCAGGGATCAGCTGACACAGATCGCTGGCACAGGCTGGTTAGTTGTTTAGTGGTTTCAGCTTAGTTTATTTGATCTAAAACTTCAGTCCACGTTCGCAGGGATCAGCTGACACAGATCGCTGGCACAGCCTGGTTGGTTATTTAATGGTTTCAGCTTAGTTTATTTGATCTAAAACTTCAGTGCACGGTTGCAGGGATCAGCTGACACAGATCGCTCGCACAGGCTGGTTGGTTATTTAATGGTTTCAGCTTTGTTTATTTGATCTAAAACTTCAGTCCACGTTCGCAGGGATCAGCTGACCCAGATCGCTGGCACAGGCTGGTTAGTTATTTAATGGTTTCAGCTTAGTTTATTTGATCTAAGACTTCAGTGCACGGTTGCAGGGATCAGCTGACACAGATCGCTGGCACAGGCTGGTTAGTTATTTAATGGTTTCAACTTAGTTTATTTTATCTAAAACTTCAGTGCACGGTCGCAGTGATCAGCTGACACAGATCGCTGGTTAGTTATTTAATGGTTTCAGCTTTGTTTATTTGATCTAAAACTTCAGTCCACGTTCGCAGGGATCAGCTGACACAGATCGCTGGCACAGGCTGGTTAGTTATTTAATGGTTTCAGCTTAGTTTATTTGATCTAAAACTTCAGTGCACGGTTGCAGGAATCAGCTGACACAGATCGCTGGCACAGGCTGGTTAGTTATTTAATGGTTTCGGTTTGGTTTATTTTATCTAAAACTTCAGTGCACGGTTGCAGGGATCAGCTGACACAGATCGCTGGCACAGGCTGGTTAGTTATTTAATGGTTTCAGCTTAGTTTATCTAAAACTTCAGTGCACGGTTGCAGGGATCAGATGAAACAGATCGCTGGCACAGGCTGGCTAGTTATTTAATGGTTTCAGCTTAGTTTATTTGATCTAAAACTTCAGTCCACGTTCGCAGGGATCAGCTGACCCAGATCGCTGGCACAGGCTGGTTAGTTATTTAATGGTTTCAGCTTAGTTTATTTGATCTAAGACGTAAGTGCACGGTTGCAGGGATCAGCTGACACAGATCGCTGGCACAGGCTGGTTAGTTATTTAATGGTTTCAGCTTAGTTTATTTGATCTAAGATGTAAGTGCACGGTTGCAGGGATCAGCTGACACAGATCGCTGGCACAGGCTGGTTAGTTATTTCGTGGTTTCAGCTTAGTTTATTTTGATCTAAGACTTCAGTGCACATTCGCAAAGATCAGCTGAAACAGATCGCTGGCACAGGCTGGTTAGTTATTTAATTGTTTCAGCTTAGTTTATCTAAAACTTCAGTGCACGGTTGCAGGAATCAGCTGACACAGATCGCTGGCACAGGCTGGTTAGTTATTTAATGGTTTCGGTTTGGTTTATTTTATCTAAAACTTCAGTGCACGGTTGCAGGGATCAGCTGACACAGATCGCTGGCACAGGCTGGTTAGTTATTTAATGGTTTCAGCTTAGTTTATCTAAAACTTCAGTGCACGGTTGCAGGGATCAGATGAAACAGATCGCTGGCACAGGCTGGCTAGTTATTTAATGGTTTCAGCTTAGTTTATCTAAAACTTCAGTGCACGGTTGCAGGGATCAGCTGACACAGATCCCTGGCACAGGCTGGTTAGTTATTTAATGGTTTTAACTTAGTTTATTTGATCTAAAACTTCAGTGCACGATTGCAGGGATCAGCTGAAACAGATCGCTGGTACAGGCTGGTTAGTTATTTAATGGTTTCAACTTAGTTTATTTTCTCTAAAACTTCAGTGCACGGTCGCAGGGATCAGCTGAAACAGATCGCTGGCACAGGCTGGTTAGTTATTTAAATGGTTTCAACTTAGTTTATTTTCTCTAAAACTTCAGTGCACGGTCGCAGGGATCAGCTGACACAGATCGCTGGTTAGTTATTTAATGGTTTCAGCTTTGTTTATTTGATCTAAAACTTCAGTGCATGGTCGCAAAGATCAGCTGACACAGATCCCTTGCACAGGCTGGTTAGTTATTTAAATGGTTTCAACTTAGTTTATTTTCTCTAAAACTTCAGTGCACGGTCGCAGGGATCAGCTGACACAGATCCCTTGCACAGGCTGGTTAGTTATTTAAATGGTTTCAACTTAGTTTATTTTCTCTAAAACTTCAGTGCACGGTCGCAGGGATCAGCTGACACAGATCGCTGGTTAGTTATTTAATGGTTTCAGCTTTGTTTATTTGATCTAAAACTTCAGTGCATGGTCGCAAAGATCAGCTGACACAGATCCCTGGCACAGGCTGGTTAGTTATTTAATTGTTTCAGCTTACTTTATTTTCTGTAAAACTTCAGTGCACAGTTGCAGGGATCAGCTAACACAGATCCCTGACACACACTGGTTAGTTATTTAATGGTTTCAACTTAGTTTATTTTCTCTAAAAATTCAGTGCACGGTTGCAGGGATCAGCTGACACAGATCGCTCGCACAGGCTGGTTGGTTATTTAATGGTTTCAGGTTAGTTTATTTGATCTAAGACTTCAGTGCACGTTCGCAAAGATCAGCTGAAACAGATCGCTGGCACAGATCCCTTGCACAGGCTGGTTAGTTATTTAATGGTTTAAACTTAGTTTATTTTATCTTAAACTTCAGTGCACGGTCGCAGGGATCCGCTGACACAGATCGCTGGTTAGTTATTTAATGGTTTCAGCTTAGTTTATTTTATCTAAAACTTCAGTGCACGGTCACAGGGATCAGCTGACACAGATCGCTGGTTAGTTATTTAATGGTTTCAGCTTAGTTTATTTTATCTAAAACTTCAGTGCATGGTCGCAGGGATCCGCTGACACAGATCGCTGGCACAGGCTGGTTAGTTATTTAATGGTTTCAGCTTAGTTTATTTTATCTAAAACTTCAGTGCACGGTCGCAGGGATCCGCTGACACAGATCGCTGGCACAGGCTGGTTAGTTATTTAATGGTTTCAGCTTAGTTTATTTGATCTAAGACTTCAGTCCACGTTCGCAGGGATCAGCTGACACAGATCGCTGGCACAGCCTGGTTGGTTATTTAATGGTTTCAGCTTAGTTTATTTGATCTAAAACTTCAGTGCACGGTTGCAGGGATCAGCTGACACAGATCCCTGGCACAGGCTGGTTAGTTATTTAATGGTTTCAACTTAGTTTATTTTCTCTAAAAATTCAGTGCACGGTTGCAGGGATCAGTTGACACAGAGCGCTGGCACAGGCTGGTTAGTTATTTAATGGTTTCAGCTTAGTTTATTTGATCTAAGACTTCAGTGCACGGTCGCAGGGATCAACTAACACAGATCCCTGACACACGCTGGTTAGTTATTTAATGGTTTCAACTTAGTTTATTTTCTCTAAAAATTCAGTGCACGGTTGCAGGGATCAGTTGACACAGATCGCTGGCACAGGCTGGTTAGTTACTTAATGGTTTCAGCTTAGTTTATCTAAAACTTCAGTGCACGGTTGCAGGAATCAGCTGACACAGATCGCTGGCACATGCTGGTTAGTTATTTAATGGTTTCAACTTAGTTTATTTGATCTAAAACTTCAGTGCACGGTTGCAGGGATCAGCTGACACAGATCGCTGGCACAGGCTGGCTAGTTATTTAATAGTTTCAACTTAGTTTATTTGATCTAAAACTTCAGTGCACGGTTGCAGGGATCAGCTGACACAGATCGCTGGCACAGGCTGGTTAGTTATTTAATGGTTTCAGCTTAGTTTATCTAAAACTTCAGTGCACGGTTGCAGGAATCAGCTGACACAGATCGCTGGCACATGCTGGTTAGTTATTTAATGGTTTCGGTTTGGTTTATTTTATCTAAAACTTCAGTGCACGGTTGCAGGGATCAGCTGACACAGATCCCTGGCACAGGCTGGTTAGTTATTTAATGGTTTTAACTTAGTTTATTTGATCTAAAACTTCAGTGCACGATTGCAGGGATCAGCTGAAACAGATCGCTGGCACAGGCTGGTTAGTTATTTAATGGTTTCAGCCAAGTTTATCTAAAACTTCAGTGCACGGTTGCAGGGATCAGCTGACACAGATCCCTGGCACAGGCTGGTTAGTTATTTAATGGTTTCAACTTAGTTTATTTTATCTAAAACTTCAGTGCACGGTTGCAGGGATCAGTTGACACAGAGCGCTGGCACAGGCTGGTTAGTTATTTAATGGTTTCAGCTTAGTTTATTTGATCTAAGACTTCAGTGCACGTTCGCAAAGATCAGCTGAAACAGGTCGCTGGCACAGGCTGGTTAGTTATTTAATGGTTTCAACTTAGTTTATTTTATCTAAAACTTCAGTGCACGGTCGCAGGGATCAACTAACACAGATCCCTGACACACGCTGGTTAGTTATTTAATGGTTTCAACTTAGTTAATTTTATCTAAAACTTCAGTGCACGTTTGCAAGGATCAGCTGACAAAGATCGCTGGGACAGGCTGGTTAGTTATTTAATGGTTTCAGCTTAGTTTATTTTATCTAAAACTTCAGTGCACGGTTGCAGGGATCAGCTGACACAGATCGCTGGCACAGGCTGGTTAGTTATTTTGTGGTTTCAGCTTAGTTTATTTTGATCTAAGACTTCAGTCCACGTTCGCAGGGATCAGCTGAAACAGATCGCTGGCACAGGCTGGTCAGTTATTTAATGGTTTCAACTTAGTTTTTTTGATCTAAAAATTCAGTGCACGGTCGCAGGGATCAGCTGAAACAGATCGCTGGCACAGGCTGGTCAGTTATTTAATGGTTTCAGCTTAGTTTATCTAAAACTTCAGTGCACGGTTGCAGGGATCAGCTGACACAGATCGCTGGCACAGGCTGGTTAGTTATTTAATGGTTTCAAATTAGTTTATTTGATCTAAAACTTCAGTGCACGGTTGCAGGGATCAGCTGACACAGATCGCTGGCACAGGCTGGTTAGTTATTTAATGGTTTCAACTTAGTTTATTTGATCTAAAACTTCAGTGCACGGTTGCAGGAATCAGCTGACACAGATCGCTGGCACATGCTGGTTAGTTATTTAATGGTTTCAGCTTAGTTTATCTAAAACTTCAGTGCACGGTTGCAGGGATCAGCTGACACAGATCGCTGGCACAGGCTGGTTAGTTATTTAATGGTTTCAGCTTAGTTTATCTAAAACTTCAGTGCACGGTTGCAGGGATCAGCTGACACAGATCGCTGGTACAGGCTGGTTAGTTATTTAATGGTTTCAGCCAAGTTTATCTAAAACTTCAGTGCACGGTTGCAGGGATCAGCTGACACAGATCGCTGGCACAGGCTGGTTAGTTATTTAATGGTTTAGGTTTGGTTTATTTAATCTAAAACTTCAGTGCACGGTTGCAGGGATCAGCTGACACAGAATCGCTGGTACAGACTGGTTAGTTATTTAATGGTTTCAGCTTAGTTTATCTAAAACTTCAGTGCACAGTTGCAGGGATCAGCTGACACAGATCGCTGGCACAGGCTGGTTAGTTATTTAATGGTTTCAGCTTAGTTTATTTTATCTAAAACTTCAGTGCACGGTCGCAGGGATCAACTAACACAGATCCCTGACACACGCTGGTTAGTTATTTAATGGTTTCAACTTAGTTAATTTTATCTAAAACTTCAGTGCACGTTTGCAAGGATCAGCTGACAAAGATCGCTGGCACAGGCTGGTTAGTTATTTAATGGTTTCAGCTTAGTTTATTTTATCTAAAACTTCAGTGCACGGTTGCAGGGATCAGCTGACACAGATCGCTGGCACAGGCTGGTTAGTTATTTAATGGTTTCAGCTTAGTTTATTTTATCTAAAACTTCAGTCCACGTTCGCAGGGATCAGCTGACACAGATCGCTGGCACAGGCTGGTTAGTTATTTAATGGTTTCAGCTTAGTTTATTTGATCTAAAACTTCAGTGCACGGTTGCAGGGATCAGCTGACACAGATCGCTGGCACAGGCTGGTTAGTTATTTTGTGGTTTCAGCTTAGTTTATTTTGATCTAAGACTTCAGTCCACGTTCGCAGAGATCAGCTGAAACAGATCGCTGGCACAGGCTGGTTAGTTATTTAATGGTTTCAACTTAGTTTTTTTGATCTAAAACTTCAGTGCACGGTCGCAAAGATCAGCTGAAACAGATTGCTGGCACAGGCTGGTTAGTTATTTAATGGTTTCAGCTTAGTTTATCTAAAACTTCAGTGCACGGTTGCAGGGATCAGCTGACACAGATCGCTGGCACAGGCTGGTTAGTTATTTAATGGTTTCAACTTAGTTTATTTGATCTAAAACTTCAGTGCACGGTTGCAGGAATCAGCTGACACAGATCGCTGGCACATGCTGGTTAGTTATTTAATGGTTTCAGCTTAGTTTATCTAAAACTTCAGTGCACGGTTGCAGGGATCAGCTGACACAGATCGCTGGCACAGGCTGGTTAGTTATTTAATGGTTTCAGCCAAGTTTATCTAAAACTTCAGTGCACGGTTGCAGAGATCAGATGACAAAGATAGCTGGCACAGGCTGGTTAGTTATTTAATGGTTTCAGCTTAGTTTATCTAAAACTTCAGTGCACGGTTGCAGGGATCAGCTGACACAGATCGCTGGCACAGGCTGGTTAGTTATTTAATGGTTTAGGTTTGGTTTATTTAATCTAAAACTTCAGTGCACGGTTGCAGGGATCAGCTGACACAGAATCGCTGGTACAGACTGGTTAGTTATTTAATGGTTTCAGCTTAGTTTATCTAAAACTTCAGTGCACGGTTGCAGGGATCAGCTGACACAGATCGCTGGCACAGGCTGGTTAGTTATTTAATGGTTTAGGTTTGGTTTATTTAATCTAAAACTTCAGTGCACGGTTGCAGGGATCAGCTGACACAGATCGCTGGCACAGGCTGGTTAGTTATTTAATGGTTTAGGTTTGGTTTATTTGATCTAAAACTTCAGTCCACGTTCGCAGGGATCAGCTGACACAGATCGCTGGTACAGGCTGGTTAGTTATTTAATGGTTTCAGCCAAGTTTATCTAAAACTTCAGTGCGCGGTTGCAGGGATACGCTGACACAGATCGCTGGCACAGGCTGGTTAGTTATTTAGTGGTTTCAGCTTAGTTTATTTGATCTAAAACTTCAGTGCACGGTCGCAGTGATCAGCTGACACAGATCGCTGGTTAGTTATTTAATGGTTTCAGCTTTGTTTATTTGATCTACAACTTCAGTCCACGTTCGCAGGGATCAGCTGACACAGATCTCTGGCACAGCCTGGTTGGTTATTTAATGGTTTCAGCTTAGTTTATTTGATCTAAAACTTCAGTGCACGGTTGCAGGGATCAGCTGACACAGATCGCTGGCACAGGCTGGTTAGTTATTTAATTGTTTCAGCTTACTTTATTTTCTGTAAAACTTCAGTGCACAGTTGCAGGGATCAGCTAACACAGATCCCTGACACACGCTGGTTAGTTATTTAATGGTTTCAACTTAGTTTATTTTCTCTAAAAATTCAGTGCACGGTTGCAGGGATCAGTTGACAAAGATTCCTGGCACAGGCTGGTTAGTTATTTAATGGTTTCAACTTAGTTTATTTTCTCTAAAACTTCAGTGCACGGTTGCAGGGATCAGCTGACACAGATCTCTGGCACAGGCTGGTTAGTTATTTAATGGTTTCAGCTTAGTTTATTTGATCTAAAACTTCAGTGCACGGTTGCAGGGATCAGCTGACACAGATCTCTGGCACAGCCTGGTTGGTTATTTAATGGTTTCAGCTTAGTTTATTTGATCTAAAACTTCAGTGCACGGTTGCAGGGATCAGCTGACACAGATCGCTCGCACAGGCTGGTTGGTTATTTAATGGTTTCAGCTTAGTTTATTTGATCTAAGACTTCAGTGCACGTTCGCAAAGATCAGCTGAAACAGATCGCTGGCACAGATCCCTTGAATAGAATAGAATAGAATAGAATTCAACTTTATTGTCATTGCACATGCACAGGTACAGGGCAATGAAATGCAGTTTGCATCCATCCAGAAGTGCTTTAGTGATATAGATATATTACAATATACATTAGCAATAATATAGATATGTGAGTATATTACAGAAATGGGTCTATTATGGTATGTTATAATGTACACGGTATGAAGTATGTTGTGAATATTCTATAACTATAAGTATGTACAGGCTGTAGTGAGTACAAGCTATGTACAGGATATGAACAGGATATAAATATGAAAAACTATACAGAATATGAAATAAATAACTTTACAGAATCTGGGATATACAGCTATACAGAAATGGGAACTATGCAAGTTGTAAACAGTTGTAGGATTAAAGATTATCGAATGTACAGAATGATTATTTACACAGAGCTATACAGTAGTGCAGTTAAGATAAGTGAGATATAATTCCTACAGAGGCTATATAAAGTGCTAGTGGTTGTGAGTGGTGGTTCAGTCCATGTTATTATTGTGTTTGAGGGTACAGTTGTCCATTGTGGGTGTGTGTATGTTCAGTCCATGAGTTTAACGTGGGTCAGATGTCAGGAGGCAGAGTTCAGGAGTCTGACAGCTGTGGGGAAGAAGCTGTTCCGGTACCTGGTGGTCTTAGTCCGGAGGCTCCTGTGGCGCCTCCCAGAGGGCAGGAGGGTGAAGAGTCCATGTGATGGGTGACTGGGGTCTTTGATGATTTTCCCAGCCCTTTTCAGACACCGCTTCCTGTAGATGTCTTTTATGGCAGGAAGTGGTG
This sequence comes from Rhamphochromis sp. 'chilingali', assembly GCF_963969265.1. Taxonomy (NCBI): domain Eukaryota; kingdom Metazoa; phylum Chordata; class Actinopteri; order Cichliformes; family Cichlidae; genus Rhamphochromis; species Rhamphochromis sp. 'chilingali'. Next base: position 18,282,101 of record NC_137929.1, read on the forward strand.
CTCCGGCGATGCGCTGGGCAGTTTTCACGACCCTCTGCAACGCCTTCCGGTCCGAGGCAGAGCAGTTCCCGTACCAGACTGTTATACAGTTGGTCAGGATGCTCTCGATGGTGCAGCGATAGAAGTTCACCAGGATGTCTGAGGACAGGTGGTTCTTCCTCAGAGTCCTCAAGAAGAAGAGGCGCTGGTGAGCCTTCTTGACCAGCTTGGAGCAGTTGGTCGTCCAGGTGAGATCCTCGGAGATGTGGACTCCCAGGAACTTGAAGCTGCTCACACGCTCCACAGCCGTCCCCTTAATGTGGATGGGTGGATGTGGGTCAGCATTCCTCCTGTAGTCCACGATGAGCTCCTTGGTCTTCTCGGTGTTAAGCAGCAGGTTGTTTCTGTCGCACCACAGGCTGGTTAGTTATTTAATGGTTTCAACTTAGTTTATTTTATCTTAAACTTCAGTGCACGGTCGCAGGGATCCGCTGACACAGATCGCTGGTTAGTTATTTAATGGTTTCAGCTTAGTTTATTTTATCTAAAACTTCAGTGCACGGTCGCAGGGATCAGCTGACACAGATCGCTGGTTAGTTATTTAATGGTTTCAGCTTTGTTTATTTAATCTAAAACTTCAGTCCACGTTCGCAGGGATCAGCTGACCCAGATCGCTGGCACAGGCTGGTTAGTTATTTAATGGTTTCAGCTTAGTTTATTTGATCTAAGACTTCAGTGCACGGTTGCAGGGATCAGCTGACACAGATCGCTGGCACAGGCTGGTTAGTTATTTAATGGTTTCAGCTTAGTTTATTTGATCTAAAACTTCAGTGCACGGTTGCAGGGATCAGCTGACACAGATCGCTGTCACAGGCTGGTTAGTTATTTAAATGGTTTCAACTTAGTTTATCATAAAAAACTTCAGTGCACGGTTGCAGGAATCAGCTGAAACAGATCGCTGGCACAGGCTGGTTAGTTATTTAATGGTTTCAGCTTAGTTTATCTAAAACTTCAGTGCACGGTTGCAGGGATCAGCTGACACAGATCGCTGGCACAGGCTGGTTAGTTATTTAATGGTTTCAGCTTAGTTTATCTAAAACTTCAGTGCACGGTTGCAGGGATCAGCTGACACAGATCCCTGGCACAGGCTGGTTAGTTATTTAATGGTTTTAACTTAGTTTATTTGATCTAAAACTTCAGTGCACGATTGCAGGGATCAGCTGAAACAGATCGCTGGTACAGGCTGGTTAGTTATTTAGTGGTTTCAGCTTAGTTTATTTGATCTAAAACTTCAGTGCACGGTCGCAGTGATCAGCTGACACAGATCCCTGACACACGCTGGTTAGTTATTTAATGGTTTCAACTTAGTTTATTTTCTCTAAAACTTCAGTGCACGGTTGCAGGGATCAGCTGACACAGATCGCTGGCACAGGCTGGTTAGTTATTTAGTGGTTTCAGCTTAGTTTATTTGATCTAAAACTTCAGTGCACGGTCGCAGTGATCAGCTGACACAGATCGCTGGTTAGTTATTTAATGGTTTCAGCTTTGTTTATTTGATCTACAACTTCAGTCCACGTTCGCAGGGATCAGCTGACACAGATCTCTGGCACAGCCTGGTTGGTTATTTAATGGTTTCAGCTTAGTTTATTTGATCTAAAACTTCAGTGCACGGTTGCAGGGATCAGCTGACACAGATCGCTGGCACAGGCTGGTTAGTTATTTAATGGTTTCAGCTTAGTTTATTTTATCTAAAACTTCAGTGCACGGTTGCAGGGATCAGCTGACACAGATCGCTGGCACAGGCTGGTTAGTTATTTTGTGGTTTCAGCTTAGTTTATTTTGATCTAAGACTTCAGTCCACGTTCGCAGGGATCAGCTGAAACAGATCGCTGGCACAGGCTGGTCAGTTATTTAATGGTTTCAGCTTAGTTTATCTAAAACTTCAGTGCACGGTTGCAGGGATCAGCTGACACAGATCGCTGGTACAGGCTGGTTAGTTATTTAATGGTTTCAACTTTGTTTTTTTGATCTAAAACTTCAGTGCACGGTCGCAGGGATCAGCTGAAACAGATCGCTGGCACAGGCTGGTCAGTTATTTAATGGTTTCAGCTTAGTTTATCTAAAACTTCAGTGCACGGTTGCAGGGATCAGCTGACACAGATCGCTGGCACAGGCTGGTTAGTTATTTAATGGTTTAGGTTTGGTTTATTTAATCTAAAACTTCAGTGCACGGTTGCAGGGATCAGCTGACACAGATCGCTGGCACAGGCTGGTTAGTTATTTAATGGTTTCAACTTAGTTTATCTAAAACTTCAGTGCACGGTTGCAGGAATCAGTTGACACAGAGCGCTGGCACAGGCTGGTTAGTTATTTAATGGTTTCAACTTAGTTTATTTTATCTAAAACTTCAGTGCACGGTCGCAGGGATCAACTAACACAGATCCCTGACACACGCTGGTTAGTTATTTAATGGTTTCAACTTAGTTAATTTTATCTAAAACTTCAGTGCACGTTTGCAAGGATCAGCTGACAAAGATCGCTGGCACAGGCTGGTTAGTTATTTAATGGTTTCAGCTTAGTTTATTTTATCTAAAACTTCAGTGCACGGTTGCAGGGATCAGCTGACACAGATCGCTGGCACAGGCTGGTTAGTTATTTAATGGTTTCAGCTTAGTTTATTTGATCTAAAACTTCAGTCCACGTTCGCAGGGATCAGCTGACACAGATCGCTGGCACAGGCTGGTCAGTTATTTAATGGTTTCAGCTTAGTTTATCTAAAACTTCAGTGCACGGTTGCAGGGATCAGCTGACACAGATCGCTGGCACAGGCTGGTTAGTTATTTAATGGTTTCAACTTAGTTTATTTGATCTAAAACTTCAGTGCACGGTTGCAGGGATCAGCTGACACAGATCGCTGGCACAGGCTGGTTAGTTATTTAATGGTTTCAACTTAGTTTATTTGATCTAAAACTTCAGTGCACGGTTGCAGGAATCAGCTGACACAGATCGCTGGCACATGCTGGTTAGTTATTTAATGGTTTCAGCTTAGTTTATCTAAAACTTCAGTGCACGGTTGCAGGGATCAGCTGACACAGATCGCTGGCACAGGCTGGTTAGTTATTTAATGGTTTCAGCCAAGTTTATCTAAAACTTCAGTGCACGGTTGCAGGGATCAGATGACAAAGATAGCTGGCACAGGCTGGTTAGTTATTTAATGGTTTCAGCTTAGTTTATCTAAAACTTCAGTGCACGGTTGCAGGGATCAGCTGACACAGATCGCTGGCACAGGCTGGTTAGTTATTTAATGGTTTAGGTTTGGTTTATTTAATCTAAAACTTCAGTGCACGGTTGCAGGGATCAGCTGACACAGAATCGCTGGTACAGACTGGTTAGTTATTTAATGGTTTCAGCTTAGTTTATCTAAAACTTCAGTGCACGGTTGCAGGGATCAGCTGACACAGATCGCTGGCACAGGCTGGTTAGTTATTTAATGGTTTAGGTTTGGTTTATTTAATCTAAAACTTCAGTGCACGGTTGCAGGGATCAGCTGACACAGATCGCTGGCACAGGCTGGTTAGTTATTTAATGGTTATGTTTGGTTTATTTGATCTAAAACTTCAGTCCACGTTCGCAGGGATCAGCTGACACAGATCGCTGGCACAGGCTGGTTAGTTATTTAATTGTTTCAGCTTAGTTTATCTAAAACTTCAGTGCACGGTTGCAGGGATCAGCTGACACAGATCGTTGGCACAGGCTGGTTAGTTATTTAATGGTTTCAACTTAGTTTATCTAAAACTTCAGTGCACGGTTGCAGGAATCAGCTGACACAGATCGCTGGCACAGGCTGGTTAGTTATTTAATGGTTTCGGTTTGGTTTATTTTATCTAAAACTTCAGTGCACGGTTGCAGGGATCAGCTGACACAGATCGCTGGCACAGGCTGGTTAGTTATTTAATGGTTTCAGCTTAGTTTATCTAAAACTTCAGTGCACGGTTGCAGGGATCAGCTGACACAGATCCCTGGCAGAGGCTGGTTAGTTATTTAATGGTTTTAACTTAGTTTATTTGATCTAAAACTTCAGTGCACGATTGCAGGGATCAGCTGAAACAGATCGCTGGTACAGGCTGGTTAGTTATTTAATGGTTTCAGCCAAGTTTATCTAAAACTTCAGTGCGCGGTTGCAGGGATCCGCTGACACAGATCGCTGTCACAGGCTGGTTAGTTATTTAGTGGTTTCAGCTTAGTTTATTTGATCTAAAACTTCAGTGCACGGTCGCAGTGATCAGCTGACACAGCTCGCTGGTTAGTTATTTAATGGTTTCAGCTTTGTTTATTTGATCTACAACTTCAGTCCACGTTCGCAGGGATCAGCTGACACAGATCTCTGGCACAGCCTGGTTGGTTATTTAATGGTTTCAGCTTAGTTTATTTGATCTAAAACTTCAGTGCACGGTTGCAGGGATCAGCTGACACAGATCGCTGGCACAGGCTGGTTAGTTATTTAATTGTTTCAGCTTACTTTATTTTCTGTAAAACTTCAGTGCACAGTTGCAGGGATCAGCTAACACAGATCCCTGACACACGCTGGTTAGTTATTTAATGGTTTCAACTTAGTTTATTTTCTCTAAAAATTCAGTGCACGGTTGCAGGGATCAGTTGACAAAGATTCCTGGCACAGGCTGGTTAGTTATTTAATGGTTTCAACTTAGTTTATTTTCTCTAAAACTTCAGTGCACGGTTGCAGGGATCAGCTGACACAGATCTCTGGCACAGGCTGGTTAGTTATTTAATGGTTTCAGCTTAGTTTATTTGATCTAAAACTTCAGTGCACGGTTGCAGGGATCAGCTGACACAGATCTCTGGCACAGCCTGGTTGGTTATTTAATGGTTTCAGCTTAGTTTATTTGATCTAAAACTTCAGTGCACGGTTGCAGGGATCAGCTGACACAGATCGCTCGCACAGGCTGGTTGGTTATTTAATGGTTTCAGGTTAGTTTATTTGATCTAAGACTTCAGTGCACGTTCGCAAAGATCAGCTGAAACAGATCGCTGGCACAGATCCCTTGCACAGGCTGGTTAGTTATTTAATGGTTTCAACTTAGTTTATTTTATCTTAAACTTCAGTGCACGGTCGCAGGGATCCGCTGACACAGATCGCTGGTTAGTTATTTAATGGTTTCAGCTTAGTTTATTTTATCTAAAACTTCAGTGCACGGTCGCAGGGATCAGCTGACACAGATCGCTGGTTAGTTATTTAATGGTTTCAGCTTAGTTTATTTAATCTAAAACTTCAGTCCACGTTCGCAGGGATCAGCTGACCCAGATCGCTGGCACAGGCTGGTTAGTTATTTAATGGTTTCAGCTTAGTTTATTTGATCTAAGACTTCAGTGCACGGTTGCAGGGATCAGCTGACACAGATCGCTGGCACAGGCTGGTTAGTTATTTAATGGTTTCAACTTAGTTTATTTGATCTAAGACGTAAGTGCACGGTTGCAGGGATCAGCTGACACAGATCGCTGGCACAGGCTGGTTAGTTATTTAATGGTTTCAGCTTAGTTTATTTGATCTAAAACTTCAGTGCACGGTTGCAGGGATCAGCTGACACAGATCGCTGTCACAGGCTGGTTAGTTATTTAAATGGTTTCAACTTAGTTTATCATAAAAAACTTCAGTGCACGGTTGCAGGAATCAGCTGAAACAGATCGCTGGCACAGGCTGGTTAGTTATTTAATGGTTTCAGCTTAGTTTATCTAAAACTTCAGTGCACGGTTGCAGGGATCAGCTGACACAGATCGCTGGCACAGGCTGGTTAGTTATTTAATGGTTTCAGCTTAGTTTATCTAAAACTTCAGTGCACGGTTGCAGGGATCAGCTGACACAGATCCCTGGCACAGGCTGGTTAGTTATTTAATGGTTTTAACTTAGTTTATTTGATCTAAAACTTCAGTGCACGATTGCAGGGATCAGCTGAAACAGATCGCTGGTACAGGCTGGTTAGTTATTTAGTGGTTTCAGCTTAGTTTATTTGATCTAAAACTTCAGTGCACGGTCGCAGTGATCAGCTGACACAGATCCCTGACACACGCTGGTTAGTTATTTAATGGTTTCAACTTAGTTTATTTTCTCTAAAACTTCAGTGCACGGTTGCAGGGATCAGCTGACACAGATCGCTGGCACAGGCTGGTTAGTTATTTAGTGGTTTCAGCTTAGTTTATTTGATCTAAAACTTCAGTGCACGGTCGCAGTGATCAGCTGACACAGATCGCTGGTTAGTTATTTAATGGTTTCAGCTTTGTTTATTTGATCTACAACTTCAGTCCACGTTCGCAGGGATCAGCTGACACAGATCGCTCGCACAGGCTGGTTAGTTATTTAATGGTTTCAGGTTAGTTTATTTGATCTAAGACTTCAGTGCATGGTCGCAAAGATCAGCTGACACAGATCCCTGGCACAGGCTGGTTAGTTATTTAATTGTTTCAGCTTAGTTTATTTTATCTTAAACTTCAGTGCACGGTCGCAGGGATCAGCTGACACAGATCGCTGGTTAGTTATTTAATGGTTTCAGCTTTGTTTATTTGATCTAAAACTTCAGTGCACGGTTGCAGGGATCAGCTGACACAGATCGCTGGCACAGGCTGGTTAGTTATTTAATGGTTTCAACTTAGTTTATTTTATCTAAAACTTCAGTCCACGTTCGCAGGGATCAGCTGACCCAGATCGCTGGCACAGGCTGGTTAGTTATTTAATGGTTTCATCTTAGTTTATTTGATCTAAGACTTCAGTGCACGGTTGCAGGGATCAGCTGACACAGATCGCTGGCACAGGCTGGTTAGTTATTTAATGGTTTCAACTTAGTTTATTTTATCTAAAACTTCAGTGCACGGTCACAGTGATCAGCTGACACAGATCGCTGGTTAGTTATTTAATGGTTTCAGCTTTGTTTATTTGATCTAAAACTTCAGTCCACGTTCGCAGGGATCAGCTGACACAGATCTCTGGCACAGGCTGGTTGGTTATTTAATGGTTTCAGCTTAGTTTATTTGATCTAAGACGTAAGTGCACGGTTGCAGGGATCAGCTGACACAGATCGCTGTCACAGGCTGGTTAGTTATTTAAATGGTTTCAACTTAGTTTATCATAAAAAACTTCAGTGCACGGTTGCAGGAATCAGCTGAAACAGATCGCTGGCACAGGCTGGTTAGTTATTTAATGGTTTCGGTTTGGTTTATTTTATCTAAAACTTCAGTGCACGGTTGCAGGGATCAGCTGACACAGATCGCTGTCACAGGCTGGTTAGTTATTTAAATGGTTTCAACTTAGTTTATCTAAAACTTCAGTGCACGGTTGCAGGAATCAGCTGACACAGATCGCTGGCACAGGCTGGTTAGTTATTTAATGGTTTCAGCTTAGTTTATCTAAAACTTCAGTGCACGGTTGCAGGGATCAGATGAAACAGATCGCTGGCACAGGCTGGCTAGTTATTTAATGGTTTCAGCTTAGTTTATCTAAAACTTCAGTGCACGGTTGCAGGGATCAGCTGACACAGATCGCTGGCACAGGCTGGTTAGTTATTTAATGGTTTCAGCTTAGTTTATCTAAAACTTCAGTGCACGGTTGCAGGGATCAGCTGAAACAGATCGCTGGTACAGGCTGGTTAGTTATTTAATGGTTTCAGCCAAGTTTATCTAAAACTTCAGTGCACGGTCGCAGGGATCAGCTGACACAGATCGCTTGTTAGTTATTTAATGGTTTCAGCTTTGTTTATTTGATCTAAAACTTCAGTGCATGGTCGCAAAGATCAGCTGACACAGATCCCTGGCACAGGCTGGTTAGTTATTTAATTGTTTCAGCTTACTTTATTTTCTGTAAAACTTCAGTGCACAGTTGCAGGGATCAGCTAACACAGATCCCTGACACACACTGGTTAGTTATTTAATGGTTTCAACTTAGTTTATTTTCTCTAAAAATTCAGTGCACGGTTGCAGGGATCAGCTGACACAGATCGCTGGCACAGGCTGGTTAGTTATTTAGTGGTTTCAGCTTAGTTTATTTGATCTAAAACTTCAGTGCACGGTTGCAGGGATCAGCTGACACAGATCGCTCGCACAGGCTGGTTGGTTATTTAATGGTTTCAGGTTAGTTTATTTGATCTAAGACTTCAGTGCACGTTCGCAAAGATCAGCTGAAACAGATCGCTGGCACAGATCCCTTGCACAGGCTGGTTAGTTATTTAATGGTTTCAACTTAGTTTATTTTATCTTAAACTTCAGTGCACGGTCGCAGGGATCCGCTGACACAGATCGCTGGTTAGTTATTTAATGGTTTCAGCTTAGTTTATTTTATCTAAAACTTCAGTGCACGGTCACAGGGATCAGCTGACACAGATCGCTGGCACAGGCTGGTTAGTTATTTAATGGTTTCAGCTTAGTTTATTTTATCTAAAACTTCAGTGCACGGTCGCAGGGATCCGCTGACACAGATCGCTGGCACAGGCTGGTTAGTTATTTAATGGTTTCAGCTTAGTTTATTTGATCTAAGACTTCAGTCCACGTTCGCAGGGATCAGCTGACACAGATCGCTGGCACAGCCTGGTTGGTTATTTAATGGTTTCAGCTTAGTTTATTTGATCTAAAACTTCAGTGCACGGTTGCAGGGATCAGCTGACACAGATCCCTGGCACAGGCTGGTTAGTTATTTAATGGTTTCAACTTAGTTTATTTTCTCTAAAAATTCAGTGCACGGTTGCAGGGATCAGTTGACACAGAGCGCTGGCACAGGCTGGTTAGTTATTTAATGGTTTCAGCTTAGTTTATTTGATCTAAGACTTCAGTGCACGGTCGCAGGGATCAACTAACACAGATCCCTGACACACGCTGGTTAGTTATTTAATGGTTTCAACTTAGTTTATTTTATCTAAAACTTCAGTGCACGGTCGCAGGGATCAACTAACACAGATCCCTGACACACGCTGGTTAGTTATTTAATGGTTTCAACTTAGTTAATTTTATCTAAAACTTCTGTGCACGTTTGCAAGGATCAGCTGACAAAGATCGCTGGCACAGGCTGGTTAGTTATTTAATGGTTTCAGCTTAGTTTATTTTATCTAAAACTTCAGTGCACGGTTGCAGGGATCAGCTGACACAGATCCCTGGCACAGGCTGGTTAGTTATTTAATGGTTTCAGCTTAGTTTATTTTATCTAAAACTTCAGTGCACGGTTGCAGGGATCAGCTGACACAGATCGCTGGCACAGGCTGGTTAGTTACTTAATGGTTTCAGCTTAGTTTATCTAAAACTTCAGTGCACGGTTGCAGGAATCAGCTGACACAGATCGCTGGCACATGCTGGTTAGTTATTTAATGGTTTCAGCTTAGTTTATCTAAAACTTCAGTGCACGGTTGCAGGGATCAGCTGACACAGATCGCTGGCACAGGCTGGTTAGTTATTTAATGGTTTCAACTTAGTTTATTTGATCTAAAACTTCAGTGCACGGTTGCAGGGATCAGCTGACACAGATCGCTGGCACAGGCTGGCTAGTTATTTAATAGTTTCAACTTAGTTTATTTGATCTAAAACTTCAGTGCACGGTTGCAGGGATCAGCTGACACAGATCGCTGGCACAGGCTGGTTAGTTATTTAATGGTTTCAGCTTAGTTTATCTAAAACTTCAGTGCACGGTTGCAGGAATCAGCTGACACAGATCGCTGGCACATGCTGGTTAGTTATTTAATGGTTTCGGTTTGGTTTATTTTATCTAAAACTTCAGTGCACGGTTGCAGGGATCAGCTGACACAGATCCCTGGCACAGGCTGGTTAGTTATTTAATGGTTTTAACTTAGTTTATTTGATCTAAAACTTCAGTGCACGATTGCAGGGATCAGCTGAAACAGATCGCTGGCACAGGCTGGTTAGTTATTTAATGGTTTCAGCCAAGTTTATCTAAAACTTCAGTGCACGGTTGCAGGGATCAGCTGACACAGATCCCTGGCACAGGCTGGTTAGTTATTTAATGGTTTCAACTTAGTTTATTTTATCTAAAAATTCAGTGCACGGTTGCAGGGATCAGTTGACACAGAGCGCTGGCACAGGCTGGTTAGTTATTTAATGGTTTCAGCTTAGTTTATTTGATCTAAGACTTCAGTGCACGTTCGCAAAGATCAGCTGAAACAGGTCGCTGGCACAGGCTGGTTAGTTATTTAATGGTTTCAACTTAGTTTATTTTATCTAAAACTTCAGTGCACGGTCGCAGGGATCAACTAACACAGATCCCTGACACACGCTGGTTAGTTATTTAATGGTTTCAACTTAGTTAATTTTATCTAAAACTTCAGTGCACGTTTGCAAGGATCAGCTGACAAAGATCGCTGGGACAGGCTGGTTAGTTATTTAATGGTTTCAGCTTAGTTTATTTTATCTAAAACTTCAGTGCACGGTTGCAGGGATCAGCTGACACAGATCGCTGGCACAGGCTGGTTAGTTATTTTGTGGTTTCAGCTTAGTTTATTTTGATCTAAGACTTCAGTCCACGTTCGCAGGGATCAGCTGAAACAGATCGCTGGCACAGGCTGGTCAGTTATTTAATGGTTTCAGCTTAGTTTATCTAAAACTTCAGTGCACGGTTGCAGGGATCAGCTGACACAGATCGCTGGTACAGGCTGGTTAGTTATTTAATGGTTTCAGCCAAGTTTATCTAAAACTTCAGTGCACGGTTGCAGGGATCAGCTGACACAGATCGCTGGCACAGGCTGGTTAGTTATTTAATGGTTTAGGTTTGGTTTATTTAATCTAAAACTTCAGTGCACGGTTGCAGGGATCAGCTGACACAGAATCGCTGGTACAGACTGGTTAGTTATTTAATGGTTTCAGCTTAGTTTATCTAAAACTTCAGTGCACAGTTGCAGGGATCAGCTGACACAGATCGCTGGCACAGGCTGGTTAGTTATTTAATGGTTTAGGTTTGGTTTATTTAATCTAAAACTTCAGTGCACGGTTGCAGGGATCAGCTGACACAGATCGCTGGCACAGGCTGGTTAGTTATTTAATGGTTTCAACTTAGTTTATCTAAAACTTCAGTGCACGGTTGCAGGAATCAGTTGACACAGAGCGCTGGCACAGGCTGGTTAGTTATTTAATGGTTTCAACTTAGTTTATTTTATCTAAAACTTCAGTGCACGGTCGCAGGGATCAACTAACACAGATCCCTGACACACGCTGGTTAGTTATTTAATGGTTTCAACTTAGTTAATTTTATCTAAAACTTCAGTGCACGTTTGCAAGGATCAGCTGACAAAGATCGCTGGCACAGGCTGGTTAGTTATTTAATGGTTTCAGCTTAGTTTATTTTATCTAAAACTTCAGTGCACGGTTGCAGGGATCAGCTGACACAGATCGCTGGCACAGGCTGGTTAGTTATTTAATGGTTTCAGCTTAGTTTATTTTATCTAAAACTTCAGTCCACGTTCGCAGGGATCAGCTGACACAGATCGCTGGCACAGGCTGGTTAGTTATTTAATGGTTTCAGCTTAGTTTATTTGATCTAAAACTTCAGTGCACGGTTGCAGGGATCAGCTGACACAGATCGCTGGCACAGGCTGGTTAGTTATTTTGTGGTTTCAGCTTAGTTTATTTTGATCTAAGACTTCAGTCCACGTTCGCAGGGATCAGCTGAAACAGATCGCTGGCACAGGCTGGTTAGTTATTTAATGGTTTCAACTTAGTTTTTTTGATCTAAAACTTCAGTGCACGGTCGCAGGGATCAGCTGAAACAGATTGCTGGCACAGGCTGGTTAGTTATTTAATGGTTTCAGCTTAGTTTATCTAAAACTTCAGTGCACGGTTGCAGGGATCAGCTGACACAGATCGCTGGCACAGGCTGGTTAGTTATTTAATGGTTTCAACTTAGTTTATTTGATCTAAAACTTCAGTGCACGGTTGCAGGGATCAGCTGACACAGATCGCTGGCACAGGCTGGTTAGTTATTTAATGGTTTCAACTTAGTTTATTTGATCTAAAACTTCAGTGCACGGTTGCAGGAATCAGCTGACACAGATCGCTGGCACATGCTGGTTAGTTATTTAATGGTTTCAGCTTAGTTTATCTAAAACTTCAGTGCACGGTTGCAGGGATCAGCTGACACAGATCGCTGGCACAGGCTGGTTAGTTATTTAATGGTTTCAGCCAAGTTTATCTAAAACTTCAGTGCACGGTTGCAGGGATCAGATGACAAAGATAGCTGGCACAGGCTGGTTAGTTATTTAATGGTTTCAGCTTAGTTTATCTAAAACTTCAGTGCACGGTTGCAGGGATCAGCTGACACAGATCGCTGGCACAGGCTGGTTAGTTATTTAATGGTTTAGGTTTGGTTTATTTAATCTAAAACTTCAGTGCACGGTTGCAGGGATCAGCTGACACAGAATCGCTGGTACAGACTGGTTAGTTATTTAATGGTTTCAGCTTAGTTTATCTAAAACTTCAGTGCACGGTTGCAGGGATCAGCTGACACAGATCGCTGGCACAGGCTGGTTAGTTATTTAATGGTTTAGGTTTGGTTTATTTAATCTAAAACTTCAGTGCACGGTTGCAGGGATCAGCTGACACAGATCGCTGGCACAGGCTGGTTAGTTATTTAATGGTTTAGGTTTGGTTTATTTGATCTAAAACTTCAGTCCACGTTCGCAGGGATCAGCTGACACAGATCGCTGGCACAGGCTGGTTAGTTATTTAATTGTTTCAGCTTAGTTTATCTAAAACTTCAGTGCACGGTTGCAGGGATCAGCTGACACAGATCGTTGGCACAGGCTGGTTAGTTATTTAATGGTTTCAACTTAGTTTATCTAAAACTTCAGTGCACGGTTGCAGGAATCAGCTGACACAGATCGCTGGCACAGGCTGGTTAGTTATTTAATGGTTTCGGTTTGGTTTATTTTATCTAAAACTTCAGTGCACGGTTGCAGGGATCAGCTGACACAGATCGCTGGCACAGGCTGGTTAGTTATTTAATGGTTTCAGCTTAGTTTATCTAAAACTTCAGTGCACGGTTGCAGGGATCAGCTGACACAGATCCCTGGCAGAGGCTGGTTAGTTATTTAATGGTTTTAACTTAGTTTATTTGATCTAAAACTTCAGTGCACGATTGCAGGGATCAGCTGAAACAGATCGCTGGTACAGGCTGGTTAGTTATTTAATGGTTTCAGCCAAGTTTATCTAAAACTTCAGTGCACGGTTGCAGGGATCAGATGACAAAGATAGCTGGCACAGGCTGGTTAGTTATTTAATGGTTTCAGCTTAGTTTATCTAAAACTTCAGTGCGCGGTTGCAGGGATCAGCTGACACAGATCGCTGGCACAGGCTGGTTAGTTATTTAGTGGTTTCAGCTTAGTTTATTTGATCTAAAACTTCAGTGCACGGTCGCAGTGATCAGCTGACACAGATTGCTGGTTAGTTATTTAATGGTTTCAGCTTTGTTTATTTGATCTACAACTTCAGTGCACGGTTGCAGGGATCAGCTGACACAGATCTCTGGCACAGCCTGGTTGGTTATTTAATGGTTTCAGCTTAGTTTATTTGATCTAAAACTTCAGTGCACGGTTGCAGGGATCAGCTGACACAGATCGCTCGCACAGGCTGGTTAGTTATTTAATGGTTTCAGGTTAGTTTATTTGATATAAGACTTCAGTGCATGGTCGCAAAGATCAGCTAACACAGATCCCTGACACACGCTGGTTAGTTATTTAATGGTTTCAACTTAGTTTATTTTCTCTAAAACTTCAGTGCACGGTCGCAGGGATCGGCTGACACAGATCGCTGGCACAGGCTGGTTAGTTATTTAATGGTTTCAGCTTAGTTTATTTGATCTAAAACTTCAGTGCACGGTTGCAGGGATCAGCTGACACAGATCCCTGGCATAGGCTGGTTAGTTATTTAATGGTTTCAACTTAGTTTATTTTCTCTAAAAATTCAGTGCACGGTTGCAGGGATCAGTTGACACAGAGCGCTGGCACAGGCTGGTTAGTTATTTAATGGTTTCAGCTTAGTTTATTTGATCTAAGACTTCAGTGCACGTTCGCAAAGATCAGCTGAAACAGGTCTCTGGCACAGGCTGGTTAGTTATTTAATGGTTTCAACTTAGTTAATTTTATCTAAAACTTCAGTGCACGTTTGCAAGGATCAGCTGACAAAGATCGCTGGCACAGGCTGGTTAGTTATTTAATGGTTTCAGCTTAGTTTATTTTATCTAAAACTTCAGTGCACGGTTGCAGGGATCAGCTGACACAGATCGCTGGCACAGGCTGGTTAGTTATTTTGTGGTTTCAGCTTAGTTTATTTTGATCTAAGACTTCAGTCCACGTTCGCAGGGATCAGCTGAAACAGATCGCTGGCACAGGCTGGTCAGTTATTTAATGGTTTCAGCTTAGTTTATCTAAAACTTCAGTGCACGGTTGCAGGGATCAGCTGACACAGATCGCTGGCACAGGCTGGTTAGTTATTTAATGGTTTCAACTTTGTTTTTTTGATCTAAAACTTCAGTGCACGGTCGCAGGGATCAGCTGAAACAGATCGCTGGCACAGGCTGGTCAGTTATTTAATGGTTTCAGCTTAGTTTATCTAAAACTTCAGTGCACGGTTGCAGGGATCAGCTGACACAGATTGCTGGCACAGGCTGGTTAGTTATTTAATGGTTTCAACTTAGTTTATTTGATCTAAAACTTCAGTGCACGGTTGCAGGGATCAGCTGACACAGATCGCTGGCACAGGCTGGTTAGTTATTTAATGGTTTCAACTTAGTTTATTTGATCTAAAACTTCAGTGCACGGTTGCAGGAATCAGCTGACACAGATCGCTGGCACATGCTGGTTAGTTATTTAATGGTTTCAGCTTAGTTTATCTAAAACTTCAGTGCACGGTTGCAGGAATCAGCTGACACAGATCGCTGGCACAGGCTGGTTAGTTATTTAATGGTTTCAGCTTAGTTTATCTAAAACTTCAGTGCACGGTTGCAGGGATCAGCTGACACAGATCGCTGGTACAGGCTGGTTAGTTATTTAATGGTTTCAGCCAAGTTTATCTAAAACTTCAGTGCACGGTTGCAGGGATCAGCTGACACAGATCGCTGGCACAGGCTGGTTAGTTATTTAATGGTTTAGGTTTGGTTTATTTAATCTAAAACTTCAGTGCACGGTTGCAGGGATCAGCTGACACAGATCGCTGGCACAGGCTGGTTAGTTATTTAATGGTTTCAACTTAGTTTATCTAAAACTTCAGTGCACGGTTGCAGGAATCAGTTGACACAGAGCGCTGGCACAGGCTGGTTAGTTATTTAATGGTTTCAACTTAGTTTATTTTATCTAAAACTTCAGTGCACGGTCGCAGGGATCAACTAACACAGATCCCTGACACACGCTGGTTAGTTATTTAATGGTTTCAACTTAGTTAATTTTATCTAAAACTTCAGTGCACGTTTGCAAGGATCAGCTGACAAAGATCGCTGGCACAGGCTGGTTAGTTATTTAATGGTTTCAGCTTAGTTTATTTTATCTAAAACTTCAGTGCACGGTTGCAGGGATCAGCTGACACAGATCGCTGGCACAGGCTGGTTAGTTATTTAATGGTTTCAGCTTAGTTTATTTGATCTAAAACTTCAGTCCACGTTCGCAGGGATCAGCTGACACAGATCGCTGGCACAGGCTGGTTAGTTATTTAATGGTTTCAGCTTAGTTTATTTGATCTAAAACTTCAGTGCACGGTTGCAGGGATCAGCTGACACAGATCGCTGGCACAGGCTGGTTAGTTATTTTGTGGTTTCAGCTTAGTTTATTTTGATCTAAGACTTCAGTCCACGTTCGCAGGGATCAGCTGAAACAGATCGCTGGCACAGGCTGGTCAGTTATTTAATGGTTTCAACTTAGTTTTTTTGATCTAAAACTTCAGTGCACGGTCGCAGGGATCAGCTGAAACAGATCGCTGGCACAGGCTGGTTAGTTATTTAATGGTTTCAGCTTAGTTTATCTAAAACTTCAGTGCACGGTTGCAGGGATCAGCTGACACAGATCGCTGGCACAGGCTGGTTAGTTATTTAATGGTTTCAACTTAGTTTATTTGATCTAAAACTTCAGTGCACGGTTGCAGGGATCAGCTGACACAGATCGCTGGCACAGGCTGGTTAGTTATTTAATGGTTTCAACTTAGTTTATTTGATCTAAAACTTCAGTGCACGGTTGCAGGAATCAGCTGACACAGATCGCTGGCACATGCTGGTTAGTTATTTAATGGTTTCAGCTTAGTTTATCTAAAACTTCAGTGCACGGTTGCAGGGATCAGCTGACACAGATCGCTGGCACAGGCTGGTTAGTTATTTAATGGTTTCAGCCAAGTTTATCTAAAACTTCAGTGCACGGTTGCAGGGATCAGATGACAAAGATAGCTGGCACAGGCTGGTTAGTTATTTAATGGTTTCAGCTTAGTTTATCTAAAACTTCAGTGCACGGTTGCAGGGATCAGCTGACACAGATCGCTGGCACAGGCTGGTTAGTTATTTAATGGTTTAGGTTTGGTTTATTTAATCTAAAACTTCAGTGCACGGTTGCAGGGATCAGCTGACACAGAATCGCTGGTACAGACTGGTTAGTTATTTAATGGTTTCAGCTTAGTTTATCTAAAACTTCAGTGCACGGTTGCAGGGATCAGCTGACACAGATCGCTGGCACAGGCTGGTTAGTTATTTAATGGTTTAGGTTTGGTTTATTTAATCTAAAACTTCAGTGCACGGTTGCAGGGATCAGCTGACACAGATCGCTGGCACAGGCTGGTTAGTTATTTAATGGTTTAGGTTTGGTTTATTTGATCTAAAACTTCAGTCCACGTTCGCAGGGATCAGCTGACACAGATCGCTGGCACAGGCTGGTTAGTTATTTAATTGTTTCAGCTTAGTTTATCTAAAACTTCAGTGCACGGTTGCAGGGATCAGCTGACACAGATCGTTGGCACAGGCTGGTTAGTTATTTAATGGTTTCAACTTAGTTTATCTAAAACTTCAGTGCACGGTTGCAGGAATCAGCTGACACAGATCGCTGGCACAGGCTGGTTAGTTATTTAATGGTTTCGGTTTGGTTTATTTTATCTAAAACTTCAGTGCACGGTTGCAGGGATCAGCTGACACAGATCGCTGGCACAGGCTGGTTAGTTATTTAATGGTTTCAGCTTAGTTTATCTAAAACTTCAGTGCACGGTTGCAGGGATCAGCTGACACAGATCCCTGGCAGAGGCTGGTTAGTTATTTAATGGTTTTAACTTAGTTTATTTGATCTAAAACTTCAGTGCACGATTGCAGGGATCAGCTGAAACAGATCGCTGGTACAGGCTGGTTAGTTATTTAATGGTTTCAGCCAAGTTTATCTAAAACTTCAGTGCGCGGTTGCAGGGATCCGCTGACACAGATCGCTGGCACAGGCTGGTTAGTTATTTAGTGGTTTCAGCTTAGTTTATTTGATCTAAAACTTCAGTGCACGGTTGCAGGGATCAGCTGACACAGATCGCTGGCACAGGCTGGTTAGTTATTTAATGGTTTCAGCTTAGTTTATCTAAAACTTCAGTGCACGGTTGCAGGGATCAGATGAAACAGATCGCTGGCACAGGCTGGCTAGTTATCAGAATCAGAATCAGAATCAGAATGGGTTTATTGCCAGATGTTGAGGTTTACAACATTAGGAATTTGCTGCGGTGCTTCAGTGCAAACAATAAGAATTAAAGTGCTATGTAGAAAGAAAGATATGTGCATGAGATATACATGAGATATATACATGAGAATAAGAATTAAGAGTGCTACGTAGAAAGATATATACATGAGTGCAGGTGGTGATCAGTGCCAGACATGAAATGATGCAGTGACACAGCGTAGGGTCATGTGTTAGTGGCGGGGGCAGTCATGTGGTTATTGTTCATGTGTCCAACAGCAGAGGGGAAGAAACTGTTCTTGTGGCGAGAGGTTCTGGTGCGAATGGACCGGAGCCTCCTGCCTGAGGGGAGCAGGTCAAACAGACTGTGTCCAGGGTGAGAAGGGTCAGCTGAGATCCGGGCTGCACGCCGCAGTGTCCTGGAGGTGTACAGGTCCTGCAGAGATGGGAGTCTGCAGCCAATCACCTTCTCAGCAGAGCGCACAACACGCTGCAGTCTCTGTTTGTCCCTGATAGTGGCTCCAGCGTACCACACGGTGATGGAGGAGGTGAGGATGGACTCGATGATTGCAGTGTAGAATTGCATCATCGTCCGTGTTGGCAGGTTGAATTTCTTCAGCTGCCTCAGGAAGTACATCCTCTGCTGGGCTTTCTTGATGACGGAGGTGATGGTGGGCTCCCACTTCAGGTCCTGGGTGATGGTGGTACCCAGGAAGCGGAATGAGTCCACAGAGGTGATGGGGGTGTCAGTCAGGATGATGGGGGGGAGTGGGGCTGTGTGCTTCCTGAAGTCCACAATAATCTCCACTGTCTTCTGGGCATTCAGCACCAGGTTGTTGTGGCTGCACCAGGACACCAGACGTTCAACCTCCCTCCTGTAGGCAGACTCATCCCCGTCAGAGATGAGCCCAATGACGGTGGTGTCATCTGCGAACTTGATTAGCTTGACAGACTGGTGGGTGGAGGTGCAGCAGTTGGTGTACAGGGAGAAGAGCAGAGGAGAAAGAACACAGCCCTGAGGGGAGCCGGTGCTGATGGTCCGGGAGTCCGAGACATTCTTCCCCAGCCTCACGTGCTGCTTCCTGTCCGTCAGGAAGTCAGTGATCCACCGGCAGATGGGATCAGGCACATTCATCTGGCAAAGCTTGCCTCGGAGATGGTCTGGAAGGATGGTGTTGAAGGCAGAGCTGAAGTCCACAAACAGGATCCTGGCGTAGGTTCCTGGGGAGTCCAGATGCTGCAGGATGAAGTGTAGGGCCATGTTGATGGCGTCGTCTACAGACCTGTTGGCTCTATATGCAAACTGCAGGGGGTCCAGGAGGGGGGCCGTGAGGGTCTTGAGATGGGAGAGAACTAGGCGCTCAAATGACTTCATGACCACAGATGTCAGAGCCACGGGTCTGTAGTCATTTAGTCCAGTGATCCTAGGTTTCTTGGGGACAGGGATTATGGTGGAGGACTTGAAGCAGGCAGGCACATGACATGCCTGCAGTGAGGAGTTGAAGATGCCAGAAAACACTGGGGCCAGCTCGTTTGCACAGTGTCTGAGGGTGGCAGGAGACACACCGTCTGGGCCGGGAGCTTTCCGAGCATTCAGACTCTTAAACTGCTTCCTCACATCTGCTTCATGAATATGAAGAGTTGTGGTCGGAGGAGGTGGTGTGAAATCCTCTTTTGTGTGGGGTGAGGAGGGGGGTGTTGTAGGTGAACAGTTTGAAGGTGGTGATGGCTCTATGGAGGGGGGAGAGGTGGGGGAATGAGTGTCCAAAGTGCCTCTATTGTTGGGGTCGTTGGAGGTGTGAAGGCTGCCTGATGGCTCGTCAAAACGACAGTAGAAGTCGTTGAGGGTGTTGGCCAAGAGCAAGTCGTCAGTGGAGTGGGGGGTTTTAGGCTTGTAGTTTGTAATATTCCTAAAACCTTTCCACACAGAGGCCGAGTCATTCTCTGAGATCTGCTGCTGCATCTTCTCAGAGTGCTGATGTTTGGCAATGTCCACTTCCTTAGTGAACTTGTACTTTGCCTCTCTGTAGCAGTCCCTGTCTCCGCTTCTGAACGCCTTACTCTTTTCCAGCCACAGCTTTTTGAGTTTAGGGGTAAACCAGGGTTTGTCATTGTTATAACTCACCCTGGTGCGTGATGGCACAATGCTGTCCTCACAGAAGTGGATATAGGAGGTGACAGTGTCCGTAAACTCGTCCAAGCTGTTAGAAGCAGCCTTCAATGTGTCCCAGTCTGTGGTCTCCAAACACGTGCGAAGCTCCTCCACAGCCTCGTTGCTCCACAGTTTTTTGGTCCTCACGACAGGTTTGGAGAGCTTCAGCCTCTGTCTGTACGCGGGGATTAGGTGGATCATGACGTGATCAGAAAGTCCGAGTGAAGCGCGCGGCACCGCGCGATAGGCCCCGCTGATCGTGCTGTAGCAGTGATCCAATGTCCTCTCCTCTCTGGTCGGGCATTTAATATACTGCTTGTATTTCGGAAGCTCATGGCTCAGATTGGCTTTGTTAAAGTCCCCAAGAGCAATGATGAGAGAGTCCGGGTATGTCCGCTCCGTGTGGAGAATCTGCTCTGCGAGTGCGCACTGAGCTGCTCGCGCATCCGCGTCTGGCGGGATGTAAACAGCGGCCAGGATGAATGAAGCAAACTCCCGCGGAGAATAAAACGGTTTGCAGTGAATAAAAAGATATTCCAGAGAGGGAGAGCAGTGCTGAGCAATCACTGTTACATCTGTGCACCAGCCACTATTGATGTAGAAGCAGACACCTCCACCTTTGGTTTTACCGGAGAGAGCGGCCTGCCGGTCCGCGCGCAGCAGATGAAAGCCCTCCAGCTTGAGCGCGCAGTCCGGGATGTCCTCACTGAGCCACGACTCCGTAAAACATAAGACACAGGAGGAGGCAAAGTCTCTGTTCATGCTTCTCATCAGGGCCAGTTCGTCTATCTTATTCCAGAGTGAGCGTACATTAGAAAGGAAGATCCCAGGAAGGGCCGTTCTCAGTCCGCGTTTCCTCAAACGCACGAGTACGCCGGCTCGCTTACCTCTCTTTCGACGTCTCACTTTCCTGATCAGAGTCAGCAGTAAATCTGCCGCAGATGCGACAAATATTGGAAATAAATCCACAGGCGTTGTAGTCCTGCAGTTAAGGAGCTCTTCTCTGGTGTAAGAATATCCAGAGGAGTGCCCAGACACAGAAGAAATGCACAAAAACAAGACAAAAGTAACGCACTGAAGCACCAGGGCATCCATACGCGGCGCCATCTTGGATTGCATTATTTAATGGTTTCAGCTTAGTTTATCTAAAACTTCAGTGCACGGTTGCAGGGATCAGCTGACACAGATCCCTGGCACAGGCTGGTTAGTTATTTAATGGTTATAACTTAGTTTATTTGATCTAAAACTTCAGTGCACGATTGCAGGGATCAGCTGAAACAGATCGCTGGTACAGGCTGGTTAGTTATTTAATGGTTTCAGCCAAGTTTATCTAAAACTTCAGTGCGCGGTTGCAGGGATCAGCTGACACAGATCCCTTGCACAGGCTGGTTAGTTATTTAATGGTTTCAACTTAGTTTATTTTATCTAAAACTTCAGTGCACGGTCGCAGGGATCCGCTGACCCAGATCGCTGGCACAGGCTGGTTAGTTATTTAATGGTTTCAGCTTAGTTTATTTGATCTAAGACGTAAGTGCACGGTTGCAGGGATCAGCTGACACAGATCGCTGGCACAGGCTGGTTAGTTATTTCGTGGTTTCAGCTTAGTTTATTTTGATCTAAGACTTCAGTGCACATTCGCAAAGATCAGCTGAAACAGATCGCTGGCACAGGCTGGTTAGTTATTTAATTGTTTCAGCTTAGTTTATCTAAAACTTCAGTGCACGATTGCAGGGATCAGCTGACACAGATCGTTGGCACAGGCTGGTTAGTTATTTAATGGTTTCGTTTTGGTTTATTTTATCTAAAACTTCAGTGCACGGTTGCAGGGATCAGCTGACACAGATCGCTGGCACAGGCTGGTTAGTTATTTAATGGTTTCAGCTTAGTTTATCTAAAACTTCAGTGCACGGTTGCAGGGATCAGCTGACACAGATCCCTGGCACAGGCTGGTTAGTTATTTAATGGTTTTAACTTAGTTTATTTGATCTAAAACTTCAGTGCACGATTGCAGGGATCAGCTGAAACAGATCGCTGGTACAGACTGGTTAGTTATTTAATGGTTTCAGCTTAGTTTATCTAAAACTTCAGTGCACGATTGCAGGGATCAGCTGAAACAGATCGCTGGCACAGGCTGGTTAGTTATTTAATGGTTTCAACTTAGTTTATTTTATCTAAAACTTCAGTGCACGGTCACAGGGATCCGCTGACACAGATCGCTGGCACAGGCTGGTTAGTTATTTAATGGTTTCAGCTTAGTTTATTTGATCTAAAACTTCAGTGCACGGTTGCAGGGATCAGCTGACACAGATCGCTGGCACAGGCTGGTTAGTTATTTTGTGGTTTCAGCTTAGTTTATTTTGATCTAAGACTTCAGACCACGTTCGCAGGGATCAGCTGAAACAGATCGCTGGCACAGGCTGGTCAGTTATTTAATGGTTTCAGCTTAGTTTTTTTGATCTAAAACTTCAGTGCACGGTCGCAGGGATCAGCTGAAACAGATCGCTGGCACAGGCTGGTCAGTTATTTAATGGTTTCAGCTTAGTTTATCTAAAACTTCAGTGCACGGTTGCAGGGATCAGCTGACACAGATCGCTGGCACAGGCTGGTTAGTTATTTAATGGTTTCAACTTAGTTTATTTGATCTAAAACTTCAGTGCACGGTTGCAGGGATCAGCTGACACAGATCGCTGGCACAGGCTGGTTAGTTATTTTGTGGTTTCAGCTTAGTTTATTTTGATCTAAGACTTCAGTCCACGTTCGCAGGGATCAGCTGAAACAGATCGCTGGCACAGGCTGGTCAGTTATTTAATGGTTTCAACTTAGTTTTTTTGATCTAAAACTTCAGTGCACGGTCGCAGGGATCAGCTGAAACAGATCGCTGGCACAGGCTGGTCAGTTATTTAATGGTTTCAGCTTAGTTTATCTAAAACTTCAGTGCACGGTTGCAGGGATCAGCTGACACAGATCGCTGGCACAGGCTGGTTAGTTATTTAATGGTTTCAACTTAGTTTATTTGATCTAAAACTTCAGTGCATGGTTGCAGGGATCAGCTGACACAGATCGCTGGCACAGGCTGGTTAGTTATTTAATGGTTTCAACTTAGTTTATTTGATCTAAAACTTCAGTGCACGGTTGCAGGGATCAGCTGACACAGATCTCTGGCACAGGCTGGTTAGTTATTTAATGGTTTCAGCCAAGTTTATCTAAAACTTCAGTGCACGGTTGCAGGGATCAGATGACAAAGATAGCTGGCACAGGCTGGTTAGTTATTTAATGGTTTAGGTTTGGTTTATTTAATCTAAAACTTCAGTGCACGGTTGCAGGGATCAGCTGACACAGATCGCTGGCACAGGCTGGTTAGTTATTTAATGGTTTAGGTTTGGTTTATTTAATCTAAAACTTCAGTGCACGGTTGCAGGGATCAGCTGACACAGATCGCTCGCACAGGCTGGTTAGTTATTTAATGGTTTCAGCTTAGTTTATTTTCTCTAAAACTTCAGTGCACGGTCGCAGGGATCAGCTGACACAGATCGCTGGTTAGTTATTTAATGGTTTCAGCTTAGTTTATTTGATCTACAACTTCAGTACACGTTCGCAGGGATCAGCTGACACAGATCTCTGGCACAGGCTGGTTGGTTATTTAATGGTTTCAGCTTAGTTTATTTGATCTACAACTTCAGTGCATGGTCGCAAAGATCAGCTGACACAGATCGCTGGCACAGGCTGGTTAGTTATTTAATGGTTTCAGCTTTGTTTATCTAAAACTTCAGTGCACGGTTGCAGGGATCAGCTGACACAGATCGCTGGCACAGGCTGGTTAGTTATTTAATGGTTTCAGCCAAGTTTATCTAAAACTTCAGTGCACGGTTGCAGGGATCAGCTGAAACAGATCGCTGGCACAGGCTGGTTAGTTATTTAATGGTTTTAACTTAGTTTATTTTATCTTAAACTTCAGTGCACGGTCGCAGGGATCCGCTGACACAGATCGCTGGTTAGTTATTTAATGGTTTCAGCTTAGTTTATTTGATCTAAAACTTCAGTGCACGATTGCAGGGATCAGCTGAAACAGATCGCTGGTACAGGCTGGTTAGTTATTTAATGGTTTTAACTTAGTTTATTTTATCTTAAACTTCAGTGCACGGTCGCAGGGATCCGCTGACACAGATCGCTGGTTAGTTATTTAATGGTTTCAGCTTTGTTTATTTGATCTAAAACTTCAGTCCACGTTCGCAGGGATCAGCTGACACAGATCGCTGGCACAGGCTGGTTAGTTAATTAATGGTTTCAGCTTAGTTTATCTAAAACTTCAGTGCACGGTTGCAGGGATCAGCTGACACAGATCCCTGGCACAGGCTGGTTAGTTATTTAATGGTTTTAACTTAGTTTATTTGATCTAAAACTTCAGTGCACGATTGCAGGGATCAGCTGAAACAGATCGCTGGTACAGGCTGGTTAGTTATTTAATGGTTTCAGCCAAGTTTATCTAAAACTTCAGTGCACGGTTGCAGGGATCAGCTGACACAGATCCCTTGCACAGGCTGGTTAGTTATTTAATGGTTTCAACTTAGTTTATTTTATCTAAAACTTCAGTGCACGGTCGCAGGGATCCGCTGACACAGATCGCTGGCACACGCTGGTTAGTTATTTAATGGTTTCAGCTTAGTTTATCTAAAACTTCAGTGCACGGTTGCAGGGATCAGCTAACACAGATCCCTGACACACGCTGGTTAGTTATTTAATGGTTTCAACTTAGTTTATTTTCTCTAAAACTTCAGTGCACGGTTGCAGGGATCAGCTGACACAGATCGCTGGCACAGGCTGGTTAGTTATTTAGTGGTTTCAGCTTAGTTTATCTAAAACTTCAGTGCACGGTTGCAGGGATCAGCTGACACAGATCGCTGGCACAGGCTGGTTAGTTATTTAATTGTTTCAGCTTAGTTTATCTAAAACTTCAGTGCACGGTTGCAGGGATCAGCTGACACAGATCGTTGGCACAGGCTGGTTAGTTATTTAATGGTTTCAACTTAGTTTATCTAAAACTTCAGTGCACGGTTGCAGGAATCAGCTGACACAGATCGCTGGCACAGGCTGGTTAGTTATTTAATGGTTTCGGTTTGGTTTATTTTATCTAAAACTTCAGTGCACGGTTGCAGGGATCAGCTGACACAGATCGCTGGCACAGGCTGGTTAGTTATTTAATGGTTTCAGCTTAGTTTATCTAAAACTTCAGTGCACGGTTGCAGGGATCAGCTGACACAGATCCCTGGCACAGGCTGGTTAGTTATTTAATGGTTTTAACTTAGTTTATTTGATCTAAAACTTCAGTGCACGATTGCAGGGATCAGCTGAAACAGATCGCTGGTACAGGCTGGTTAGTTATTTAATGGTTTCAGCCAAGTTTATCTAAAACTTCAGTGCACGGTTGCAGGGATCAGCTGACACAGATCCCTTGCACAGGCTGGTTAGTTATTTAATGGTTTCAACTTAGTTTATTTTATCTAAAACTTCAGTGCACGGTCGCAGGGATCCGCTGACACAGATCGCTGGCACAGGCTGGTTAGTTATTTAATGGTTTCAGCTTAGTTTATTTGATCTAAAACTTCAGTGCACGGTCGCAGTGATCAGCTGACACAGATCGCTGGTTAGTTATTTAATGGTTTCAGCTTTGTTTATTTGATCTACAACTTCAGTCCACGTTCGCAGGGATCAGCTGACACAGATCTCTGGCACAGACTGGTTAGTTATTTAATGGTTTTAACTTAGTTTATTTGATCTAAAACTTCAGTGCACGATTGCAGGGATCAGCTGAAACAGATCGCTCGCACAGGCTGGTTGGTTATTTAATGGTTTCAGCTTACTTTATTTTCTGTAAAACTTCAGTTCACAGTTGCAGGGATCAGCTAACACAGATCCCTGACACACGCTGGTTAGTTATTTAATGGTTTCAACTTAGTTTATTTTCTCTAAAACTTCAGTGCACGGTTGCAGGGATCAGTTGACAAAGATTCCTGGCACAGGCTGGTTAGTTATTTAATGGTTTCAACTTAGTTTATTTTCTCTAAAACTTCAGTGCACGGTTGCAGGGATCAGCTGACACAGATCGCTGGCACAGGCTGGTCAGTTGTTTAGTGGTTTCAGCTTAGTTTATTTGATCTAAAACTTCAGTCCACGTTCGCAGGGATCAGCTGACACAGATCTCTGGCACAGCCTGGTTGGTTATTTAATGGTTTCAGCTTAGTTTATTTGATCTAAAACTTCAGTGCACGGTTGCAGGGATCAGCTGACACAGATCGCTCGCACAGGCTGGTTGGTTATTTAATGGTTTCAGCTTAGTTTATTTGATCTAAGACTTCAGTGCACGTTCGCAAAGATCAGCTGAAACAGATCGCTGGCACAGATCCCTTGCACAGGCTGGTTAGTTATTTAATGGTTTCAACTTAGTTTATTTTATCTTAAACTTCAGTGCACGGTCGCAGGGATCCGCTGACACAGATCGCTGGTTAGTTATTTAATGGTTTCAGCTTAGTTTATTTTATCTAAAACTTCAGTGCACGGTCGCAGGGATCAGCTGACACAGATCGCTGGTTAGTTATTTAATGGTTTCAGCTTAGTTTATTTGATCTAAGACGTAAGTGCAGGGTTGCAGGGATCAGCTGACACAGATCGCTGTCACAGGCTGGTTAGTTATTTAAATGGTTTCAACTTAGTTTATCATAAAAAACTTCAGTGCACGGTTGCAGGAATCAGGTGAAACAGATCGTTGGCACAGGCTGGTTAGTTATTTAATGGTTTCAGCTCAGTTTATTTGATCTAAGACGTAAGTGCACGGTTGCAGGGATCAGCTGACACAGATCGCTGTCACAGGCTGGTTAGTTATTTAAATGGTTTCAACTTAGTTTATCATAAAAAACTTCAGTGCACGGTTGCAGGAATCAGCTGAAACAGATCGCTGGCACAGGCTGGTTAGTTATTTAATGGTTTCAGCTTAGTTTATCTAAAACTTCAGTGCACGGTTGCAGGGATCAGCTGACACAGATCGTTGGCACAGGCTGGTTAGTTATTTAATGGTTTCAACTTAGTTTATCTAAAACTTCAGTGCACGGTTGCAGGAATCAGCTGACACAGATCGCTGGCACAGGCTGGTTAGTTATTTAATGGTTTCAGCTTAGTTTATCTAAAACTTCAGTGCACGGTTGCAGGGATCAGCTGACACAGATCGTTGGCACAGGCTGGTTAGTTATTTAATGGTTTCAACTTAGTTTATCTAAAACTTCAGTGCACGGTTGCAGGAATCAGCTGACACAGATCGTTGGCACAGGCTGGTTAGTTATTTAATGGTTTCAGCTTAGTTTATCTAAAACTTCAGTGCACGGTTGCAGGAATCAGCTGACACAGATCGCTGGCACAGGCTGGTTAGTTATTTAATGGTTTCAGCTTAGTTTATCTAAAACTTCAGTGCACGGTTGCAGGGATCAGATGAAACAGATCGCTGGCACAGGCTGGCTAGTTATTTAATGGTTTCAGCTTAGTTTATCTAAAACTTCAGTGCACGGTTGCAGGGATCAGCTGACACAGATCCCTGGCACAGGCTGGCTAG
Source organism: Rhamphochromis sp. 'chilingali' (assembly GCF_963969265.1). Classification (NCBI taxonomy): domain Eukaryota; kingdom Metazoa; phylum Chordata; class Actinopteri; order Cichliformes; family Cichlidae; genus Rhamphochromis; species Rhamphochromis sp. 'chilingali'. The sequence goes on from NC_137929.1 coordinate 18,309,498, forward strand.
TTATTTAATGGTTTCAGCTTAGTTTATCTAAAACTTCAGTGCACGGTTGCAGGAATCAGCTGACACAGATCGCTGGCACAGGCTGGTTAGTTATTTAATGGTTTCGGTTTGGTTTATTTTATCTAAAACATCAGTGCACGGTTGCAGGGATCAGCTGACACAGATCGCTGGCACAGGCTGGTTAGTTATTTAATGGTTTCAGCCAAGTTTATCTAAAACTTCAGTGGGTGGTTGCAGGGATCAGCTGACACAGATCCCTTGCACAGGCTGGTTAGTTATTTAATGGTTTTAACTTAGTTTATTTTATCTAAAACTTCAGTGCACGGTCGCAGGGATCCGCTGACACAGATCGCTGGCACAGGCTGGTTAGTTATTTAATGGTTTCAGCCAAGTTTATCTAAAACTTCAGTGGGTGGTTGCAGGGATCAGCTGACACAGATCCCTTGCACAGGCTGGTTAGTTATTTAATGGTTTTAACTTAGTTTATTTTATCTAAAACTTCAGTGCACGGTCGCAGGGATCCGCTGACAAAGATCGCTGGCACAGGCTGGTTAGTTATTGAATGGTTTCAGCTTAGTTTATTTGATCTAAAACTTCAGTGCACGGTTGCAGGGATCAGCTGACACAGATCGCTGTCACAGGCTGGTTAGTTATTTAAATGGTTTCATGTTAGTTTATTTGATCTAAGACTTCAGTGCATGGTCGCAAAGATCAGCTGACACAGATCCCTGACACACGCTGGTTAGTTATTTAAATGGTTTCAACTTAGTTTATTTTCTCTAAAACTTCAGTGCACGGTTGCAGGGATCAGCTAACACAGATCCCTGACACACGCTGGTTAGTTATTTAATGGTTTCAACTTACTTTATTTTCTCTAAAAATTCAGTGCACGGTTGCAGGGATCAGTTGACAAAGATTCCTGGCACAGGCTGGTTAGTTATTTAATGGTTTCAACTTAGTTTATTTTCTCTAAAACTTCAGTGCACGGTTGCAGGGATCAGCTGACACAGATCGCTGGCACAGGCTGGTTAGTTATTTAGTGGTTTCAGCTTAGTTTATTTGATCTAAAACTTCAGTCCACGTTCGCAGGGATCAGCTGACACAGATCGCTGGCACAGCCTGGTTGGTTATTTAATGGTTTCAGCTTAGTTTATTTGATCTAAGACGTAAGTGCACGGTTGCAGGGATCAGCTGACACAGATCGTTGGCACAGGCTGGTTAGTTATTTAATGGTTTCAACTTAGTTTATCTAAAACTTCAGTGCACGGTTGCAGGGATCAGCTGACACAGATCGTTGGCACAGGCTGGTTAGTTATTTAATGGTTTCAGCTTAGTTTATTTGATCTAAAACTTCAGTGCACGGTCGCAGTGATCAGCTGACACAGATCGCTGGTTAGTTATTTAATGGTTTCAGCTTAGTTTATTTGATCTACAACTTCAGTCCACGTTCGCAGGGATCAGCTGACACAGATCTCTGGCACAGCCTGGTTGGTTATTTAATGGTTTCAGCTTAGTTTATTTGATCTAAAACTTCAGTGCACGGTTGCAGGGATCAGCTGACACAGATCGCTCGCACAGGCTGGTTAGTTATTTAATGGATTCAACTTAGTTTATTTGATCTAAGACGTAAGTGCACGGTTGCAGGGATCAGCTGACACAGATCGTTGGCACAGGCTGGTTAGTTATTTAATGGTTTCAACTTAGTTTATCTAAAACTTCAGTGCACGGTTGCAGGGATCAGCTGACACAGATCGTTGGCACAGGCTGGTTAGTTATTTAATGGTTTCAACTTAGTTTATTTTCTCTAAAAATTCAGTGCACGGTTGCAGGGATCAGTTGACAAAGATTCCTGGCACAGGCTGGTTAGTTATTTAATGGTTTCAACTTAGTTTATTTTCTCTAAAACTTCAGTGCACGGTTGCAGGGATCAGCTGACACAGATCGCTGGCACAGGCTGGTTAGTTGTTTAGTGGTTTCAGCTTAGTTTATTTTATCTAAAACTTCAGTCCACGTTCGCAGGGATCAGCTGACACAGATCTCTGGCACAGCCTGGTTGGTTATTTAATGGTTTCAGCTTAGTTTATTTGATCTAAAACTTCAGTGCACGGTTGCAGGGATCAGCTGACACAGATCGCTCGCACAGGCTGGTTGGTTATTTAATGGTTTCAGGTTAGTTTATTTGATCTAAGACTTCAGTGCACGTTCGCAAAGATCAGCTGAAACAGATCGCTGGCACAGATCCCTTGCACAGGCTGGTTAGTTATTTAATGGTTTCAACTTAGTTTATTTTATCTTAAACTTCAGTGCACGGTCGCAGGGATCCGCTGACACAGATCGCTGGTTAGTTATTTAATGGTTTCAGCTTAGTTTATTTTATCTAAAACTTCAGTGCACGGTCGCAGGGATCAGCTGACACAGATCGCTGGTTAGTTATTTAATGGTTTCAGCTTTGTTTATTTGATCTAAAACTTCAGTCCACGTTCGCAGGGATCAGCTGACCCAGATCGCTGGCACAGGCTGGTTAGTTATTTAATGGTTTCAGCTTAGTTTATTTGATCTAAGACTTCAGTGCACGGTTGCAGGGATCAGCTGACACAGATCGCTGGCACAGGCTGGTTAGTTATTTAATGGTTTCAACTTAGTTTATTTTATCTAAAACTTCAGTGCACGGTCGCAGTGATCAGCTGACACAGATCGCTGGTTAGTTATTTAATGGTTTCAGCTTAGTTTATTTGATCTAAAACTTCAGTGCACGGTTGCAGGGATCAGCTGACACAGATCGCTGGCACAGGCTGGTTAGTTATTTAATGGTTTCAGCTTAGTTTATTTGATCTAAGACGTAAGTGCACGGTTGCAGGGATCAGCTGACACAGATCGCTGTCACAGGCTGGTTAGTTATTTAAATGGTTTCAACTTAGTTTATCATAAAAAACTTCAGTGCACGGTTGCAGGAATCAGCTGAAACAGATCGCTGGCACAGGCTGGTTAGTTATTTAATGGTTTCAGCTTAGTTTATCTAAAACTTCAGTGCACGGTTGCAGGGATCAGCTGACACAGATCGTTGGCACAGGCTGGTTAGTTATTTAATGGTTTCAACTTAGTTTATCTAAAACTTCAGTGCACGGTTGCAGGGATCAGCTGACACAGATCGCTGGCACAGGCTGGTTAGTTATTTAATGGTTTCGGTTTGGTTTATTTTATCTAAAACTTCAGTGCACGGTTGCAGGGATCAGCTGACACAGATCCCTGGCACAGGCTGGCTAGTTATTTAATGGTTTCAGCTTAGTTTATCTAAAACTTCAGTGCACGGTTGCAGGAATCAGCTGACACAGATCGCTGGCACAGGCTGGTTAGTTATTTAATGGTTTCGGTTTGGTTTATTTTATCTAAAACATCAGTGCACGGTTGCAGGGATCAGCTGACACAGATCGCTGGCACAGGCTGGTTAGTTATTTAATGGTTTCAACTTAGTTTATTTTCTCTAAAACTTCAGTGCACGGTTGCAGGGATCAGCTGACACAGATCGCTGGCACAGGCTGGTTAGTTATTTAATGGTTTCAACTTAGTTTATTTTCTCTAAAACTTCAGTCCACGTTCGCAGGGATCAGCTGACACAGATCGCTGGCACAGGCTGGTTAGTTATTTAATGGTTTCAACTTAGTTTATTTTCTCTAAAACTTCAGTGCACGGTTGCAGGGATCAGCTGACACAGATCGCTGGCACAGGCTGGTTAGTTATTTAGTGGTTTCAGCTTAGTTTATTTGATCTAAAACTTCAGTCCACGTTCGCAGGGATCAGCTGACACAGATTTCTGGCACAGCCTGGTTGGTTATTTAATGGTTTCAGCTTAGTTTATTTGATCTAAGACGTAAGTGCACGGTTGCAGGGATCAGCTGACACAGATCGTTGGCACAGGCTGGTTAGTTATTTAATGGTTTCAACTTAGTTTATCTAAAACTTCAGTGCACGGTTGCAGGGATCAGCTGACACAGATCGTTGGCACAGGCTGGTTAGTTATTTAATGGTTTCAGCTTAGTTTATCTAAAACTTCAGTGCACGGTTGCAGGAATCAGCTGACACAGATCGCTGGCACAGGCTGGTTAGTTATTTAATGGTTTCGTTTTGGTTTATTTTATCTAAAACTTCAGTGCACGGTTGCAGGGATCAGCTGACACAGATCGCTGGCACAGGCTGGTTAGTTATTTAATGGTTTCAGCTTAGTTTATCTAAAACTTCAGTGCACGGTTGCAGGGATCAGCTGACACAGATCCCTGGCACAGGCTGGTTAGTTATTTAATGGTTTTAACTTAGTTTATTTGATCTAAAACTTCAGTGCACGGTTGCAGGGATCAGCTGACACAGATCCCTTGCACAGGCTGGTTAGTTATTTAATGGTTTTAACTTAGTTTATTTTATCTAAAACTTCAGTGCACGGTCGCAGGGATCCGCTGACACAGATCGCTGGCACAGGCTGGTTAGTTATTGAATGGTTTCAGCTTAGTTTATTTGATCTAAAACTTCAGTGCACGGTTGCAGGGATCAGCTGACACAGATCGCTGTCACAGGCTGGTTAGTTATTTAAATGGTTTCAGGTTAGTTTATTTGATCTAAGACTTCAGTGCATGGTCGCAAAGATCAGCTGACACAGATCCCTGACACACGCTGGTTAGTTATTTAATGGTTTCAACTTAGTTTATTTTCTCTAAAACTTCAGTGCACAGTTGCAGGGATCAGCTGACACAGATCGCTGGTTAGTTATTTAATGGTTTCAGCTTTGTTTATTTGATCTAAAACTTCAGTGCATGGTCGCAGGGATCAGCTGACACAGATCTCTGGCACAGCCTGGTTGGTTATTTAATGGTTTCAGCTTAGTTTATTTGATCTAAAACTTCAGTGCACGGTTGCAGGGATCAGCTGACACGATCTGTGTCAGCTGATCCCTTGCACAAGCTGGTTAGTTATTTAATGGTTTCAACTTAGTTTATTTTATCTTAAACTTCAGTGCACGGTCGCAGGGATCCGCTGACACAGATCGCTGGTTAGTTATTTAATGGTTTCAGCTTAGTTTATTTGATCTAAAACTTCAGTGCACGGTCGCAGGGATCAGCTGACACAGATCGCTGGTTAGTTATTTAATGGTTTCAACTTAGTTTATTTTATCTTAAACTTCAGTGCACGGTCGCAGGGATCCGCTGACACAGATCGCTGGTTAGTTATTTAATGGTTTCAGCTTAGTTTATTTTATCTAAAACTTCAGTGCACGGTCGCAGGGATCAGCTGACACAGATCGCTGGTTAGTTATTTAATGGTTTCAGCTTAGTTTATTTGATCTAAGACGTAAGTGCACGGTTGCAGGGATCAGCTGACACAGATCGCTGGCACAGGCTGGTTAGTTATTTCGTGGTTTCAGCTTAGTTTATTTTGATCTAAGACTTCAGTGCACATTCGCAAAGATCAGCTGAAACAGATCGCTGGCACAGGCTGGTTAGTTATTTAATTGTTTCAGCTTAGTTTATCTAAAACTTCAGTGCACGGTTGCAGGGATCAGCTGACACAGATCGTTGGCACAGGCTGGTTAGTTATTTAATGATTTCGGTTTGGTTTATTTTATCTAAAACTTCAGTGCACGGTTGCAGGGATCAGCTGACACAGATCGCTGGCACAGGCTGGTTAGTTATTTAATGGTTTCAGCTTAGTTTATCTAAAACTTCAGTGCACGGTTGCAGGGATCAGATGAAACAGATCCCTGGCACAGGCTTGTTAGTTATTTAATGGTTTTAACTTAGTTTATTTGATCTAAAACTTCAGTGCACGATTGCAGGGATCAGCTGAAACAGATCGCTGGTACAGGCTGGTTAGTTATTTAATGGTTTCAGCTTAGTTTATCTAAAACTTCAGTGCGCGGTTGCAGTGATCAGCTGACACAGATCCCTTGCACAGGCTGGTTAGTTATTTAATGGTTTCAACTTAGTTTATTTTATCTAAAACTTCAGTGCACGGTCGCAGGGATCCGCTGACACAGATCGCTGGCACAGGCTGGTTAGTTATTTAATGGTTTCAGCTTAGTTTATTTGATCTAAAACTTCAGTGCACGGTTGCAGGGATCAGCTGACACAGATCGCTGTCACAGGCTGGTTAGTTATTTAATGGTTTCAGCTTACTTTATTTTCTGTAAAACTTCAGTGCACAGTTGCAGGGATCAGCTGACACAGATCCCTGACACACGCTGGTTAGTTATTTAAATGGTTTCAGGTTAGTTTATTTGATCTAAGACTTCAGTGCATGGTCGCAAAGATCAGCTGACACAGATCCCTGACACACGCTGGTTAGTTATTTAATGGTTTCAACTTAGTTTATTTTCTCTAAAACTTCAGTGCACGGTGGCAGGGATCAGCTGACACAGATCGCTGGCACAGGCTGGTAGGTTATTTAATGGTTTCAGCTTTGTTTATTTGATCTACAACTTCAGTCCACGTTCGCAGGGATCAGCTGACACAGATCTCTGGCACAGCCTGGTTGGTTATTTAATGGTTTCAGCTTAGTTTATTTGATCTAAAACTTCAGTGCACGGTTGCAGGGATCAGCTGACACAGATCGCTCGCACAGGCTGGTTAGTTATTTAGTGGTTTCAGCTTAGTTTATTTGATCTAAAACTTCAGTACACGTATTCAGGGATCAGCTGACACAGATCGCTGGCACAGGCTGGTTGGTTATTTAATGGTTTCAGCTTAGTTTATTTGATCTAAAACTTCAGTGCACGGTTGCAGGGATCAGCTGACACAGATCGCTCACACAGGCTGGTTGGTTATTTAATGGTTTCAGGTTAGTTTATTTGATCTAAGACTTCAGTGCACGTTCGCAAAGATCAGCTGAAACAGATCGCTGGCACAGATCCCTTGCACAGGCTGGTTAGTTATTTAATGGTTTCAACTTAGTTTATTTTATCTAAAACTTCAGTGCACGGTTGCAGGGATCAGCTGACACAGATCCCTGGCACAGGCTGGTTAGTTATTTAATGGTTTCAACTTAGTTTATTTTCTCTAAAAATTCAGTGCACGGTTGCAGGGATCAGCTGACACAGATCCCTGGCACAGGCTGGTTAGTTATTTAATGGTTTCAGCTTACTTTATTTTCTGTAAAACTTCAGTGCACAATTGCAGGGATCAGCTGACACAGATCGCTGGTTAGTTATTTAATGGTTTCAGCTTAGTTTATTTGATCTACAACTTCAGTCCACGTTCGCAGGGATCAGCTGACACAGATCTCTGGCACAGCCTGGTTGGTTATTTAATGGTTTCAGCTTATTTTATTTGATCTAAAACTTCAGTGCACGGTTGCAGGGATCAGCTGACACAGATCGCTCGCACAGGCTGGTTAGTTATTTAATGGTTTCAGGTTAGTTTATTTGATCTAATACTTCAGGGCATGGTCGCAAAGATCAGCTGACACAGATCGCTGGGACAGGCTGGTTAGTTATTTAATGGTTTCAGCTTAGTTTATCTAAAACTTCAGTGCACGATTGCAGGGATCAGCTGACACAGATCGCTGGCACAGGCTGGTTAGTTATTTAATGGTTTCAGCTTAGTTTATTTGATCTAAAACTTCAGTGCACGGTTGCAGGGATCAGCTGACACAGATCGCTGGTACAGGCTGGTTGGTTATTTAATGGTTTCAGGTTAGTTTATTTGATCTAAGACTTCAGTGCACGTTCGCAAAGATCAGCTGAAACAGATCGCTGGCACAGATCCCTTGCACAGGCTGGTTAGTTATTTAATGGTTTCAACTTAGTTTATTTTATCTAAAACTTCAGTGCACGGTCGCAGGGATCAGCTGACACAGATCGCTGGTTAGTTATTTAATGGTTTCAGCTTTGTTTATTTGATCTAAAACTTCAGTCCACGTTCGCAGGGATCAGCTGACACAGATCGCTGGCACAGGCTGGTTAGTTATTTAATGGTTTCAGGTTAGTTTATTTGATCTAAGACTTCAGGGCATGATCGCAAAGATCAGCTGACACAGATCGCTGGCACAGGCTGGTTAGTTATTTAATGGTTTCAGCTTAGTTTATCTAAAACTTCAGTGCACGATTGCAGGGATCAGCTGACACAGATCGCTGGCACAGGCTGGTTAGTTATTTAATGGTTTCAGCTTAGTTTATTTGATCTAAAACTTCAGTGCACGGTTGCAGGGATCAGCTGACACAGATCCCTGGCACAGGCTGGTTAGTTATTTAATGGTTTCAGCTTAGTTTATTTGATCTAAAACTTCAGTGCACGGTTGCAGGGATCAGCTGACACAGATCGCTGGTACAGGCTGGTTGGTTATTTAATGGTTTCAGGTTAGTTTATTTGATCTAAGACTTCAGTGCACGTTCGCAAAGATCACCTGAAACAGATCGCTGGCACAGATCCCTTGCACAGGCTGGTTAGTTATTTAATGGTTTCAGCTTAGTTTATTTTATCTAAAACTTCAGTGCACGGTCGCAGGGATCAGCTGACACAGATCGCTGGTTAGTTATTTAATGGTTTCAGCTTTGTTTATTTGATCTAAAACTTCAGTCCACGTTCGCAGGGATCAGCTGACACAGATCGCTGGCACAGGCTGGTTAGTTATTTAATGGTTTCAGGTTAGTTTATTTGATCTAAGACTTCAGGGCATGATCGCAAAGATCAGCTGACACAGATCGCTGGCACAGGCTGGTTAGTTATTTAATGGTTTCAGCTTAGTTTATCTAAAACTTCAGTGCACGATTGCAGGGATCAGCTGACACAGATCGCTGGCACAGGCTGGTTAGTTATTTAATGGTTTCAGCTTAGTTTATTTGATCTAAAACTTCAGTGCACGGTTGCAGGGATCAGCTGACACAGATCCCTGGCACAGGCTGGTTAGTTATTTAATGGTTTCAGCTTAGTTTATTTGATCTAAAACTTCAGTGCACGATTGCAGGGATCAGCTGAAACAGATCGCTGGTACAGGCTGGTTAGTTATTTAATGGTTTCAGGTTAGTTTATTTGATCTAAGACTTCAGTGCACGTTCGCAAAGATCAGCTGAAACAGATCGCTGGCACAGATCCCTTGCACAGGCTGGTTAGTTATTTAATGGTTTCAACTTAGTTTATTTTATCTTAAACTTCAGTGCACGGTCGCAGGGATCCGCTGACACAGATCGCTGGTTAGTTATTTAATGGTTTCAGCTTAGTTTATTTTATCTAAAACTTCAGTGCACGGTCGCAGGGATCAGCTGACACAGATCGCTGGTTAGTTATTTAATGGTTTCAGCTTTGTTTATTTGATCTAAAACTTCAGTCCACGTTCGCAGGGATCAGCTGACACAGATCGCTGGCACAGGCTGGTTAGTTATTTAATGGTTTCAGCCAAGTTTATCTAAAACTTCAGTGCACGGTTGCAGGGATCAGTTGGCACAGATCGCTGGCACAGGCTGGTTAGTTATTTAATGGTTTCAGCTTACTTTATTTTCTGTAAAACTTCAGTGCACAGTTGCAGGGATCAGCTAACACAGATCCCTGACACACGCTGGTTAGTTATTTAATGGTTTCAGCCAAGTTTATCTAAAACTTCAGTGCACGGTTGCAGGGATTAGTTGACAAAGATTCCTGGCACAGGCTGGTTAGTTATTTAATGGTTTCAGCTTAGTTTATCTAAAACTTCAGTGCACGGTTGCAGGGATCAGCTGACACAGATCGCTCGCACAGGCTGGTTAGTTATTTAATGGTTTCAGCTTAGTTTATTTTCTCTAAAACTTCAGTGCACGGTCGCAGGGATCAGCTGACACAGATCGCTGGCACAGGCTGGTTAGTTATTTAATGGTTTCAGCTTAGTTTATTTGATCTACAACTTCAGTGCATGGTCGCAAAGATCAGCTGACACAGATCGCTGGCACAGGCTGGTTAGTTATTTAATGGTTTCAGCTTAGTTTATCTAAAACTTCAGTGCACGGTTGCAGGGATCAGCTGACACAGATCCCTGGCACAGGCTGGTTAGTTATTTAATGGTTTCAGCTTAGTTTATTTGATCTAAAACTTCAGTGCACGATTGCAGGGATCAGCTGAAACAGATCGCTGTTACAGGCTGGTTAGTTATTTAATGGTTTCAGCCAAGTTTATCTAAAACTTCAGTGCACGGTTGCAGGGATCAGCTGAAACAGATCGCTGGTACAGGCTGGTTAGTTATTTAATGGTTTCAGGTTAGTTTATTTGATCTAAGACTTCAGTGCACGTTCGCAAAGATCAGCTGAAACAGATCGCTGGCACAGATCCCTTGCACAGGCTGGTTAGTTATTTAATGGTTTTAACTTAGTTTATTTTATCTTAAACTTCAGTGCACGGTCGCAGGGATCCGCTGACACAGATTACTGACACACGCTGGTTAGTTATTTAATGGTTTCAGGTTAGTTTATTTGATCTAAGACTTCAGTGCACGTTCGCAAAGATCAGCTGAAACACATCGCTGGCACAGATCCCTTGCACAGGCTGGTTAGTTATTTAATGGTTTTAACTTAGTTTATTTTATCTTAAACATCAGTGCACGGTCGCAGGGATCAGCTAACACAGATTCCTGACACACGCTGGTTAGTTATTTAATGGTTTCAGCTTAGTTTATTTTATCTAAAACTTCAGTGCACGGTCGCAGGGATCAGCTGACACAGATCGCTGGTTAGTCATTTAATGGTTTCAGCTTTGTTTATTTGATCTAAAACTTCAGTCCACGTTCGCAGGGATCAGCTGACACAGATCGCTGGCACAGGCTGGTTAGTTATTTAATGGTTTCAGCTTAGTTTATTTGATCTAAGACTTCAGTGCACGGTTGCAGGGATCAGCTGACACAGATCCCTGGCACAGGCTGGTTAGTTATTTAATGGTTTCAACTTAGTTTATTTTATCTAAAACTTCAGTGCACGGTCGCAGTGATCAGCTGACACAGATCGCTGGTTAGTTATTTAATGGTTTCAGCTTTGTTTATTTGATCTAAAACTTCAGTCCACGTTCGCAGGGATCAGCTGACACAGATCGCTGGCTGGTTAGTTATTTAATGGTTTCAGCTTAGTTTATTTGATCTAAAACTTCAGTGCACGGTTGCAGGGATCAGCTGACATAGATCGCTGGCACAGGCTGGTTAGTTATTTAATGGTTTCAGCTTAGTTTATTTGATCTAAGACTTCAGTGCACGGTTGCAGGGATCAGCTGACAGAGATCGCTGGCACAGGCTGGTTAGTTATTTCGTGGTTTCAGCTTAGTTTATTTTGATCTAAGACTTCAGTGCGCGTTCGCAAAGATCAGCTGAAACAGATTGCTGGCACAGGCTGGTTAGTTATTTAATGGTTTCAACTTAGTTTATTTTCTCTAAAACTTCAGTGCACAGTTGCAGGGATCAGCTGACACAGATCCCTGGCACAGGCTGGTTAGTTATTTAATGGTTTCATCTTAGTTTATCTAAAACTTCAGTGCACGGTTGCAGGGATCAGCTGACACAGATCGCTCGCACAGGCTGGTTAGTTATTTAATGGTTTCAGCTTAGTTTATCTAAAACTTCAGTGCACGGTTGCAGGGATCAGCTGACACAGATCGCTGGCACAGGCTGGTTAGTTATTTAATGGTTTCAGCCAAGTTTATCTAAAACTTCAGTGCACGGTCGCAGGGATCAGCTGACACAGATCGCTGGTTAGTTATTTAATGGTTTCAGCTTTGTTTATTTGATCTAAAACTTCAGTCCACGTTCGCAGGGATCAGCTGACACAGATCGCTGGCACAGGCTGGTTAGTTATTTAATGGTTTCAGCTTAGTTTATTTGATCTAAAACTTCAGTGCACGGTTGCAGGGATCAGCTGACACAGATCGCTGGCACAGGCTGGTTAGTTATTTAGTGGTTTCAGCTTAGTTTATCTAAAACTTCAGTGCACGGTTGCAGGGATCAGCTGACACAGATCGCTCGCACAGGCTGGTTAGTTATTTAATGGTTTCAGGTTAGTTTATTTGATCTAATACTTCAGGGCATGGTCGCAAAGATCAGCTGACACAGATCGCTGGGACAGGCTGGTTAGTTATTTAATGGTTTCAGCTTAGTTTATCTAAAACTTCAGTGCACGATTGCAGGGATCAGCTGACACAGATCGCTGGCACAGGCTGGTTAGTTATTTAATGGTTTCAGCTTAGTTTATTTGATCTAAAACTTCAGTGCACGGTTGCAGGGATCAGCTGACACAGATCGCTGGTACAGGCTGGTTGGTTATTTAATGGTTTCAGGTTAGTTTATTTGATCTAAGACTTCAGTGCACGTTCGCAAAGATCAGCTGAAACAGATCGCTGGCACAGATCCCTTGCACAGGCTGGTTAGTTATTTAATGGTTTCAACTTAGTTTATTTTATCTAAAACTTCAGTGCACGGTCGCAGGGATCAGCTGACACAGATCGCTGGTTAGTTATTTAATGGTTTCAGCTTTGTTTATTTGATCTAAAACTTCAGTCCACGTTCGCAGGGATCAGCTGACACAGATCGCTGGCACAGGCTGGTTAGTTATTTAATGGTTTCAGGTTAGTTTATTTGATCTAAGACTTCAGGGCATGATCGCAAAGATCAGCTGACACAGATCGCTGGCACAGGCTGGTTAGTTATTTAATGGTTTCAGCTTAGTTTATCTAAAACTTCAGTGCACGATTGCAGGGATCAGCTGTCACAGATCGCTGGCACAGGCTGGTTAGTTATTTAATGGTTTCAGCTTAGTTTATTTGATCTAAAACTTCAGTGCACGGTTGCAGGGATCAGCTGACACAGATCCCTGGCACAGGCTGGTTAGTTATTTAATGGTTTCAGCTTAGTTTATTTGATCTAAAACTTCAGTGCACGGTTGCAGGGATCAGCTGACACAGATCGCTGGTACAGGCTGGTTGGTTATTTAATGGTTTCAGGTTAGTTTATTTGATCTAAGACTTCAGTGCACGTTCGCAAAGATCACCTGAAACAGATCGCTGGCACAGATCCCTTGCACAGGCTGGTTAGTTATTTAATGGTTTCAGCTTAGTTTATTTTATCTAAAACTTCAGTGCACGGTCGCAGGGATCAGCTGACACAGATCGCTGGTTAGTTATTTAATGGTTTCAGCTTTGTTTATTTGATCTAAAACTTCAGTCCACGTTCGCAGGGATCAGCTGACACAGATCGCTGGCACAGGCTGGTTAGTTATTTAATGGTTTCAGGTTAGTTTATTTGATCTAAGACTTCAGGGCATGATCGCAAAGATCAGCTGACACAGATCGCTGGCACAGGCTGGTTAGTTATTTAATGGTTTCAGCTTAGTTTATCTAAAACTTCAGTGCACGATTGCAGGGATCAGCTGACACAGATCGCTGGCACAGGCTGGTTAGTTATTTAATGGTTTCAGCTTAGTTTATTTGATCTAAAACTTCAGTGCACGGTTGCAGGGATCAGCTGACACAGATCCCTGGCACAGGCTGGTTAGTTATTTAATGGTTTCAGCTTAGTTTATTTGATCTAAAACTTCAGTGCACGATTGCAGGGATCAGCTGAAACAGATCGCTGGTACAGGCTGGTTAGTTATTTAATGGTTTCAGCTTAGTTTATCTAAAACTTCAGTGCACGGTTGCAGGGATCAGCTGAAACAGATCGCTGGTACAGGCTGGTTAGTTATTTAATGGTTTCAGGTTAGTTTATTTGATCTAAGACTTCAGTGCACGTTCGCAAAGATCAGCTGAAACAGATCGCTGGCACAGATCCCTTGCACAGGCTGGTTAGTTATTTAATGGTTTCAACTTAGTTTATTTTATCTTAAACTTCAGTGCACGGTCGCAGGGATCCGCTGACACAGATCGCTGGTTAGTTATTTAATGGTTTCAGCTTAGTTTATTTTATCTAAAACTTCAGTGCACGGTCGCAGGGATCAGCTGACACAGATCGCTGGTTAGTTATTTAATGGTTTCAGCTTTGTTTATTTGATCTAAAACTTCAGTCCACGTTCGCAGGGATCAGCTGACACAGATCGCTGGCACAGGCTGGTTAGTTATTTAATGGTTTCAGCTTAGTTTATTTGATCTAAGACTTCAGTGCACGGTCGCAGTGATCAGCTGACACAGATCGCTGGTTAGTTATTTAATGGTTTCAGCTTAGTTTATTTGATATAAAACTTCAGTGCACGGTTGCAGGGATCAGCTGACACAGATCGCTGGCACAGGCTGGTTAGTTATTTAATGGTTTCAGCTTAGTTTATTTGATCTAAGACTTCAGTGCACGGTTGGAGGGATCAGCTGACACAGATCGCTGGCACAGGATGGTTAGTTATTTCGTGGTTTCAGCTTAGTTTATTTTGATCTAAGACTTCAGTGCACGTTCGCAAAGATCAGCTGAAACAGATTGCTGGCACAGGCTGGTTAGTTATTTAATTGTTTCAGCTTAGTTTATCTAAAACTTCAGTGCACAGTTGCAGGGATCAGCTAACACAGATCCCTGGCACAGGCTGGTTAGTTATTTAATGGTTTCAACTTAGTTTATTTTCTCTAAAACTTCAGTGCACGGTCGCAGGGATCCGCTGACACAGATCGCTGGCACAGGCTGGTTAGTTATTTAATGGTTTCAGCTTAGTTTATCTAAAACTTCAGTGCACGGTTGCAGGGATCAGCTGACACAGATCGCTCGCACAGGCTGGTTAGTTATTTAATGGTTTCATGTTAGTTTATTTGATCTAAAACTTCAGTCCACGTTCGCAGGGATCAGCTGACACAGATCGCTGGCACAGGCTGGTTAGTTATTTAATGGTTTCAGCCAAGTTTATCTAAAACTTCAGTGCACGGTTGCAGGGATCAGTTGGCACAGATCGCTGGCACAGGCTGGTTAGTTATTTAATGGTTTCAGCTTACTTTATTTTCTGTAAAACTTCAGTGCACAGTTGCAGGGATCAGCTAACACAGATCCCTGACACACGCTGGTTAGTTATTTAATGGTTTCAGCCAAGTTTATCTAAAACTTCAGTGCACGGTTGCAGGGATTAGTTGACAAAGATTCCTGGCACAGGCTGGTTAGTTATTTAATGGTTTCAGCTTAGTTTATCTAAAACTTCAGTGCACGGTCGCAGGGATCAGCTGACACAGATCGCTGGCACAGGCTGGTTAGTTATTTAATGGTTTCAGCTTAGTTTATTTGATCTAAAACTTCAGTGCATGGTCGCAAAGATCAGCTGACACAGATCCCTGGCACAGGCTGGTTAGTTATTTAATGGTTTCAGCTTACTTTATTTTCTGTAAAACTTCAGTGCACAGTTGCAGGGATCAGCTAACACAGATCCCTGACACACGCTGGTTAGTTATTTAATGGTTTCAGCTTAGTTTATTTGATCTACAACTTCAGTGCATGGTCGCAAAGATCAGCTGACACAGATCGCTGGCACAGGCTGGTTAGTTATTTAATGGTTTCAGCTTAGTTTATCTAAAACTTCAGTGCACGGTTGCAGGGATCAGCTGACACAGATCCCTGGCACAGGCTGGTTAGTTATTTAATGGTTTCAGCTTAGTTTATTTGATCTAAAACTTCAGTGCACGATTGCAGGGATCAGCTGAAACAGATCGCTGTTACAGGCTGGTTAGTTATTTAATGGTTTCAGCCAAGTTTATCTAAAACTTCAGTGCACGGTTGCAGGGATCAGCTGAAACAGATCGCTGGTACAGGCTGGTTAGTTATTTAATGGTTTCAGGTTAGTTTATTTGATCTAAGACTTCAGTGCACGTTCGCAAAGATCAGCTGAAACAGATCGCTGGCACAGATCCCTTGCACAGGCTGGTTAGTTATTTAATGGTTTTAACTTAGTTTATTTTATCTTAAACTTCAGTGCACGGTCGCAGGGATCCGCTGACACAGATTACTGACACACGCTGGTTAGTTATTTAATGGTTTCAGGTTAGTTTATTTGATCTAAGACTTCAGTGCACGTTCGCAAAGATCAGCTGAAACACATCGCTGGCACAGATCCCTTGCACAGGCTGGTTAGTTATTTAATGGTTTTAACTTAGTTTATTTTATCTTAAACATCAGTGCACGGTCGCAGGGATCAGCTAACACAGATTCCTGACACACGCTGGTTAGTTATTTAATGGTTTCAGCTTAGTTTATTTTATCTAAAACTTCAGTGCACGGTCGCAGGGATCAGCTGACACAGATCGCTGGTTAGTCATTTAATGGTTTCAGCTTTGTTTATTTGATCTAAAACTTCAGTCCACGTTCGCAGGGATCAGCTGACACAGATCGCTGGCACAGGCTGGTTAGTTATTTAATGGTTTCAGCTTAGTTTATTTGATCTAAGACTTCAGTGCACGGTTGCAGGGATCAGCTGACACAGATCCCTGGCACAGGCTGGTTAGTTATTTAATGGTTTCAACTTAGTTTATTTTATCTAAAACTTCAGTGCACGGTCGCAGTGATCAGCTGACACAGATCGCTGGTTAGTTATTTAATGGTTTCAGCTTTGTTTATTTGATCTAAAACTTCAGTCCACGTTCGCAGGGATCAGCTGACACAGATCGCTGGCTGGTTAGTTATTTAATGGTTTCAGCTTAGTTTATTTGATCTAAAACTTCAGTGCACGGTTGCAGGGATCAGCTGACATAGATCGCTGGCACAGGCTGGTTAGTTATTTAATGGTTTCAGCTTAGTTTATTTGATCTAAGACTTCAGTGCACGGTTGCAGGGATCAGCTGACAGAGATCGCTGGCACAGGCTGGTTAGTTATTTCGTGGTTTCAGCTTAGTTTATTTTGATCTAAGACTTCAGTGCGCGTTCGCAAAGATCAGCTGAAACAGATTGCTGGCACAGGCTGGTTAGTTATTTAATGGTTTCAACTTAGTTTATTTTCTCTAAAACTTCAGTGCACAGTTGCAGGGATCAGCTGACACAGATCCCTGGCACAGGCTGGTTAGTTATTTAATGGTTTCATCTTAGTTTATCTAAAACTTCAGTGCACGGTTGCAGGGATCAGCTGACACAGATCGCTCGCACAGGCTGGTTAGTTATTTAATGGTTTCAGCTTAGTTTATCTAAAACTTCAGTGCACGGTTGCAGGGATCAGCTGACACAGATCGCTGGCACAGGCTGGTTAGTTATTTAATGGTTTCAGCCAAGTTTATCTAAAACTTCAGTGCACGGTCGCAGGGATCAGCTGACACAGATCGCTGGTTAGTTATTTAATGGTTTCAGCTTTGTTTATTTGATCTAAAACTTCAGTCCACGTTCGCAGGGATCAGCTGACACAGATCGCTGGCACAGGCTGGTTAGTTATTTAATGGTTTCAGCTTAGTTTATTTGATCTAAAACTTCAGTGCACGGTTGCAGGGATCAGCTGACACAGATCGCTGGCACAGGCTGGTTAGTTATTTAGTGGTTTCAGCTTAGTTTATTTGATCTAAAACTTCAGTACACGTTCGCAGGGATCAGCTGACACAGATCGCTCGCACAGGCTGGTTGGTTATTTAATGGTTTCAGGTTAGTTTATTTGATCTAAGACTTCAGTGCACGTTCGCAAAGATCAGCTGAAACAGATCGCTGGCACAGATCCCTTGCACAGGCTGGTTAGTTATTTAATGGTTTCAACTTAGTTTATTTTATCTTAAACTTCAGTGCACGGTCGCAGGGATCTGCTGACACAGATCGCTGGTTAGTTATTTAATGGTTTCAGCTTAGTTTATTTTATCTAAAACTTCAGTGCACGGTTGCAGGGATCAGCTGACACAGATCCCTGGCACAGGCTGGTTAGTTATTTAATGGTTTTAACTTAGTTTATTTGATCTAAAACTTCAGTGCACGATTGCAGGGATCAGCTGAAACAGATCGCTGGTACAGGCTGGTTAGTTATTTAATGGTTTCAGCCAAGTTTATCTAAAACTTCAGTGCACGGTTGCAGGGATCAGCTGACACAGATCGCTGGCACAGGCTGGTTAGTTATTTAATAGTTTCAACTTAGTTTATTTGATCTAAAACTTCAGTGCACGGTTGCAGGGATCAGCTGACACAGATCGCTGGCACATGCTGGTTAGTTATTTAATGGTTTCGGTTTGGTTTATTTTATCTAAAACTTCAGTGCACGGTTGCAGGGATCAGCTGACACAGATCGCTGGTACAGGCTGGTTAGTTATTTAATGGTTTCAGCCAAGTTTATCTAAAACTTCAGTGCACGGTTGCAGGGATCAGATGACAAAGATAGCTGGCACAGGCTGGTTAGTTATTTAATGGTTTCAGCTTAGTTTATTTTATCTAAAACTTCAGTGCACGGTCGCAGGGATCAGCTGACCCAGATCGCTGGCACAGGCTGGTTAGTTATTTAATGGTTTCAGCTTAGTTTATTTGATCTAAGACGTAAGTGCACGGTTGCAGGGATCAGCTGACACAGATCGCTGGCACAGGCTGGTTAGTTATTTAATGGTTTCAGCTTAGTTTATTTGATCTAAGACGTAAGTGCACGGTTGCAGGGATCAGCTGACACAGATCCCTGGCACAGGCTGGTTAGTTATTTAATGGTTTCAGCTTAGTTTATTTGATCTAAAACTTCAGTGCACGGTTGCAGGGATCAGCTGACACAGATCGCTGTCACAGGCTGGTTAGTTATTTAAATGGTTTCAACTTAGTTTATCTAAAACTTCAGTGCACGGTTGCAGGAATCAGCTGAAACAGATCGCTGGCACAGGCTGGTTAGTTATTTAATGGTTTCAGCTTAGTTTATCTAAAACTTCAGTGCACGGTTGCAGGAATCAGCTGACACAGATCGCTGGCACAGGCTGGTTAGTTATTTAATGGTTTCGGTTTGGTTTATTTTATCTAAAACTTCAGTGCACGGTTGCAGGGATCAGCTGACACAGATCGCTGGTTAGTTATTTAATGGTTTCAGCTTTGTTTATTTGATCTAAAACTTCAGTCCACGTTCGCAGGGATCAGCTGACACAGATCGCTGGCACAGGCTGGTTAGTTATTTAATGGTTTCAGCTTAGTTTATTTGATCTAAAACTTCAGTGCACGGTTGCAGGGATCAGCTGACATAGATCGCTGGCACAGGCTGGTTAGTTATTTAATGGTTTCAGCTTAGTTTATTTGATCTAAGACTTCAGTGCACGGTCGCAGTGATCAGCTGACACAGATCGCTGGTTAGTTATTTAATGGTTTCAGCTTTGTTTATTTGATCTAAAACTTCAGTCCACGTTCGCAGGGATCAGCTGACACAGATCGCTGGCACAGGCTGGTTAGTTATTTAATGGTTTCAGCTTAATTTATTTGATCTAAAACTTCAGTGCACGGTTGCAGGGATCAGCTGACACAGATCGCTGTCACAGGCTGGTTAGTTATTTAAATGGTTTCAGGTTAGTTTATTTGATCTAAGACTTCAGTGCATGGTCGCAAAGATCAGCTGACACAGATCCCTGACACAGGCTGGTTAGTTATTTAGTGGTTTCAGCTTTGTTTATTTGATCTACAACTTCAGTCCACGTTCGCAGGGATCAGCTGACACAGATCTCTGGCACAGCCTGGTTGGTTATTTAATGGTTTCAGCTTAGTTTATTTGATCTAAGACTTCAGTGCACGGTTGCAGGGATCAGCTGACACAGATCCCTGGCACAGGCTGGTTAGTTATTTAATGGTTTCAGCTTAGTTTATTTGATCTAAAACTTCAGTGCACGATTGCAGGGATCAGCTGAAACAGATCGCTGGTACAGGCTGGTTAGTTATTTAATGGTTTCAGCTTAGTTTATCTAAAACTTCAGTGCACGGTTGCAGGGATCAGCTGAAACAGATCGCTGGTACAGGCTGGTTAGTTATTTAATGGTTTCAGGTTAGTTTATTTGATCTAAGACTTCAGTGCACGTTCGCAAAGATCAGCTGAAACAGATCGCTGGCACAGATCCCTTGCACAGGCTGGTTAGTTATTTAATGGTTTCAACTTAGTTTATTTTATCTTAAACTTCAGTGCACGGTCGCAGGGATCCGCTGACACAGATCGCTGGTTAGTTATTTAATGGTTTCAGCTTAGTTTATTTTATCTAAAACTTCAGTGCACGGTCGCAGGGATCAGCTGACACAGATCGCTGGTTAGTTATTTAATGGTTTCAGCTTTGTTTATTTGATCTAAAACTTCAGTCCACGTTCGCAGGGATCAGCTGACACAGATCGCTGGCACAGGCTGGTTAGTTATTTAATGGTTTCAGCTTAGTTTATTTGATCTAAGACTTCAGTGCACGGTCGCAGTGATCAGCTGACACAGATCGCTGGTTAGTTATTTAATGGTTTCAGCTTAGTTTATTTGATCTAAAACTTCAGTGCACGGTTGCAGGGATCAGCTGACACAGATCGCTGGCACAGGCTGGTTAGTTATTTAATGGTTTCAGCTTAGTTTATTTGATCTAAGACTTCAGTGCACGGTTGGAGGGATCAGCTGACAGATCGCTGGCACAGGCTGGTTAGTTATTTCGTGGTTTCAGCTTAGTTTATTTTGATCTAAGACTTCAGTGCACGTTCGCAAAGATCAGCTGAAACAGATTGCTGGCACAGGCTGGTTAGTTATTTAATTGTTTCAGCTTAGTTTATCTAAAACTTCAGTGCACAGTTGCAGGGATCAGCTAACACAGATCCCTGGCACAGGCTGGTTAGTTATTTAATGGTTTCAACTTAGTTTATTTTCTCTAAAACTTCAGTGCACGGTCGCAGGGATCCGCTGACACAGATCGCTGGCACAGGCTGGTTAGTTATTTAATGGTTTCAGCTTAGTTTATCTAAAACTTCAGTGCACGGTTGCAGGGATCAGCTGACACAGATCGCTCGCACAGGCTGGTTAGTTATTTAATGGTTTCATGTTAGTTTATTTGATCTAAAACTTCAGTCCACGTTCGCAGGGATCAGCTGACACAGATCGCTGGCACAGGCTGGTTAGTTATTTAATGGTTTCAGCCAAGTTTATCTAAAACTTCAGTGCACGGTTGCAGGGATCAGTTGGCACAGATCGCTGGCACAGGCTGGTTAGTTATTTAATGGTTTCAGCTTACTTTATTTTCTGTAAAACTTCAGTGCACAGTTGCAGGGATCAGCTAACACAGATCCCTGACACACGCTGGTTAGTTATTTAATGGTTTCAGCCAAGTTTATCTAAAACTTCAGTGCACGGTTGCAGGGATTAGTTGACAAAGATTCCTGGCACAGGCTGGTTAGTTATTTAATGGTTTCAGCTTAGTTTATCTAAAACTTCAGTGCACGGTTGCAGGGATCAGCTGACACAGATCGCTCGCACAGGCTGGTTAGTTATTTAATGGTTTCAGCTTAGTTTATTTGATCTAAAACTTCAGTGCACGGTCGCAGGGATCAGCTGACACAGATCGCTGGCACAGGCTGGTTAGTTATTTAATGGTTTCAGCTTAGTTTATTTGATCTAAAACTTCAGTGCATGGTCGCAAAGATCAGCTGACACAGATCCCTGGCACAGGCTGGTTAGTTATTTAATGGTTTCAGCTTACTTTATTTTCTGTAAAACTTCAGTGCACAGTTGCAGGGATCAGCTAACACAGATCCCTGACACACGCTGGTTAGTTATTTAATGGTTTCAGCTTAGTTTATTTGATCTACAACTTCAGTGCATGGTCGCAAAGATCAGCTGACACAGATCGCTGGCACAGGCTGGTTAGTTATTTAATGGTTTCAGCTTAGTTTATCTAAAACTTCAGTGCACGGTTGCAGGGATCAGCTGACACAGATCCCTGGTACAGGCTGGTTAGTTATTTAATGGTTTCAGCCAAGTTTATCTAAAACTTCAGTGCACGGTTGCAGGGATCAGCTGAAACAGATCGCTGGTACAGGCTGGTTAGTTATTTAATGGTTTCAACTTAGTTTATTTGATCTAAGACTTCAGTGCACGTTCGCAAAGATCAGCTGAAACAGATCGCTGGCACAGATCCCTTGCACAGGCTGGTTAGTTATTTAATGGTTTTAACTTAGTTTATTTTATCTTAAACTTCAGTGCACGGTCGCAGGGATCCGCTGACACAGATTACTGACACACGCTGGTTAGTTATTTAATGGTTTCAGGTTAGTTTATTTGATCTAAGACTTCAGTGCACGTTCGCAAAGATCAGCTGAAACACATCGCTGGCACAGATCCCTTGCACAGGCTGGTTAGTTATTTAATGGTTTTAACTTAGTTTATTTTATCTTAAACATCAGTGCACGGTCGCAGGGATCAGCTAACACAGATTCCTGACACACGCTGGTTAGTTATTTAATGGTTTCAGCTTAGTTTATTTTATCTAAAACTTCAGTGCACGGTCGCAGGGATCAGCTGACACAGATCGCTGGTTAGTCATTTAATGGTTTCAGCTTTGTTTATTTGATCTAAAACTTCAGTCCACGTTCGCAGGGATCAGCTGACACAGATCGCTGGCACAGGCTGGTTAGTTATTTAATGGTTTCAGCTTAGTTTATTTGATCTAAGACTTCAGTGCACGGTTGCAGGGATCAGCTGACACAGATCCCTGGCACAGGCTGGTTAGTTATTTAATGGTTTCAACTTAGTTTATTTTATCTAAAACTTCAGTGCACGGTCGCAGTGATCAGCTGACACAGATCGCTGGTTAGTTATTTAATGGTTTCAGCTTTGTTTATTTGATCTAAAACTTCAGTCCACGTTCGCAGGGATCAGCTGACACAGATCGCTGGCTGGTTAGTTATTTAATGGTTTCAGCTTAGTTTATTTGATCTAAAACTTCAGTGCACGGTTGCAGGGATCAGCTGACATAGATCGCTGGCACAGGCTGGTTAGTTATTTAATGGTTTCAGCTTAGTTTATTTGATCTAAGACTTCAGTGCACGGTTGCAGGGATCAGCTGACAGAGATCGCTGGCACAGGCTGGTTAGTTATTTCGTGGTTTCAGCTTAGTTTATTTTGATCTAAGACTTCAGTGCGCGTTCGCAAAGATCAGCTGAAACAGATTGCTGGCACAGGCTGGTTAGTTATTTAATGGTTTCAACTTAGTTTATTTTCTCTAAAACTTCAGTGCACAGTTGCAGGGATCAGCTGACACAGATCCCTGGCACAGGCTGGTTAGTTATTTAATGGTTTCATCTTAGTTTATCTAAAACTTCAGTGCACGGTTGCAGGGATCAGCTGACACAGATCGCTCGCACAGGCTGGTTAGTTATTTAATGGTTTCAGCTTAGTTTATCTAAAACTTCAGTGCACGGTTGCAGGGATCAGCTGACACAGATCGCTGGCACAGGCTGGTTAGTTATTTAATGGTTTCAGCCAAGTTTATCTAAAACTTCAGTGCACGGTCGCAGGGATCAGCTGACACAGATCGCTGGTTAGTTATTTAATGGTTTCAGCTTTGTTTATTTGATCTAAAACTTCAGTCCACGTTCGCAGGGATCAGCTGACACAGATCTCTGGCACAGGCTGGTTGGTTATTTAATGGTTTCAGCTTAGTTTATTTTATCTTAAACTTCAGTGCACGGTCGCAGGGATCAGCTGACACAGATCGCTGGTTAGTTATTTAATGGTTTCAGCTTTGTTTATTTGATCTAAAACTTCAGTCCACGTTCGCAGGGATCAGCTGACACAGATCGCTGGCACAGGCTGGTTAGTTATTTCGTGGTTTCAGCTTAGTTTATTTTGATCTAAGACTTCAGTGCGCGTTCGCAAAGATCAGCTGAAACAGATTGCTGGCACAGGCTGGTTAGTTATTTAATGGTTTCAACTTAGTTTATTTTCTCTAAAACTTCAGTGCACAGTTGCAGGGATCAGCTGACACAGATCCCTGGCACAGGCTGGTTAGTTATTTAATGGTTTCATCTTAGTTTATCTAAAACTTCAGTGCACGGTTGCAGGGATCAGCTGACACAGATCGCTCGCACAGGCTGGTTAGTTATTTAATGGTTTCAGCTTAGTTTATCTAAAACTTCAGTGCACGGTTGCAGGGATCAGCTGACACAGATCGCTGGCACAGGCTGGTTAGTTATTTAATGGTTTCAGCCAAGTTTATCTAAAACTTCAGTGCACGGTCGCAGGGATCAGCTGACACAGATCGCTGGTTAGTTATTTAATGGTTTCAGCTTTGTTTATTTGATCTAAAACTTCAGTCCACGTTCGCAGGGATCAGCTGACACAGATCTCTGGCACAGGCTGGTTGGTTATTTAATGGTTTCAGCTTAGTTTATTTTATCTTAAACTTCAGTGCACGGTCGCAGGGATCAGCTGACACAGATCGCTGGTTAGTTATTTAATGGTTTCAGCTTTGTTTATTTGATCTAAAACTTCAGTCCACGTTCGCAGGGATCAGCTGACACAGATCGCTGGCACAGGCTGGTTAGTTATTTAATGGTTTCAGCTTAGTTTATTTGATCTAAAACTTCAGTGCACGGTTGCAGGGATCAGCTGACATAGATCGCTGGCACAGGCTGGTTAGTTATTTAATGGTTTCAGCTTAGTTTATTTGATCTAAGACTTCAGTGCACGGTCGCAGTGATCAGCTGACACAGATCGCTGGTTAGTTATTTAATGGTTTCAGCTTTGTTTATTTGATCTAAAACTTCAGTCCACGGTTGCAGGGATCAGCTGACACAGATCGCTGTCACAGGCTGGTTAGTTATTTAAATGGTTTCAGGTTAGTTTATTTGATCTAAGACTTCAGTGCATGGTCGCAAAGATCAGCTGACACAGATCCCTGACACAGGCTGGTTAGTTATTTAATGGTTTCAGCTTAGTTTATTTGATCTAAGACGTAAGTGCACATTCGCAAAGATCAGCTGAAACAGATCGCTGGCATAGGCTGGTTAGTTATTTAATGGTTTCAGCTTAGTTTATCTAAAACTTCAGTGCACGGTTGCAGGGATCAGATGAAACAGATCGCTGGCACAGGCTGGTTAGTTATTTAATTGTTTCAGCTTAGTTTATCTAAAACTTCAGTGCACGGTTGCAGGGATCAGCTGACACAGATCGCTGGCACAGGCTGGTTAGTTATTTAATGGTTTCAGCTTAGTTTATCTAAAACTTCAGTGCACGGTTGCAGGGATCAGCTGACACAGATCCCTTGCACAGGCTGGTTAGTTATTTAATGGTTTCAACTTAGTTTATTTTATCTAAAACTTCAGTGCACGGTCGCAGGGATCCGCTGACACAGATCGCTGGCACAGGCTGGTTAGTTATTTAATGGTTTCAGCTTAGTTTATTTGATCTAAAACTTCAGTGCACGGTTGCAGGGATCAGCTGACACAGATCGCTGTCACAGGCTGGTTAGTTATTTAATGGTTTCAGGTTAGTTTATTTGATCTAAGACTTCAGTGCATGGTCGCAAAGATCAGCTGACACAGATCCCTGACACACGCTCGTTAGTTATTTAATGGTTTCAACTTAGTTTATTTTCTCTAAAACTTCAGTGCACGGTTGCAGTGATCAGCTGACACAGATCGCTGGTTAGTTATTTAATGGTTTCAGCTTTGTTTATTTGATCTACAACTTCAGTCCACGTTCGCAGGGATCAGCTGACACAGATCTCTGGCACAGCCTGGTTGGTTATTTAATGGTTTCAGCTTAGTTTATTTGATCTAAAACTTCAGTGCACGGTTGCAGGGATCAGCTGACACAGGTCGCTCGCACAGGCTGGTTAGTTATTTAATGGTTTCAGCTTAGTTTATTTTATCTAAAACTTCAGTGCATGGTCGCAAAGATCAGCTGACACAGATCCCTGGCACAGGCTGGTTAGTTATTTAATTGTTTCAGCTTACTTTATTTTCTGTAAAACTTCAGTGCACAGTTGCAGGGATCAGCTAACACAGATCGCTGGCACAGGCTGGTTAGTTATTTAATGGTTTCAGCTTAGTTTATTTGATCTAAAACTTCAGTGCACGGTTGCAGGGATCAGCTGACACAGATCCCTGGCACAGGCTGGTTAGTTATTTAATGGTTTCAGCTTAGTTTATTTGATCTAAAACTTCAGTGCACGATTGCAGGGATCAGCTGAAACAGATCGCTGGTACAGGCTGGTTAGTTATTTAATGGTTTCAGCCAAGTTTATCTAAAACTTCAGTGCACGGTTGCAGGGATCAGCTGACACAGAATCGCTGGCACAGGCTGGTTAGTTATTTAATGGTTTAGGTTTGGTTTATTTAATCTAAAACTTCAGTGCACGGTTGCAGGGATCAGCTGACACAGATCGCTGGCACAGGCTGGTTAGTTATTTAATGGTTTAGGTTTGGTTTATTTAATCTAAAACTTCAGTGCACGGTTGCAGGGATCAGCTGACACAGATCGCTGGCACAGGCTGGTTAGTTATTTAATGGCTTAGGTTTGGTTTATTTAATCTAAAACTTCAGTGCACGGTTGCAGGGATCAGCTGACACAGATCGCTCGCACAGGCTGGTTAGTTATTTAATGGTTTCAGCTTACTTTATTTTCTGTAAAACTTAAGTGCACAGTTGCAGGGATCAGCTAACACAGATCCCTGACACACGCTGGTTAGTTATTTAATGGTTTCAACTTAGTTTATTTTCTCTAAAAATTCAGTGCACGGTCGCAGGGATCCGCTGACACAGATCGCTGGTTAGTTATTTAATGGTTTCAGCTTTGTTTATTTGATCTAAAACTTCAGTGCACGGTTGCAGGGATCAGCTGACACAGATCGCTGGCACAGGCTGGTTAGTTATTTAATGGTTTCAGCTTAGTTTATTTGATCTAAAACTTCAGTGCACGGTTGCAGGGATCAGCTGACACAGATCCCTGGCACAGGCTGGTTAGTTATTTAATGGTTTCAGCTTAGTTTATCTAAAACTTCAGTGCACGGTTGCAGGGATCAGCTGACACAGATCGCTGGCACAGGCTGGTTAGTTATTTAATGGTTTCAGCTTAGTTTATTTGATCTAAAACTTCAGTGCACGATTGCAGGGATCAGCTGAAACAGATCGCTGGTACAGGCTGGTTAGTTATTTAATGGTTTCAGCCAAGTTTATCTAAAACTTCAGTGCACGGTTGCAGGGATCAGCTGACACAGATCCCTTGCACAGGCTGGTTAGTTATTTAATGGTTTCAACTTAGTTTATTTTATCTAAAACTTCAGTGTACAGTTGCAGGGATCAGATGACAAAGATAGCTGGCACAGGCTGGTTAGTTATTTAATGGTTTCAGCTCAGTTTATCTAAAACTTCAGTGCATGGTTGCAGGGATCAGCTGACACAGATCGCTGGCACAGGCTGGTTAGTTATTTAATAGTTTAGGTTTGGTTTATTTAATCTAAAACTTCAGTGCACGGTTGCAGGGATCAGCTGACACAGAATCGCTGGCACAGGCTGGTTAGTTATTTAATGGTTTAGGTTTGGTTTATTTAATCTAAAATTTCAGTGCACGGTTGCAGGGATCAGCTGACACAGATCGCTGGCACAGGCTGGTTAGTTATTTAATGGTTTAGGTTTGGTTTATTTAATCTAAAACTTCAGTGCACAGTTGCAGGGATCAGCTAACACAGATCCCTGACACACGCTGGTTAGTTATTTAATGGTTTCAACTTAGTTTATTTTCTCTAAAACTTCAGTGTATGGTTGCAGGGATCAGCTGACCCAGATCGCTGGCACAGGCTGGTTAGTTATTTAATGGTTTAGGTTTGGTTTATTTAATCTAAAACTTCAGTGCACGGTTGCAGGGATCAGCTGACACAGATCGCTGTCACTGGCTGGTTAGTTATTTAAATGGTTTCAGGTTAGTTTATTTGATCTAAGACTTCAGTGCACGGTTGCAGGGATCAGCTGACACAGATCGCTCGCACAGGCTGGTTAGTTATTTAATGGTTTCAGGTTAGTTTATTTGATCTAAGACTTCAGTGCATGGTCGCAAAGATCAGCTGACACAGATCCCTGGCACAGGCTGGTTAGTTATTTAATTGTTTCAGCTTACTTTATTTTCTCTAAAAATTCAGTGCACGGTTGCAGGGATCACTTGACAAAGATTCCTGGCACAGGCTGGTTAGTTATTTAATGGTTTCAACTTAGTTTATTTTCTCTAAAACTTCAGTGCACGGTTGCAGGGATCAGCTGACACAGATCGCTGGCACAGGCTGGTTAGTTATTTAATGGTTTCAGCTTAGTTTATTTGATCTAAGACTTCAGTCCACGGTCGCAGGGATCAGCTGACACAGATCCCTGGCACAGCCTGGTTGGTTATTTAATGGTTTCAGCTTAGTTTATTTGATCTAAAACTTCAGTGCACGGTTGCAGGGATCAGCTGACACAGATCCCTGGCACAGGCTGGTTAGTTATTTAATGGTTTCAACTTAGTTTATTTTCTCTAAAAATTCAGTGCACGGTTGCAGGGATCAGTTGACACAGATCGCTGGCACAGGCTGGTCAGTATTTAATGGTTTCAGCTTGGTTTATCTAAAACTTCAGTGCACGGTTGCAGGGATCAGCTGACACAGATCGCTGGCACAGGCTGGTTAGTTATTTAATAGTTTCAACTTAGTTTATTTGATCTAAAACTTCAGTCCACGTTCGCAGGGATCCTCTGACACAGATCGCTGGCACAGGCTCGTTAGTTATTTAATGGTTTCAGCTTAGTTTATCTAAAACTTCAGTGCACGGTTGCAGGAATCAGCTGACACAGATCGCTGGCACATGCTGGTTGGTTATTTAATGGTTTCGGTTTGGTTTATTTTATCTAAAACTTCAGTGCACGGTTGCAGGGATCAGCTGACACAGATCGCTGGTACAGGCTGGTTAGTTATTTAATGGTTTCAGCCAAGTTTATCTAAAACTTCAGTTCACGGTTGCAGGGATCAGATGACAAAGATAGCTGGCACAGGCTGGTTAGTTATTTAATGGTTTCAGCTTAGTTTATCTAAAACTTCAGTGCACGGTTGCAGGGATCAGCTGACACAGATCGCTGGCACAGGCTGGTTAGTTATTTAATGGTTTAGGTTTGGTTTATTTAATCTAAAACTTCAGTGCACGGTTGCAGGGATCAGCTGACACAGAATCGCTGGTACAGACTGGTTAGTTATTTAATGGTTTCAGCTTAGTTTATCTAAAACTTCAGTGCACGGTTGCAGGGATCAGCTGACACAGATCGTTGGCACAGGCTGGTTAGTTATTTAATGGTTTAGGTTTGGTTTATTTAATCTAAAACTTCAGTGCACGGTTGCAGGGATCAGCTGACACAGATCGCTGGCACAGGCTGGTTAGTTATTTAATGGTTTCAACTTAGTTTATTTTATCTAAAACTTCAGTGCACGGTCGCAGTGATCAGCTGACACAGATCGCTGGTTAGTTATTTAATGGTTTCAGCTTTGTTTATTTGATCTAAAACTTCAGTCCACGTTCGCAGGGATCAGCTGACACAGATCTCTGGCACAGGCTGGTTAGTTATTTAATGGTTTCAGCTTAGTTTATTTTCTCTAAAAATTCAGTGCACGGTTGTAGGGATCAGCTGACACAGATCGCTGGCACAGGCTGGTTAGTTATTTAGTGGTTTCAGCTTAGTTTATTTGATCTAAAACTTCAGTCCACGTTCGCAGGGATCAGCTGACACAGATCGCTGGCACAGGCTGGTTAGTTATTTAGTGGTTTCAGCTTAGTTTATTTGATCTAAGACTTCAGTGCACGTTTGCAAAGATGAGCTGAAACAGATCGCTGGCACAGGCTGGTTAGTTATTTAATGGTTTCAACTTAGTTTATTTTATCTTAAACTTCAGTGCACGGTCGCAGGGATCCGCTGACACAGATCGCTGGTTAGTTATTTAATGGTTTCAGCTTTGTTTATTTGATCTAAAACTTCAGTCCACGTTCGCAGGGATCAGCTGACCCAGATCGCTGGCACAGGCTGGTTAGTTATTTAATGGTTTCAGCTTAGTTTATTTGATCTAAGATGTAAGTGCACGGTTGCAGGGATCAGCTGACACAGATCGCTGGCACAGGCTGGTTAGTTATTTAATGGTTTCAGCTTAGTTTATCTAAAACTTCAGTGCACGGTTGCAGGAATCAGCTGACACAGATCGCTGGCACAGGCTGGTTAGTTATTTAATGGTTTCAGCTTAGTTTATCTAAAACTTCAGTGCACGGCTGCAGGGATCAGCTGACACAGATCGCTCGCACAGGCTGGTTGGTTATTTAATGGTTTCAGGTTAGTTTATTTGATCTAAGACTTCAGTGCACGGTCGCAGGGATCCGCTGACACAGATCGCTGGTTAGTTATTTAATGGTTTCAGCTTAGTTTATTTGATCTAAGACTTCAGTGCACGGTTGCAGGGATCAGCTGACACAGATCGCTGGCACAGGCTGGTTAGTTATTTAATGGTTTGAACTTAGTTTATTTTATCTAAAACTTCAGTGCACGGTCGCAGTGATCAGCTGACAAAGATCGCTGGTTAGTTATTTAATGGTTTCAGCTTTGTTTATTTGATCTAAAACTTCAGTGCACGGTTGCAGGGATCAGCTGACACAGATCGCTGGCACAGGCTGGTTAGTTATTTAATGGTTTCAGCTTAGTTTATTTGATCTAAGACGTAAGTGCACGGTTGCAGGGATCAGCTGACACAGATCGCTGGCACAGGCTGGTTAGTTATTTAATGGTTTTAACTTAGTTTATTTGATCTAAAACTTCAGTGCACGACTGCAGGGATCAGCTGAAACAGATCGCTGGTACAGGCTGGTTAGTTATTTAATGGTTTCAGCCAAGTTTATCTAAATCTTCAGTGCACGGTTGCAGGGATAAGCTGACACAGATCCCTTGCACAGGCTGGTTAGTTATTTAATGGTTTCAGCTTAGTTTATTTGATCTAAGACGTAAGTGCACGGTTGCAGGGATCAGCTGACACAGATCGCTGGCACAGGCTGGTTAGTTATTTAAATGGTTTCAGCTTAGTTTATTTGATCTAAGACTTCAGTGCATGGTCGCAAAGATCAGCTGACACAGATCCCTGGCACAGGCTGGTTAGTTATTTAATGGTTTCAACTTAGTTTATTTTCTCTAAAACTTCAGTGCACGGTCGCAGGGATCAGCTGACAAAGATTCCTGGCACAGGCTGGTTAGTTATTTAATGGTTTCAGGTTAGTTTATTTGATCTAATACTTCAGGGCATGGTCGCAAAGATCAGCTGACACAGATCGCTGGGACAGGCTGGTTAGTTATTTAATGGTTTCAGCTTAGTTTATCTAAAACTTCAGTGCACGATTGCAGGGATCAGCTGACACAGATCGCTGGCACAGGCTGGTTAGTTTTTTAATGGTTTCAGCTTAGTTTATTTGATCTAAAACTTCAGTGCACGGTTGCAGGGATCAGCTGAAACAGATCGCTGGTACAGGCTGGTTAGTTATTTAATGGTTTCAACTTAGTTTATCTAAAACTTCAGTCCACGTTCGCAGGGATCAGCTGACACAGATCGCTGGTTAGTTATTTAATGGTTTCAGCTTAGTTTATTTGATCTAAAACTTCAGTGCACGGTTGCAGGGATCAGCTGAAACAGATCGCTCGCACAGGCTGGTTGGTTATTTAATGGTTTCAGGTTAGTTTATTTGATCTAAGACTTCAGTGCACGTTCGCAAAGATCAGCTGAAACAGATCGCTGGCACAGATCCCTTGCACAGGCTGGTCAGTTATTTAATGGTTTCAACTTAGTTTATTTTATCTTAAACTTCAGTGCACGGTCGCAGGGATCCGCTGACACAGATCGCTGGTTAGTTATTTAATGGTTTCAGCTTTGTTTATTTGATCTAAAACTTCAGTCCACGTTCGCAGGGATCAGCTGACCCAGATCGCTGGCACAGGCTGGTTAGTTATTTAATGGTTTCAGCTTAGTTTATTTGATCTAAGATGTAAGTGCACGGTTGCAGGGATCAGCTGACACAGATCGCTGGCACAGGCTGGTTAGTTATTTAATGGTTTCAGCTTAGTTTATTTGATCTAAGACGTAAGTGCACGGTTGCAGGGATCAGCTGACACAGATCGCTGGCACAGGCTGGTTAGTTATTTAATGGTTTCAGCTTAGTTTATTTTGATCTAAGACTTCAGTGCACATTCGCAAAGATCAGCTGAAACAGATCGCTGGCACAGGCTGGTTAGTTATTTAATTGTTTCAGCTTAGTTTATCTAAAACTTCAGTGCACGGTTGCAGGAATCAGCTGACACAGATCGTTGGCACAGGCTGGTTAGTTATTTAATGGTTTCAGCTTAGTTTATCTAAAACTTCAGTGCACGGCTGCAGGGATCAGCTGACACAGATCGCTCGCACAGCCTGGTTAGTTATTTAATGGTTTCAGCTTAGTTTATTTGATCTAAGACTTCAGTGCATGGTCGCAAAGATCAGCTGACACAGATCCCTGGCACAGGCTGGTTAGTTATTTAATGGTTTCAACTTAGTTTATTTTCTCTAAAACTTCAGTGCACGGTCGCAGGGATCAGCTGACACAGATCGCTGGCACAGGCTGGTTAGTTATTTAATGGTTTCAGCTTAGTTTATTTGATCTAAAACTTCAGTGCACGGTTGCAGGGATCAGCTGAAACAGATCGCTGGTACAGGCTGGTTAGTTATTTAATGGTTTCAACTTAGTTTATCTAAAACTTCAGTGCACGATTGCAGGGATCAGCTAACACAGATCGCTGGCACAGGCTGGTTAGTTATTTAATGGTTTCAGCTTAGTTTATTTGATCTAAAACTTCAGTGCACGGTTGCAGGGATCAGCTGACACAGATCCCTGGCACAGGCTGGTTAGTCATTTAATGGTTTCAGCTTTGTTTATTTGATCTAAAACTTCAGTGCACGGTTGCAGGGATCAGCTGACACAGATCCCTGGCACAGGCTGGTTAGTTATTTAATGGTTTCATCTTAGTTTATCTAAAACTTCAGTCCACGTTCGCAGGGATCAGCTGACACAGATCTCTGGCACAGCCTGGTTGGTTATTTAATGGTTTCAGCTTAGTTTATTTGATCTAAAACTTCAGTGCACGGTTGCAGGGATCAGCTGACACAGATCGCTCGCACAGGCTGGTTAGTTATTTAATGGTTTTAACTTAGTTTATTTGATCTAAAACTTCAGTGCACGACTGCAGGGATCAGCTGAAACAGATCGCTGGTACAGGCTGGTTAGTTATTTAATGGTTTCAGCCAAGTTTATCTAAATCTTCAGTGCACGGTTGCAGGGATAAGCTGACACAGATCCCTTGCACAGGCTGGTTAGTTATTTAATGGTTTCAGCTTAGTTTATTTGATCTAAGACGTAAGTGCACGGTTGCAGGGATCAGCTGACACAGATCGCTGGCACAGGCTGGTTAGTTATTTAAATGGTTTCAGCTTAGTTTATTTGATCTAAGACTTCAGTGCATGGTCGCAAAGATCAGCTGACACAGATCCCTGGCACAGGCTGGTTAGTTATTTAATGGTTTCAACTTAGTTTATTTTCTCTAAAACTTCAGTGCACGGTCGCAGGGATCAGCTGACACAGATCGCTGGTTAGTTATTTAATGGTTTCAACTTAGTTTATTTTCTCTAAAACTTCAGTCCACGTTCGCAGGGATCCGCTGACACAGATCTCTGGCACAGCCTGGTTGGTTATTTAATGGTTTCAGCTTAGTTTATTTGATCTAAAACTTCAGTGCACGGTTGCAGGGATCAGCTGACACAGATCGCTCGCACAGGCTGGTTAGTTATTTAATGGTTTCAGGTTAGTTTATTTGATCTAATACTTCAGGGCATGGTCGCAAAGATCAGCTGACACAGATCGCTGGGACAGGCTGGTTAGTTATTTAATGGTTTCAGCTTAGTTTATCTAAAACTTCAGTGCACGATTGCAGGGATCAGCTGACACAGATCGCTGGCACAGGCTGGTTAGTTTTTTAATGGTTTCAGCTTAGTTTATTTGATCTAAAACTTCAGTGCACGGTTGCAGGGATCAGCTGAAACAGATCGCTGGTACAGGCTGGTTAGTTATTTAATGGTTTCAACTTAGTTTATCTAAAACTTCAGTCCACGTTCGCAGGGATCAGCTGACACAGATCGCTGGTTAGTTATTTAATGGTTTCAGCTTAGTTTATTTGATCTAAGACTTCAGTGCACGGTTGCAGGGATCAGCTGAAACAGATCGCTCGCACAGGCTGGTTGGTTATTTAATGGTTTCAGGTTAGTTTATTTGATCTAAGACTTCAGTGCACGTTCGCAAAGATCAGCTGAAACAGATCGCTGGCACAGATCCCTTGCACAGGCTGGTCAGTTATTTAATGGTTTCAACTTAGTTTATTTTATCTTAAACTTCAGTGCACGGTCGCAGGGATCCGCTGACACAGATCGCTGGTTAGTTATTTAATGGTTTCAGCTTTGTTTATTTGATCTAAAACTTCAGTCCACGTTCGCAGGGATCAGCTGACCCAGATCGCTGGCACAGGCTGGTTAGTTATTTAATGGTTTCAGCTTAGTTTATTTGATCTAAGATGTAAGTGCACGGTTGCAGGGATCAGCTGACACAGATCGCTGGCACAGGCTGGTTAGTTATTTAATGGTTTCAGCTTAGTTTATTTGATCTAAGACGTAAGTGCACGGTTGCAGGGATCAGCTGACACAGATCGCTGGCACAGGCTGGTTAGTTATTTCGTGGTTTCAGCTTAGTTTATTTTGATCTAAGACTTCAGTGCACATTCGCAAAGATCAGCTGAAACAGATCGCTGGCACAGATCCCTTGCACAGGCTGGTCAGTTATTTAATGGTTTCAACTTAGTTTATTTTATCTTAAACTTCAGTGCACGGTCGCAGGGATCCGCTGACACAGATCGCTGGTTAGTTATTTAATGGTTTCAGCTTTGTTTATTTGATCTAAAACTTCAGTCCACGTTCGCAGGGATCAGCTGACCCAGATCGCTGGCACAGGCTGGTTAGTTATTTAATGGTTTCAGCTTAGTTTATTTGATCTAAGATGTAAGTGCACGGTTGCAGGGATCAGCTGACACAGATCGCTGGCACAGGCTGGTTAGTTATTTAATGGTTTCAGCTTAGTTTATTTGATCTAAGACGTAAGTGCACGGTTGCAGGGATCAGCTGACACAGATCGCTGGCACAGGCTGGTTAGTTATTTCGTGGTTTCAGCTTAGTTTATTTTGATCTAAGACTTCAGTGCACATTCGCAAAGATCAGCTGAAACAGATCGCTGGCACAGGCTGGTTAGTTATTTAATTGTTTCAGCTTAGTTTATCTAAAACTTCAGTGCACGGTTGCAGGAATCAGCTGACACAGATCGTTGGCACAGGCTGGTTAGTTATTTAATGGTTTCAGCTTAGTTTATCTAAAACTTCAGTGCACGGCTGCAGGGATCAGCTGACACAGATCGCTCGCACAGGCTGGTTAGTTATTTAATGGTTTCAGCTTAGTTTATTTGATCTAAGACTTCAGTGCATGGTCGCAAAGATCAGCTGACACAGATCGCTGGCACAGGCTGGTTAGTTATTTAATGGTTTCAGCTTAGTTTATTTGATCTAAAACTTCAGTGCACGGTTGCAGGGATCAGCTGAAACAGATCGCTGGTACAGGCTGGTTAGTTATTTAATGGTTTCAACTTAGTTTATCTAAAACTTCAGTGCACGATTGCAGGGATCAGCTAACACAGATCGCTGGCACAGGCTGGTTAGTTATTTAATGGTTTCAGCTTAGTTTATTTGATCTAAAACTTCAGTGCACGGTTGCAGGGATCAGCTGACACAGATCCCTGGCACAGGCTGGTTAGTCATTTAATGGTTTCAGCTTTGTTTATTTGATCTAAAACTTCAGTGCACGGTTGCAGGGATCAGCTGACACAGATCCCTGGCACAGGCTGGTTAGTTATTTAATGGTTTCATCTTAGTTTATCTAAAACTTCAGTCCACGTTCGCAGGGATCAGCTGACACAGATCTCTGGCACAGCCTGGTTGGTTATTTAATGGTTTCAGCTTAGTTTATTTGATCTAAAACTTCAGTGCACGGTTGCAGGGATCAGCTGACACAGATCGCTCGCACA
The DNA here is from genome assembly GCF_963969265.1 of Rhamphochromis sp. 'chilingali'. Taxonomy (NCBI): domain Eukaryota; kingdom Metazoa; phylum Chordata; class Actinopteri; order Cichliformes; family Cichlidae; genus Rhamphochromis; species Rhamphochromis sp. 'chilingali'. The sequence continues at coordinate 18,345,489 of NC_137929.1, forward strand.
GGCTGGTTAGTTATTTAATGGTTACAGGTTAGTTTATTTGATCTAAGTCTTCAGTGCACGGTTGCAAAGATCAGCTGACACAGATCCCTTGCACAGGCTGGTTAGTTATTTAATGGTTTCAGCTTTGTTTATTTTCTGTAAAACTTCAGTGCACGGTTGCAGGGATCAGTTGATAAAGATTCCTGGCACAGGCTGGTTAGTTATTTAATGGTTTCAACTTAGTTTATTTTCTCTAAAACTTCAGTGCACGGTTGTAGGGATCAGCTGACACAGATCGCTGGCACAGGCTGGTTAGTTATTTAGTGGTTTCAGCTTAGTTTATTTGATCTAAAACTTCAGTCCACGTTCGCAGGGATCAGCTGACACAGATCTCTGGCACAGGCTGGTTGGTTATTTAATGGTTTCAGGTTAGTTTATTTGATCTAAGACTTCAGTGCACGTTCGCAAAGATGAGCTGAAACAGATCGCTGGCACAGGCTGGTTAGTTATTTAATGGTTTCAACTTAGTTTATTTTATCTTAAACTTCAGTGCACGGTCGCAGGGATCCGCTGACACAGATCGCTGGTTAGTTATTTAATGGTTTCAGCTTAGTTTATTTGATCTAAAACTTCAGTGCACGGTTGCAGGGATCAGCTGAAACAGATCGCTCGCACAGGCTGGTTGGTTATTTAATGGTTTCAGGTTAGTTTATTTGATCTAAGACTTCAGTGCACGTTCGCAAAGATCAGCTGAAACAGATCGCTGGCACAGATCCCTTGCACAGGCTGGTCAGTTATTTAATGGTTTCAACTTAGTTTATTTTATCTTAAACTTCAGTGCACGGTCGCAGGGATCCGCTGACACAGATCGCTGGTTAGTTATTTAATGGTTTCAGCTTTGTTTATTTGATCTAAAACTTCAGTCCACGTTCGCAGGGATCAGCTGACCCAGATCGCTGGCACAGGCTGGTTAGTTATTTAATGGTTTCAGCTTAGTTTATTTGATCTAAGATGTAAGTGCACGGTTGCAGGGATCAGCTGACACAGATCGCTGGCACAGGCTGGTTAGTTATTTAATGGTTTCAGCTTAGTTTATTTGATCTAAGACGTAAGTGCACGGTTGCAGGGATCAGCTGACACAGATCGCTGGCACAGGCTGGTTAGTTATTTCGTGGTTTCAGCTTAGTTTATTTTGATCTAAGACTTCAGTGCACATTCGCAAAGATCAGCTGAAACAGATCGCTGGCACAGGCTGGTTAGTTATTTAATTGTTTCAGCTTAGTTTATCTAAAACTTCAGTGCACGGCTGCAGGGATCAGCTGACACAGATCGCTCGCACAGGCTGGTTGGTTATTTAATGGTTTCAGCTTAGTTTATCTAAAACTTCAGTGCACGGTTGCAGGAATCAGCTGACACAGATCGCTGGCACAGGCTGGTTAGTTATTTAATGGTTTCAGCTTAGTTTATCTAAAACTTCAGTGCACGGCTGCAGGGATCAGCTGACACAGATCGCTCGCACAGGCTGGTTGGTTATTTAATGGTTTCAGGTTAGTTTATTTGATCTAAGACTTCAGTGCACGGTCGCAGGGATCCGCTGACACAGATCGCTGGTTAGTTATTTAATGGTTTCAGCTTAGTTTATTTTATCTAAAACTTCAGTGCACGGTCGCAGGGATCAGCTGACACAGATCGCTGGTTAGTTATTTAATGGTTTCAGCTTAGTTTATTTGATCTAAGACTTCAGTGCACGGTTGCAGGGATCAGCTGACACAGATCGCTGGCACAGGCTGGTTAGTTATTTAATGGTTTCAGCTTAGTTTATTTGATCTAAGACTTCAGTGCACGGTTGCAGGGATCAGCTGACACAGATCGCTGGCACAGGCTGGTTAGTTATTTAAATGGTTTCAGCTTAGTTTATTTGATCTAAGACTTCAGTGCATGGTCGCAAAGATCAGCTGACACAGATCCCTGGCACAGGCTGGTTAGTTATTTAATGGTTTCAACTTAGTTTATTTTCTCTAAAACTTCAGTGCACGGTTGCAGGGATCAGCTAACACAGATCCCTGACACACGCTGGTTAGTTATTTAATGGTTTCAACTTAGTTTATTTTCTCTAAAACTTCAGTGCACGGTTGCAGGGATCAGCTGACACAGATCGCTGGTTAGTTATTTAATGGTTTCAGCTTAGTTTATTTGATCTAAGACTTCAGGGCATGATCGCAAAGATCAGCTGACACAGATCGCTGGTTAGTTATTTAATGGTTTCAGCTTAGTTTATTTTATCTAAAACTTCAGTGCACGGTCGCAGGGATCCGCTGACACAGATCGCTGGCACAGGCTGGTTAGTTATTTAATGGTTTCAGCTTAGTTTATCTAAAACTTCAGTGCACGGTTGCAGGGATCAGCTGACACAGATCGCTCGCACAGGCTGGTTAGTTATTTAATGGTTTCAGCTTAGTTTATCTAAAACTTCAGTGCACGGTTGCAGGGATCAGCTAACACAGATCGCTGGCACAGGCTGGTTAGTTATTTAATGGTTTCAGCCAAGTTTATCTAAAACTTCAGTGCACGGTTGCAGGGATCAGCTGACACAGATCGCTCGCACAGGCTGGTTAGTTATTTAATGGTTTCAGCTTAGTTTATCTAAAACTTCAGTGCACGGTTGCAGGGATCAGCTGACACAGATCGCTGGCACAGGCTGGTTAGTTATTTAATGGTTTCAGCTTACTTTATTTTCTGTAAAACTTCAGTGCACAGTTGCAGGGATCAGCTGACACAGACCGCTGGCACAGGCTGGTTAGTTATTTAATGGTTTCAGCTTAGTTTATTTTGATCTAAGACTTCAGTGCACATTCGCAAAGATCAGCTGAAACAGATCGCTGGCACAGGCTGGTTAGTTATTTAATTGTTTCAGCTTAGTTTATCTAAAACTTCAGTGCACGGTTGCAGGGATCAGCTGACACAGATCGCTGGCACAGGCTGGTTAGTTATTTCGTGGTTTCAGCTTAGTTTATTTTGATCTAAGACTTCAGTGCACATTCGCAAAGATCAGCTGAAACAGATCGCTGGTACAGGCTGGTTAGTTATTTAATGGTTTCAGCCAAGTTTATCTAAATCTTCAGTGCACGGTTGCAGGGATCAGCTGACACAGATCGCTGGTTAGTTATTTAATGGTTTCAGCTTTGTTTATTTGATCTAAAACTTCAGTCCACGTTCGCAGGGATCAGCTGACCCAGATCGCTGGCACAGGCTGGTTAGTTATTTAATGGTTTCAGCTTAGTTTATTTGATCTAAGACTTCAGTGCATGGTCGCAAAGATCAGCTGACACAGATCCCTGGCACAGGCTGGTTAGTTATTTAATGGTTTCAGCTTTGTTTATTTTCTCTAAAACTTCAGTGCACGGTCGCAGGGATCAGCTGACACAGATCGCTGGTTAGTTATTTAATGGTTTCAGCTTAGTTTATCTAAAACTTCAGTGCACGATTGCAGGGATCAGCTGACACAGATCGCTGGCACAGGCTGGTTAGTTATTTAATGGTTTCAGCTTAGTTTATTTGATCTAAGACTTCAGTGCATGGTCGCAAAGATCAGCTGACACAGATCCCTGGCACAGGCTGGTTAGTTATTTAATGGTTTCAGCTTTGTTTATTTTCTCTAAAACTTCAGTGCACGGTCGCAGGGATCAGCTGACACAGATCGCTGGTTAGTTATTTAATGGTTTCAGCTTAGTTTATCTAAAACTTCAGTGCACGATTGCAGGGATCAGCTGACACAGATCGCTGGCACAGGCTGGTTAGTTATTTAATGGTTTCAGCTTAGTTTATCTAAAACTTCAGTGCACGGTTGCAGGGATCAGCTGAAACAGATCGCTGGTACAGGCTGGTTAGTTATTTAATGGTTTCAGGTTAGTTTATTTGATCTAAGACTTCGGTGCACGTTCGCAAAGATCAGCTGAAACAGATCGCTGGCACAGATCCCTTGCACAGGCTGGTTAGTTATTTAATGGTTTCAACTTAGTTTATTTTATCTAAAACTTCAGTGCACGGTCGCAGGGATCAGCTGACACAGATCGCTGGTTAGTTATTTAATGGTTTCAGCTTAGTTTATTTTATCTAAAACTTCAGTGCACGGTCGCAGGGATCAGCTGACACAGATCGCTGGCACAGGCTGGTTAGTTATTTAATGGTTTCAACTTAGTTTATCTAAAACTTCAGTGCACAATTGCAGGGATCAGCTGACACAGATCGCTGGTACAGGCTGGTTAGTTATTTAATGGTTTCAGCTTAGTTTATTTGATCTAAAACTTCAGTGCACGATTACAGGGATCAGCTGAAACAGATCGCTGGTACAGGCTGGTTAGTTATTTAATGGTTTCAGCTTAGTTTATTTGATCTAAAACTTCAGTGCACGATTGAAGGGATCAGCTGAAACAGATCGCTGGTACAGGCTGGTTAGTTATTTAATGGTTTCAGCTTAGTTTATCTAAAACTTCAGTGCACGGTTGCAGGGATCAGCTGAAACAGATCGCTGGTTCAGGCTGGTTAGTTATTTAATGGTTTCAGGTTAGTTTATTTGATCTAAGACTTCAGTGCACGTTCGCAAAGATCAGCTGAAACAGATCGCTGGCACAGGCTGGCTAGTTATTTAATGGTTTCAGCTTAGTTTATCTAAAACTTCAGTGCACGGTTGCAGGAATCAGCTGACACAGATCGCTGGCACAGGCTGGTTAGTTATTTAATGGTTTCGGTTTGGTTTATTTTATCTAAAACTTCAGTGCACGGTTGCAGGGATCAGCTGACACAGATCGCTGGCACAGGCTGGTTAGTTATTTAATGGTTTTAACTTAGTTTATTTGATCTAAAACTTCAGTGCACGATTGCTGGGATCAGCTGAAACAGATCGCTGGTACAGGCTGGTTAGTTATTTAATGGTTTCAGCCAAGTTTATCTAAAACTTCAGTGCGCGGTTGCAGGGATCAGCTGACACAGATCCCTTGCACAGGCTGGTTTGTTATTTAATGGTTTCAACTTAGTTTATTTTATCTAAAACTTCAGTGCACGGTCGCAGGGATCCGCTGACACAGATCGCTGGCACAGGCTGGTTAGTTATTTAATGGTTTCAGCTTAGTTTATTTGATCCAAAACTTCAGTGCACGCTTGCAGGGATCAGCTGACACAGATCGCTGTCACAGGCTGGTTAGTTATTTAAATGGTTTCAGGTTAGTTTATTTGATCTAAGACTTCAGTGCATGGTCGCAAAGATCAGCTGACACAGATCCCTGGCACAGGCTGGTTAGTTATTTAATGGTTTCAACTTAGTTTATTTTCTCTAAAACTTCAGTGCACGGTTGCAGGGATCAGCTGACACAGATCGCTGGTTAGTTATTTAATGGTTTCAGCTTAGTTTATTTTATCTAAAACTTCAGTGCACGGTCGCAGGGATCCGCTGACACAGATCGCTGGCACAGGCTGGTTAGTTATTTAATGGTTTCAGCTTAGTTTATCTAAAACTTCAGTGCACGGTTGCAGGGATCAGCTGACACAGATCGCTGGCACAGGCTGGTTAGTTATTTAATGGTTTCAGCTTAGTTTATCTAAAACTTCAGTGCACGGTTGCAGGAATCAGCTGACACAGATCGCTGGCACAGGCTGGTTAGTTATTTAATGGTTTCGGTTTGGTTTATTTTATCTAAAACTTCAGTGCACGGTTGCAGGGATCAGCTGACACAGATCGCTGGCACAGGCTGGTTAGTTATTTAATGGTTTCAGCTTAGTTTATCTAAAACTTCAGTGCACGGTTGCAGGGATCAGATGAAACAGATCGCTGGCACAGGCTGGCTAGTTATTTAATGGTTTCAGCTTAGTTTATCTAAAACTTCAGTGCACGGTTGCAGGGATCAGCTGACACAGATCCCTGGCACAGGCTGGTTAGTTATTTAATGGTTTCAGCTTAGTTTATCTAAAACTTCAGTGCACGGTTGCAGGGATCAGCTGACACAGATCCCTGGCACAGGCTGGTTAGTTATTTAATGGTTTCAGCTTACTTTATTTTCTGTAAAACTTCAGTGCACAGTTGCAGGGATCAGCTAACACAGATCCCTGACACACGCTGGTTAGTTATTTAATGGTTTCAACTTAGTTTATTTTCTCTAAAAATTCAGTGCACGGTTGCAGGGATCAGCTGACACAGACCGCTGGCACAGGCTGGTTAGTTATTTAGTGGTTTCAGCTTAGTTTATTTTATCTTAAACTTCAGTGCACGGTCGCAGGGATCAGCTGACACAGATCGCTGGTTAGTTATTTAATGGTTTCAGCTTTGTTTATTTGATCTAAAACTTCAGTCCACGTTCGCAGGGATCAGCTGACACAGATCTCTGGCACAGGCTGGTTGGTTATTTAATGGTTTCAGCTTAGTTTATTTGATCTAAAACTTCAGTGCACGGTTGCAGGGATCAGCTGACACAGATCTCTGGCACAGGCTGGTTGGTTATTTAATGGTTTCAGCTTAGTTTATTTGATCTAAGACTTCAGTGCACCGTTGCAGGGATCAGCTGACACATATCGCTGGTTAGTTATTTAATGGTTTCAGCTTAGTTTATTTGATCTACAACTTCAGTCCACGTTCGCAGGGATCAGCTGACACAGATCGCTGGCACAGGCTGGTTAGTTATTTAATGGTTTCGGTTTGGTTTATTTTATCTAAAACTTCAGTGCACGGTTGCAGGGATCAGCTGACACAGATCCCTGGCACAGGCTGGTTAGTTATTTAATGGTTTCAGCTTAGTTTATCTAAAACTTCAGTGCACGGTTGCAGGGATCAGCTGACACAGATCGCTGGCACAGGCTGGTTAGTTATTTAATGGTTTCAGCTTAGTTTATCTAAAACTTCAGTGCACGGTTGCAGGGATCAGCTGGCACAGATCGCTGGCACAGGCTGGTTAGTTATTTAATGGTTTCAGCTTACTTTATTTTCTGTAAAACTTCAGTGCACAGTTGCAGGGATCAGCTAACACAGATCCCTGACACACGCTGGTTAGTTATTTAATGGTTTCAACTTAGTTTATTTTCTCTAAAAATTCAGTGCACGGTTGCAGGGATCAGCTGACACAGACCGCTGGCACAGGCTGGTTAGTTATTTAGTGGTTTCAGCTTAGTTTATTTTATCTTAAACTTCAGTGCACGGTCGCAGGGATCAGCTGACACAGATCGCTGGTTAGTTATTTAATGGTTTCAGCTTTGTTTATTTGATCTAAAACTTCAGTCCACGTTCGCAGGGATCAGCTGACACAGATCTCTGGCACAGGCTGGTTGGTTATTTAATGGTTTCAGCTTAGTTTATTTGATCTAAAACTTCAGTGCACGGTTGCAGGGATCAGCTGACACAGATCGCTGGCACAGGCTGGTTAGTTATTTCGTGGTTTCAGCTTAGTTTATTTTGATCTAAGACTTCAGTGCACATTCGCAAAGATCAGCTGAAACAGATCGCTGGCACAGGCTGGTTAGTTATTTAATTGTTTCAGCTTAGTTTATCTAAAACTTCAGTGCACGTTGCAGGGATCAGCTGACACAGATCGCTGGCACAGGTTGGTTAGTTATTTAATGGTTTCAACTTAGTTTATTTGATCTAAAACTTCAATCCACGGTTGCAGGGATCAGCTGACACAGATCGCTGGTTAGTTATTTAATGGTTTCAGCTTTGTTTATTTGATCTAAAACTTCAGTCCACGTTCGCAGGGATCAGCTGACACAGATCGCTGGCACAGGCTGGTTAGTTATTTAATGGTTTCAGGTTAGTTTATTTGATCTAAGACTTCAGGGCATGATCGCAAAGATCAGCTGAAACAGATCGCTGGCACAGATCCCTTGCACAGGCTGGTTAGTTATTTAATGGTTTCAACTTAGTTTATTTTATCTTAAACTTCAGTGCACGGTCGCAGGGATCTGCTGACACAGATCGCTGGTTAGTTATTTAATGGTTTCAGCTTTGTTTATTTGATCTAAAACTTCAGTCCACGTTCGCAGGGATCAGCTGACACAGATCTCTGGCACAGGCTGGTTGGTTATTTAATGGTTTCAGCTTAGTTTATTTGATCTACAACTTCAGTGCATGGTCGCAAAGATCAGCTGACACAGATCGCTGGCACAGGCTGGTTAGTTATTTAATGGTTTCAGCTTAGTTTATCTAAAACTTCAGTGCACGGTTGCAGGGATCAGCTGCCACAGATCGCTGGCACAGGCTGGTTAGTTATTTAATGGTTTCAGCTTAGTTTATCTAAAACTTCAGTGCACGGTCGCAGGGATCAGCTGACACAGATCGCTGGTTAGTTATTTAATGGTTTCAGCTTTGTTTATTTGATCTAAAACTTCAGTCCACGTTCGCAGGGATCAGCTGACACAGATCGCTGGCACAGGCTGGTTAGTTATTTAATGGTTTCAGCTTAGTTTATTTTGATCTAAGACTTCAGTGCACGTTCGCAAAGATCAGCTGAAACAGATTGCTGGCACAGGCTGGTTAGTTATTTAATGGTTTCAACTTAGTTTATTTTCTCTAAAACTTCAGTGCACGGTTGCAGGGATCAGCTGACACAGATCGCTGGCACAGGCTGGTTAGTTATTTAATGGTTTCAGCCAAGTTTATCTAAAACTTCAGTGCACGGTTGCAGGGATCAGCTGGCACAGATCGCTGGCACAGGCTGGTTAGTTATTTAATGGTTTCAGCTTACTTTATTTTCTGTAAAACTTCAGTGCACAGTTGCAGGGATCAGCTAACACAGATCCCTGACACACGCTGGTTAGTTATTTAATGGTTTCAACTTAGTTTATTTTCTCTAAAAATTCAGTGCACGTTCGCAGGGATCAGCTGACACAGATCTCTGGCACAGGCTGGTTAGTTATTTCGTGGTTTCAGCTTAGTTTATTTTGATCTAAGACTTCAGTGCACATTCGCAAAGATCAGCTGACACAGATCGCTGGCACAGGCTGGTTGGTTATTTAATGGTTTCAGCTTAGTTTATTTGATCTAAAACTTCAGTGCACGGTTGCAGGGATCAGCTGACACAGATCGCTGGCACAGGCTGGTTAGTTATTTCGTGGTTTCAGCTTAGTTTATTTTGATCTAAGACTTCAGTGCACATTCGCAAAGATCAGCTGACACAGATCGCTGCCACAGGCTGGTTAGTTATTTAATTGTTTCAGCTTAGTTTATCTAAAACTTCAGTGCACGGTTGCAGGGATCAGATGAAACAGATCGCTGGCACAGGCTGGCTAGTTATTTAATGGTTTCAGCTTAGTTTATCTAAAACTTCAGTGCACGGTTGCAGGGATCAGCTGACACAGATCCCTGACACACGCTGGTTAGTTATTTAATGGTTTCAACTTAGTTTATTTTCTCTAAAACTTCAGTGCACGGTTGCAGGGATCAGCTGACACAGATCGCTGGCACAGGCTGGTTAGTTATTTAGTGGTTTCAGCTTAGTTTATTTGATCTAAAACTTCAGTGCACGGTCGCAGTGATCAGCTGACACAGATCGCTGGTTAGTTATTTAATGGTTTCAGCTTTGTTTATTTGATCTAAAACTTCAGTGCACGGTTGCAGGGATCAGCTGACACAGATCGCTGGCACAGGCTGGTTAGTTATTTAATTGTTTCAGCTTAGTTTATCTAAAACTTCAGTGCACGGTTGCAGGGATCAGCTGACACAGATCGTTGGCACAGGCTGGTTAGTTATTTAATGGTTTCAGTTTGGTTTATTTTATCTAAAACTTCAGTGCACGGTTGCAGGGATCAGCTGACACAGATCGCTGGCACAGGCTGGTTAGTTATTTAATGGTTTCAGCTTAGTTTATCTAAAACTTCAGTGCACGGTTGCAGGGATCAGATGAAACAGATCGCTGGCACAGGCTGGCTAGTTATTTAATGGTTTCAGCTTAGTTTATCTAAAACTTCAGTGCACGGTTGCAGGGATCAGCTGACACAGATCCCTGGCACAGGCTGGTTAGTTATTTAATGGTTTTAACTTAGTTTATTTGATCTAAAACTTCAGTGCACGATTGCAGGGATCAGCTGAAACAGATCGCTCGCACAGGCTGGTTAGTTATTTAATGGTTTCATCCAAGTTTATCTAAAACTTCAGTGCGCGGTTGCAGGGATCAGCTGACACAGATCGCTGGCACAGGCTGGTTAGTTATTTAGTGGTTTCAGCTTAGTTTATTTGATCTAAAACTTCAGTGCACAGTCGCAGGGATCAGCTGACACAGATCGCTCGCACAGGCTGGTTAGTTATTTAATGGTTTCAGGTTAGTTTATTTGATCTAAGACTTCAGTGCATGGTCGCAAAGATCAGGTGACACAGATCCCTGGCACAGGCTGGTTAGTTATTTAATGGTTTCAGCTTACTTTATTTTCTGTAAAACTTCAGTGCACGTTCGCAGGGATCAGCTAACACAGATCCCTGACACACGCTGGTTAGTTATTTAGTGGTTTCAGCTTAGTTTATTTTCTCTAAAACTTCAGTGCACGGTTGCAGGGATCAGCTGACACAGATCTCTGGCACAGCCTGGTTGGTTATTTAATGGTTTCAGCTTAGTTTATTTGATCTAAAACTTCAGTGCACGGTTGCAGGGATCAGCTGACACAGATCGCTCGCACAGGCTGCTTGGTTATTTCATGGTTTCAACTTAGTTTATTTTATCTTAAACTTCAGTGCACGGTCACAGGGATCCGCTGACACAGATCGCTGGTTAGTTATTTAATGGTTTCAGCTTTGTTTATTTGATCTAAAACTTCAGTCCACGTTCGCAGGGATCAGCTGACCCAGATCGCTGGCACAGGCTGGTTAGTTATTTAATGGTTTCAGCTTAGTTTATTTGATCTAAAACTTCAGTGCACGGTTGCAGGGATCAGCTGACACAGATCGCTGGCACAGGCTGGTTAGTTATTTAATGGTTTCAGCTTAGTTTATTTGATCTAAGACGTAAGTGCACGGTTGCAGGGATCAGCTGACACAGATCGCTGGCACAGGCTGGCTAGTTATTTAATGGTTTCAGCTTAGTTTATCTAAAACTTCAGTGCACGGTTGCAGGGATCAGCTGACACAGATCCCTGGCACAGGCTGGTTAGTTATTTAATGGTTTCAGCTTAGTTTATCTAAAACTTCAGTGCACGGTTGCAGGGATCAGCTGACACAGATCCCTGGCACAGGCTGGTTAGTTATTTAATGGTTTCAGCTTACTTTATTTTCTGTAAAACTTCAGTGCACAGTTGCAGGGATCAGCTAACACAGATCCCTGACACACGCTGGTTAGTTATTTAATGGTTTCAACTTAGTTTATTTTCTCTAAAAATTCAGTGCACGGTTGCAGGGATCAGCTGACACAGACCGCTGGCACAGGCTGGTTAGTTATTTAGTGGTTTCAGCTTAGTTTATTTTATCTTAAACTTCAGTGCACGGTCGCAGGGATCAGCTGACACAGATCGCTGGTTAGTTATTTAATGGTTTCAGCTTTGTTTATTTGATCTAAAACTTCAGTCCACGTTCGCAGGGATCAGCTGACACAGATCTCTGGCACAGGCTGGTTGGTTATTTAATGGTTTCAGCTTAGTTTATTTGATCTAAAACTTCAGTGCACGGTTGCAGGGATCAGCTGACACAGATCTCTGGCACAGGCTGGTTGGTTATTTAATGGTTTCAGCTTAGTTTATTTGATCTAAGACTTCAGTGCACCGTTGCAGGGATCAGCTGACACATATCGCTGGTTAGTTATTTAATGGTTTCAGCTTAGTTTATTTGATCTACAACTTCAGTCCACGTTCGCAGGGATCAGCTGACACAGATCGCTGGCACAGGCTGGTTAGTTATTTAATGGTTTCGGTTTGGTTTATTTTATCTAAAACTTCAGTGCACGGTTGCAGGGATCAGCTGACACAGATCCCTGGCACAGGCTGGTTAGTTATTTAATGGTTTCAGCTTAGTTTATCTAAAACTTCAGTGCACGGTTGCAGGGATCAGCTGACACAGATCGCTGGCACAGGCTGGTTAGTTATTTAATGGTTTCAGCTTAGTTTATCTAAAACTTCAGTGCACGGTTGCAGGGATCAGCTGGCACAGATCGCTGGCACAGGCTGGTTAGTTATTTAATGGTTTCAGCTTACTTTATTTTCTGTAAAACTTCAGTGCACAGTTGCAGGGATCAGCTAACACAGATCCCTGACACACGCTGGTTAGTTATTTAATGGTTTCAACTTAGTTTATTTTCTCTAAAAATTCAGTGCACGGTTGCAGGGATCAGCTGACACAGACCGCTGGCACAGGCTGGTTAGTTATTTAGTGGTTTCAGCTTAGTTTATTTTATCTTAAACTTCAGTGCACGGTCGCAGGGATCAGCTGACACAGATCGCTGGTTAGTTATTTAATGGTTTCAGCTTTGTTTATTTGATCTAAAACTTCAGTCCACGTTCGCAGGGATCAGCTGACACAGATCTCTGGCACAGGCTGGTTGGTTATTTAATGGTTTCAGCTTAGTTTATTTGATCTAAAACTTCAGTGCACGGTTGCAGGGATCAGCTGACACAGATCGCTGGCACAGGCTGGTTAGTTATTTCGTGGTTTCAGCTTAGTTTATTTTGATCTAAGACTTCAGTGCACATTCGCAAAGATCAGCTGAAACAGATCGCTGGCACAGGCTGGTTAGTTATTTAATTGTTTCAGCTTAGTTTATCTAAAACTTCAGTGCACGTTGCAGGGATCAGCTGACACAGATCGCTGGCACAGGTTGGTTAGTTATTTAATGGTTTCAACTTAGTTTATTTGATCTAAAACTTCAATCCACGGTTGCAGGGATCAGCTGACACAGATCGCTGGTTAGTTATTTAATGGTTTCAGCTTTGTTTATTTGATCTAAAACTTCAGTCCACGTTCGCAGGGATCAGCTGACACAGATCGCTGGCACAGGCTGGTTAGTTATTTAATGGTTTCAGGTTAGTTTATTTGATCTAAGACTTCAGGGCATGATCGCAAAGATCAGCTGAAACAGATCGCTGGCACAGATCCCTTGCACAGGCTGGTTAGTTATTTAATGGTTTCAACTTAGTTTATTTTATCTTAAACTTCAGTGCACGGTCGCAGGGATCTGCTGACACAGATCGCTGGTTAGTTATTTAATGGTTTCAGCTTTGTTTATTTGATCTAAAACTTCAGTCCACGTTCGCAGGGATCAGCTGACACAGATCTCTGGCACAGGCTGGTTGGTTATTTAATGGTTTCAGCTTAGTTTATTTGATCTACAACTTCAGTGCATGGTCGCAAAGATCAGCTGACACAGATCGCTGGCACAGGCTGGTTAGTTATTTAATGGTTTCAGCTTAGTTTATCTAAAACTTCAGTGCACGGTTGCAGGGATCAGCTGCCACAGATCGCTGGCACAGGCTGGTTAGTTATTTAATGGTTTCAGCTTAGTTTATCTAAAACTTCAGTGCACGGTCGCAGGGATCAGCTGACACAGATCGCTGGTTAGTTATTTAATGGTTTCAGCTTTGTTTATTTGATCTAAAACTTCAGTCCACGTTCGCAGGGATCAGCTGACACAGATCGCTGGCACAGGCTGGTTAGTTATTTAATGGTTTCAGCTTAGTTTATTTTGATCTAAGACTTCAGTGCACGTTCGCAAAGATCAGCTGAAACAGATTGCTGGCACAGGCTGGTTAGTTATTTAATGGTTTCAACTTAGTTTATTTTCTCTAAAACTTCAGTGCACGGTTGCAGGGATCAGCTGACACAGATCGCTGGCACAGGCTGGTTAGTTATTTAATGGTTTCAGCCAAGTTTATCTAAAACTTCAGTGCACGGTTGCAGGGATCAGCTGGCACAGATCGCTGGCACAGGCTGGTTAGTTATTTAATGGTTTCAGCTTACTTTATTTTCTGTAAAACTTCAGTGCACAGTTGCAGGGATCAGCTAACACAGATCCCTGACACACGCTGGTTAGTTATTTAATGGTTTCAACTTAGTTTATTTTCTCTAAAAATTCAGTGCACGTTCGCAGGGATCAGCTGACACAGATCTCTGGCACAGGCTGGTTAGTTATTTCGTGGTTTCAGCTTAGTTTATTTTGATCTAAGACTTCAGTGCACATTCGCAAAGATCAGCTGACACAGATCGCTGGCACAGGCTGGTTGGTTATTTAATGGTTTCAGCTTAGTTTATTTGATCTAAAACTTCAGTGCACGGTTGCAGGGATCAGCTGACACAGATCGCTGGCACAGGCTGGTTAGTTATTTCGTGGTTTCAGCTTAGTTTATTTTGATCTAAGACTTCAGTGCACATTCGCAAAGATCAGCTGACACAGATCGCTGCCACAGGCTGGTTAGTTATTTAATTGTTTCAGCTTAGTTTATCTAAAACTTCAGTGCACGGTTGCAGGGATCAGATGAAACAGATCGCTGGCACAGGCTGGCTAGTTATTTAATGGTTTCAGCTTAGTTTATCTAAAACTTCAGTGCACGGTTGCAGGGATCAGCTGACACAGATCCCTGACACACGCTGGTTAGTTATTTAATGGTTTCAACTTAGTTTATTTTCTCTAAAACTTCAGTGCACGGTTGCAGGGATCAGCTGACACAGATCGCTGGCACAGGCTGGTTAGTTATTTAGTGGTTTCAGCTTAGTTTATTTGATCTAAAACTTCAGTGCACGGTCGCAGTGATCAGCTGACACAGATCGCTGGTTAGTTATTTAATGGTTTCAGCTTTGTTTATTTGATCTAAAACTTCAGTGCACGGTTGCAGGGATCAGCTGACACAGATCGCTGGCACAGGCTGGTTAGTTATTTAATTGTTTCAGCTTAGTTTATCTAAAACTTCAGTGCACGGTTGCAGGGATCAGCTGACACAGATCGTTGGCACAGGCTGGTTAGTTATTTAATGGTTTCAGTTTGGTTTATTTTATCTAAAACTTCAGTGCACGGTTGCAGGGATCAGCTGACACAGATCGCTGGCACAGGCTGGTTAGTTATTTAATGGTTTCAGCTTAGTTTATCTAAAACTTCAGTGCACGGTTGCAGGGATCAGATGAAACAGATCGCTGGCACAGGCTGGCTAGTTATTTAATGGTTTCAGCTTAGTTTATCTAAAACTTCAGTGCACGGTTGCAGGGATCAGCTGACACAGATCCCTGGCACAGGCTGGTTAGTTATTTAATGGTTTTAACTTAGTTTATTTGATCTAAAACTTCAGTGCACGATTGCAGGGATCAGCTGAAACAGATCGCTCGCACAGGCTGGTTAGTTATTTAATGGTTTCATCCAAGTTTATCTAAAACTTCAGTGCGCGGTTGCAGGGATCAGCTGACACAGATCGCTGGCACAGGCTGGTTAGTTATTTAGTGGTTTCAGCTTAGTTTATTTGATCTAAAACTTCAGTGCACAGTCGCAGGGATCAGCTGACACAGATCGCTCGCACAGGCTGGTTAGTTATTTAATGGTTTCAGGTTAGTTTATTTGATCTAAGACTTCAGTGCATGGTCGCAAAGATCAGGTGACACAGATCCCTGGCACAGGCTGGTTAGTTATTTAATGGTTTCAGCTTACTTTATTTTCTGTAAAACTTCAGTGCACGTTCGCAGGGATCAGCTAACACAGATCCCTGACACACGCTGGTTAGTTATTTAGTGGTTTCAGCTTAGTTTATTTTCTCTAAAACTTCAGTGCACGGTTGCAGGGATCAGCTGACACAGATCTCTGGCACAGCCTGGTTGGTTATTTAATGGTTTCAGCTTAGTTTATTTGATCTAAAACTTCAGTGCACGGTTGCAGGGATCAGCTGACACAGATCGCTCGCACAGGCTGCTTGGTTATTTCATGGTTTCAACTTAGTTTATTTTATCTTAAACTTCAGTGCACGGTCACAGGGATCCGCTGACACAGATCGCTGGTTAGTTATTTAATGGTTTCAGCTTTGTTTATTTGATCTAAAACTTCAGTCCACGTTCGCAGGGATCAGCTGACCCAGATCGCTGGCACAGGCTGGTTAGTTATTTAATGGTTTCAGCTTAGTTTATTTGATCTAAAACTTCAGTGCACGGTTGCAGGGATCAGCTGACACAGATCGCTGGCACAGGCTGGTTAGTTATTTAATGGTTTCAGCTTAGTTTATTTGATCTAAGACGTAAGTGCACGGTTGCAGGGATCAGCTGACACAGATCACTGTCACAGGCTGGTTAGTTATTTAAATGGTTTCAACTTAGTTTATCTAAAACTTCAGTGCACGGTTGCAGGGATCAGCTGACACAGATCGTTGGCACAGGCTGGTTAGTTATTTAATGGTTTCGGTTTCGTTTATTTTATCTAAAACTTCAGTGCACGGTTGCAGGGATCAGCTGACACAGATCGCTGGCACAGGCTGGTTAGTTATTTAATGGTTTCAGCTTAGTTGATCTAAAACTTCAGTGCACGGTTGCAGGGATCAGATGAAACAGATCGCTGGCACAGGCTGGCTAGTTATTTAATGGTTTCAGCTTAGTTTATCTAAAACTTCAGTGCACGGTTGCAGGAATCAGCTGACACAGATCGCTGGCACAGGCTGGTTAGTTATTTAATGGTTTCAGCTTAGTTTATCTAAAACTTCAGTGCACGGTTGCAGGAATCAGCTGACACAGATCGCTGGCACAGGCTGGTTAGTTATTTAATGGTTTCAGCTTAGTTTATTTGATCTAAAACTTCAGTGCACGGTTGCAGGGATCAGCTGACACAGATCCCTGGCACAGGCTGGTTAGTTATTTAATGGTTTCAGCTTAGTTTATTTGATCTAAAACTTCAGTGCACGATTGCAGGGATCAGCTGAAACAGATCGCTGGTACAGGCTGGTTAGTTATTTAATGGTTTCAGCCAAGTTTATCTAAAACGTCAGTGCACGGTTGCAGGGATCAGCTGACACAGATCCCTTGCACAGGCTGGCTAGTTATTTAATGGTTTCAACTTAGTTTATTTTATCTAAAACTTCAGTGCACGGTCGCAGGGATCCGCTGACACAGATCGCTGGCACAGGCTGGTTAGTTATTTAATGGTTTCAGCTCAGTTTATCTAAAACTTCAGTGCACAGTTGCAGGGATCAGATGACAAAGATAGCTGGCACAGGCTGGTTAGTTATTTAATGGTTTCAGCTTACTTTATTTTCTGTAAAACTTCAGTGCACGGTCGCAGGGATCAGCTGACACAGATCGCTGGTTAGTTATTTAATGGTTTCAGCTTAGTTTATTTGATCTAAAACTTCAGTGCACGGTTGCAGGGATCAGCTGACACAGATCGCTGGCACAGGCTGGTTAGTTATTTAATGGTTTCAGCTTAGTTTATTTTCTCTAAAACTTCAGTGCACGGTCGCAGGGATCAGCTGACACAGATCGCTGGTTAGTTATTTAATGGTTTCAGCTTAGTTTATTTGATCTAAAACTTCAGTGCACGGTTGCAGGAATCAGCTGACACAGATCGCTCGCACAGGCTGGTTAGTTATTTAATGGTTTCAGGTTAGTTTATTTGATCTAAGACTTCAGTGCATGGTCGCAAAGATCAGCTGACACAGATCCCTGGCACAGGCTGGTTAGTTATTTAATTGTTTCAGCTTACTTTATTTTCTGTAAAACTTCAGTGCACAGTTGCAGGGATCAGCTGACACAGATCGCTGTCACAGGCTGGTTAGTTATTTAGTGGTTTCAGCTTAGTTTATTTGATCTAAGACTTCAGTGCACGTTCGCAAAGATCAGCTGAAACAGATCGCTGGCACAGATCGCTGGCACAGGCTGGTTAGTTATTTAGTGGTTTCAGCTTAGTTTATTTGATCTAAAACTTCAGTCCACGTTCGCAGGGATCAGCTGACACAGATCTCTGGCACAGCCTGGTTGGTTATTTAATGGTTTCAGCTTAGTTTATTTGATCTAAAACTTCAGTGCACGGTTGCAGGGATCAGCTGAAACAGATCTCTGGCACAGCCTGGTTGGTTATTTAATGGTTTCAGCTTAGTTTATTTGATCTAAAACTTCAGTCCACGTTCGCAGGGATCAGCTGACACAGATCGCTGGCACAGATCCCTTGCACAGGCTGGTTGGTTATTTAATGGTTTCAGGTTAGTTTATTTGATCTAAGACTTCAGTGCACGTTCGCAAAGATCAGCTGAAACAGATCGCTGGCACAGATCCCTTGCACAGGCTGGTTAGTTATTTAATGGTTTCAACTTAGTTTATTTTATCTTAAACTTCAGTGCACGGTCGCAGGGATCCGCTGACACAGATCGCTGGTTAGTTATTTAATGGTTTCAACTTAGTTTATTTTCTCTAAAACTTCAGTGAACGGTCGCAGGGATCAGCTGACACAGATCGCTGGTTAGTTATTTAATGGTTTCAGCTTAGTTTATCTAAAACTTCAGTGCACGGTTGCAGGGATCAGCTGACACAGATCGCTGGCACAGGCTGGTTAGTTATTTAATGGTTTCAGCTTAGTTTATTTGATCTAAGACTTCAGTGCACGGTTGCAGGGATCAGCTGACACAGATCGCTGGCACAGGCTGGTTAGTTATTTCGTGGTTTCAGCTTACTTTATTTTGATCTAAGACTTCAGTGCATGGTCGCAAAGATCAGCTGAAACAGATTGCTGGCACAGGCTCGTTAGTTATTTAATGGTTTCAGCTTAGTTTATCTAAAACTTCAGTGCACGGTTGCAGGGATCAGCTGACACAGATCGCTGGCACAGGCTGGTTAGTTATTTAATGGTTTCAGCTTAGTTTATTTGATCTAAGACTTCAGTGCACGGTTGCAGGGATCAGCTGACACAGATCGCTGGCACAGGCTGGTTAGTTATTTCGTGGTTTCAGCTTACTTTATTTTGATCTAAGACTTCAGTGCATGGTCGCAAAGATCAGCTGAAACAGATTGCTGGCACAGGCTCGTTAGTTATTTAATGGTTTCAGCTTAGTTTATCTAAAACTTCAGTGCACGGTTGCAGGGATCAGCTGACACAGATCGCTGGCACAGGCTGGTTAGTTATTTAATGGTTTCAGCTTAGTTTATTTGATCTAAAACTTCAGTGCACGGTTGCAGGGATCAGCTGACACAGATCGCTCGAACAGGCTGGTTAGTTATTTAATGGTTTCAGGTTAGTTTATTTGATCTAAGACTTCAGTGCATGGTCGCAAAGATCAGCTGACACAGATCCCTGGCACAGGCTGGTTAGTTATTTAATGGTTTCAGGTTAGTTTATTTGATCTAAGACTTCAGTGCATGGTCGCAAAGATCAGCTGACACAGATCCCTGGCACAGGCTGGTTAGTTATTTAATGGTTTCAACTTAGTTTATTTTCTCTAAAAATTCAGTGCACGGTTGCAGGGATCAGTTGACACAGATCCCTGACACACGCTGGTTAGTTATTTAATGGTTTCAACTTAGTTTATTTTCTCTAAAACTTCAGTGCACGGTTGCAGGGATCAGCTGAGACAGATCGCTGGCACAGGCTGGTTAGTTATTTAGTGGTTTCAGCTTAGTTCATCTGATCTAAGACTTCAGTGCACGTTCGCAACGATCAGCTGAAACAGATCGCTGGCACAGATCGCTGGCACAGGCTGGTTAGTTATTTAGTGGTTTCAGCTTAGTTCATTTGATCTAAAACTTCAGTCCACGTTCGCAGAGATCAGCTGACACAGATCTCTGGCACAGCCTGGTTGGTTATTTAATGGTTTCAGCTTAGTTTATTTGATCTAAAACTTCAGTGCACGGTTGCAGGGATCAGCTGACACAGATCGCTCGCACAGGCTGGTTGGTTATTTAATGGTTTCAGGTTAGTTTATTTGATCTAAGACTTCAGTGCACGTTCGCAAAGATCAGCTGAAACAGATCGCTGGCACAGATCCCTTGCACAGGCTGGTTAGTTATTTAATGGTTTCAACTTAGTTTATTTTATCTTAAACTTCAGTGCACGGTCGCAGGGATCCGCTGACACATATCTCTGGTTAGTTATTTAATGGTTTCAGCTTAGTTTATTTTATCTAAAACTTCAGTGCACGGTCGCAGGGATCCGCTGACACAGATCGCTGGTTAGTTATTTAATGGTTTCAGCTTAGTTTATTTTATCTAAAACTTCAGTGCACGGTTGCAGGGATCAGCTGACACAGATCGCTGGCACAGGCTGGTTAGTTATTTAATGGTTTCAGCTTAGTTTATTTGATCTAAGACTTCAGTGCACGGTCGCAGTGATCAGCTGACACAGATCGCTGGTTAGTTATTTAATGGTTTCAGCTTTGTTTATTTGATCTAAAACTTCAGTCCACGTTCGCAGGGATCAGCTGACACAGATCGCTGGCACAGGCTGGTTAGTTATTTAATGGTTTCAGCTTACTTTATTTTATCTAAAACTTCAGTGCACAGTTGCAGGGATCAGCTAACACAGATCCCTGACACACGCTGGTTAGTTATTTAATGGTTTCAACTTAGTTTATTTTCTCTAAAACTTCAGTGCACGGTCGCAGGGATCAGCTGACACAGATCGCTGGTTAGTTATTTAATGGTTTCAGCTTTGTTTATTTGATCTACAACTTCAGTCCATGTTCGCAGGGATCAGCTGACACAGATCGCTGGCACAGATCCCTTGCACAGGCTGGTTAGTTATTTAATGGTTTCAGGTTAGTTTATTTGATCTAATACTTCAGGGCATGGTCGCAAAGATCAGCTGAAACAGATCGCTGGCACAGATCCCTTGCACAGGCTGGTTAGTTATTTAATGGTTTCAACTTAGTTTATTTTATCTTAAACTTCAGTACACGGTCGCAGGGATCAGCTGACACAGATCGCTGGTTAGTTATTTAATGGTTTCAGCTTTGTTTATTTGATCTAAAACTTCAGTCCACGTTCGCAGGGATCAGCTGACACAGATCGCTGGCACAGGCTGGTTAGTTATTTAATGGTTTCAGCCAAGTTTATCTAAAACTTCAGTGCACGGTTGCAGGGATCAGTTGGCACAGATCGCTGGCACAGGCTGGTTAGTTATTTAATGGTTTCAGCTTAGTTTATTTTCTCTAAAAATTCAGTGCACGGTTGCAGGGATCAGTTGACAAAGATTCCTGGCACAGGCTGGTTAGTTATTTAATGGTTTCAGCTTTGTTTATTTGATCTAAAACTTCAGTCCACGTTCGCAGGGATCAGCTGACACAGATCGCTGGCACAGGCTGGTTAGTTATTTAATGGTTTCAGCTTAGTTTATTTGATCTAAAACTTCAGTGCACGGTCGCAGGGATCAGCTGACACAGATCGCTGGCACAGGCTGGTTAGTTATTTAATGGTTTCAGCTTAGTTTATTTGATCTAAAACTTCAGTGCACGCTTGCAGGGATCAGCTGACACAGATCGCTGTCACACGCTGGTTAGTTATTTAAATGGTTTCAGGTTAGTTTATTTGATCTAAGACTTCAGTGCATGGTCGCAAAGATCAGCTGACACAGATCCCTGGCACAGGCTGGTTAGTTATTTAATGGTTTCAACTTAGTTTATTTTCTCTAAAACTTCAGTGCATGGTTGCAGGGATCAGCTAACACAGATCGCTGGCACAGGCTGGTTAGTTATTTAATGGTTTCAACTTAGTTTATTTTATCTAAAACTTCAGTGCACGGTCGCAGTGATCAGCTTACACAGATCGCTGGTTAGTTATTTAATGGTTTCAACTTAGTTTATCTAAAACTTCAGTGCACGGTTGCAGGGATCAGCTGAAACAGATCGCTGGCACAGGCTGGTTAGTTATTTAATGGTTTCAGCTCAGTTTATCTAAAACTTCAGTGCACAGTTGCAGGGATCAGATGACAAAGATAGCTGGCACAGGCTGGTTAGTTATTTAATGGTTTCAGCTTAGTTTATTTGATCTAAAACTTCAGTGCACGGTCGCAGGGATCAGCTGACACAGATCGCTGGCACAGGCTGGTTAGTTATTTAATGGTTTGAACTTAGTTTATTTTCTCTAAAACTTCAGTGCACGGTCGCAGGGATCCGCTGACACAGATCGCTGGCACAGGCTGGTTAGTTATTTAATGGTTTCAGCCAAGTTTATCTAAAACTTCAGTGCACGGTTGCAGGGATCAGTTGGCACAGATCGCTGGCACAGGCTGGTTAGTTATTTAATGGTTTCAGCTTAGTTTATTTGATCTAAAACTTCAGTGCACGGTCGCAGGGATCAGCTGACACAGATCGCTGGCACAGGCTGGTTAGTTATTTAATGGTTTCAGCTTAGTTTATTTGATCTAAAACTTCAGTGCACGCTTGCAGGGATCAGCTGACACAGATCGCTGTCACACGCTGGTTAGTTATTTAAATGGTTTCAGGTTAGTTTATTTGATCTAAGACTTCAGTGCATGGTCGCAAAGATCAGCTGACACAGATCGCTGGCACAGGCTGGTTAGTTATTTAATGGTTTCAACTTAGTTTATTTTCTCTAAAACTTCAGTGCACGGTTGCAGGGATCAGCTAACACAGATCGCTGACACAGGCTGGTTAGTTATTTAATGGTTTCAGGTTAGTTTATTTGATCTAAGACTTCAGTGCACGTTCGCAAAGATCCGCTGAAACAGATCGCTGGCACAGATCGCTGGCACAGGCTGGTTAGTTATTTAGTGGTTTCAGCTTAGTTTATTTGATCTAAAACTTCAGTCCACGTTCGCAGGGATCAGCTGACACAGATCTCTGGCACAGCCTGGTTGGTTATTTAATGGTTTCAGCTTAGTTTATTTGATCTAAGACTTCAGTGCACGTTCGCAAAGATCAGCTGAAACAGATCGCTGGCACAGGCTGGTTAGTTATTTAATGGTTTTAACTTAGTTTATTTTATCTTAAACTTCAGTGCACGGTCGCAGGGATCCGCTGACACATATCTCTGGTTAGTTATTTAATGGTTTCAGCTTAGTTTATTTTATCTAAAACTTCAGTGCACGGTCGCAGGGATCCGCTGACACAGATCGCTGGTTAGTTATTTAATGGTTTCAGCTTAGTTTATTTTATCTAAAACTTCAGTGCACGGTTGCAGGGATCAGCTGACACAGATCGCTGGCACAGGCTGGTTAGTTATTTAATGGTTTCAGCTTAGTTTATTTGATCTAAGACTTCAGTGCACGGTCGCAGTGATCAGCTGACACAGATCGCTGGTTAGTTATTTAATGGTTTCAGCTTTGTTTATTTGATCTAAAACTTCAGTCCACGTTCGCAGGGATCAGCTGACACAGATCGCTGGCACAGGCTGGTTAGTTATTTAATGGTTTCAGCTTAGTTTATCTAAAACTTCAGTGCACGGTTGCAGGGATCAGCTAACACAGATCCCTGACACACGCTGGTTAGTTATTTAATGGTTTCAACTTAGTTTATTTTCTCTAAAACTTCAGTGCATGGTTGCAGGGATCAGCTGACACAGATCGCTGGTTAGTTATTTAATGGTTTCAGCTTTGTTTATTTGATCTACAACTTCAGTCCACGTTCGCAGGGATCAGCTGACACAGATCTCTGGCACAGCCTGGTTGGTTATTTAATGGTTTCAGCTTAGTTTATTTGATCTAAAACTTCAGTGCACGGTTGCAGGGATCAGCTGACACAGATCGCTCGCACAGGCTGGTTAGTTATTTAATGGTTTCAGGTTAGTTTATTTGATCTAATACTTCAGGGCATGGTCGCAAAGATCAGCTGACACAGATCGCTGGCACAGATCCCTTGCACAGGCTGGTTGGTTATTTAATGGTTTCAGGTTAGTTTATTTGATCTAAGACTTCAGTGCACGTTCGCAAAGATCAGCTGAAACAGATCGCTGGCACAGATCCCTTGCACAGGCTGGTTAGTTATTTAATGGTTTCAACTTAGTTTATTTTATCTTAAACTTCAGTGCACGGTCGCAGGGATCCGCTGACACAGATCGCTGGCACAGGCTGGTTAGTTATTTAATGGTTTCAACTTAGTTTATTTTATCTTAAACTTCAGTGCACGGGCGCAGGGATCCGCTGACACAGATCGCTGGTTAGTTATTTAATGGTTTCAGCTTAGTTTATTTGATCTAAAACTTCAGTGCACGGTCGCAGGGATCAGCTGACACAGATCGCTGGTTAGTTATTTAATGGTTTCAGCTTTGTTTATTTGATCTAAAACTTCAGTCCACGTTCGCAGGGATCCGCTGACACAGATCGCTGGCACTGGCTGGTTAGTTATTTAATGGTTTCAGCTTAGTTTATTTGATCTAAAACTTCAGTGCACGGTTGCAGGGATCAGCTGACACAGATCGCTGTCACAGGCTGGTTAGTTATTTAAATGGTTTCAGGTTAGTTTATTTGATCTAAGACTTCAGTGCATGGTCGCAAAGATCAGCTGACACAGATCCCTGGCACAGGCTGGTGAGTTATTTAATGGTTTCAGCTTACTTTATTTTCTGTAAAACTTCAGTGCACAGTTGCAGGGATCAGCTAACACAGATCGCTGGTTAGTTATTTAATGGTTTCAGCTTTGTTTATTTGATCTACAACTTCAGTCCACGTTCGCAGGGATCAGCTGACACAGATCTCTGGCACAGCCTGGTTGGTTATTTAATGGTTTCAGGTTAGTTTATTTGATCTAATACTTCAGGGCATGGTCGCAAAGATCAGCTGACACAGATCGCTGGGACAGGCTGGTTAGTTATTTAATGGTTTCAGCTTAGTTTATCTAAAACTTCAGTGCACGGTTGCAGGGATCAGCTGACACAGATCGCTGGCACAGGCTGGTTAGTTATTTAATGGTTTCAGCTTAGTTGATCTAAAACTTCAGTGCACGATTGCAGGGATCAGCTGAAACAGATCGCTGGTACAGGCTGGTTAGTTATTTAATGGTTTCAGCTTAGTTTATTTGATCTAAGACTTCAGTGCACGTTCGCAAAGATCAGCTGAAACAGATCGCTGGCACAGATCCCTTGCACAGGCTGGTTAGTTATTTAATGGTTTCAACTTAGTTTATTTTATCTAAAACTTCAGTGCACGGTCGCAGGGATCCGCTGACACAGATCGCTGGTTAGTTATTTAATGGTTTCAGCTTTGTTTATTTGATCTAAAACTTCAGTCCACGTTCGCAGGGATCAGCTGACACAGATCGCTGGCACAGGCTGGTTAGTTATTTAATGGTTTCAGCTTAGTTTATTTGATCTAAGACTTCAGTGCACGGTTGCAGGGATCAGCTGACACAGATCGCTGGCACAGGCTGGTTAGTTATTTAATGGTTTCAACTTAGTTTATTTGATCTAAAACTTCAGTCCATGTTCGCAGGGATCAGCTGACACAGATCGCTGGCACAGGCTGGTTAGTTATTTAATGATTTCAGGTTAATTTATTTGATCTAAGACTTCAGGGCATGATCGCAAAGATCAGCTGACACAGATCGCTGGCACAGGCTGGTTAGTTATTTAATGGTTTCAGCTTAGTTTATCTAAAACTTCAGTGCACGATTGCAGGGATCAGCTGACACAGATCGCTGGCACAGGCTGGTTAGTTATTTAATGGTTTCAGCTTAGTTTATTTGATCTAAAACTTCAGTGCACGGTTGCAGGGATCAGCTGACACAGATCCCTGGCACAGGCTGGTTAGTTATTTAATGGTTTCAGCTTAGTTTATTTGATCTAAAACTTCAGTGCACGATTGCAGGGATCAGCTGAAACAGATCGCTGGTACAGGCTGGTTAGTTATTTAATGGTTTCAGCTTAGTTTATTTGATCTAAGACTTCAGTGCACGTTCGCAAAGATCAGCTGAAACAGATCGCTGGCACAGATCCCTTGCACAGGCTGGTTAGTTATTTAATGGTTTCAACTTAGTTTATTTTATCTAAAACTTCAGTGCACGGTCGCAGGGATCCGCTGACACAGATCGCTGGTTAGTTATTTAATGGTTTCAGCTTAGTTTATTTTATCTAAAACTTCAGTGCACGGTCGCAGGGATCAGCTGACACAGATCGCTGGTTAGTTATTTAATGGTTTCAGCTTTGTTTATTTGATCTAAAACTTCAGTCCACGTTCGCAGGGATCAGCTGACACAGATCGCTGGCACAGGCTGGTTAGTTATTTAATGGTTTCAGCTTAGTTTATTTGATCTAAGACTTCAGTGCACGGTTGCAGGGATCAGCTGACACAGATCGCTGGCACAGGCTGGTTAGTTATTTAATGGTTTCAACTTAGTTTATTTGATCTAAAACTTCAGTGCACGGTCGCAGTGATCAGCTGACACAGATCGCTGGTTAGTTATTTAATGGTTTCAGCTTTGTTTATTTGATCTAAAACTTCAGTCCACGTTCGCAGGGATCAGCTGACACAGATCGCTGGCACAGGCTGGTTAGTTATTTAATGGTTTCAGCTTACTTTATTTGATCTAAAACTTCAGTGCACGGTTGCAGGGATCAGCTGACACAGATCGCTGGCACAGGCTGGTTAGTTATTTAATGGTTTCAGCTTAGTTTATTTGATCTAAGACTTCAGTGCACGTTCGCAAAGATCAGCTGAAACAGATTGCTGGCACAGGCTGGTTAGTTATTTAATTGTTTCAGCTTAGTTTATCTAAAACTTCAGTGCACAGTTGCAGGGATCAGCTGACACAGATCCCTGGCACAGGCTGGTTAGTTATTTAGTGGTTTCAACTTAGTTTATTTTCTCTAAAACTTCAGTGCACGGTCGCAGGGATCCGCTGACACAGATCGCTGGCACAGGCTGGTTAGTTATTTAATGGTTTCAACTTAGTTTATTTTCTCTAAAACTTCAGTGCACGGTCGCAGGGATCAGCTGACACAGATCGCTGGCACAGGCTGGTTAGTTATTTAATGGTTTCAGCCAAGTTTATCTAAAACTTCAGTGCACGGTTGCAGGGATCAGTTGGCACAGATCGCTGGCACAGGCTGGTTAGTTATTTAATGGTTTCAACTTAGTTTATTTTCTCTAAAAATTCAGTGCACGGTTGCAGGGATCAGTTAACAAAGATTCCTGGCACAGGCTGGTTAGTTATTTAATGGTTTCAGCTTTGTTTATTTGATCTAAAACTTCAGTCCACGTTCGCAGGGATCAGCTGACACAGATCGCTGGCACAGGCTGGTTAGTTATTTAATGGTTTCAGCTTAGTTTATTTGATCTAAAACTTCAGTGCACGGTCGCAGGGATCCGCTGACACAGATCGCTGGCACAGGCTGGTTAGTTATTTAAATGGTTTCAGGTTAGTTTATTTGATCTAAGACTTCAGTGCACGGTCGCAAAGAACAGCTGACACAGATCCCTGGCACAGGCTGGTTAGTTATTTAATGGTTTCAGCTTACTTTATTTTCTGTAAAACTTCAGTGCACAGTTGCAGGGATCAGCTAACACAGATCCCTGACACACGCTGGTTAGTTATTTAATGGTTTCAGCTTACTTTATTTTCTGTAAAACTTCAGTGCACAGTTGCAGGGATCAGCTGACACAGATCGCTGGTTAGTTATTTAATGGTTTCAGCTTAGTTTATTTGATCTACAACTTCAGTCCACGTTCGCAGGGATCAGCTGACACAGATCGCTGGCACAGGCTGGTTAGTTATTTAATGGTTTCAGCTTAGTTTATTTGATCTAAAACTTCAGTGCACGGTTGCAGGGATCAGCTGACACAGATCGCTGGCACAGGCTGGTTAGTTATTTAATGGTTTCAGCTTAGTTTATTTGATCTAAAACTTCAGTGCACGGTTGCAGGGATCAGCTGACACAGATCGCTGGCACAGGCTGGTTAGTTATTTAATGGTTTCAACTTAGTTTATTTGATCTAAAACTTCAGTGCACGGTCGCAGTGATCAGCTGACACAGATCGCTGGTTAGTTATTTAATGGTTTCAGCTTTGTTTATTTGATCTAAAACTTCAGTCCACGTTCGCAGGGATCAGCTGACACAGATCGCTGGCACAGGCTGGTTAGTTATTTAATGGTTTCAGCTTACTTTATTTGATCTAAAACTTCAGTCCACGTTCGCAGGGATCAGCTGACACAGATCGCTGGCACAGGCTGGTTAGTTATTTAATGGTTTCAGCTTAGTTTATTTGATCTAAAACTTCAGTGCACGGTTGCAGGGATCAGCTGACACAGATCCCTGGCACAGGCTGGTTAGTTATTTAATGGTTTCAGCTTAGTTTATTTGATCTAAAACTTCAGTGCACGATTGCAGGGATCAGCTGAAACAGATCGCTGGCACAGATCCCTTGCACAGGCTGGTTAGTTATTTAATGGTTTCAACTTAGTTTATTTTATCTAAAACTTCAGTGCACGGTCGCAGGGATCCGCTGACACAGATCGCTGGTTAGTTATTTAATGGTTTCAGCTTAGTTTATTTTATCTAAAACTTCAGTGCACGGTCGCAGGGATCAGCTGACACAGATCGCTGGTTAGTTATTTAATGGTTTCAGCTTTGTTTATTTGATCTAAAACTTCAGTCCACGTTCGCAGGGATCAGCTGACACAGATCGCTGGCACAGGCTGGTTAGTTATTTAATGGTTTCAGCTTAGTTTATTTGATCTAAGACTTCAGTGCACGGTTGCAGGGATCAGCTGACACAGATCGCTGGCACAGGCTGGTTAGTTATTTAATGGTTTCAACTTAGTTTATTTGATCTAAAACTTCAGTGCACGGTCGCAGTGATCAGCTGACACAGATCGCTGGTTAGTTATTTAATGGTTTCAGCTTTGTTTATTTGATCTAAAACTTCAGTCCACGTTCGCAGGGATCAGCTGACACAGATCGCTGGCACAGGCTGGTTAGTTATTTAATGGTTTCAGCTTACTTTATTTGATCTAAAACTTCAGTGCACGGTTGCAGGGATCAGCTGACACAGATCGCTGGCACAGGCTGGTTAGTTATTTAATGGTTTCAGCTTAGTTTATTTGATCTAAGACTTCAGTGCACGGTTGCAGGGATCAGCTGACACAGATCGCTGGCACAGGCTGGTTAGTTATTTCGTGGTTTCAGCTTAGTTTATTTTGATCTAAGACTTCAGTGCACGTTCGCAAAGATCAGCTGAAACAGATTGCTGGCACAGGCTGGTTAGTTATTTAATTGTTTCAGCTTAGTTTATCTAAAACTTCAGTGCACAGTTGCAGGGATCAGCTGACACAGATCCCTGGCACAGGCTGGTTAGTTATTTAGTGGTTTCAACTTAGTTTATTTTCTCTAAAACTTCAGTGCACGGTCGCAGGGATCCGCTGACACAGATCGCTGGCACAGGCTGGTTAGTTATTTAATGGTTTCAACTTAGTTTATTTTCTCTAAAACTTCAGTGCACGGTCGCAGGGATCAGCTGACACAGATCGCTGGCACAGGCTGGTTAGTTATTTAATGGTTTCAGCCAAGTTTATCTAAAACTTCAGTGCACGGTTGCAGGGATCAGTTGGCACAGATCGCTGGCACAGGCTGGTTAGTTATTTAATGGTTTCAACTTAGTTTATTTTCTCTAAAAATTCAGTGCACGGTTGCAGGGATCAGTTAACAAAGATTCCTGGCACAGGCTGGTTAGTTATTTAATGGTTTCAGCTTTGTTTATTTGATCTAAAACTTCAGTCCACGTTCGCAGGGATCAGCTGACACAGATCGCTGGCACAGGCTGGTTAGTTATTTAATGGTTTCAGCTTAGTTTATTTGATCTAAAACTTCAGTGCACGGTCGCAGGGATCCGCTGACACAGATCGCTGGCACAGGCTGGTTAGTTATTTAAATGGTTTCAGGTTAGTTTATTTGATCTAAGACTTCAGTGCACGGTCGCAAAGATCAGCTGACACAGATCCCTGGCACAGGCTGGTTAGTTATTTAATGGTTTCAGCTTACTTTATTTTCTGTAAAACTTCAGTGCACAGTTGCAGGGATCAGCTAACACAGATCCCTGACACACGCTGGTTAGTTATTTAATGGTTTCAGCTTACTTTATTTTCTGTAAAACTTCAGTGCACAGTTGCAGGGATCAGCTGACACAGATCGCTGGTTAGTTATTTAATGGTTTCAGCTTAGTTTATTTGATCTACAACTTCAGTGCACGGTTGCAGGGATCAGCTGACACAGATCGCTGGCACAGGCTGGTTAGTTATTTAATGGTTTCAGCTTAGTTTATTTGATCTAAAACTTCAGTGCACGGTTGCAGGGATCAGCTGACACAGATCGCTGGCACAGGCTGGTTAGTTATTTAATGGTTTCAACTTAGTTTATTTGATCTAAAACTTCAGTGCACGGTCGCAGTGATCAGCTGACACAGATCGCTGGTTAGTTATTTAATGGTTTCAGCTTTGTTTATTTGATCTAAAACTTCAGTCCACGTTCGCAGGGATCAGCTGACACAGATCGCTGGCACAGGCTGGTTAGTTATTTAATGGTTTCAGCTTACTTTATTTGATCTAAAACTTCAGTCCACGTTCGCAGGGATCAGCTGACACAGATCGCTGGCACAGGCTGGTTAGTTATTTAATGGTTTCAGCTTAGTTTATTTGATCTAAAACTTCAGTGCACGGTTGCAGGGATCAGCTGACACAGATCCCTGGCACAGGCTGGTTAGTTATTTAATGGTTTCAGCTTAGTTTATTTGATCTAAAACTTCAGTGCACGATTGCAGGGATCAGCTGAAACAGATCGCTGGTACAGGCTGGTTAGTTATTTAATGGTTTCAACTTAGTTTATTTGATCTAAAACTTCAGTGCATGGTCGCAGGGATCAGCTGACACAGATCGCTGGTTAGTTATTTAATGGTTTCAGCTTTGTTTATTTGATCTAAAACTTCAGTGCACGTTCGCAGGGATCAGCTGACACAGATCTCTGGCACAGGCTGGTTGGTTATTTAATGGTTTCAGCTTAGTTTATTTGATCTAAAACTTCAGTGCACGGTTGCAGGGATCAGCTGACACAGATCGCTGGCACAGGCTGGTTAGTTATTTCGTGGTTTCAGCTTAGTTTATTTTGATCTAAGACTTCAGTGCACATTCGCAAAGATCAGCTGACACAGATCGCTGGCACAGGCTTGTTAGTTATTTAATTGTTTCAGCTTAGTTTATCTAAAACTTCAGTGCACGGTTGCAGGGATCAGCTGACACAGATCGCTGGCACAGGCTGGTTAGTTATTTAAATGGTTTCAGGTTAGTTTATTTTCTCTAAAACTTCAGTGCACGGTTGCAGGGATCAGCTAACACAGATCCCTGACACACGCTGGTTAGTTATTTAATGGTTTCAGCTTAGTTTATCTAAAACTTCAGTGCACAGTTGCAGGGATCAGCTGACACAGATCCCTGGCACAGGCTGGTTAGTTATTTAATGGTTTCAACTTAGTTTATTTTCTCTAAAACTTCAGTGCACGGTCGCAGGGATCCGCTGACACAGATCGCTGGCACAGGCTGGTTAGTTATTTAATGGTTTCAGCTTAGTTTATCTAAAACTTCAGTGCACGGTTGCAGGGATCAGCTGGCACAGATCGCTCGCACAGGCTGGTTAGTTATTTAATGGTTTCAGCCAAGTTTATCTAAAACTTCAGTGCACGGTTGCAGGGATCAGCTGGCACAGATCGCTGGCACAGGCTGGTTAGTTATTTAATGGTTTCAACTTAGTTTATTTGATCTAAAACTTCAGTCCACGTTCGCAGGGATCAGCTGACACAGATCGCTGGCACAGGCTGGTTGGTTATTTAATGGTTTCAGCTTAGTTTATTTGATCTAAAACTTCAGTCCACGTTCGCAGGGATCAGCTGACACAGATCGCTGGCACAGGCTGGTTAGTTATTTTGTGGTTTCAGCTTAGTTTATTTTGATCTAAGACTTCAGTGCAGTTCAGTTTATTTTCTCTAAAAATTCAGTGCACGGTTGCAGGGATCAGTTGACAAAGATTCCTGGCACAGGCTGGTTAGTTATTTCGTGGTTTCAGCTTAGTTTATTTTGATCTAAGACTTCAGTGCACATTCGCAAAGATCAGCTGAAACAGATCGCTGGCACAGGCTGGTTAGTTATTTAATTGTTTCAGCTTAGTTTATCTAAAACTTCAGTGCACGGTTGCAGGGATCAGCTGACACAGATCGTTGGCACAGGCTGGTTAGTTATTTAATGGTTTCAGTTTGGTTTATTTTATCTAAAACTTCAGTGCACGGTTGCAGGGATCAGCTGACACAGATCGCTGGCACAGGCAGGTTAGTTATTTAATGGTTTCAGCTTAGTTTATCTAAAACTTCAGTGCACGGTTGCAGGGATCAGCTGACACAGATCCCTGGCACAGGCTGGTTAGTTATTTAATGGTTTTAACTTAGTTTATTTGATCTAAAACTTCAGTGCACGATTGCAGGGATCAGCTGAAACAGATCGCTGGTACAGGCTGGTTAGTTATTTAATGGTTTCAGGTTAGTTTATTTGATCTAAGACTTCAGTGCATGGTCGCAAAGATCAGCTGACACAGATCCCTGGCACAGGCTGGTTAGTTATTTAATGGTTTCAGCTTAGTTTATTTTATCTAAAACTTCAGTGCACAGTTGCAGGGATCAGCAAACACAGATCCCTGACACACGCTGGTTGGTTATTTAATGGTTTCAACTTAGTTTATTTTCTCTAAAACTTCAGTGCACGGTTGCAGGGATCAGCTGGCACAGATCGCTCGCACAGGCTGGTTAGTTATTTAATGGTTTCAGCTTAGTTTATCTAAAACTTCAGTGCACGGTTGCAGGGATCAGCTGACACAGATCGCTGGCACAGGCTGGTTAGTTATTTAATGGTTTCAGCCAAGTTTATCTAAAACTTCAGTGCACGGTTGCAGGGATCAGCTGGCACAGATCGCTGGCACAGGCTGGTTAGTTATTTAATGGTTTCAACTTAGTTTATTTGATCTAAAACTTCAGTCCACGTTCACAGGGATCAGCTGACACAGATCGCTGGCACAGGCTGGTTGGTTATTTAATGGTTTCAGCTTAGTTTATTTTGATCTAAGACTTCAGTGCAGTTCAGTTTATTTTCTCTAAAAATTCAGTGCACGGTCGCAGGGATCCGCTGACACAGATCGCTGGCACAGGCTGGTTAGTTATTTAATGGTTTCAGCTTAGTTTATCTAAAACTTCATTGCACGGTTGCAGGGATCAGCTGGCACAGATCGCTCGCACAGGCTGGTTAGTTATTTAATGGTTTCAGCTTAGTTTATCTAAAACTTCAGTGCACGGTTGCAGGGATCAGCTGACACAGATCGCTGGCACAGGCTGGTTAGTTATTTAATGGTTTCAGCCAAGTTTATCTAAAACTTCAGTGCACGGTTGCAGGGATCAGCTGGCACAGATCGCTGGCACAGGCTGGTTAGTTATTTAATGGTTTCAACTTAGTTTATTTGATCTAAAACTTCAGTCCACGTTCGCAGGGATCAGCTGACACAGATCGCTGGCACAGGCTGGTTGGTTATTTAATGGTTTCAGCTTAGTTTATTTGATCTAAAACTTCAGTGCACGGTTGCAGGGATCAGCTGACACAGATCGCTGGCACAGGCTGTTTAGTTATTTTGTGGTTTCAGCTTAGTTTATTTTGATCTAAGACTTCAGTGCAGTTCAGTTTATTTTCTCTAAAAATTCAGTGCACGGTTGCAGGGATCAGTTGACAAAGATTCCTGGCACAGGCTGGTTAGTTATTTCGTGGTTTCAGCTTAGTTTATTTTGATCTAAGACTTCAGTGCACATTCGCAAAGATCAGCTGAAACAGATCGCTGGCACAGGCTGGTTAGTTATTTAATTGTTTCAGCTTAGTTTATCTAAAACTTCAGTGTACGGTTGCAGGGATCAGCTGACACAGATCGTTGGCACAGGCTGGTTAGTTATTTAATGGTTTCAGTTTGGTTTATTTTATCTAAAACTTCAGTGCACGGTTGCAGGGATCAGCTGACACAGATCGCTGGCACAGGCAGGTTAGTTATTTAATGGTTTCAGCTTAGTTTATCTAAAACTTCAGTGCACGGTTGCAGGGATCAGCTGACACAGATCCCTGGCACAGGCTGGTTAGTTATTTAATGGTTTTAACTTAGTTTATTTGATCTAAAACTTCAGTGCACGATTGCAGGGATCAGCTGAAACAGATCGCTGGTACAGGCTGGTTAGTTATTTAATGGTTTCAGCCAAGTTTATCTAAAACTTCAGTGCGCGGTTGCAGGGATCAGCTGACACAGATCCCTTGCACAGGCTGGTTAGTTATTTAATGGTTTCAACTTAGTTTATTTTATCTAAAACTTCAGTGCACGGTCGCAGGGATCCGCTGACACAGATCGCTGGCACAGGCTGGTTAGTTATTTAATGGTTTCAGCTTAGTTTATTTGATCTAAAACTTCAGTGCACGGTCGCAGTGATCAGCTGACACAGATCGCTGGTTAGTTATTTAATGGTTTCACCTTTGTTTATTTGATCTAAAACTTCAGTGCACGGTTGCAGGGATCAGCTGACACAGATCGCTCGCACAGGCTGGTTAGTTATTTAATGGTTTCAGGTTAGTTTATTTGATCTAAGACTTCAGTGCATGGTCGCAAAGATCAGCTGACACAGATCCCTGGCACAGGCTGGTTAGTTATTTAATGGTTTCAGCTTACTTTATTTTATCTAAAACTTCAGTGCACAGTTGCAGGGATCAGCAAACACAGATCCCTGACACACGCTGGTTGGTTATTTAATGGTTTCAACTTAGTTTATTTTCTCTAAAACTTCAGTGCACGGTCGCAGGGATCCGCTGACACAGATCGCTGGCACAGGCTGGTTAGTTATTTAATGGTTTCAGCTTAGTTTATCTAAAACTTCAGTGCACGGTTGCAGGGATCAGCTGGCACAGATCGCTCGCACAGGCTGGTTAGTTATTTAATGGTTTCAGCTTAGTTTATCTAAAACTTCAGTGCACGGTTGCAGGGATCAGCTGACACAGATCGCTGGCACAGGCTGGTTAGTTATTTAATGGTTTCAGCCAAGTTTATCTAAAACTTCAGTGCACGGTTGCAGGGATCAGCTGGCACAGATCGCTGGCACAGGCTGGTTAGTTATTTAATGGTTTCAACTTAGTTTATTTGATCTAAAACTTCAGTCCACGTTCGCAGGGATCAGCTGACACAGATCGCTGGCACAGGCTGGTTGGTTATTTAATGGTTTCAGCTTAGTTTATTTGATCTAAAACTTCAGTGCACGGTTGCAGGGATCAGCTGACACAGATCGCTGGCACAGGCTGGTTAGTTATTTTGTGGTTTCAGCTTAGTTTATTTTGATCTAAGACTTCAGTGCAGTTCAGTTTATTTTCTCTAAAAATTCAGTGCACGGTTGCAGGGATCAGTTGACAAAGATTCCTGGCACAGGCTGGTTAGTTATTTCGTGGTTTCAGCTTAGTTTATTTTGATCTAAGACTTCAGTGCACATTCGCAAAGATCAGCTGAAACAGATCGCTGGCACAGGCTGGTTAGTTATTTAATGGTTTCAGTTTGGTTTATTTTATCTAAAACTTCAGTGCACGGTTGCAGGGATCAGCTGACACAGATCGCTGGCACAGGCAGGTTAGTTATTTAATGGTTTCAGCTTAGTTTATCTAAAACTTCAGTGCACGGTTGCAGGGATCAGCTGACACAGATCCCTGGCACAGGCTGGTTAGTTATTTAATGGTTTTAACTTAGTTTATTTGATCTAAAACTTCAGTGCACGATTGCAGGGATCAGCTGAAACAGATCGCTGGTACAGGCTGGTTAGTTATTTAATGGTTTCAGCCAAGTTTATCTAAAACTTCAGTGCGCGGTTGCAGGGATCAGCTGACACAGATCCCTTGCACAGGCTGGTTAGTTATTTAATGGTTTCAACTTAGTTTATTTTATCTAAAACTTCAGTGCACGGTCGCAGGGATCCGCTGACACAGATCGCTGGCACAGGCTGGTTAGTTATTTAATGGTTTCAGCTTAGTTTATTTGATCTAAAACTTCAGTGCACGGTCGCAGTGATCAGCTGACACAGATCGCTGGTTAGTTATTTAATGGTTTCACCTTTGTTTATTTGATCTAAAACTTCAGTGCACGGTTGCAGGGATCAGCTGACACAGATCGCTCGCACAGGCTGGTTAGTTATTTAATGGTTTCAGGTTAGTTTATTTGATCTAAGACTTCAGTGCATGGTCGCAAAGATCAGCTGACACAGATCCCTGGCACAGGCTGGTTAGTTATTTAATGGTTTCAGCTTAGTTTATTTTATCTAAAACTTCAGTGCACAGTTGCAGGGATCAGCAAACACAGATCCCTGACACACGCTGGTTGGTTATTTAATGGTTTCAACTTAGTTTATTTTCTCTAAAACTTCAGTGCACGGTCGCAGGGATCCGCTGACACAGATCGCTGGCACAGGCTGGTTAGTTATTTAATGGTTTCAGCTTAGTTTATCTAAAACTTCAGTGCACGGTTGCAGGGATCAGCTGGCACAGATCGCTCGCACAGGCTGGTTAGTTATTTAATGGTTTCAGCTTAGTTTATCTAAAACTTCAGTGCACGGTTGCAGGGATCAGCTGACACAGATCGCTGGCACAGGCTGGTTAGTTATTTAATGGTTTCAGCCAAGTTTATCTAAAACTTCAGTGCACGGTTGCAGGGATCAGCTGGCACAGATCGCTGGAACAGGCTGGTTAGTTATTTAATGGTTTCAACTTAGTTTATTTGATCTAAAACTTCAGTCCACGTTCGCAGGGATCAGCTGACACAGATCGCTGGCACAGGCTGGTTGGTTATTTAATGGTTTCAGCTTAGTTTATTTGATCTAAAACTTCAGTGCACGGTTGCAGGGATCAGCTGACACAGATCGCTGGCACAGGCTGGTTAGTTATTTTGTGGTTTCAGCTTAGTTTATTTTGATCTAAGACTTCAGTGCAGTTCAGTTTATTTTCTCTAAAAATTCAGTGCACGGTTGCAGGGATCAGTTGACAAAGATTCCTGGCACAGGCTGGTTAGTTATTTCGTGGTTTCAGCTTAGTTTATTTTGATCTAAGACTTCAGTGCACATTCGCAAAGATCAGCTGAAACAGATCGCTGGCACAGGCTGGTTAGTTATTTAATTGTTTCAGTTTGGTTTATTTTATCTAAAACTTCAGTGCACGGTTGCAGGGATCAGCTGACACAGATCGCTGGCACAGGCTGGTTAGTTATTTAATGGTTTCAGCTTAGTTTATTTGATCTAAAACTTCAGTGCACGGTCGCAGTGATCAGCTGACACAGATCGCTGGTTAGTTATTTAATGGTTTCAGCTTTGTTTATTTGATCTAAAACTTCAGTGCACGGTTGCAGGGATCAGCTGACACAGATCGCTCGCACAGGCTGGTTAGTTATTTAATGGTTTCAGGTTAGTTTATTTGATCTAAGACTTCAGTGCATGGTCGCAAAGATCAGCTGACACAGATCCCTGGCACAGGCTGGTTAGTTATTTAATGGTTTCAGCTTACTTTATTTTCTGTAAAACTTCAGTGCACAGTTGCAGGGATCAGCAAACACAGATCCCTGACACACGCTGGTTGGTTATTTAATGGTTTCAGCTTAGTTTATTTGATCTAAAACTTCAGTGCACGGTTGCAGGGATCAGCTGACACAGATCGCTGGCACAGGCTGGTTAGTTATTTCGTGGTTTCAGCTTAGTTTATTTTGATCTAAGACTTCAGTGCACATTCGCAAAGATCAGCTGAAACAGATCGCTGGCACAGGCTGGTTAGTTATTTAATTGTTTCAGCTTAGTTTATCTAAAACTTCAGTGCACGGTTGCAGGGATCAGCTGACACAGATCGTTGGCACAGGCTGGTTAGTTATTTAATGGTTTCAGTTTGGTTTATTTTATCTAAAACTTCAGTGCACGGTTGCAGGGATCAGCTGACACAGATCGCTGGCACAGGCTGGTTAGTTATTTAATGGTTTCAGCTTAGTTTATCTAAAACTTCAGTGCACGGTTGCAGGGATCAGATGAAACAGATCGCTGGTACAGGCTGGCTAGTTATTTAATGGTTTCAGCTTAGTTTATCTAAAACTTCAGTGCACGGTTGCAGGGATCAGCTGACACAGATCCCTGGCACAGGCTGGTTAGTTATTTAATGGTTTTAACTTAGTTTATTTGATCTAAAACTTCAGTGCACGATTGCAGGGATCAGCTGAAACAGATCGCTGGTACAGGCTGGTTAGTTATTTAATGGTTTCAGCCAAGTTTATCTAAAACTTCAGTGCGCGGTTGCAGGGATCAGCTGACACAGATCCCTTGCACAGGCTGGTTAGTTATTTAATGGTTTCGACTTAGTTTATTTTATCTAAAACTTCAGTGCACGGTCGCAGGGATCCGCTGACACAGATCGCTGGCACAGGCTGGTTAGTTATTTAATGGTTTCAGCTTAGTTTATTTGATCTAAAACTTCAGTGCACGCTTGCAGGGATCAGCTGACACAGATCGCTGTCACAGGCTGGTTAGTTATTTAAATGGTTTCAGGTTAGTTTATTTGATCTAAGACTTCAGTGCATGGTCGCAAAGATCAGCTGACACAGATCGCTGTCACAGGCTGGTTAGTTATTTAATGGTTTCAACTTAGTTTATTTTCTCTAAAACTTCAGTGCACGGTTGCAGGGATCAGCTAACACAGATCCCTGACACACGCTGGTTAGTTATTTAATGGTTTCAACTTAGTTTATTTGATCTAAAACTTCAGTGCACGGTTGCAGGGATCAGCTGACACAGATCGCTGGCACAGGCTGGTTAGTTATTTAGTGGTTTCAGCTTAGTTTATTCGATCTAAAACTTCAGTGCACGGTCGGAGTGATCAGCTGACACAGATCGCTGGTTAGTTATTTAATGGTTTCAGCTTTGTTTATTTGATCTAAAACTTCAGTGCACGGTTGCAGGGATCAGCTGACACAGATCGCTCGCACAGGCTGGTTAGTTATTTAATGGTTTAAGGTTAGTTTATTTGATCTAAGACTTCAGTGCATGGTCGCAAAGATCAGGTGACACAGATCCCTGGCACAGGCTGGTTAGTTATTTAATGGTTTCAGCTTACTTTATTTTCTGTAAAACTTCAGTGCACAGTTGCAGGGATCAGCTAACACAGATCCCTGACACACGCTGGTTAGTTATTCAATGGTTTCAACTTAGTTTATTTTCTCTAAAAATTCAGTGCACGGTTGCAGGGATCAGTTGACAAAGATTCCTGGCACAGGCTGGTTAGTTATTTAATGGTTTCAACTTAGTTTATTTTCTCTAAAACTTCAGTGCACGGTTGCAGGGATCAGCTGAAGCAGATCGCTGGCACAGATCCCTTGCACAGGCTGGTTAGTTATTTAATGGTTTCAACTTAGTTTATTTTATCTTAAACTTCAGTGCACGGTCACAGGGATCCGCTGACACAGATCGCTGGTTAGTTATTTAATGGTTTCAGCTTTGTTTATTTGATCTAAAACTTCAGTCCACGTTCGCAGGGATCAGCTGACCCAGATCGCTGGCACAGGCTGGTTAGTTATTTAATGGTTTCAGCTTAGTTTATTTGATCTAAGACTTCAGTGCACGGTTGCAGGGATCAGCTGACCCAGATCGCTGGCACAGGCTGGTTAGTTATTTAATGGTTTCAGCTTAGTTTATCTCAAACTTCAGTGCACGGTTGCAGGGATCAGTTGAAACAGATCGCTGGCACAGGCTGGCTAGTTATTTAATGGTTTCGGTTTGGTTTATTTTATCTAAAACTTCAGTGCACGGTTGCAGGGATCAGCTGACACAGATCGCTGGCACAGGCTGGTTAGTTATTTAATGGTTTCAGCTTAGTTTATCTAAAACTTCAGTGCACGTTTGCAGGGATCAGATGAAACAGATCGCTGGCACAGGCTGGCTAGTTATTTAATGGTTTCAGCTTAGTTTATCTAAAACTTCAGTGCACGGTTGCAGGGATCAGCTGACACAGATCGCTGGCACAGGCTGGTTAGTTATTTAATGGTTTCAGCTTAGTTTATTTGATCTAAGACTTCAGTGCACGGTTGCAGGGATCAGCTGACACAGATCGCTGGCACAGGCTGGTTAGTTATTTAATGGTTTCAACTTAGTTTATTTTCTCTAAAACTTCAGTGCACGGTTGCAGGGATCAGCTGAAACAGATCGCTGGCACAGATCCCTTGCACAGGCTGGTTAGTTATTTAATGGTTTCAACTTAGTTTATTTTATCTTAAACTTCAGTGCACGGTCACAGGGATCCGCTGACACAGATCGCTGGTTAGTTATTTAATGGTTTCAGCTTTGTTTATTTGATCTAAAACTTCAGTCCACGTTCGCAGGGATCAGCTGACACAGATCGCTGGCACAGGCTGGTTAGTTATTTAATGGTTTCAGCTTAGTTTATTTGATCTAAAACTTCAGTGCACGGTTGCAGGGATCAGCTGACACGGATCGCTGTCACAGGCTGGTTAGTTATTTAAATGGTTTCAGGTTAGTTTATTTGATCTAAGACTTCAGTGCATGGTCGCAAAGATCAGCTGACACAGATCCCTGGCACAGGCTGGTTAGTTATTTAATGGTTTCAGCTTACTTTATTTTCTGTAAAACTTCAGTGCACAGTTGCAGGGATCAGCTGACACAGATCGCTGACACACGCTGGTTAGTTATTTAATGGTTTCAACTTAGTTTATTTTCTCTAAAACTTCAGTGCACGGTCGCAGGGATCAGCTGACACAGATCGCTGGTTAGTTATTTAATGGTTTCAGCTTTGTTTATTTGATCTACAACTTCAGTCCACGTTCGCAGGGATCAGCTGACACAGATCGCTGGCACAGGCTGGTTAGTTATTTAATGGTTTCAGCTTAGTTTATTTGATCTAAAACTTCAGTGCACGGTTGCAGGGATCAGCTGACACAGATCCCTGTCACAGGCTGGTTAGTTATTTAATGGTTTCAGCTTAGTTTATTTGATCTAAAACTTCAGTGCAAGATTGCAGGGATCAGCTGAAACAGATCGCTGGTACAGGCTGGTTAGTTATTTAATGGTTTCAGCCACGTTTATCTAAAACTTCAGTGCACGGTTGCAG
This sequence comes from Rhamphochromis sp. 'chilingali', assembly GCF_963969265.1. Taxonomy (NCBI): domain Eukaryota; kingdom Metazoa; phylum Chordata; class Actinopteri; order Cichliformes; family Cichlidae; genus Rhamphochromis; species Rhamphochromis sp. 'chilingali'. The sequence goes on from NC_137929.1 coordinate 18,386,487, forward strand.
GGATCAGCTGAAACAGATCGCTGGTACAGGCTGGTTAGTTATTTAATGGTTTCAGCTTAGTTTATCTAAAACTTCAGTGCACGGTTGCAGGGATCAGCTGACACAGATCCCTTGCACAGGCTGGTTAGTTATTTAATGGTTTCAGCTTAGTTTATTTGATCTAAAACTTCAGTGCACGGTTGCAGGGATCAGCTGACACAGATCGCTCGCACAGGCTGGTTAGTTATTTAATGGTTTCAGGTTAGTTTATTTGATCTAAGACTTCAGTGCATGGTCGCAAAGATCAGCTGACACAGAACCCTGGCACACGCTGGTTAGTTATTTAATTGTTTCAGCTTACTTTATTTTCTGTAAAACTTCAGTGCACAGTTGCAGGGATCAGCTAACACAGATCCCTGACACACGCTGGTTAGTAATTTAATGGTTTCAACTTAGTTTATTTTCTCTAAAACTTCAGTGCACGGTTGCAGGGATCAGCTGACACAGATCGCTGGCACAGATCGCTGTCACAGGCTGGTTAGTTATTTAGTGGTTTCAGCTTAGTTTATTTGATCTAAGACTTCAGTGCACGTTCGCAAAGATCAGCTGAAACAGATCGCTGGCACAGATCGCTGGCACAGGCTGGTTAGTTATTTAGTGGTTTCAGCTTAGTTTATTTGATCTAAAACTTCAGTCCACGTTCGCAGAGATCAGCTGACACAGATCTCTGGCACAGCCTGGTTGGTTATTTAATGGTTTCAGCTTAGTTTATTTGATCTAAAACTTCAGTGCACGGTTGCAGGGATCAGCTGACACAGATCGCTCGCACAGGCTGGTTGGTTATTTAATGGTTTCAGGTTAGTTTATTTGATCTAAGACTTCAGTGCACGTTCGCAAAGATCAACTGAAACAGATCGCTGGCACAGATCCCTTGCACAGGCTGGTTAGTTATTTAATGGTTTCAACTTAGTTTATTTTATCTTAAACTTCAGTGCACGGTCGCAGGGATCAGCTGACACATATCGCTGGTTAGTTATTTAATGGTTTCAGCTTAGTTTATTTTATCTAAAACTTCAGTGCACGGTCTCAGGGATCCGCTGACACATATCGCTGGTTAGTTATTTAATGGTTTCAGCTTAGTTTATTTTATCTAAAACTTCAGTGCACGGTCTCAGGGATCCGCTGACACATATCGCTGGTTAGTTATTTAATGGTTTCAGCTTAGTTTATTTTATCTAAAACTTCAGTGCACGGTTGCAGGGATCAGCTGACACAGATCGCTGGCACAGGCTGGTTAGTTATTTAATGGTTTCAGCTTAGTTTATTTTATCTAAGACTTCAGTGCACGGTTGCAGGGATCAGCTGACACAGATCGCTGGCACAGGCTGGTTAGTTATTTAATGGTTTCAGCTTAGTTTATTTGATCTAAGACTTCAGTGCACGGTCGCAGTGATCAGCTGACACAGATCGCTGGTTAGTTATTTAATGGTTTCAGCTTTGTTTATTTGATCTAAAACTTCAGTCCACGTTCGCAGGGATCAGCTGACACAGATCGCTGGCACAGGCTGGTTAGTTATTTAATGGTTTCAGCTTAGTTTATTTGATCTAAAACTTCAGTGCACGGTTGCAGGGATCAGCTGACACAGATCCCTGGCACAGGCTGGTTAGTTATTTAATGGTTTCAGCTTACTTTATTTTCTGTAAAACTTCAGTGCACAGTTGCAGGGATCAGCTAACACAGATCCCTGACACACGCTGGTTAGTTATTTAATGGTTTCAACTTAGTTTATTTTCTCTAAAACTTCAGTGCACGGTCGCAGGGATCAGCTGACACAGATCGCTGGTTAGTTATTTAATGGTTTCAGCTTTGTTTATTTGATCTACAACTTCAGTCCACGTTCGCAGGGATCAGCTGACACAGATCTCTGGCACAGGCTGGTTGGTTATTTAATGGTTTCAGCTTAGTTTATTTGATCTAAAACTTCAGTGCACAGTTGCAGGGATCAGCTGACACAGATCGCTCGCACAGGCTGGTTAGTTATTTAATGGTTTCAGGTTAGTTTATTTGATCTAATACTTCAGGGCATGGTCGCAAAGATCAGCTGACACAGATCGCTGGGACAGGCTGGTTAGTTATTTAATGGTTTCAACTTAGTTTATTTTATCTTAAACTTCAGTGCACGGTTGCAGGGATCAGCTGACACAGATCGCTGGCACAGGCTGTTTAGTTATTTAATGGTTTCAGCTTAGTTTATTTGATCTAAGACTTCAGTGCACGGTTGCAGGGATCAGCTGACACAGATCGCTGGCACAGGCTGGTTAGTTATTTCGTGGTTTCAGCTTAGTTTATTTTGATCTAAGACTTCAGTGCACGTTCGCAAAGATCAGCTGAAACAGATTACTGCCACAGGCTGGTTAGTTATTTAATTGTTTCAGCTTAGTTTATCTAAAACTTCAGTGCACAGTTGCAGGGATCAGCTGACACAGATCCCTGGCACAGGCTGGTTAGTTATTTAATGGTTTCAACTTAGTTTATTTTCTCTAAAACTTCAGTGCACGGTCGCAGGGATCCGCTGACACAGATCGCTGGCACAGGCTGGTTAGTTATTTAATGGTTTCAGCTTAGTTTATCTAAAACTTCAGTGCACGGTTGCAGGGATCAGCTGACACAGATCGCTCGTACAGGCTGGTTAGTTATTTAATGGTTTCAGCCAAGTTTATCTAAAACTTCAGTGCACGGTTGCAGGGATCAGTTGGCACAGATCGCTGGCACAGGCTGGTTAGTTATTTAATGGTTTCAGCTTAGTTTATTTTCTCTAAAAATTCAGTGCACGGTTGCAGGGATCAGTTGACAAAGATTCCTGGCACAGGCTGGTTAGTTATTTAATGGTTTCAGCTTTGTTTATTTGATCTAAAACTTCAGTCCACGTTCGCAGGGATCAGCTGACACAGATCGCTGGCACAGGCTGGTTAGTTATTTAATGGTTTCAGCCAAGTTTATCTAAAACTTCAGTGCACGGTTGCAGGGATCAGTTGGCACAGATCGCTGGCACAGGCTGGTTAGTTATTTAATGGTTTCAGCTTAGTTTATTTTCTCTAAAAATTCAGTGCACGGTTGCAGGGATCAGTTGACAAAGATTCCTGGCACAGGCTGGTTAGTTATTTAATGGTTTCAGCTTTGTTTATTTGATCTAAAACTTCAGTCCACGTTCGCAGGGATCAGCTGACACAGATCGCTGGCACAGGCTGGTTAGTTATTTAATGGTTTCAGCTTAGTTTATCTAAAACTTCAGTGCACGGTTGCAGGGATCAGCTGACACAGATCGCTGGCACAGGCTGGTTAGTTATTTAATGGTTTCAGCTTTGTTTATTTGATCTAAAACTTCAGTGCACGATTGCAGGGATCAGCTGACACAGATCGCTGGCACAGGCTGGTTAGTTATTTAATGGTTTCAGCTTAGTTTATTTGATCTAAAACTTCAGTGCACGGTTGCATGGATCAGCTGAAACAGATCGCTGGTACAGGCTGGTTAGTTATTTAATGGTTTCAGCCAAGTTTATCTAAAACTTCAGTGCACGGTTGCAGGGATCAGCTGAAACAGATCGCTGGTACAGGCTGGTTAGTTATTTAATGGTTTCAGGTTAGTTTATTTGATCTAAGACTTCAGTGCACGTTCGCAAAGATCAGCTGAAACAGATCGCTGGCACAGATCCCTTGCACAGGCTGGTTAGTTATTTAATGGTTTCAACTTAGTTTATTTTATCTTAAACTTCAGTGCACGGTCGCAGGGATCCGCTGACACAGATCGCTGGTTAGTTACTTAATGGTTTCAGCTTAGTTTATTTTATCTAAAACTTCAGTGCACGGTCGCAGGGATCAGCTGACACAGATCGCTGGTTAGTTATTTAATGGTTTCAGCTTTGTTTATTTGATCTAAAACTTCAGTCCACGTTCGCAGGGATCAGCTGACACAGATTGCTGGCACAGGCTGGTTAGTTATTTAATGGTTTCAGCTTAGTTTATTTGATCTAAGACTTCAGTGCACGGTTGCAGGGATCAGCTGACACAGATCGCTGGCACAGGCTGGTTAGTTATTTAATGGTTTCAACTTAGTTTATTTTATCTAAAACTTCAGTGCACGGTCGCAGTGATCAGCTGACACAGATCGCTGGTTAGTTATTTAATGGTTTCAGCTTAGTTTATTTGATCTAAAACTTCAGTGCACGGTTGCAGGGATCAGCAGACACAGATCGCTGGCACAGGCTGGTTAGTTATTTAATGGTTTCAGCTTAGTTTATTTGATCTAAGACTTCAGTGCACGGTTGCAGGGATCAGCTGACACAGATCGCTGGCACAGGCTGGTTAGTTATTTCGTGGTTTCAACTTAGTTTATTTTGATCTAAGACTTCAGTGCACGGTTGCAGGGATCAGCTGAAACAGATTGCTGGCACAGGCTGGTTAGTTATTTAATGGTTTCAGCCAAGTTTGTCTAAAACTTCAGTGCACGGTTGCAGGGATCAGCTGAAACAGATCGCTGGTACAGGCTGGTTAGTTATTTAATGGTTTCAGGTTAGTTTATTTGATCTAAGACTTCAGTGCACGTTCGCAAAGATCAGCTGAAACAGATCGCTGGCACAGATCCCTTGCACAGGCTGGTTAGTTATTTAATGGTTTCAACTTAGTTTATTTGATCTAAAACTTCAGTGCACGATTGCAGGGATCAGCTGAAACAGATCCCTTGCACAGGCTGGTTAGTTATTTAATGGTTTCAGCCAAGTTTATCTAAAACTTCAGTGCGCGGTTTCAGGGATCAGCTGACACAGATCCCTTGCACAGGCTGGTTAGTTATTTAATGGTTTCAACTTAGTTTATTTTATCTAAAACTTCAGTGCACGGTCGCAGGGATCCGCTGACACAGATCGCTGGCACAGGCTGGTTAGTTATTTAATGGTTTCAGCTTAGTTTATTTGATCTAAAACTTCAGTGCACGCTTGCAGGGATCAGCTGACACAGATCGCTGTCACAGGCTGGTTAGTTATTTAATGGTTTCAGGTTAGTTTATTTGATCTAAGACTTCAGTGCATGGTCGCAAAGATCAGCTGACACATATCCCTGGCACAGGCTGGTTAGTTATTTAGTGGTTTCAACTTAGTTTATTTTCTCTAAAACTTCAGTGCACGGTTGCAGGGATCAGCTAACACAGATCGCTCGCACAGGCTGGTTAGTTATTTAATGGTTTCAGCTTAGTTTATCTAAAACTTCAGTGCACAGTTGCAGGGATCAGCTGACACAGATCCCTGGCACAGGCTGGTTAGTTATTTAATGGTTTCAACTTAGTTTAATTTCTCTAAAACTTCAGTGCACGGTCGCAGGGATCCGCTGACACAGATCGCTGGCACAGGCTGGTTAGTTATTTAATGGTTTCAGCTTAGTTTATCTAAAACTTCAGTGCACGGTTGCAGGGATCAGCTAACACAGATCCCTGACACACGCTGGTTAGTTATTTAATGGTTTCAACTTAGTTTATTTTCTCTAAAAATTCAGTGCACGGTTGCAGGGATCAGTTGACAAAGATTCCTGGCACAGGCTGGTTAGTTATTTAATGGTTTCAACTTAGTTTATTTTCTCTAAAACTTCAGTGCACGGTTGCAAGGATCAGCTGACACAGATCGCTGGCACAGGCTGGTTGGTTATTTAATGGTTTCAGCTTAGTTTATTTGATCTAAAACTTCAGTGCACGGTTGCAGGGATCAGCTGACACAGATCGCTGGCACAGGCTGGTTAGTTATTTCGTGGTTTCAGCTTAGTTTATTTTGATCTAAGACTTCAGTGCACATTCGCAAAGATCAGCTGAAACAGATCGCTGGCACAGGCTGGTTAGTTATTTAATTGTTTCAGCTTAGTTTATCTAAAACTTCAGTGCACGGTTGCAGGGATCAGCTGACACAGATCGTTGGCACAGGCTGGTTAGTTATTTAATGGTTTCAACTTAGTTTATCTAAAACTTCAGTGCACGGTTGCAGGAATCAGCTGACACAGATCGCTGGCACAGGCTGGTTAGTTATTTAATGGTTTCAGCTTAGTTTATCTAAAACTTCAGTGCACGGTTGCAGGGATCAGATGAAACAGATCGCTGGCACAGGCTGGCTACTTATTTAATGGTTTCAGCTTAGTTTATCTAAAACTTCAGTGCACGGTTGCAGAGATCAGCTGACACAGATCCCTGGCACAGGCTGGTTAGTAATTTAATGGTTTTAACTTAGTTTATTTGATCTAAAACTTCAGTGCACGATTGCAGGGATCAGCTGACACAGATCCCTGGCACAGGCTGGTTAGTTATTTAATTGTTTCAGCTTACTTTATTTTCTGTAAAACTTCAGTGCACAGTTGCAGGGATCAGCTGACACAGATCCCTGGCACAGGCTGGTTGGTTATTTAATGGTTTCAGCTTAGTTTATTTGATCTAAAACTTCAGTGCACGGTTGCAGGGATCAGCTGACACAGATCGCTGGCACAGGCTGGTTAGTTATTTCGTGGTTTCAGCTTAGTTTATTTTGATCTAAGACTTCAGTGCACATTCGCAAAGATCAGCTGAAACAGATCGCTGGCACAGGCTGGTTAGTTATTTAATTGTTTCAGCTTAGTTTATCTAAAACTTCAGTGCACGGTTGCAGGGATCAGCTGACACAGATCGTTGGCACAGGCTGGTTAGTTATTTAATGGTTTCAACTTAGTTTATCTAAAACTTCAGTGCACGGTTGCAGGAATCAGCTGACACAGATCGCTGGCACAGGCTGGTTAGTTATTTAATGGTTTCAGCTTAGTTTATCTAAAACTTCAGTGCACGGTTGCAGAGATCAGCTGACACAGATCCCTGGCACAGGCTGGTTAGTAATTTAATGGTTTTAACTTAGTTTATTTGATCTAAAACTTCAGTGCACGATTGCAGGGATCAGCTGACACAGATCCCTGGCACAGGCTGGTTAGTTATTTAATTGTTTCAGCTTACTTTATTTTCTGTAAAACTTCAGTGCACAGTTGCAGGGATCAGCTGACACAGATCCCTGGCACAGGCTGGTTAGTTATTTAATTGTTTCAGCTTACTTTATTTTCTGTAAAACTTCAGTGCACAGTTGCAGGGATCAGCTGACACAGATCCCTGGCACAGGCTGGTTAGTAATTTAATGGTTTTAACTTAGTTTATTTGATCTAAAACTTCAGTGCACGGTCGCAGTGATCAGCTGACACAGATCGCTGGTTAGTTATTTAATGGTTTCGGCTTAGTTTATTTGATCTAAAACTTCAGTGCACGGTTGCAGGGATCAGCTGACACAGATCGCTGGCACAGGCTGGTTAGTTATTTAATGGTTTCAGCCAAGTTTATCTAAAACTTCAGTGCACGGTTGCAGGGATCAGCTGAAACAGATCGCTGGTACAGGCTGGTTAGTTATTTAATGGTTTCAGGTTAGTTTATTTGATCTAAGACTTCAGTGCACGTTCGCAAAGATCAGCTGAAACAGATCGCTGGCACAGATCCCTTGCACAGGCTGGTTAGTTATTTAATGGTTTCAACTTAGTTTATTTTATCTTAAACTTCAGTGCACGGTCGCAGGGATCCGCTGACACAGATCGCTGGTTAGTTACTTAATGGTTTCAGCTTAGTTTATTTTATCTAAAACTTCAGTGCACGGTCGCAGGGATCAGCTGACACAGATCGCTGGTTAGTTATTTAATGGTTTCAGCTTTGTTTATTTGATCTAAAACTTCAGTCCACGTTCGCAGGGATCAGCTGACACAGATCGCTGGCACAGGCTGGTTAGTTATTTAATGGTTTCAGCTTAGTTTATTTGATCTAAGACTTCAGTGCACGGTTGCAGGGATCAGCTGACACAGATCGCTGGCACAGGCTGGTTAGTTATTTAATGGTTTCAACTTAGTTTATTTTATCTAAAACTTCAGTGCACGGTCGCAGTGATCAGCTGACACAGATCGCTGGTTAGTTATTTAATGGTTTCAGCTTAGTTTATTTGATCTAAAACTTCAGTGCACGGTTGCAGGGATCAGCTGACACAGATCGCTGGCACAGGCTGGTTAGTTATTTAATGGTTTCAGCTTAGTTTATTTGATCTAAGACTTCAGTGCACGGTTGCAGGGATCAGCTGACACAGATCGCTGGCACAGGCTGGTTAGTTATTTAATGGTTTCAGCTTAGTTTATTTGATCTAAAACTTCAGTGCACGGTTGCATGGATCAGCTGAAACAGATCGCTGGTACAGGCTGGTTAGTTATTTAATGGTTTCAGCCAAGTTTATCTAAAACTTCAGTGCACGGTTGCAGGGATCAGCTGAAACAGATCGCTGGTACAGGCTGGTTAGTTATTTAATGGTTTCAGGTTAGTTTATTTGATCTAAGACTTCAGTGCACGTTCGCAAAGATCAGCTAAACAGATCGCTGGCACAGATCCCTTGCACAGGCTGGTTAGTTATTTAATGGTTTCAACTTAGTTTATTTTATCTTAAACTTCAGTGCACGGTCGCAGGGATCCGCTGACACAGATCGCTGGTTAGTTACTTAATGGTTTCAGCTTAGTTTATTTTATCTAAAACTTCAGTGCACGGTCGCAAAGATCAGCTGACACAGATCGCTGGTTAGTTATTTAATGGTTTCAGCTTTGTTTATTTGATCTAAAACTTCAGTCCACGTTCGCAGGGATCAGCTGACACAGATCGCTGGCACAGGCTGGTTAGTTATTTAATGGTTTCAACTTAGTTTATTTTATCTAAAACTTCAGTGCACGGTCGCAGTGATCAGCTGACACAGATCGCTGGTTAGTTATTTAATGGTTTCAGCTTAGTTTATTTGATCTAAAACTTCAGTGCACGGTTGCAGGGATCAGCTGACACAGATCGCTGGCACAGACTGGTTAGTTATTTAATGGTTTCAGCTTAGTTTATTTGATCTAAGACTTCAGTGCACGGTTGCAGGGATCAGCTGACACAGATCGCTGGCACAGGCTGGTTAGTTATTTCGTGGTTTCAGCTTAGTTTATTTTGATCTAAGACTTCAGTGCACTTTTGCAGGGATCAGCTGAAACAGATTGCTGGCACAGGCTGGTTAGTTATTTAATGGTTTCAGCCAAGTTTATCTAAAACTTCAGTGCACGGTTGCAGGGATCAGCTGAAACAGATCGCTGGTACAGGCTGGTTAGTTATTTAATGGTTTCAGGTTAGTTTATTTGATCTAAGACTTCAGTGCACGTTCGCAAAGATCAGCTGAAACAGATCGCTGGCACAGATCCCTTGCACAGGCTGGTTAGTTATTTAATGGTTTCAACTTAGTTTATTTGATCTAAAACTTCAGTGCACGATTGCAGGGATCAGCTGAAACAGATCGCTGGTACAGGCTGGTTAGTTATTTAATGGTTTCAACTTAGTTTATTTTATCTAAAACTTCAGTGCACGGTCGCAGGGATCCGCTGACACAGATCGCTGGCACAGGCTGGTTAGTTATTTAATGGTTTCAGCTTAGTTTATTTGATCTAAAACTTCAGTGCACGCTTGCAGGGATCAGCTGACACAGATCGCTGTCACAGGCTGGTTAGTTATTTAATGGTTTCAGGTTAGTTTATTTGATCTAAGACTTCAGTGCATGGTCGCAAAGATCAGCTGACACAGATCCCTGGCACAGGCTGGTTAGTTATTTAATGGTTTCAACTTAGTTTATTTTCTCTAAAACTTCAGTGCACGGTTGCAGGGATCAGCTAACACAGATCCCTGGCACAGGCTGGTTAGTTATTTAATGGTTTCAGCTTAGTTTATCTAAAACTTCAGTGCACGGTTGCAGGGATCAGCTGACACAGATCCCTGGCACAGGCTGGTTAGTTATTTAATGGTTTCAACTTAGTTTAATTTCTCTAAAACTTCAGTGCACGGTCGCAGGGATCCGCTGACACAGATCGCTGGCACAGGCTGGTTAGTTATTTAATGGTTTCAGCTTAGTTTATCTAAAACTTCAGTGCACGGTTGCAGGGATCAGCTGACACAGATCGCTCGCACAGGCTGGTTAGTTATTTAATGGTTTCAGCTTAGTTTATCTAAAACTTCAGTGCACGGTCGCAGGGATCAGCTAACACAGATCCCTGACACACGCTGGTTAGTTATTTAATGGTTTCAACTTAGTTTATTTTCTCTAAAAATTCAGTGCACGGTTGCAGGGATCAGTTGACAAAGATTCCTGGCACAGGCTGGTTAGTTATTTAATGGTTTCAACTTAGTTTATTTTCTCTAAAACTTCAGTGCACGGTTGCAGGGATCAGCTGACACAGACCGCTGGCACAGGCTGGTTGGTTATTTAATGGTTTCAGCTTAGTTTATTTGATCTAAAACTTCAGTGCACGGTTGCAGGGATCAGCTGACACAGATCGCTGGCACAGGCTGGTTAGTTATTTCGTGGTTTCAGCTTAGTTTATTTTGATCTAAGACTTCAGTGCACATTCGCAAAGATCAGCTGAAACAGATCGCTGGCACAGGCTGGTTAGTTATTTAATTGTTTCAGCTTAGTTTATCTAAAACTTCAGTGCACGGTTGCAGGGATCAGCTGACACAGATCGTTGGCACAGGCTGGTTAGTTATTTAATGGTTTCAACTTAGTTTATCTAAAACTTCAGTGCACGGTTGCAGGAATCAGCTGACACAGATCGCTGGCACAGGCTGGTTAGTTATTTAATGGTTTCAGCTTAGTTTATCTAAAACTTCAGTGCACGGTTGCAGGGATCAGATGAAACAGATCGCTGGCACAGGCTGGCTAGTTATTTAATGGTTTCAGCTTAGTTTATCTAAAACTTCAGTGCACGGTTGCAGAGATCAGCTGACACAGATCCCTGGCACAGGCTGGTTAGTAATTTAATGGTTTTAACTTAGTTTATTTGATCTAAAACTTCAGTGCACGATTGCAGGGATCAGCTGACACAGATCCCTGGCACAGGCTGGTTAGTTATTTAATTGTTTCAGCTTACTTTATTTTCTGTAAAACTTCAGTGCACAGTTTCAGGGATCAGCTAACACAGATCCCTGACACACGCTGGTTAGTTATTTAATGGTTTCAACTTAGTTTATTTTCTCTAAAACTTCAGTGCACGGTTGCAGGGATCAGCTGACACAGATCGCTGGCACAGGCTGGTTAGTTGTTTAATGGTTTCAGCTTAGTTTATTTGATCTAAAACTTCAGTCCACGTTCGCAGGGATCAGCTGACACAGATCTCTGGCACAGCCTGGTTGGTTATTTAATGGTTTCAGCTTAGTTTATTTGATCTAAGACTTCAGTGCACGTTCGCAAAGATCAGCTGAAACAGATCGCTGGCACAGATCCCTTGCACAGGCTGGTTAGTTATTTAATGGTTTCAACTTAGTTTATTTTATCTTAAACTTCAGTGCACGGTCGCAGGGATCAGCTGACACAGATCGCTGGTTAGTTATTTAATGGTTTCAGCTTTGTTTATTTGATCTAAAACTTCAGTGCACGGTTGCAGGGATCAGCTGAAACAGATCGCTGGTACAGGCTGGTTAGTTATTTAATTGTTTCAGCCAAGTTTATCTAAAACTTCAGTGCGCGGTTGCAGGGATCAGCTGACACAGATCCCTGGCACAGGCTGGTTAGTTATTTAATGGTTTCAACTTAGTTTATTTTCTCTAAAACTTCAGTGCACGGTTGCAGGGATCAGCTAACACAGATCCCTGACACACGCTGGTTAGTTATTTAATGGTTTCAGCTTAGTTTATCTAAAACTTCAGTGCACAGTTGCAGGGATCAGCTGACACAGATCCCTGGCACAGGCTGGTTAGTTATTTAATGGTTTCAACTTAGTTTAATTTCTCTAAAACTTCAGTGCACGGTCGCAGGGATCCGCTGACACAGATCGCTGGCACAGGCTGGTTAGTTATTTAATGGTTTCAGCTTAGTTTATCTAAAACTTCAGTGCACGGTCCCAGGGATCAGCTGACACAGATCGCTGGTTAGTTATTTAATGGTTTCAGCTTAGTTTATTTGATCTAAGACTTCAGTGCACGGTTGCAGGGATCAGCTGACACAGATCGCTGGCACAGGCTGGTTAGTTATTTAATGGTTTCAACTTAGTTTATTTTATCTAAAACTTCAGTGCACGGTCGCAGTGATCAGCTGACACAGATCGCTGGTTAGTTATTTAATGGTTTCAGCTTTGTTTATTTGATCTACAACTTCAGTCCACGTTCGCAGGGATCAGCTGACACAGATCTCTGGCACAGCCTGGTTGGTTATTTAATGGTTTCAGCTTAGTTTATTTGATCTAAAACTTCAGTGCACGGTTGCAGGGATCAGCTGACACAGATCGCTCGCACAGGCTGGTTAGTTATTTAATGGTTTCAGGTTAGTTTATTTGATCTAAGACTTCAGTGCATGGTCGCAAAGATCAGCTGACACAGATCCCTGGCACAGGCTGGTTAGTTATTTAATGGTTTCAACTTAGTTTATTTTCTCTAAAACTTCAGTGCACGGTTGCAGGGATCAGCTGACACAGATCGCTGGGACAGGCTGGTTAGTTGTTTAGTGGTTTCAGCTTAGTTTATTTGATCTAAAACTTCAGTGCACGGTTGCAGGGATCAGCTGACACAGATCTCTGGCACAGGCTGGTTAGTTATTTAATGGTTTCAACTTAGTTTATTTTATCTAAAACTTCAGTGCACGGTCGCAGTGATCAGCTGACACAGATCGCTGGTTAGTTATTTAATGGTTTCAGCTTTGTTTATTTGATCTAAAACTTCAGTGCACGGTCGCAGTGATCAGCTGACACAGATCGCTGGTTAGTTATTTAATGGTTTCAGCTTTGTTTATTTGATCTAAAACTTCAGTCCACGTTCGCAGGGATCAGCTGACACAGATCTCTGGCACAGGCTGGTTAGTTATTTAATGGTTTCGGTTTGGTTTATTTTATCTAAAACTTCAGTGCACGGTTGCAGGGATCAGCTGACCCAGATCGCTGGCACAGGCTGGTTAGTTATTTAATGGTTTCAGCTTAGTTTATTTGATCTAAGACGTAAGTGCACGGTTGCAGGGATCAGCTGACACAGATCGCTGGCACAGGCTGGTTAGTTATTTAATGGTTTCAGCTTAGTTTATTTGATCTAAAACTTCAGTGCACGGTTGCAGGGATCAGCTGACACAGATCGTTGGCACAGGCTGGTTAGTTATTTAATGGTTTCAACTTAGTTTATCTAAAACTTCAGTGCACGGTTGCAGGAATCAGCTGACACAGATCGCTGGCACAGGCTGGTTAGTTATTTAATGGTTTCGGTTTGGTTTATTTTATCTAAAACTTCAGTGCACGGTTGCAGGGATCAGATGAAACAGATCGCTGGCACAGGCTGGCTAGTTATTTAATGGTTTCAGCTTAGTTTATCTAAAACTTCAGTGCACGGTTGCAGGAATCAGCTGACACAGATCGCTGGCACAGGCTGGTTAGTTATTTAATGGTTTCGGTTTGGTTTATTTGATCTAAAACTTCAGTGAACGGTTGCAGGGATCAGCTGACACAGATCGCTGGCACAGGCTGGTTAGTTATTTAATGGTTTCAGCTTAGTTTATCTAAAACTTCAGTGCACGGTTGCAGGGATCAGCTGAAACAGATCGCTGGTACAGGCTGGTTAGTTATTTAATGGTTTCAGCCAAGTTTATCTAAAACTTCAGTGCACGGTTGCAGGGATCAGCTGACACAGATCCCTGGCACAGGCTGGCTAGTTATTTAATGGTTTCAGCTTAGTTTATCTAAAACTTCAGTGCACGGTTGCAGGAATCAGCTGACACAGATCGCTGGCACAGGCTGGTTAGTTATTTAATGGTTTCGGTTTGGTTTATTTTATCTAAAACTTCAGTGCACGGTTGCAGGGATCAGCTGACACAGATCGCTGACACAGGCTGGTTAGTTATTTAATGGTTTCAGCTTAGTTTATCTAAAACTTCAGTGCACGGTTGCAGGGATCAGATGAAACAGATCGCTGGCACAGGCTGGCTAGTTATTTAATGGTTTCAGCTTAGTTTATCTAAAACTTCAGTGCACGGTTGCAGGGATCAGCTGACACAGATCCCTGGCACAGGCTGGTTAGTTATTTAATGGTTTTAACTTAGTTTATTTGATCTAAAACTTCAGTGCACGATTGCAGGGATCAGCTGAAACAGATCGCTGGTACAGGCTGGTTAGTTATTTAATGGTTTCAGCCAAGTTTATCTAAAACTTCAGTGCGCGGTTGCAGGGATCAGCTGACACAGATCCCTTGCACAGGCTGGTTAGTTATTTAATGGTTTCAACTTAGTTTATTTTATCTAAAACTTCAGTGCACGGTCGCAGGGATCAGCTGACACAGATCGCTGGCACAGACTGGTTAGTTATTTAATGGTTTCAGCTTAGTTTATTTGATCTAAAACTTCAGTGCACGGTTGCAGGGATCAGCTGACACAGATCGCTGTCACAGGCTGGTTAGTTATTTAAATGGTTTCAGGTTAGTTTATTTGATCTAAGACTTCAGTGCATGGTCGCAAAGATCAGCTGACACAGATCCCTGACACACGCTGGTTAGTTATTTAATGGTTTCAACTTAGTTTATTTTCTCTAAAACTTCAGTGCACGGTTGCAGGGATCAGCTGACAAAGATCGCTGGTTAGTTATTTAATGGTTTCAGCTTTGTTTATTTGATCTAAAACTTCAGTCCACGTTCGCAGGGATCAGCTGACACAGATCGCTGGCACAGGCTGGTTAGTTATTTAATGGTTTCAGCTTAGTTTATTTGATCTAAAACTTCAGTCCACGTTCGCAGGGATCAGCTGACACAGATCGCTGGCACAGGCTGGTTAGTTATTTAATGGTTTCAGCTTAGTTTATTTTATCTAAAACTTCAGTGCACGGTTGCAGGGATCAGCTGACACAGATCGTTGGCACAGGCTGGTTAGTTATTTAATGGTTTCAACTTAGTTTATCTAAAACTTCAGTGCACGGTTGCAGGGATCAGCTAACACAGATCCCTGACACACGCTGGTTAGTTATTTAATGGTTTCAGCTTAGTTTATCTAAAACTTCAGTGCACGGTCGCAGGGATCAGCTAACACAGATCCCTGACACACGCTGGTTAGTTATTTAATGGTTTCAACTTAGTTTATTTTCTCTAAAAATTCAGTGCACGGTTGCAGGGATCAGTTGACAAAGATTCCTGGCACAGGCTGGTTAGTTATTTAATGGTTTCAACTTAGTTTATTTTCTCTAAAACTTCAGTGCACGGTTGCAGGGATCAGCTGACACAGACCGCTGGCACAGGCTGGTTGGTTATTTAATGGTTTCAGCTTAGTTTATTTGATCTAAAACTTCAGTGCACGGTTGCAGGGATCAGCTGACACAGATCGCTGGCACAGGCTGGTTAGTTATTTCGTGGTTTCAGCTTAGTTTATTTTGATCTAAGACTTCAGTGCACATTCGCAAAGATCAGCTGAAACAGATCGCTGGCACAGGCTGGTTAGTTATTTAATTGTTTCAGCTTAGTTTATCTAAAACTTCAGTGCACGGTTGCAGGGATCAGCTGACACAGATCGTTGGCACAGGCTGGTTAGTTATTTAATGGTTTCAACTTAGTTTATCTAAAACTTCAGTGCACGGTTGCAGGAATCAGCTGACACAGATCGCTGGCACAGGCTGGTTAGTTATTTAATGGTTTCAGCTTAGTTTATCTAAAACTTCAGTGCACGGTTGCAGGGATCAGATGAAACAGATCGCTGGCACAGGCTGGCTAGTTATTTAATGGTTTCAGCTTAGTTTATCTAAAACTTCAGTGCACGGTTGCAGAGATCAGCTGACACAGATCCCTGGCACAGGCTGGTTAGTAATTTAATGGTTTTAACTTAGTTTATTTGATCTAAAACTTCAGTGCACGATTGCAGGGATCAGCTGACACAGATCCCTGGCACAGGCTGGTTAGTTATTTAATTGTTTCAGCTTACTTTATTTTCTGTAAAACTTCAGTGCACAGTTTCAGGGATCAGCTAACACAGATCCCTGACACACGCTGGTTAGTTATTTAATGGTTTCAACTTAGTTTATTTTCTCTAAAACTTCAGTGCACGGTTGCAGGGATCAGCTGACACAGATCGCTGGCACAGGCTGGTTAGTTGTTTAATGGTTTCAGCTTAGTTTATTTGATCTAAAACTTCAGTCCACGTTCGCAGGGATCAGCTGACACAGATCTCTGGCACAGCCTGGTTGGTTATTTAATGGTTTCAGCTTAGTTTATTTGATCTAAGACTTCAGTGCACGTTCGCAAAGATCAGCTGAAACAGATCGCTGGCACAGATCCCTTGCACAGGCTGGTTAGTTATTTAATGGTTTCAACTTAGTTTATTTTATCTTAAACTTCAGTGCACGGTCGCAGGGATCAGCTGACACAGATCGCTGGTTAGTTATTTAATGGTTTCAGCTTTGTTTATTTGATCTAAGACTTCAGTGCACGGTTGCAGGGATCAGCTGACACAGATCGCTGGCACAGGCTGGTTAGTTATTTAATGGTTTCAACTTAGTTTATTTTATCTAAAACTTCAGTGCACGGTCGCAGTGATCAGCTGACACAGATCGCTGGTTAGTTATTTAATGGTTTCAGCTTTGTTTATTTGATCTACAACTTCAGTCCACGTTCGCAGGGATCAGCTGACACAGATCTCTGGCACAGCCTGGTTGGTTATTTAATGGTTTCAGCTTAGTTTATTTGATCTAAAACTTCAGTGCACGGTTGCAGGGATCAGCTGACACAGATCGCTCGCACAGGCTGGTTAGTTATTTAATGGTTTCAGGTTAGTTTATTTGATCTAAGACTTCAGTGCATGGTCGCAAAGATCAGCTGACACAGATCCCTGGCACAGGCTGGTTAGTTATTTAATGGTTTCAACTTAGTTTATTTTCTCTAAAACTTCAGTGCACGGTTGCAGGGATCAGCTGACACAGATCGCTGGGACAGGCTGGTTAGTTGTTTAGTGGTTTCAGCTTAGTTTATTTGATCTAAAACTTCAGTGCACGGTTGCAGGGATCAGCTGACACAGATCTCTGGCACAGGCTGGTTAGTTATTTAATGGTTTCAACTTAGTTTATTTTATCTAAAACTTCAGTGCACGGTCGCAGTGATCAGCTGACACAGATCGCTGGTTAGTTATTTAATGGTTTCAGCTTTGTTTATTTGATCTAAAACTTCAGTGCACGGTCGCAGTGATCAGCTGACACAGATCGCTGGTTAGTTATTTAATGGTTTCAGCTTTGTTTATTTGATCTAAAACTTCAGTCCACGTTCGCAGGGATCAGCTGACACAGATCTCTGGCACAGGCTGGTTAGTTATTTAATGGTTTCGGTTTGGTTTATTTTATCTAAAACTTCAGTGCACGGTTGCAGGGATCAGCTGACCCAGATCGCTGGCACAGGCTGGTTAGTTATTTAATGGTTTCAGCTTAGTTTATTTGATCTAAGACGTAAGTGCACGGTTGCAGGGATCAGCTGACACAGATCGCTGGCACAGGCTGGTTAGTTATTTAATGGTTTCAGCTTAGTTTATTTGATCTAAAACTTCAGTGCACGGTTGCAGGGATCAGCTGACACAGATCGTTGGCACAGGCTGGTTAGTTATTTAATGGTTTCAACTTAGTTTATCTAAAACTTCAGTGCACGGTTGCAGGAATCAGCTGACACAGATCGCTGGCACAGGCTGGTTAGTTATTTAATGGTTTCGGTTTGGTTTATTTTATCTAAAACTTCAGTGCACGGTTGCAGGGATCAGATGAAACAGATCGCTGGCACAGGCTGGCTAGTTATTTAATGGTTTCAGCTTAGTTTATCTAAAACTTCAGTGCACGGTTGCAGGAATCAGCTGACACAGATCGCTGGCACAGGCTGGTTAGTTATTTAATGGTTTCGGTTTGGTTTATTTGATCTAAAACTTCAGTGAACGGTTGCAGGGATCAGCTGACACAGATCGCTGGCACAGGCTGGTTAGTTATTTAATGGTTTCAGCTTAGTTTATCTAAAACTTCAGTGCACGGTTGCAGGGATCAGCTGAAACAGATCGCTGGTACAGGCTGGTTAGTTATTTAATGGTTTCAGCCAAGTTTATCTAAAACTTCAGTGCACGGTTGCAGGGATCAGCTGACACAGATCCCTGGCACAGGCTGGCTAGTTATTTAATGGTTTCAGCTTAGTTTATCTAAAACTTCAGTGCACGGTTGCAGGAATCAGCTGACACAGATCGCTGGCACAGGCTGGTTAGTTATTTAATGGTTTCGGTTTGGTTTATTTTATCTAAAACTTCAGTGCACGGTTGCAGGGATCAGCTGACACAGATCGCTGACACAGGCTGGTTAGTTATTTAATGGTTTCAGCTTAGTTTATCTAAAACTTCAGTGCACGGTTGCAGGGATCAGATGAAACAGATCGCTGGCACAGGCTGGCTAGTTATTTAATGGTTTCAGCTTAGTTTATCTAAAACTTCAGTGCACGGTTGCAGGGATCAGCTGACACAGATCCCTGGCACAGGCTGGTTAGTTATTTAATGGTTTTAACTTAGTTTATTTGATCTAAAACTTCAGTGCACGATTGCAGGGATCAGCTGAAACAGATCGCTGGTACAGGCTGGTTAGTTATTTAATGGTTTCAGCCAAGTTTATCTAAAACTTCAGTGCGCGGTTGCAGGGATCAGCTGACACAGATCCCTTGCACAGGCTGGTTAGTTATTTAATGGTTTCAACTTAGTTTATTTTATCTAAAACTTCAGTGCACGGTCGCAGGGATCAGCTGACACAGATCGCTGGCACAGACTGGTTAGTTATTTAATGGTTTCAGCTTAGTTTATTTGATCTAAAACTTCAGTGCACGGTTGCAGGGATCAGCTGACACAGATCGCTGTCACAGGCTGGTTAGTTATTTAAATGGTTTCAGGTTAGTTTATTTGATCTAAGACTTCAGTGCATGGTCGCAAAGATCAGCTGACACAGATCCCTGACACACGCTGGTTAGTTATTTAATGGTTTCAACTTAGTTTATTTTCTCTAAAACTTCAGTGCACGGTTGCAGGGATCAGCTGACAAAGATCGCTGGTTAGTTATTTAATGGTTTCAGCTTTGTTTATTTGATCTAAAACTTCAGTCCACGTTCGCAGGGATCAGCTGACACAGATCGCTGGCACAGGCTGGTTAGTTATTTAATGGTTTCAGCTTAGTTTATTTGATCTAAAACTTCAGTCCACGTTCGCAGGGATCAGCTGACACAGATCGCTGGCACAGGCTGGTTAGTTATTTAATGGTTTCAGCTTAGTTTATTTTATCTAAAACTTCAGTGCACGGTTGCAGGGATCAGCTGACACAGATCGTTGGCACAGGCTGGTTAGTTATTTAATGGTTTCAACTTAGTTTATCTAAAACTTCAGTGCACGGTTGCAGGGATCAGCTAACACAGATCCCTGACACACGCTGGTTAGTTATTTAATGGTTTCAGCTTAGTTTATTTTCTCTAAAACTTCAGTGCACGGTCGCAGGGATCCGCTGACACAGATCGCTGGCACAGGCTGGTTAGTTATTTAATGGTTTCAACTTAGTTTATTTTCTCTAAAACTTCAGTGCACGGTCGCAGGGATCCGCTGACACAGATCGCTCGCACAGGCTGGTTAGTTATTTAATGGTTTCAACTTAGTTTATTTTCTCTAAAACTTCAGTGCACGGTCGCAGGGATCAGCTGACACAGATCGCTCGCACAGGCTGGTTAGTTATTTAATGGTTTCAGCCAAGTTTATCTAAAACTTCAGTGCACGGTTGCAGGGATCAGCTGACACAGATCGCTGGCACAGGCTGGTTAGTTATTTAATGGTTTCAACTTAGTTTATTGTATCTAAAACTTCAGTGCACGGTCGCAGGGATCCGCTGACACAGATCGCTGGCACAGGCTGGTTAGTTATTTAATGGTTTCAGCTTAGTTTATTTGATCTAAAACTTCAGTGCACGGTTGCAGGGATCAGCTGACACAGATCGCTTTCACAGGCTGGTTAGTTATTTAAATGGTTTCAGGTTAGTTTATTTGATCTAAGACTTCAGTGCATGGTTGCAAAGATCAGCTGACACAGATCCCTGGCACAGGCTGGTTAGTTATTTAATGGTTTCAGCTTACTTTATTTTCTGTAAAACTTCAGTGCACAGTTGCAGGGATCAGCTGACACAGATCGCTGGTTAGTTATTTAATGGTTTCAGCTTTGTTTATTTGATCTACAACTTCAGTCCACGTTCGCAGGGATCAGCTGACACAGATCGCTCGCACAGGCTGGTTAGTTATTTAATGGTTTCAGCTTAGTTTATCTAAAACTTCAGTGCACGATTGCAGGGATCAGCTGACACAGATCGCTGGCACAGGCTGGTTAGTTATTTAATGGTTTCAGCTTAGTTTATTTGATCTAAAACTTCAGTGCACGGTTGCAGGGATCAGCTGACACAGATCGCTGGTACAGGCTGGTTAGTTATTTAATGGTTTCAGGTTAGTTTATTTGATCTAAGACTTCAGTGCACGTTCTCAAAGATCAGCTGAAACAGATCGCTGGCACAGATCCCTTGCACAGGCTGGTTAGTTATTTAATGGTTTCAGCTTTGTTTATTTTATCTAAAACTTCAGTGCACGGTCGCAGGGATCAGCTGACACAGATCGCTGGTTAGTTATTTAATGGTTTCAGCTTTGTTTATTTTATCTAAAACTTCAGTGCACGGTTGCAGGGATCAGCTGACACAGATCGCTGGCACAGGCTGGTTAGTTATTTAATGGTTTCAGCTTAGTTTATTTGATCTAAGACTTCAGTGCACGGTTGCAGGGATCAGCTGACACAGATCGCTGGCACAGGCTGGTTAGTTATTTAATGGTTTCAACTTTGTTTATTTTATCTAAAACTTCAGTGCACGGTCGCAGTGATCAGCTGACACAGATCGCTGGTTAGTTATTTAATGGTTTCAGCTTTGTTTATTTGATCTAAAACTTCATTCCACGTTCGCAGGGATCAGCTGACACAGATCGCTGGCACAGGCTGGTTAGTTATTTAATGGTTTCAGCTTAGTTTATTTGATCTAAAACTTCAGTGCACGGTTGCAGGGATCAGCTGACACAGATCGCTTTCACAGGCTGGTTAGTTATTTAAATGGTTTCAGGTTAGTTTATTTGATCTAAGACTTCAGTGCATGGTTGCAAAGATCAGCTGACACAGATCCCTGGCACAGGCTGGTTAGTTATTTAATGGTTTCAGCTTACTTTATTTTCTGTAAAACTTCAGTGCACAGTTGCAGGGATCAGCTGACACAGATCGCTGGTTAGTTATTTAATGGTTTCAGCTTTGTTTATTTGATCTACAACTTCAGTCCACGTTCGCAGGGATCAGCTGACACAGATCGCTCGCACAGGCTGGTTAGTTATTTAATGGTTTCAGCTTAGTTTATCTAAAACTTCAGTGCACGATTGCAGGGATCAGCTGACACAGATCGCTGGCACAGGCTGGTTAGTTATTTAATGGTTTCAGCTTAGTTTATTTGATCTAAATCTTCAGTGCACGGTTGCAGGGATCAGCTGACACAGATCGCTGGTACAGGCTGGTTAGTTATTTAATGGTTTCAGGTTAGTTTATTTGATCTAAGACTTCAGTGCACGTTCTCAAAGATCAGCTGAAACAGATCGCTGGCACAGATCCCTTGCACAGGCTGGTTAGTTATTTAATGGTTTCAGCTTTGTTTATTTTATCTAAAACTTCAGTGCACGGTCGCAGGGATCAGCTGACACAGATCGCTGGTTAGTTATTTAATGGTTTCAGCTTTGTTTATTTTATCTAAAACTTCAGTGCACGGTTGCAGGGATCAGCTGACACAGATCGCTGGCACAGGCTGGTTAGTTATTTAATGGTTTCAGCTTAGTTTATTTGATCTAAGACTTCAGTGCACGGTTGCAGGGATCAGCTGACACAGATCGCTGGCACAGGCTGGTTAGTTATTTAATGGTTTCAACTTTGTTTATTTTATCTAAAACTTCAGTGCACGGTCGCAGTGATCAGCTGACACAGATCGCTGGTTAGTTATTTAATGGTTTCAGCTTTGTTTATTTGATCTAAAACTTCATTCCACGTTCGCAGGGATCAGCTGACACAGATCGCTGGCACAGGCTGGTTAGTTATTTAATGGTTTCAGGTTAGTTTATTTGATCTAAGACTTCAGGGCATGATCGCAAAGATCAGCTGACACAGATCGCTGGCACAGGCTGGTTAGTTATTTAATGGTTTCAGCTTAGTTTATTTGATCTAAAACTTCAGTGCACGGTTGCAGGGATCAGCTGAAACAGATCGCTGGTACAGGCTGGTTAGTTATTTAATGGTTTCAGGTTAGTTTATTTGATCTAAGACTTCAGTGCACGTTCGCAAAGATCAGCTGAAACAGATCGCTGGCACAGGCTGGTTAGTTATTTAATGGTTTCAACTTAGTTTATTTTATCTAAAACTTCAGTGCACGGTCGCAGGGATCAGCTGACACAGATCGCTGGTTAGTTATTTAATGGTTTCAGCTTTGTTTATTTGATCTAAAACTTCAGTCCACGTTCGCAGGGATCAGCTGACACAGATCGCTGGCACAGGCTGGTTAGTTATTTAATGGTTTCAGGTTAGTTTATTTGATCTAAGACTTCAGGGCATGATCGCAAAGATCAGCTGACACAGATCGCTGGCACAGGCTGGTTAGTTATTTAATGGTTTCAGCTTAGTTTATTTGATCTAAAACTTCAGTGCACGGTTGCAGGGATCAGCTGACACAGATCCCTGGCACAGGCTGGTTAGTTATTTAATGGTTTCAACTTAGTTTATTTTATCTAAAACTTCAGTGCACGGTCGCAGGGATCCGCTGACACAGATCGCTGGCACAGGCTGGTTAGTTATTTAATGGTTTCAGCTCAGTTTATCTAAAACTTCAGTGCACAGTTGCAGGGATCAGATGACAAAGATAGCTGGCACAGGCTGGTTAGTTATTTAATGGTTTCAGCTCAGTTTATCTAAAACTTCAGTGCACAGTTGCAGGGATCAGCTGACACAGATCGCTGGCACAGGCTGGTTAGTTATTTAATGGTTTAGGTTTGGTTTATTTAATCTAAAACTTCAGTGCACGGTTGCAGGGATCAGCTGACACAGAATCGCTGGCACAGGCTGGTTAGTTATTTAATGGTTTAGGTTTGGTTTATTTAATCTAAAACTTCAGTGCACGATTGCAGGGATCAGCTGACACAGATCGCTGGCACAGGCTGGTTAGTTATTTAATGGTTTAGGTTTGGTTTATTTAATCTAAAACTTCAGTGCACGGTCGCAGTGATCAGCTGACACAGATCGCTGGTTAGTTATTTAATGGTTTCAGCTTTGTTTATTTGATCTAAAACTTCATTCCACGTTCGCAGGGATCAGCTGACACAGATCGCTGGCACAGGCTGGTTAGTTATTTAATGGTTTCAGCTTAGTTTATTTGATCTAAAACTTCAGTGCACGGTTGCAGGGATCAGCTGACACAGATCGCTTTCACAGGCTGGTTAGTTATTTAAATGGTTTCAGGTTAGTTTATTTGATCTAAGACTTCAGTGCATGGTTGCAAAGATCAGCTGACACAGATCCCTGGCACAGGCTGGTTAGTTATTTAATGGTTTCAGCTTACTTTATTTTCTGTAAAACTTCAGTGCACAGTTGCAGGGATCAGCTGACACAGATCGCTGGTTAGTTATTTAATGGTTTCAGCTTTGTTTATTTGATCTACAACTTCAGTCCACGTTCGCAGGGATCAGCTGACACAGATCGCTCGCACAGGCTGGTTAGTTATTTAATGGTTTCAGCTTAGTTTATCTAAAACTTCAGTGCACGATTGCAGGGATCAGCTGACACAGATCGCTGGCACAGGCTGGTTAGTTATTTAATGGTTTCAGCTTAGTTTATTTGATCTAAATCTTCAGTGCACGGTTGCAGGGATCAGCTGACACAGATCGCTGGTACAGGCTGGTTAGTTATTTAATGGTTTCAGGTTAGTTTATTTGATCTAAGACTTCAGTGCACGTTCTCAAAGATCAGCTGAAACAGATCGCTGGCACAGATCCCTTGCACAGGCTGGTTAGTTATTTAATGGTTTCAGCTTTGTTTATTTTATCTAAAACTTCAGTGCACGGTCGCAGGGATCAGCTGACACAGATCGCTGGTTAGTTATTTAATGGTTTCAGCTTTGTTTATTTTATCTAAAACTTCAGTGCACGGTTGCAGGGATCAGCTGACACAGATCGCTGGCACAGGCTGGTTAGTTATTTAATGGTTTCAGCTTAGTTTATTTGATCTAAGACTTCAGTGCACGGTTGCAGGGATCAGCTGACACAGATCGCTGGCACAGGCTGGTTAGTTATTTAATGGTTTCAACTTTGTTTATTTTATCTAAAACTTCAGTGCACGGTCGCAGTGATCAGCTGACACAGATCGCTGGTTAGTTATTTAATGGTTTCAGCTTTGTTTATTTGATCTAAAACTTCATTCCACGTTCGCAGGGATCAGCTGACACAGATCGCTGGCACAGGCTGGTTAGTTATTTAATGGTTTCAGGTTAGTTTATTTGATCTAAGACTTCAGGGCATGATCGCAAAGATCAGCTGACACAGATCGCTGGCACAGGCTGGTTAGTTATTTAATGGTTTCAGCTTAGTTTATTTGATCTAAAACTTCAGTGCACGGTTGCAGGGATCAGCTGAAACAGATCGCTGGTACAGGCTGGTTAGTTATTTAATGGTTTCAGGTTAGTTTATTTGATCTAAGACTTCAGTGCACGTTCGCAAAGATCAGCTGAAACAGATCGCTGGCACAGATCCCTTGCACAGGCTGGTTAGTTATTTAATGGTTTCAACTTAGTTTATTTTATCTAAAACTTCAGTGCACGGTCGCAGGGATCAGCTGACACAGATCGCTGGTTAGTTATTTAATGGTTTCAGGTTAGTTTATTTGATCTAAGACTTCAGGGCATGATCGCAAAGATCAGCTGACACAGATCGCTGGCACAGGCTGGTTAGTTATTTAATGGTTTCAGCTTAGTTTATTTGATCTAAAACTTCAGTGCACGGTTGCAGGGATCAGCTGACACAGATCCCTGGCACAGGCTGGTTAGTTATTTAATGGTTTCAACTTAGTTTATTTTATCTAAAACTTCAGTGCACGGTCGCAGGGATCCGCTGACACAGATCGCTGGCACAGGCTGGTTAGTTATTTAATGGTTTCAGCTCAGTTTATCTAAAACTTCAGTGCACAGTTGCAGGGATCAGATGACAAAGATAGCTGGCACAGGCTGGTTAGTTATTTAATGGTTTCAGCTCAGTTTATCTAAAACTTCAGTGCACAGTTGCAGGGATCAGCTGACACAGATCGCTGGCACAGGCTGGTTAGTTATTTAATGGTTTAGGTTTGGTTTATTTAATCTAAAACTTCAGTGCACGGTTGCAGGGGTCAGCTGACACAGAATCGCTGGCACAGGCTGGTTAGTTATTTAATGGTTTAGGTTTGGTTTATTTAATCTAAAACTTCAGTGCACGATTGCAGGGATCAGCTGACACAGATCGCTGGCACAGGCTGGTTAGTTATTTAATGGTTTAGGTTTGGTTTATTTAATCTAAAACTTCAGTGCACGGTTGCAGGGATCAGCTGACACAGATCGCTGGCACAGGCTGGTTAGTTATTTAATGGTTTAGGTTTGGTTTATTTAATCTAAAACTTCAGTGCACGGTTGCAGGGATCAGCTGACACAGATCGCTGGCACAGGCTGGTTAGTTATTTAATGGTTTCAACTTAGTTTATTTGATCTAAAACTTCAGTGCACGGTTGCAGGGATCAGCTGACACAGATCGCTCGCACAGGCTGGTTAGTTATTTAATGGTTTCAGCTTACTTTATTTTATCTAAAACTTCAGTGCACGGTTGCAGGGATCCGCTGACACAGATCGCTGGCACAGGCTGGTTAGTTATTTAATGGTTTCAGCTAAGTTTATTTTCTCTAAAACTTCAGTGCACGGTTGCAGGGATCCGCTGACACAGATCGCTGGCACAGGCTGGTTAGTTATTTAATGGTTTCAGCTAAGTTTATTTTCTGTAAAACTTCAGTGCACGGTCGCAGGGATCCGCTGACACAGATCGCTGGTTAGTTATTTAATGGTTTCAGCTTAGTTTATTTGATCCAAAACTTCAGTGCACGGTTGCAGGGATCAGCTGACACAGATCGCTGGCACAGGCTCGTTAGTTATTTAATGGTTTCAGCTTAGTTTATTTGATGTAAGACTTCAGTGCACGTTCGCAGGGATCAGCTGACACAGATCTCTGGCACAGCCTGGTTAGTTATTTAATGGTTTCAACTTAGTTTATTTGATCTAAGACGTAAGTGCACGGTTGCAGGGATCAGCTGACACAGATCGCTGGCACAGGCTGGTTAGTTATTTAATGGTTTTAACTTAGTTTATTTGATCTAAAACTTCAGTGCACGATTGCAGGGATCAGCTGAAACAGATCGCTGGTACAGGCTGGTTAGTTATTTAATGGTTTCAGCCAAGTTTATCTAAAACTTCAGTGCACGGTTGCAGGGATCAGCTGACACAGATCGCTGGTACAGGCTGGTTAGTTATTTAAATGGTTTCAGGTTAGTTTATTTGATCTAAGACTTCAGTGCATGGTCGCAAAGATCAGCTGACACAGATCCCTGGCACAGGCTGGTTAGTTATTTAATGGTTTCAGCTTACTTTATTTTCTGTAAAACTTCAGTGCACAGTTGCAGGGATCAGCTAACACAGATCCCTGACACACGCTGGTTAGTTATTTAATGGTTTCAGCTTAGTTTATTTGATCTAAGACTTCAGTGCACGTTCGCAAAGATCAGCTGAAACAGATCGCTGGCACAGATCCCTTGCACAGGCTGGTTAGTTATTTAATGGTTTCAACTTAGTTTATTTTATCTTAAACTTCAGTGCACGGTCGCAGGGATCCGCTGACATAGATCGCTGGTTAGTTATTTAATGGTTTCAGCTTAGTTTATTTTATCTAAAACTTCAGTGCACGGTCGCAGGGATCCGCTGACACAGATCGCTGGTTAGTTATTTAATGGTTTCAGCTTAGTTTATTTGATCTAAAACTTCAGTGCACGGTTGCAGGGATCCGCTGACACAGATCCCTGGCACAGGCTGGTTAGTTATTTAATGGTTTCAGCTTAGTTTATTTGATCTAAAACTTCAGTGCACGGTTGCAGGGATCAGCTGACACAGATCGCTGTCACAGGCTGGTTAGTTATTTAAATGGTTTCAGGTTAGTTTATTTGATCTAAAACTTCAGTGCACGGTTGCAGGGATCAGCTGAAACAGATCGCTGGTACAGGCTGGTTAGTTATTTAATGGTTTCAGCCAAGTTTATCTAAAACTTCAGTGCACGGTTGCAGGGATCAGCTGACACAGATCCCTTGCACAGGCTGGTTTTGTTATTTAATGGTTTCAACTTAGTTTATTTGATCTAAAACTTCCGTGCACGGTCGCAGGGATCCGCTGACACAGATCGCTGGCACAGGCTGGTTAGTTATTTAATGGTTTCAGCTTAGTTTATTTGATCTAAAACTTCAGTGCACGGTTGCAGGGATCAGCTGACACAGATCGCTGTCACAGGCTGGTTAGTTATTTAAATGGTTTCAGGTTAGTTTATTTGATCTAAGACTTCAGTGCATGGTTGCAAAGATCAGCTGACACAGATCCCTGGCACAGGCTGGTTAGTTATTTAATGGTTTCAGCTTACTTTATTTTCTGTAAAACTTCAGTGCACAGTTGCAGGGATCAGCTGACACAGATCGCTGGTTAGTTATTTAATGGTTTCAGCTTTGTTTATTTGATCTACAACTTCAGTCTACGTTCGCAGGGATCAGCTGACACAGATCGCTCGCACAGGCTGGTTAGTTATTTAATGGTTTCAGCTTAGTTTATTTGATCTAAAACTTCAGTGCACGTTCGCAAAGATCAGCTGAAACAGATCGCTGGCACAGATCCCTTGCACAGGCTGGTTAGTTATTTAATGGTTTCAGCTTAGTTTATTTTATCTAAAACTTCAGTGCACGGTCGGAGGGATCAGCTGACACAGATCGCTGGTTAGTTATTTAATGGTTTCAGCTTTGTTTATTTGATCTAAAACTTCAGTCCACGTTCGCAGGGATCAGCTGACACAGATCGCTGGCACAGGCTGGTCAGTTATTTAATGGTTTCAGCTTTGTTTATTTTATCTAAAACTTCAGTGCACGGTTGCAGGGATCAGCTGACACAGATCGCTGGCACAGGCTGGTTAGTTATTTAATGGTTTCAGCTTAGTTTATTTGATCTAAGACTTCAGTGCACGGTTGCAGGGATCAGCTGACACAGATCGCTGGCACAGGCTGGTTAGTTATTTAATGGTTTCAACTTTGTTTATTTTATCTAAAACTTCAGTGCACGGTCGCAGTGATCAGCTGACACAGATCGCTGGTTAGTTATTTAATGGTTTCAGCTTACTTTATTTTCTGTAAAACTTCAGTGCACAGTTGCAGGGATCAGCTAACACAGATCCCTGACACACGCTGGTTAGTTATTTAATGGTTTCAACTTAGTTTATTTTCTCTAAAACTTCAGTGCACGGTCGCAGGGATCAGCTGACACAGATCGCTGGTTAGTTATTTAATGGTTTCAGGTTAGTTTATTTGATCTAAGACTTCAGTGCATGGTCGCAAAGATCAGCTGACACAGATCCCTGGCACAGGCTGGTTAGTTATTTAATTGTTTCAGCTTACTTTATTTTCTGTAAAACTTCAGTGCACAGTTGCAGGGATCAGCTAACACAGATCCCTGACACACGCTGGTTAGTTATTTAATCGTTTCAGCTTAGTTTATTTGATCTAAAACTTCAGTGCACGGTAGCAGGGATCAGCTGACACAGATCGCTCGCACAGGCTGGTTGGTTATTTAATGGTTTCAGGTTAGTTTATTTGATCTAAGACTTCAGTGCACGTTCGCAAAGATCAGCTGAAACAGATCGCTGGCACAGATCCCTTGCACAGGCTGGTTAGTTATTTAATGGTTTCAACTTAGTTTATTTTATCTTAAACTTCAGTGCACGGTCGCAGGGATCCGCTGACATAGATCGCTGGTTAGTTATTTAATGGTTTCAGCTTAGTTTATTTTATCTAAAACTTCAGTGCACGGTCGCAGGGATCCGCTGACACAGATCGCTGGTTAGTTATTTAATGGTTTCAGCTTAGTTTATTTGATCTAAAACTTCAGTGCACGGTTGCAGGGATCCGCTGACACAGATCGCTGGCACAGGCTGGTTAGTTATTTAATGGTTTCAACTTAGTTTATTTTATCTAAGACTTCAGTGCACGGTTGCAGGGATCAGCTGACACAGATCGCTGGCACAGGCTGGTTAGTTATTTAATGGTTTCAGCTTAGTTTATTTGATCTAAGACTTCAGTGCACGGTTGCAGGGATCAGCTGACACAGATCGCTGGCACAGGCTGGTTAGTTATTTAATGGTTTCAACTTAGTTTATTTTATCTAAAACTTCAGTGCACGGTCGCAGTGATCAGCTGACACAGATCGCTGGTTAGTTATTTAATGGTTTCAGCTTAGTTTATTTGATCTAAGACTTCAGTGCACGGTTGCAGGGATCAGCTGACACAGATCGCTGGCACAGGCTGGTTAGTTATTTCGTGGTTTCAGCTTAGTTTATTTTGATCTAAGACTTCAGTGCACGTTCGCAAAGATCAGCTGACACAGATCGCTGGCACAGGCTGGTTAGTTATTTAATGGTTTCAGCTTAGTTTATCTAAAACTTCAGTGTACGGTTGCAGGGATCAGCTGACACAGATCGCTCGCACAGGCTGGTTAGTTATTTAATGGTTTCAGGTTAGTTTATTTGATCTAAAACTTCAGTCCACGTTCGCAGGGATCAGCTGACACAGATCGCTGGCACAGGCTGGTTAGTTATTTAATGGTTTCAGCTTAGTTTATTTGATCTAAAACTTCAGTGCACGGTTGCAGGGATCAGCTGACACAGATCGCTGGCACAGGCTGGTTAGTTATTTAATGGTTTCAGCTTAGTTTATTTGATCTAAAACTTCAGTGCACGGTCGCAGGGATCCGCTGACACAGATCGCTGGCACAGGCTGGTTAGTTATTTAATGGTTTCAGCTTAGTTTATTTGATCTAAAACTTCAGTGCACGGTTGCAGGGATCAGCTGACACAGATCGCTGTCACAGGCTGGTTAGTTATTTAATGGTTTCAGCTTACTTTATTTTCTGTAAAACTTCAGTGCACAGTTGCAGGGATCAGCTGACACAGATCCCTGACACACGCTGGTTAGTTATTTAATGGTTTCAACTTAGTTTATTTTCTCTAAAACTTCAGTGCACGGTCGCAGGGATCCGCTGACATAGATCGCTGGTTAGTTATTTAATGGTTTCAGCTTAGTTTATTTTATCTAAAACTTCAGTGCACGGTCGCAGGGATCCGCTGACACAGATCGCTGGTTAGTTATTTAATGGTTTCAGCTTAGTTTATTTGATCTAAAACTTCAGTGCACGGTTGCAGGGATCAGCTGACACAGATCGCTGGCACAGGCTGGTTAGTTATTTAATGGTTTCAGCTTAGTTTATTTGATCTAAGACTTCAGTGCACGGTTGCAGGGATCAGCTGACACAGATCGCTGGCACAGGCTGGTTAGTTATTTAATGGTTTCAACTTAGTTTATTTTATCTAAAACTTCAGTGCACGGTCGCAGTGATCAGCTGACACAGATCGCTGGTTAGTTATTTAATGGTTTCAGCTTAGTTTATTTGATCTAAGACTTCAGTGCACGGTTGCAGGGATCAGCTGACACAGATCGCTGGCACAGGCTGGTTAGTTATTTCGTGGTTTCAGCTTAGTTTATTTTGATCTAAGACTTCAGTGCACGTTCGCAAAGATCAGCTGACACAGATCGCTGGCACAGGCTGGTTAGTTATTTAATGGTTTCAGCTTAGTTTATCTAAAACTTCAGTGCACGGTTGCAGGGATCAGCTGACACAGATCGCTCGCACAGGCTGGTTAGTTATTTAATGGTTTCAGGTTAGTTTATTTGATCTAAAACTTCAGTGCACGGTTGCAGGGATCAGCTGACACAGATTGCTGGCACAGGCTGGTTAGTTATTTAATGGTTTCAGCTTAGTTTATTTGATCTAAAACTTCAGTGCACGGTCGCAGGGATCCGCTGACACAGATCGCTGGCACAGGCTGGTTAGTTATTTAATGGTTTCAGCTTAGTTTATTTGATCTAAAACTTCAGTGCACAGTTGCAGGGATCAGCTGACACAGATCCCTGACACACGCTGGTTAGTTATTTAATGGTTTCAACTTAGTTTATTTTCTCTAAAACTTCAGTGCACGGTCGCAGGGATCAGCTGACACAGATCGCTGGTTAGTTATTTAATGGTTTCAGCTTAGTTTATTTGATCTACAACTTCAGTCCACGTTCGCAGGGATCAGCTGACACAGATCTCTGGCACAGGCTGGTTGGTTATTTAATGGTTTCAGCTTAGTTTATCTAAAACTTCAGTGCACGGTTGCAGGGATCAGCTGACACAGATCGCTGGCACAGGCTGGTTAGTTATTTAATGGTTTCAGCTTAGTTTATCTAAAACTTCAGTGCACGGTTGCAGGGATCAGCTGACACAGATCGCTGGCACAGGCTGGTTAGTTATTTAATGGTTTCAGCTTAGTTTATTTGATCTAAAACTTCAGTGCACGGTTGCAGGGATCAGCTGACACAGATCCCTGGCACAGGCTGGTTAGTTATTTAATGGTTTCAGGTTAGTTTATTTGATCTAAAACTTCAGTGCACGTTCGCAAAGATCAGCTGAAACAGATCGCTGGCACAGATCCCTTGCACAGGCTGGTTAGTTATTTAATGGTTTTAACTTAGTTTATTTTATCTTAAACTTCAGTGCACGGTCGCAGGGATCCGCTGACACAGATCGCTGGTTAGTTATTTAATGGTTTCAGCTTAGTTTATTTTATCTAAAACTTCAGTGCACGGTCGCAGGGATCAGCTGACACAGATCGCTGGTTAGTTATTTAATGGTTTCAGCTTTGTTTATTTGATCTAAAACTTCAGTCCACGTTCGCAGGGATCAGCTGACACAGATCGCTGGCACAGGCTGGTTAGTTATTTAATGGTTTCAACTTAGTTTATTTTATCTAAAACTTCATTGCACGGTTGCAGGGATCAGCTGACATAGATCGCTGGCACAGGCTGGTTAGTTATTTAATGGTTTCAGCTTAGTTTATTTGATCTAAGACTTCAGTGCACGGTTGCAGGGATCAGCTGACACAGATCGCTGGCACAGGCTGGTTAGTTATTTCATGGTTTCAGCTTAGTTTATTTTGATCTAAGACTTCAGTGCACGTTCGCAAAGATCAGCTGAAACAGATTGCTGGCACAGGCTGGTTAGTTATTTAATGGTTTCAGCTTAGTTTATCTAAAACTTCAGTGCACAGTTGCAGGGATCAGCTGACACAGATCCCTGGCACAGGCTGGTTAGTTATTTAATGGTTTCAACTTAGTTTATTTTCTCTAAAACTTCAGTGCACGGTCGCAGGGATCCGCTGACACAGATCGCTGGCACAGGCTGGTTAGTTATTTAATGGTTTCAGCTTAGTTTATCTAAAACTTCAGTGCACAGTTGCAGGGATCAGCTGACACAGATCCCTGGCACAGGCTGGTTAGTTATTTAATGGTTTCAACTTAGTTTATTTTCTCTAAAACTTCAGTGCACGGTTGCAGGGATCCGCTGACACAGATCGCTGGCACAGGCTGGTTAGTTATTTAATGGTTTCAGCTTAGTTTATCTAAAACTTCAGTGCACGGTTGCAGGGATCAGCTGACACAGATCGCTCGCACAGGCTGGTTAGTTATTTAATGGTTTCAGCTTAGTTTATCTAAAACTTCAGTGCACGGTTGCAGGGATCAGCTGACACAGATCGCTGGCACAGGCTGGTTAGTTATTTAGTGGTTTCAGCTTAGTTTATTTTATCTTAAACTTCAGTGCACGGTTGCAGGGATCAGCTGACAAAGATCGCTGGTTAGTTATTTAATGGTTTCAGCTTTGTTTATTTGATCTAAAACTTCAGTCCACGTTCGCAGGGATCAGCTGACACAGATCGCTGGCACAGGCTGGTTAGTTATTTAATGGTTTCAGCTTAGTTTATTTGATCTAAAACTTCAGTCCACGTTCGCAGGGATCAGCTGACACAGATCGCTGGCACAGGCTGGTTAGTTATTTAATGGTTTCAGCTTAGTTTATTTTATCTAAAACTTCAGTGCACGGTTGCAGGGATCAGCTGACACAGATCGCTGGCACAGGCTGGTTAGTTATTTCGTGGTTTCAGCTTAGTTTATTTTGATCTAAAACTTCAGTGCACGTTCGCAAAGATCAGCTGAAACAGAACCCTGGCACAGGCTGGTTAGTTATTTAATGGTTTCAGCTTAGTTTATCTAAAACTTCAGTGCACGGTTGCAGGGATCAGCTGACACAGATCGCTGGCACAGGCTGGTTAGTTATTTAATGGTTTCAGCTTAGTTTATTTTCTCTAAAACTTCAGTGCACGGTCGCAGGGATCAGCTGACACAGATCGCTGGTACAGGCTGGTTAGTTATTTAATGGTTTCAACTTAGTTAATTTTCTCTAAAACTTCAGTGCACGGTTGCAGGGATCAGCTGACACAGATCGCTGGCACAGGCTGGTTAGTTATTTAATGGTTTCAGCTTAGTTTAATTTACCTAAAACTTCAGTGCACGGTTGCAGGGATCAGCTGACACAGATCGCTGGCACAGGCTGGTTAGTTATTTAATTGTTTCAACTTAGTTTATTTGATCTAAGACTTCAGTGCACGTTCGCAAAGATCAGCTGAAACAGATCGCTGGCACAGATCCCTTGCACAGGCTGGTTAGTTATTTAATGGTTTCAACTTAGTTTATTTTATCTTAAACTTCAGTGCACGGTCGCAGGGATCCGCTGACACAGATCGCTGGTTAGTTATTTAATGGTTTCAGCTTAGTTTATTTTATCTAAAACTTCAGTGCACGGTCGCAGGGATCCGCTGACACAGATCGCTGGTTAGTTATTTAATGGTTTCAGCTTAGTTTATTTTATCTAAAACTTCAGTGCACGGTTGCAGGGATCAGCTGACACAGATCGCTGGCACAGGCTGGTTAGTTATTTAATGGTTTCAACTTAGTTTATTTTATCTAAAACTTCAGTGCACGGTCGCAGTGATCAGCTGACACAGATCGCTGGTTAGTTATTTAATGGTTTCAGCTTTGTTTATTTGATCTAAAACTTCAGTCCACGTTCTCAGGGATCCGTTGACACAGATCGCTGGCACAGGCTGGTTAGTTATTTAATGGTTTCAGCTTACTTTATTTTCTGTAAAACTTCAGTGCACAGTTGCAGGGATCAGCTGACACAGATCGCTGGTTAGTTATTTAATGGTTTCAGCTTAGTTTATCTAAAACTTCAGTGCACGGTTGCAGGGATCAGCTGACACAGATCGCTCGCACAGGCTGGTTAGTTATTTAATGGTTTCAGCTTAGTTTATCTAAAACTTCAGTGCACGGTTGCAGGGATCAGCTGACACAGATCGCTGGCACAGGCTGGTTAGTTATTTAGTGGTTTCAGCTTAGTTTATTTTATCTTAAACTTCAGTGCACGGTCGCAGGGATCAGCTGACACAGATCGCTGGTTAGTTATTTAATGGTTTCAGCTTTGTTTATTTGATCTAAAACTTCAGTCCACGTTCGCAGGGATCAGCTGACACAGATCTCTGGCACAGGCTGGTTAGTTATTTAATGGTTTCAGCTTAGTTTATTTGATCTAAAACTTCAGTGCACGGTTGCAGGGATCAGCTGACACAGATCGCTGGCACAGGCTGGTTAGTTATTTCGTGGTTTCAGCTTAGTTTATTTTGATCTAAGACTTCAGTGCACATTCGCAAATATCAGCTGAAACAGATCGCTGGCACAGGCTGGTTAGTTATGTAATTGTTTCAGCTTAGTTTATCTAAAACTTCAGTGCACGGTTGCAGGGATCAGCTGACACAGATCGTTGGCACAGGCTGGTTAGTTATTTAATGGTTTCAACTTAGTTTATCTAAAACTTCAGTGCACGGTTGCAGGAATCAGCTGACACAGATCCCTGGCACAGGCTGGTTAGTTATTTAATGGTTTCAGGTTAGTTTATTTGATCTAAAACTTCAGTGCACGGTCGCAGGGATCCGCTGACACAGATCGCTGGTTAGTTATTTAATGGTTTCAGCTTAGTTTATTTTATCTAAAACTTCAGTGCACGGTCGCAGGGATCAGCTGACACAGATCGCTGGTTAGTTATTTAATGGTTTCAGCTTTGTTTATTTGATCTAAAACTTCAGTCCACGTTCGCAGGGATCAGCTGACACAGATCGCTGGCACAGAACCCTTGCACAGGCTGGTTAGTTATTTAATGGTTTTAACTTAGTTTATTTTATCTTAAACTTCAGTGCACGGTCGCAGGGATCCGCTGACACAGATCGCTGGTTAGTTATTTAATGGTTTCAGCTTAGTTTATTTTATCTAAAACTTCAGTGCACGGTTGCAGGGATCAGCTGACACAGATCGCTGGCACAGGCTGGTTAGTTATTTAATGGTTTCAGCTTAGTTTATTTGATCTAAGACTTCAGTGCACGGTTGCAGGGATCAGCTGACACAGATCGCTGGCACAGGCTGGTTAGTTATTTAATGGGTTCAACTTAGTTTATTTTATCTAAAACTTCAGTGCACGGTCGCAGTGATCAGCTGACACAGATCGCTGGATAGTTATTTAATGGTTTCAGCTTTGTTTATTTGATCTAAAACTTCAGTCCACGTTCGCAGGGATCAGCTGACACAGATCGCTGGCACAGGCTGGTTAGTTATTTAATGGTTTCAGCTTTGTTTATTTGATCTAAAACTTCAGTCCACGTTCGCAGGGATCAGCTGACACAGATCGCTGGCACAGGCTGGTTAGTTATTTAATGGTTTCAGCTTAGTTTATTTGATCTAAAACTTCAGTCCACGTTCGCAGGGATCAGCTGACACAGATCGCTGGCACAGGCTGGTTAGTTATTTAATGGTTTCAGCTTAGTTTATTTTATCTAAAACTTCAGTGCACGGTTGCAGGGATCAGCTGACACAGATCGTTGGCACAGGCTGGTTAGTTATTTAATGGTTTCAACTTAGTTTATCTAAAACTTCAGTGCACGGTTGCAGGAATCAGCTGACACAGATCGCTGGCACAGGCTGGTTAGTTATTTAATGGTTTCAACTTAGTTTATTTTCTCTAAAACTTCAGTGCACGGTTGCAGGGATCAGCTAACACAGATCCCTGACACACGCTGGTTAGTTATTTAATGGTTTCAGCTTAGTTTATTTTCTCTAAAACTTCAGTGCACGGTCGCAGGGATCCGCTGACACAGATCGCTGGCACAGGCTGGTTAGTTATTTAATGGTTTCAACTTAGTTTATTTTCTCTAAAACTTCAGTGCACGGTCGCAGGGATCCGCTGACACAGATCGCTCGCACAGGCTGGTTAGTTATTTAATGGTTTCAACTTAGTTTATTTTCTCTAAAACTTCAGTGCACGGTCGCAGGGATCAGCTGACACAGATCGCTCGCACAGGCTGGTTAGTTATTTAATGGTTTCAGCCAAGTTTATCTAAAACTTCAGTGCACGGTTGCAGGGATCAGCTGACACAGATCGCTGGCACAGGCTGGTTAGTTATTTAATGGTTTCAACTTAGTTTATTGTATCTAAAACTTCAGTGCACGGTTGCAGGGATCAGCTAACACAGATCCCTGACACACGCTGGTTAGTTATTTAATGGTTTCAGCTTAGTTTATTTTCTCTAAAACTTCAGTGCACGGTCGCAGGGATCCGCTGACACAGATCGCTGGCACAGGCTGGTTAGTTATTTAATGGTTTCAACTTAGTTTATTTTCTCTAAAACTTCAGTGCACGGTCGCAGGGATCCGCTGACACAGATCGCTCGCACAGGCTGGTTAGTTATTTAATGGTTTCAACTTAGTTTATTTTCTCTAAAACTTCAGTGCACGGTCGCAGGGATCAGCTGACACAGATCGCTCGCACAGGCTGGTTAGTTATTTAATGGTTTCAGCCAAGTTTATCTAAAACTTCAGTGCACGGTTGCAGGGATCAGCTGACACAGATCGCTGGCACAGGCTGGTTAGTTATTTAATGGTTTCAACTTAGTTTATTGTATCTAAAACTTCAGTGCACGGTCGCAGGGATCCGCTGACACAGATCGCTGGCACAGGCTGGTTAGTTATTTAATGGTTTCAGCTTAGTTTATTTGATCTAAAACTTCAGTGCACGGTTGCAGGGATCAGCTGACACAGATCGCTTTCACAGGCTGGTTAGTTATTTAAATGGTTTCAGGTTAGTTTATTTGATCTAAGACTTCAGTGCATGGTTGCAAAGATCAGCTGACACAGATCCCTGGCACAGGCTGGTTAGTTATTTAATGGTTTCAGCTTACTTTATTTTCTGTAAAACTTCAGTGCACAGTTGCAGGGATCAGCTGACACAGATCGCTGGTTAGTTATTTAATGGTTTCAGCTTTGTTTATTTGATCTACAACTTCAGTCCACGTTCGCAGGGATCAGCTGACACAGATCGCTCGCACAGGCTGGTTAGTTATTTAATGGTTTCAGCTTAGTTTATCTAAAACTTCAGTGCACGATTGCAGGGATCAGCTGACACAGATCGCTGGCACAGGCTGGTTAGTTATTTAATGGTTTCAGCTTAGTTTATTTGATCTAAAACTTCAGTGCACGGTTGCAGGGATCAGCTGACACAGATCGCTGGTACAGGCTGGTTAGTTATTTAATGGTTTCAGGTTAGTTTATTTGATCTAAGACTTCAGTGCACGTTCTCAAAGATCAGCTGAAACAGATCGCTGGCACAGATCCCTTGCACAGGCTGGTTAGTTATTTAATGGTTTCAGCTTTGTTTATTTTATCTAAAACTTCAGTGCACGGTCGCAGGGATCAGCTGACACAGATCGCTGGTTAGTTATTTAATGGTTTCAGCTTTGTTTATTTTATCTAAAACTTCAGTGCACGGTTGCAGGGATCAGCTGACACAGATCGCTGGCACAGGCTGGTTAGTTATTTAATGGTTTCAGCTTAGTTTATTTGATCTAAGACTTCAGTGCACGGTTGCAGGGATCAGCTGACACAGATCGCTGGCACAGGCTGGTTAGTTATTTAATGGTTTCAACTTTGTTTATTTTATCTAAAACTTCAGTGCACGGTCGCAGTGATCAGCTGACACAGATCGCTGGTTAGTTATTTAATGGTTTCAGCTTTGTTTATTTGATCTAAAACTTCATTCCACGTTCGCAGGGATCAGCTGACACAGATCGCTGGCACAGGCTGGTTAGTTATTTAATGGTTTCAGCTTAGTTTATTTGATCTAAAACTTCAGTGCACGGTTGCAGGGATCAGCTGACACAGATCGCTTTCACAGGCTGGTTAGTTATTTAAATGGTTTCAGGTTAGTTTATTTGATCTAAGACTTCAGTGCATGGTTGCAAAGATCAGCTGACACAGATCCCTGGCACAGGCTGGTTAGTTATTTAATGGTTTCAGCTTACTTTATTTTCTGTAAAACTTCAGTGCACGGTTGCAGGGATCAGCTGACACAGATCGCTGGTTAGTTATTTAATGGTTTCAGCTTTGTTTATTTGATCTACAACTTCAGTCCACGTTCGCAGGGATCAGCTGACACAGATCGCTCGCACAGGCTGGTTAGTTATTTAATGGTTTCAGCTTAGTTTATCTAAAACTTCAGTGCACGATTGCAGGGATCAGCTGACACAGATCGCTGGCACAGGCTGGTTAGTTATTTAATGGTTTCAGCTTAGTTTATTTGATCTAAAACTTCAGTGCACGGTTGCAGGGATCAGCTGACACAGATCGCTGGTACAGGCTGGTTAGTTATTTAATGGTTTCAGGTTAGTTTATTTGATCTAAGACTTCAGTGCACGTTCTCAAAGATCAGCTGAAACAGATCGCTGGCACAGATCCCTTGCACAGGCTGGTTAGTTATTTAATGGTTTCAGCTTTGTTTATTTTATCTAAAACTTCAGTGCACGGTCGCAGGGATCAGCTGACACAGATTGCTGGTTAGTTATTTAATGGTTTCAGCTTTGTTTATTTTATCTAAAACTTCAGTGCACGGTTGCAGGGATCAGCTGACACAGATCGCTGGCACAGGCTGGTTAGTTATTTAATGGTTTCAACTTTGTTTATTTTATCTAAAACTTCAGTGCACGGTCGCAGTGATCAGCTGACACAGATCGCTGGTTAGTTATTTAATGGTTTCAGCTTTGTTTATTTGATCTAAAACTTCATTCCACGTTCGCAGGGATCAGCTGACACAGATCGCTGGCACAGGCTGGTTAGTTATTTAATGGTTTCAGGTTAGTTTATTTGATCTAAGACTTCAGGGCATGATCGCAAAGATCAGCTGACACAGATCGCTGGCACAGGCTGGTTAGTTATTTAATGGTTTCAGCTTAGTTTATTTGATCTAAAACTTCAGTGCACGGTTGCAGGGATCAGCTGAAACAGATCGCTGGTACAGGCTGGTTAGTTATTTAATGGTTTCAGGTTAGTTTATTTGATCTAAGACTTCAGTGCACGTTCGCAAAGATCAGCTGAAACAGATCGCTGGCACAGATCCCTTGCACAGGCTGGTTAGTTATTTAATGGTTTCAACTTAGTTTATTTTATCTAAAACTTCAGTGCACGGTCGCAGGGATCAGCTGACACAGATCGCTGGTTAGTTATTTAATGGTTTCAGCTTTGTTTATTTGATCTAAAACTTCAGTCCACGTTCGCAGGGATCAGCTGACACAGATCGCTGGCACAGGCTGGTTAGTTATTTAATGGTTTCAGGTTAGTTTATTTGATCTAAGACTTCAGGGCATGATCGCAAAGATCAGCTGACACAGATCGCTGGCACAGGCTGGTTAGTTATTTAATGGTTTCAGCTTAGTTTATTTGATCTAAAACTTCAGTGCACGGTTGCAGGGATCAGCTGACACAGATCCCTGGCACAGGCTGGTTAGTTATTTAATGGTTTCAACTTAGTTTATTTTATCTAAAACTTCAGTGCACGGTCGCAGGGATCCGCTGACACAGATCGCTGGCACAGGCTGGTTAGTTATTTAATGGTTTCAGCTCAGTTTATCTAAAACTTCAGTGCACAGTTGCAGGGATCAGATGACAAAGATAGCTGGCACAGGGTGGTTAGTTATTTAATGGTTTCAGCTCAGTTTATCTAAAACTTCAGTGCACAGTTGCAGGGATCAGCTGACACAGATCGCTGGCACAGGCTGGTTAGTTATTTAATGGTTTAGGTTTGGTTTATTTAATCTAAAACTTCAGTGCACGGTTGCAGGGATCAGCTGACACAGAATCGCTGGCACAGGCTGGTTAGTTATTTAATGGTTTAGGTTTGGTTTATTTAATCTAAAACTTCAGTGCACGATTGCAGGGATCAGCTGACACAGATCGCTGGCACAGGCTGGTTAGTTATTTAATGGTTTAGGTTTGGTTTATTTAATCTAAAACTTCAGTGCACGGTTGCAGGGATCAGCTGACACAGATCGCTGGCACAGGCTGGTTAGTTATTTAATGGTTTAGGTTTGGTTTATTTAATCTAAAACTTCAGTGCACGGTTGCAGGGATCCGCTGACACAGATCGCTGGCACAGGCTGGTTAGTTATTTAATGGTTTCAGCTAAGTTTATTTTCTCTAAAACTTCAGTGCACGGTGCAGGGATCCGCTGACACAGATCGCTGGCACAGGCTGGTTAGTTATTTAATGGTTTCAGCTAAGTTTATTTTCTGTAAAACTTCAGTGCACGGTCGCAGGGATCCGCTGACACAGATCGCTGGTTAGTTATTTAATGGTTTCAGCTTAGTTTATTTGATCCAAAACTTCAGTGCACGGTTGCAGGGATCAGCTGACACAGATCGCTGGCACAGGCTCGTTAGTTATTTAATGGTTTCAGCTTAGTTTATTTGATGTTAGACTTCAGTGCACGTTCGCAGGGATCAGCTGACACAGATCTCTGGCACAGCCTGGTTAGTTATTTAATGGTTTCAACTTAGTTTATTTGATCTAAGACGTAAGTGCACGGTTGCAGGGATCAGCTGACACAGATCGCTGGCACAGGCTGGTTAGTTATTTAATGGTTTTAACTTAGTTTATTTGATCTAAAACTTCAGTGCACGATTGCAGGGATCAGCTGAAACAGATCGCTGGTACAGGCTGGTTAGTTATTTAATGGTTTCAGCCAAGTTTATCTAAAACTTCAGTGCACGGTTGCAGGGATCAGCTGACACAGATCCCTGGCACAGGCTGGTTAGTTATTTAATGGTTTCAAATTAGTTTATTTTCTCTAAAAATTCAGTGCATGGTCGCAAAGATCAGCTGACACAGATCGCTGGCACAGGCTGGTTAGTTATTTAATGGTTTCAGCTTAGTTTATTTGATCTAAAACTTCAGTGCACGGTTGCAGGGATCAGCTGACACAGATCCCTGGCACAGGCTGGTTGGTTATTTAATGGTTTCAGCCAAGTTTATCTAAAACTTCAGTGCATGGTCGCAAAGATCAGCTGACACAGATCCCTGGCACAGGCTGGTTAGTTATTTAATGGTTTCAGCTTACTTTATTTTCTGTAAAACTTCAGTGCACAGTTGCAGGGATCAGCTAACACAGATCCCTGACACACGCTGGTTAGTTATTTAATGGTTTCAACTTAGTTTATTTTCTCTAAAACTTCAGTGCACGGTCGCAGGGATCAGCTGACACAGATCGCTGGTTAGTTATTTAATGGTTTCAGCTTAGTTTATTTGATCTAAAACTTCAGTGCACGGTCGCAAAGATCAGCTGACACAGATCGCTCGCACAGGCTGGTTAGTTATTTAATGGTTTCAGGTTAGTTTATTTGATCTAAGACTTCAGTGCATGGTCGCAAAGATCAGCTGACACAGATCCCTGGCACAGGCTGGTTAGTTATTTAATTGTTTCAGCTTACTTTATTTTCTGTAAAACTTCAGTGCACAGTTGCAGGGATCAGCTAACACAGATCCCTGACACACGCTGGTTAGTTATTTAATGGTTTCAGCTTAGTTTATTTGATCTAAAACTTCAGTGCACGGTTGCAGGGATCAGCTGACACAGATCGCTCGCACAGGCTGGTTGGTTATTTAATGGTTTCAGCTTAGTTTATTTGATCTAAGACTTCAGTGCACGTTCGCAAAGATCAGCTGAAACAGATCGCTGGCACAGATCCCTTGCACAGGCTGGTTAGTTATTTAATGGTTTCAGCTTAGTTTATTTTATCTTAAACTTCAGTGCACGGTCGCAGGGATCCGCTGACATAGATCGCTGGTTAGTTATTTAATGGTTTCAGCTTAGTTTATTTTATCTAAAACTTCAGTGCACGGTCGCAGGGATCCGCTGACACAGATCGCTGGTTAGTTATTTAATGGTTTCAGCTTAGTTTATTTGATCTAAAACTTCAGTGCACGGTTGCAGGGATCCGCTGACACAGATCCCTGGCACAGGCTGGTTAGTTATTTAATGGTTTCAGCTTAGTTTATTTGATCTAAAACTTCAGTGCACGGTTGCAGGGATCAGCTGACACAGATCGCTGTCACAGGCTGGTTAGTTATTTAAATGGTTTCAGGTTAGTTTATTTGATCTAAAACTTCAGTGCACGGTTGCAGGGATCAGCTGAAACAGATCGCTGGTACAGGCTGGTTAGTTATTTAATGGTTTCAGCCAAGTTTATCTAAAACTTCAGTGCACGGTTGCAGGGATCAGCTGACACAGATCCCTTGCACAGGCTGGTTTTGTTATTTAATGGTTTCAACTTAGTTTATTTGATCTAAAACTTCCGTGCACGGTCGCAGGGATCCGCTGACACAGATCGCTGGCACAGGCTGGTTAGTTATTTAATGGTTTCAGCTTAGTTTATTTGATCTAAAACTTCAGTGCACGGTTGCAGGGATCAGCTGACACAGATCGCTGTCACAGGCTGGTTAGTTATTTAAATGGTTTCAGGTTAGTTTATTTGATCTAAGACTTCAGTGCATGGTTGCAAAGATCAGCTGACACAGATCCCTGGCACAGGCTGGTTAGTTATTTAATGGTTTCAGCTTACTTTATTTTCTGTAAAACTTCCGTGCACGGTCGCAGGGATCCGCTGACACAGATCGCTGGCACAGGCTGGTTAGTTATTTAATGGTTTCAGGTTAGTTTATTTGATCTAAGACTTCAGTGCACGTTCGCAAAGATCAGCTGAAACAGATCGCTGGCACAGATCCCTTGCACAGGCTGGTTAGTTATTTAATGGTTTCAGCTTAGTTTATTTTATCTAAAACTTCAGTCCACGGTCGCAGGGATCAGCTGACACAGATCGCTGGTTAGTTATTTAATGGTTTCAGCTTTGTTTATTTGATCTAAAACTTCAGTCCACGTTCGCAGGGATCAGCTGACACAGATCGCTGGCACAGGCTGGTCAGTTATTTAGTGGTTTCAGCTTAGTTTATTTTATCTTAAACTTCAGTGCACGGTCGCAGGGATCAGCTGACACAGATCGCTGGCACAGGCTGGTTAGTTATTTCGTGGTTTCAGCTTAGTTTATTTTGATCTAAGACTTCAGTGCACATTCGCAAAGATCAGCTGAAACAGATCG
Source organism: Rhamphochromis sp. 'chilingali' (assembly GCF_963969265.1). Classification (NCBI taxonomy): domain Eukaryota; kingdom Metazoa; phylum Chordata; class Actinopteri; order Cichliformes; family Cichlidae; genus Rhamphochromis; species Rhamphochromis sp. 'chilingali'. Next base: position 18,430,410 of record NC_137929.1, read on the forward strand.
CTGGCACAGGCTGGTTAGTTATTTAATTGTTTCAGCTTAGTTTATCTAAAACTTCAGTGCACGGTTGCAGGGATCAGCTGACACAGATCGTTGGCACAGGCTGGTTAGTTATTTAATGGTTTCAACTTAGTTTATCTAAAACTTCAGTGCACGGTTGCAGGAATCAGCTGACACAGATCGCTGGCACAGGCTGGTTAGTTATTTAATGGTTTCGGTTTGGTTTATTTTATCTAAAACTTCAGTGCACGGTTGCAGGGATCAGCTGACACAGATCGCTGGCACAGGCTGGTTAGTTATTTAATGGTTTCAGCTTAGTTTATCTAAAACTTCAGTGCACGGTTGCAGAGATCAGCTGACACAGATCCCTGGCACAGGCTGGTTAGTTATTTAATGGTTTTAACTTAGTTTATTTGATCTAAAACTTCAGTGCACGATTGCAGGGATCAGCTGACACAGATCGCTGGCACAGGCTGGTTAGTTGTTTAGTGGTTTCAGCTTAGTTTATTTGATCTAAAACTTCAGTGCACGGTTGCAGGGATCAGCTGACACAGATCGCTCGCACAGGCTGGTTGGTTATTTAATGGTTTCAGGTTAGTTTATTTGATCTAAGACTTCAGTGCACGTTCGCAAAGATCAGCTGAAACAGATCGCTGGCACAGATCCCTTGCACAGGCTGGTTAGTTATTTAATGGTTTCAACTTAGTTTATTTTATCTTAAACTTCAGTGCACGGTCGCAGGGATCCGCTGACACAGATCGCTGGTTAGTTATTTAATGGTTTCAGCTTAGTTTATTTTATCTAAAACTTCAGTGCACGGTCGCAGGGATCAGCTGACACAGATCGCTGGTTAGTTATTTAATGGTTTCAGCTTTGTTTATTTGATCTAAAACTTCAGTCCACGTTCGCAGGGATCAGCTGACCCAGATCGCTGGCACAGGCTGGTTAGTTATTTAATGGTTTCAGGTTAGTTTATTTGATCTAAAACTTCAGTGCACGGTTGCAGGGATCAGCTGACACAGATCGCTGTCACAGGCTGGTTAGTTATTTAAATGGTTTCAGGTTAGTTTATTTGATCTAAAACTTCAGTGCACGGTTGCAGGGATCAGCTGACACAGATCGCTGTCACAGGCTGGTTAGTTATTTAAATGGTTTCAACTTAGGTTATCATAAAAAACTTCAGTGCACGGTTGCAGGAATCAGCTGAAACAGATCGCTGGCACAGGCTGGTTAGTTATTTAATGGTTTCAGCTTAGTTTATCTAAAACTTCAGTGCACGGTTGCAGGGATCAGCTGACACAGATCGTTGGCACAGGCTGGTTAGTTATTTAATGGTTTCAACTTAGTTTATCTAAAACTTCAGTGCACGGTTGCAGGAATCAGCTGACACAGATCGCTGGCACAGGCTGGTTAGTTATTTAATGGTTTCGGTTTGGTTTATTTTATCTAAAACTTCAGTGCACGGTTGCAGGGATCAGCTGACACAGATCGCTGGCACAGGCTGGCTAGTTATTTTTTATTGTTTTCGATTTGGTTTATTTTATCTAAAACTTCAGTGCACGGTTGCAGGGATCAGCTGACACAGATCGCTGGCACAGGCTGGTTAGTTATTTAATGGTTTCAGCTTAGTTTATCTAAAACTTCAGTGCACGGTTGCAGGGATCAGCTGACACAGATCCCTGGTACAGGCTGGTTAGTTATTTAATGGTTTTAACTTAGTTTATTTGATCTAAAACTTCAGTGCACGATTGCAGGGATCAGCTGAAACAGATCGCTGGTACAGGCTGGTTAGTTATTTAATGGTTTCAGCCTAGTTTATCTAAAACTTCAGTGCGCGGTTGCAGGGATCAGCTGACACAGATCCCTTGCACAGGCTGGTTAGTTATTTAATGGTTTCAACTTAGTTTATTTTATCTAAAACTTCAGTGCACGGTCGCAGGGATCCGCTGACACAGATCGCTGGCACAGGCTGGTTAGTTATTGAATGGTTTCAGCTTAGTTTATTTGATCTAAAACTTCAGTGCACGGTTGCAGGGATCAGCTGACACAGATTCCTGGCACAGGCTGGTTAGTTATTTAATGGTTTCAGCTTAGTTTATTTTATCTAAAACTTCAGTGCACGGTCGCAGGGATCAGCTGACACAGATCGCTGGCACAGGCTGGTTAGTTATTTAATGGTTTCAGCTTAGTTTATTTGATCTAAAACTTCAGTGCACGGTCGCAGTGATCAGCTGACACAGATCGCTGGTTAGTTATTTAATGGTTTCAGCTTAGTTTATTTGATCTAAGACTTCAGTGCACGGTTGCAGGGATCAGCTGACACAGATCGCTGGTTAGTTATTTAATGGTTTCAGCTTTGTTTATTTGATCTAAAACTTCAGTCCACGTTCGCAGGGATCAGCTGACACAGATCTCTGGCACAGGCTGGTTAGTTATTTAATGGTTTCAGCTTAGTTTATTTGATCTAAAACTTCAGTGCACGGTTGCAGGGATCAGCTGACACAGATCGCTGGCACAGGCTGGTTAGTTATTTAATGGTTTCAGCTTAGTTTATTTGATCTAAGACGTAAGTGCACGGTTGCAGAGATCAGCTGACACAGATCGCTGGCACAGGCTGGTTAGTTATTTAATGGTTTCAGCTTAGTTTATCTAAAACTTCAGTGCACGGTTGCAGGGATCAGCTGACACAGATCCCTGGTACAGGCTGGTTAGTTATTTAATGGTTTTAACTTAGTTTATTTGATCTAAAACTTCAGTGCACGATTGCAGGGATCAGCTGAAACAGATCGCTGGTACAGGCTGGTTAGTTATTTAATGGTTTCAGCCTAGTTTATCTAAAACTTCAGTGCGCGGTTGCAGGGATCAGCTGACACAGATCCCTTGCACAGGCTGGTTAGTTATTTAATGGTTTCAACTTAGTTTATTTTATCTAAAACTTCAGTGCACGGTCGCAGGGATCCGCTGACACAGATCGCTGGCACAGGCTGGTTAGTTATTGAATGGTTTCAGCTTAGTTTATTTGATCTAAAACTTCAGTGCACGGTTGCAGGGATCAGCTGACACAGATTCCTGGCACAGGCTGGTTAGTTATTTAATGGTTTCAGCTTAGTTTATTTTATCTAAAACTTCAGTGCACGGTCGCAGGGATCAGCTGACACAGATCGCTGGCACAGGCTGGTTAGTTATTTAATGGTTTCAGCTTAGTTTATTTGATCTAAAACTTCAGTGCACGGTCGCAGTGATCAGCTGACACAGATCGCTGGTTAGTTATTTAATGGTTTCAGCTTAGTTTATTTGATCTAAGACTTCAGTGCACGGTTGCAGGGATCAGCTGACACAGATCGCTGGTTAGTTATTTAATGGTTTCAGCTTTGTTTATTTGATCTAAAACTTCAGTCCACGTTCGCAGGGATCAGCTGACACAGATCTCTGGCACAGGCTGGTTAGTTATTTAATGGTTTCAGCTTAGTTTATTTGATCTAAAACTTCAGTGCACGGTTGCAGGGATCAGCTGACACAGATCGCTGGCACAGGCTGGTTAGTTATTTAATGGTTTCAGCTTAGTTTATTTGATCTAAGACGTAAGTGCACGGTTGCAGAGATCAGCTGACACAGATCGCTGGCACAGGCTGGTTAGTTATTTAATGGTTTCAGCTTAGTTTATTTGATCTAAAACTTCAGTGCACGGTTGCAGGGATCAGCTGACACAGATCGCTGTCACAGGCTGGTTAGTTATTTAAATGGTTTCAACTTAGTTTATCATAAAAAACTTCAGTGCACGGTTGCAGGAATCAGCTGAAACAGATCGCTGGCACAGGCTGGTTAGTTATTTAATGGTTTCAGCTTAGTTTATCTAAAACTTCAGTGCACGGTTGCAGGGATCAGCTGACACAGATCGTTGGCACAGGCTGGTTAGTTATTTAATGGTTTCAACTTAGTTTATCTAAAACTTCAGTGCACGGTTGCAGGAATCAGCTGACACAGATCGCTGGCACAGGCTGGTTAGTTATTTAATGGTTTCGGTTTGGTTTATTTTATCTAAAACTTCAGTGCACGGTTGCAGGGATCAGCTGACACAGATCGCTGGCACAGGCTGGTTAGTTATTTAATGGTTTCAGCTTAGTTTATCTAAAACTTCAGTGCACGGTTGCAGGGATCAGCTGAAACAGATCGCTGGTACAGGCTGGTTAGTTATTTAATGGTTTCAGCCAAGTTTATCTAAAACTTCAGTGCACGGTTGCAGGGATCAGCTGACACAGATCCCTGGCACAGGCTGGCTAGTTATTTAATGGTTTCAGCTTAGTTTATCTAAAACTTCAGTGCACGGTTGCAGGAATCAGCTGACACAGATCGCTGGCACAGGCTGGCTAGTTATTTAATGGTTTTAACTTAGTTTATTTGATCTAAAACTTCAGTGCACGATTGCAGGGATCAGCTGAAACAGATCGCTGGTACAGGCTGGTTAGTTATTTAATGGTTTCAGCCAAGTTTATCTAAAACTTCAGTGCGCGGTTGCAGGGATCAGCTGACACAGATCCCTTGCACAGGCTGGTTAGTTATTTAATGGTTTCAGCTTTGTTTATTTGATCTAAAACTTCAGTCCACGTTCGCAGGGATCAGCTGATACAGATCTCTGGCACAGGCTGATTGGTTATTTAATGGTTTCAGCTTAGTTTATTTGATCTAAAACTTCAGTGCACGGTTGCAGGGATCAGCTGACACAGATCGCTGGCACAGGCTGGTTAGTTATTTAATGGTTTCAGCTTAGTTTATTTGATCTAAGACGTAAGTGCACGGTTGCAGAGATCAGCTGACACAGATCGCTGGCACAGGCTGGTTAGTTATTTAATGGTTTCAGCTTAGTTTATTTGATCTAAAACTTCAGTGCACGGTTGCAGGGATCAGCTGACACAGATCGCTGTCACAGGCTGGTTAGTTATTTAAATGGTTTCAACTTAGTTTATCATAAAAAACTTCAGTGCACGGTTGCAGGAATCAGCTGAAACAGATCGCTGGCACAGGCTGGTTAGTTATTTAATGGTTTCAGCTTAGTTTATCTAAAACTTCAGTGCACGGTTGCAGGGATCAGCTGACACAGATCGTTGGCACAGGCTGGTTAGTTATTTAATGGTTTCAACTTAGTTTATCTAAAACTTCAGTGCACGGTTGCAGGAATCAGCTGACACAGATCGCTGGCACAGGCTGGTTAGTTATTTAATGGTTTCGGTTTGGTTTATTTTATCTAAAACTTCAGTGCACGGTTGCAGGGATCAGCTGACACAGATCGCTGGCACAGGCTGGTTAGTTATTTAATGGTTTCAGCTTAGTTTATCTAAAACTTCAGTGCACGGTTGCAGGGATCAGATGAAACAGATCCCTGGCACAGGCTGGCTAGTTATTTAATGGTTTCAGCTTAGTTTATCTAAAACTTCAGTGCACGGTTGCAGGGATCAGCTGACACAGATCCCTGGCACAGGCTGGCTAGTTATTTAATGGTTTCGGTTTGGTTTATTTTATCTAAAACTTCAGTGCACGGTTGCAGGGATCAGCTGACACAGATCGCTGGCACAGGCTGGTTAGTTATTTAATGGTTTCAGCTTAGTTTATCTAAAACTTCAGTGCACGGTTGCAGGGATCAGCTGAAACAGATCGCTGGTACAGGCTGGTTAGTTATTTAATGGTTTCAGCCAAGTTTATCTAAAACTTCAGTGCACGGTTGCAGGGATCAGCTGACACAGATCCCTGGCACAGGCTGGCTAGTTATTTAATGGTTTCAGCTTAGTTTATCTAAAACTTCAGTGCACGGTTGCAGGAATCAGCTGACACAGATCGCTGGCACAGGCTGGCTAGTTATTTAATGGTTTTAACTTAGTTTATTTGATCTAAAACTTCAGTGCACGATTGCAGGGATCAGCTGAAACAGATCGCTGGTACAGGCTGGTTAGTTATTTAATGGTTTCAGCCAAGTTTATCTAAAACTTCAGTGCGCGGTTGCAGGGATCAGCTGACACAGATCCCTTGCACAGGCTGGTTAGTTATTTAATGGTTTCAACTTAGTTTATTTGATCTAAAACTTCAGTGCACGGTTGCAGGGATCAGCTGACACAGATCGCTGTCACAGGCTGGTTAGTTATTTAAATGGTTTCAGGTTAGTTTATTTGATCTAAGACTTCAGTGCATGGTCGCAAAGATCAGCTGACACAGATCCCTGACACACGCTGGTTAGTTATTTAATGGTTTCAACTTAGTTTATTTTCTCTAAAACTTCAGTGCACGGTTGCAGGGATCAGCTGACACAGATCGCTGGTTAGTTATTTAATGGTTTCAACTTAGTTTATTTTCTCTAAAACTTCAGTGCACGGTTGCAGGGATCAGCTGACACAGATCGCTGTCACAGGCTGGTTAGTTATTTAAATGGTTTCAGCTTAGTTTATTTGATCTAAAACTTCAGTGCACGGTTGCAGGGATCAGCTGACACAGATCGCTGGCACAGGCTGGTTAGTTATTTAGTGGTTTCAGCTTAGTTTATTTGATCTAAAACTTCAGTCCACGTTCGCAGGGATCAGCTGACACAGATCTCTGGCACAGCCTGGTTGGTTATTTAATGGTTTCAGCTTAGTTTATTTGATCTAAAACTTCAGTGCACGGTTGCAGGGATCAGCTGACACAGATCGCTCGCACAGGCTGGTTGGTTATTTAATGGTTTCAGGTTAGTTTACTTGATCTAAGACTTCAGTGCACGTTCGCAAAGATCAGCTGAAACAGATCGCTGGCACAGATCCCTTGCACAGGCTGGTTAGTTATTTAATGGTTTCAACTTAGTTTATTTTATCTTAAACTTCAGTGCACGGTCGCAGGGATCCGCTCACACAGATCGCTGGTTAGTTATTTAATGGTTTCAGCTTAGTTTATTTTATCTAAAACTTCAGTGCACGGTCGCAGGGATCAGCTGACACAGATCGCTGGTTAGTTATTTAATGGTTTCAGCTTTGTTTATTTGATCTAAGACGTAAGTGCACGGTTGCAGGGATCAGCTGACACAGATCGCTGGCACAGGCTGGTTAGTTATTTAATGGTTTCAGCTTAGTTTATTTGATCTAAGACGTAAGTGCACGGTTGCAGGGATCAGCTGACACAGATCGCTGGCACAGGCTGGTTAGTTATTTAATGGTTTCAGGTTAGTTTATTTGATCTAAGACTTCAGGGCATGATCGCAAAGATCAGCTGACACAGATCGCTGGCACAGGCTGGTTAGTTATTTAATGGTTTCAGCTTAGTTTATCTAAAACTTCAGTGCACGATTGCAGGGATCAGCTGACACAGATCGCTGGCACAGGCTGGTTAGTTATTTAATGGTTTCAGCTTAGTTTATTTGATCTAAAACTTCAGTGCACGATTGCAGGGATCAGCTGAAACAGATCGCTGGTACAGGCTGGTTAGTTATTTAATGGTTTCAGCTTAGTTTATCTAAAACTTCAGTGCACGGTTGCAGGGATCAGCTGAAACAGATCGCTGGTACAGGCTGGTTAGTTATTTAATGGTTTCAGGTTAATTTATTTGATCTAAGACTTCAGTGCACGTTCGCAAAGATCAGCTGAAACAGATCGCTGGCACAGATCCCTTGCACAGGCTGGTTAGTTATTTAATGGTTTCAATTTAGTTTATTTTATCTTAAACTTCAGTACACGGTCGCAGGGATCCGCTGACACAGATCGCTGGTTAGTTATTTAATGGTTTCAGCTTAGTTTATTTTATCTAAAACTTCAGTGCACGGTCGCAGGGATCAGCTGACACAGATTGCTGGTTAGTTATTTAATGGTTTCAGCTTTGTTTATTTGATCTAAAACTTCAGTCCACGTTCGCAGGGATCAGCTGACACAGATCGCTGGCACAGGCTGGTTAGTTATTTAATGGTTTCAGCTTAGTTTATCTAAAACTTCAGTGCACGGTTGCAGGGATCAGCTGACACAGATCGCTGGTACAGGCTGATTAGTTATTTAATGGTTTTAGCCAAGTTTATCTAAAACTTCAGTGCACGGTCGCAGGGATCAGCTGACACAGATCGCTGGTTAGTTATTTAATGGTTTCAGCTTTGTTTATTTGATCTAAAACTTCAGTCCACGTTTGCAGGGATCAGCTGACACAGATCGCTGGCACAGGCTGGTTGGTTATTTAATGTTTTCAGCTTAGTTTATTTTATCTTAAACTTCAGTGCACGGTCGCAGGGATCAGCTGACACAGATCGCTGGTTAGTTATTTCGTGGTTTCAGCTTAGTTTATTTTGATCTAAGACTTCAGTGCACATTCGCAAAGATCAGCTGAAACAGATCGCTGGCACAGGCTGGTTAGTTATTTAATTGTTTCAGCTTAGTTTATCTAAAACTTCAGTGCACGGTTGCAGGGATCAGCTGACACAGATCGTTGGCACAGGCTGGTTAGTTATTTAATGGTTTCAACTTAGTTTATCTAAAACTTCAGTGCACGGTTGCAGGAATCAGCTGACACAGATCGCTGGCACAGGCTGGTTAGTTATTTAATGGTTTCGGTTTGGTTTATTTTATCTAAAACTTCAGTGCACGGTTGCAGGGATCAGCTGACACAGATCGCTGGCACAGGCTGGTTAGTTATTTAATGGTTTCAGCTTAGTTTATCTAAAACTTCAGTGCACGGTTGCAGGGATCAGATGAAACAGATCGCTGGCACAGGCTGGCTAGTTATTTAATGGTTTCAGCTTAGTTTATCTAAAACTTCAGTGCACGGTTGCAGGGATCAGCTGACACAGATCCCTTGCACAGGCTGGTTAGTTATTTAATGGTTTTAACTTAGTTTATTTGATCTAAAACTTCAGTGCACGATTGCAGGGATCAGCTGAAACAGATCGCTGGCACAGGCTGGCTAGTTATTTAATGGTTTCAGCCAAGTTTATCTAAAACTTCAGTGCGCGGTTGCAGGGATCAGCTGACACAGATCCCTTGCACAGGCTGGTTAGTTATTTAATGGTTTCAACTTAGTTTATTTTATCTAAAACTTCAGTGCACGGTCGCAGGGATCCGCTGACACAGATCGCTGGCACAGGCTGGTTAGTTATTTAAATGGTTTCAGGTTAGTTTATTTGATCTAAGACTTCAGTGCATGGTCGCAAAGATCAGCTGACACAGATCCCTGGCACAGGCTGGTTAGTTATTTAGTGGTTTCAACTTAGTTTATTTTCTCTAAAACTTCAGTGCACGGTCGCAGGGATCAGCTGACACAGATCGCTGGTTAGTTATTTAATGGTTTCAGCTTAGTTTATTTGATCTAAGACGTAAGTGCACGGTTGCAGGGATCAGCTGACACAGATCGCTGGCACAGGCTGGTTAGTTATTTAATGGTTTCAGCTTAGTTTATTTGATCTAAAACTTCAGTGCACGGTTGCAGGGATCAGCTGACACAGATCGCTGGCACAGGCTGGCTAGTTATTTAATGGTTTCGGTTTGGTTTATTTTATCTAAAACTTCAGTGCACGGTTGCAGGGATCAGCTGACACAGATCGCTGGCACAGGCTGGTTAGTTATTTAATGGTTTCAGCTTAGTTTATCTAAAACTTCAGTGCACGGTTGCAGGGATCAGCTGAAACAGATCGCTGGTACAGGCTGGTTAGTTATTTAATGGCTTCAGCCAAGTTTATCTAAAACGTCAGTGCACGGTTGCAGGGATCAGCTGACACAGATCCCTGGCACAGGCTGGCTAGTTATTTAATGGTTTCAGCTTAGTTTATCTAAAACTTCAGTGCACGGTTGCAGGAATCAGCTGACACAGATCGCTGGCACAGGCTGTTTAGTTATTTAATGGTTTCGGTTTGGTTTATTTTATCTAAAACTTCAGTGCACGGTTGCAGGGATCAGCTGACACAGATCGCTGGCACAGGCTGGTTAGTTATTTAATGGTTTCAGCTTAGTTTATCTAAAACTTCAGTGCACGGTTGCAGGGATCAGCTGAAACAGATCCCTTTCACAGGCTGGTTAGTTATTTAATGGTTTCAACTTAGTTTATCTAAAACTTCAGTGCACGGTCGCAGTGATCAGCTGACACAGATCGCTGGTTAGTTATTTAATGGTTTCAGCTTTGTTTATTTGATCTAAAACTTCAGTCCACGTTCGCAGGGATCAGCTGACACAGATCTCTGGCACAGGCTGATTGGTTATTTAATGGTTTCAGCTTAGTTTATTTGATCTAAAACTTCAGTGCACGGTTGCAGGGATCAGCTGACACAGATCGCTGGCACAGGCTGGTTAGTTATTTAATGGTTTCAGCTTAGTTTATTTGATCTAAGACGTAAGTGCACGGTTGCAGAGATCAGCTGACACAGATCGCTGGCACAGGCTGGTTAGTTATTTAATGGTTTCAGCTTAGTTTATTTGATCTAAAACTTCAGTGCACGGTTGCAGGGATCAGCTGACACAGATCGCTGTCACAGGCTGGTTAGTTATTTAAATGGTTTCAACTTAGTTTATCATAAAAAACTTCAGTGCACGGTTGCAGGAATCAGCTGAAACAGATCGCTGGTGTTATGATATTTTGATACCACGGTTAGCATTTACAGAAGATTGTTTTATACAGGAAAACTGTTACTCAATAAGGTCCATCTACTAGTTGTTTTTCTCTTTCTCTCTGACCCAAGAATTAATGTGTAAGACTCACAAGCTGGTACCCCAAGGTCGAAAACACCACAGAGACGAGACCACTTCCTTACTCCCATCCTCCCTTCCTTATCTCTTAGAAAAAGGCTCGTTAAAGGCCAGGTGGTTTGTTTCAGAATTCACTAATGAAAGAACTCTGTATTCTATGTCTAGGAGTGTATTTTGCTGGGATGATCATAAATTGTAGCTGAACTGATAAACTACACACAGGATACTTCTTTGCTCACAAGGCAGGAAGACGTTTCCTTATTTGGTCTGTACCGGTTTGAACTGAGAACTTGCTGACACACGAACCTTTTTTTTCTCTATATAAGCTGTTATGTACTAAATAAACCTTTGAGTCGATTGGGAAGGCAACCTAAAGCAGTCTCTGTTTTCTTGTTCTCCCAAGCTGCTCCCGAGCTCGTACTAACACGCTGAATGGCATACCTGAGTGTTACTTTAAATAATTAGGAATCTTAGAAGGAAAGGACAAAACTCTGCTTATCGCTCACGCCACGGAGGAAACCCGGGACGGCAATTTCCTTCAGCTGGCACAGGCTGGTTAGTTATTTAATGGTTTCAGCTTAGTTTATCTAAAACTTCAGTGCACGGTTGCAGGGATCAGCTGACACAGATCGTTGGCACAGGCTGGTTAGTTATTTAATGGTTTCAACTTAGTTTATCTAAAACTTCAGTGCACGGTTGCAGGAATCAGCTGACACAGATCGCTGGCACAGGCTGGTTAGTTATTTAATGGTTTCGGTTTGGTTTATTTTATCTAAAACTTCAGTGTACGGTTGCAGGGATCAGCTGACACAGATCGCTGGCACAGGCTGGTTAGTTATTTAATGGTTTCAGCTTAGTTTATCTAAAACTTCAGTGCACGGTTGCAGGGATCAGATGAAACAGATCCCTGGCACAGGCTGGCTAGTTATTTAATGGTTTCAGCTTAGTTTATCTAAAACTTCAGTGCACGGTTGCAGGGATCAGCTGACACAGATCCCTGGCACAGGCTGGCTAGTTATTTAATGGTTTCAGCTTAGTTTATCTAAAACTTCAGTGCACGGTTGCAGGAATCAGCTGACACAGATCGCTGGCACAGGCTGGTTAGTTATTTAATGGTTTCGGTTTGGTTTATTTTATCTAAAACTTCAGTGCACGGTTGGAGGGATCAGCTGACACAGATCGCTGGCACAGGCTGGTTAGTTATTTAATGGTTTCAGCTTAGTTTATCTAAAACTTCAGTGCACGGTTGCAGGGATCAGCTGAAACAGATCGCTGGTACAGGCTGGTTAGTCATTTAATGGTTTCAGCCAAGTTTATCTAAAACTTCAGTGCACGGTTGCAGGAATCAGCTGACACAGATCCCTGGCACAGGCTGGCTAGTTATTTAATGGTTTTAACTTAGTTTATTTGATCTAAAACTTCAGTGCACGATTGCAGGGATCAGCTGAAACAGATCGCTGGTACAGGCTGGTTAGTTATTTAATGGTTTCAGCCAAGTTTATCTAAAACTTCAGTGCGCGGTTGCAGGGATCAGCTGACACAGATCGCTGGCACAGGCTGGTTAGTTATTTAATGGTTTCAACTTAGTTTATTTTATCTAAAACTTCAGTGCACGGTCGCAGGGATCCGCTGACACAGATCGCTGGCACAGGCTGGTTAGTTATTTAATGGTTTCAGCTTAGTTTATTTGATCTAAAACTTCAGTGCACGGTTGCAGGGATCAGCTGACACAGATCGCTGTCACAGGCTGGTTAGTTATTTAAATGGTTTCAGGTTAGTTTATTTGATCTAAGACTTCAGTGCATGGTCGCAAAGATCAGCTGACACAGATCCCTGACACACGCTGGTTAGTTATTTAATGGTTTCAACTTAGTTTATTTTCTCTAAAACTTCAGTGCACGGTTGCAGGGATCAGCTGACACAGATCGCTGGTTAGTTATTTAATGGTTTCAACTTAGTTTATTTTCTCTAAAACTTCAGTGCACGGTTGCAGGGATCAGCTGACACAGATCGCTGGCACAGGCTGATTGGTTATTTAATGGTTTCAGCTTAGTTTATTTGATCTAAAACTTCAGTGCACGGTTGCAGGGATCAGCTGACACAGATCGCTGGCACAGGCTGGTTAGTTATTTAATGGTTTCAGCTTAGTTTATTTGATCTAAGACGTAAGTGCACGGTTGCAGAGATCAGCTGACACAGATCGCTGGCACAGGCTGGTTAGTTATTTAATGGTTTCAGCTTAGTTTATTTGATCTAAAACTTCAGTGCACGGTTGCAGGGATCAGCTGACACAGATCGCTGTCACAGGCTGGTTAGTTATTTAAATGGTTTCAACTTAGTTTATCATAAAAAACTTCAGTGCACGGTTGCAGGAATCAGCTGAAACAGATCGCTGGCACAGGCTGGTTAGTTATTTAATGGTTTCGGTTTGGTTTATTTTATCTAAAACTTCAGTGCACGGTTGCAGGGATCAGCTGACACAGATCGCTGGCACAGGCTGGTTAGTTATTTAATGGTTTCAGCTTAGTTTCTTTTCTCTAAAAATTCAGTGCACGGTTGCAGGGATCCGCTGACACAGATCGCTCGCACAGGCTGGTTAGTTATTTAATGGTTTCAGCTTAGTTTATTTTCTCTAAAAATTTAGTGCACGGTTGCAGGGATCCGCTGACACAGATCGCTGGCACAGGCTGGTTAGTTATTTAATGGTTTCAGCTTAGTTTATTTTCTGTAAAACTTCAGTGCACAGTTGCAGGGATCAGCTAACACAGATCCCTGACACACGCTGGTTAGTTATTTAATGGTTTCAACTTAGTTTATTTTCTCTAAAAATTCAGTGCACGGTTGCAGGGATCCGCTGACACAGATCGCTGGCACAGGCTGGTTAGTTATTTAATGGTTTCAGCTAAGTTTATTTTCTCTAAAACTTCAGTGCACGGTTGCAGGGATCAGCTGACACAGAGCGCTGGCACAGGCTGGTTAGTTATTTAATGGTTTCAGCTTAGTTTATTTGATCTAAAACTTCAGTGCACGGTTGCAGGGATCAGCTGACACAGATCCCTGGCACAGGCTGGTTAGTTATTTAATGGTTTCAGCTTAGTTTATTTGATCTAAAACTTCAGTGCACGATTGCAGGGATCAGCTGAAACAGATCGCTGGTACAGGCTGGTTAGTTATTTAATGGTTTCAGCGAAGTTTATCTAAAACTTCAGTGCACGGTTGCAGGGATCAGCTGAAACAGATCGCTGGTACAGGCTGGTTAGTTATTTAATGGTTTCAGCCAAGTTTATCTAAAACTTCAGTGCACGGTTGCAGGGATCAGCTGACACAGATCGCTGGTACAGGCTGGTTAGTTATTTAATGGTTTCAACTTAGTTTATTTTATCTTAAACTTCAGTGCACGGTCGCAGGGATCCGCTGACACAGATCGCTGGTTAGTTATTTAATGGTTTCAGCTTAGTTTATTTTATCTAAAACTTCAGTGCACGTATGCAGGGATCAGCTGACACAGATCGCTGGCACAGGCTGGTTAGTTATTTAATGGTTTCAACTTAGTTTATTTTATCTAAAACTTCAGTGCACGGTCGCAGTGATCAGCTGACACAGATCGCTGGTTAGTTATTTAATGGTTTCAGCTTTGTTTATTTGATCTACAACTTCAGTCCACGTTCGCAGGGATCAGCTGACACAGATCTCTGGCACAGGCTGGTTAGTTATTTAATGGTTTCAGCTTAGTTTATTTGATCTAAAACTTCAGTGCACGGTTGCAGGGATCAGCTGACACAGATCCCTGGCACAGGCTGGTTAGTTATTTAATGGTTTCAGCTTAGTTTATTTTCTCTAAAACTTCAGTGCACGGTTGCAGGGATCAGCTGACACAGATCGCTGGCACAGGCTGGTTAGTTATTTAATGGTTTCAGCTTAGTTTATTTGATCTAAAACTTCAGTGCACGGTTGCAGGGATCAGCTGACACAGATCCCTGGCACAGGCTGGTTAGTTATTTAATGGTTTCAGCTTAGTTTATTTGATCTAAAACTTCAGTGCACGATTGCAGGGATCAGCTGAAACAGATCGCTGGTACAGGCTGGTTAGTTATTTAATGGTTTCAGCGAAGTTTATCTAAAACTTCAGTGCACGGTTGCAGGGATCAGCTGAAACAGATCGCTGGTACAGGCTGGTTAGTTATTTAATGGTTTCAGCCAAGTTTATCTAAAACTTCAGTGCACGGTTGCAGGGATCAGCTGACACAGATCGCTGGTACAGGCTGGTTAGTTATTTAATGGTTTCAGCCAAGTTTATCTAAAACTTCAGTGCACGGTTGCAGGGATCAGCTGACACAGATCCCTTGCACAGGCTGGTTAGTTATTTAATGGTTTCAACTTAGTTTATTTTATCTAAAACTTCAGTGCACGGTCGCAGGGATCCGCTGACACAGATCGCTGGCACAGGCTGGTTAGTTATTTAATGGTTTGAGCTTAGTTTATTTGATCTAAAACTTCAGTGCACGGTTGCAGGGATCAGCTGACACAGATCGCTGTCACAGGCTGGTTAGTTATTTAAATGGTTTCAGGTTAGTTTATTTGATCTAAGACTTCAGTGCATGGTCGCAAAGATCAGCTGACACAGATCCCTGGCACAGGCTGGTTAGTTATTTAATGGTTTCAGCTTACTTTATTTTCTGTAAAACTTCAGTGCACAGTTGCAGGGATCAGCTAACACAGATCCCTGACACACGCTGGTTAGTTATTTAATGGTTTCAACTTAGTTTATTTTCTCTAAAACTTCAGTGCACGGTCGCAGGGATCAGCTGACACAGATCGCTGGTTAGTTATTTAATGGTTTCAGCTTAGTTTATTTGATCTAAAACTTCAGTGCACGGTTGCAGGGATCAGCTGACACAGATCGCTCGCACAGGCTGGTTAGTTATTTAATGGTTTCAGGTTAGTTTATTTGATCTAAGACTTCAGTGCATGGTCGCAAAGATCAGCTGACACGGATCCCTGGCACAGGCTGGTTAGTTATTTAATTGTTTCAGCTTACTTTATTTTCTGTAAAACTTCAGTGCACAGTTGCAGGGATCAGCTGACACAGATCGCTCGCACAGGCTGGTTAGTTATTTAATGGTTTCAACTTAGTTTATTTTCTCTAAAAATTCAGTGCACGGTTGCAGGGATCAGTTGACAAAGATTCCTGGCACAGGCTGGTTAGTTATTTAATGGTTTCAACTTAGTTTATTTTCTCTAAAACTTCAGTGCACGGTTGCAGGGATCAGCTGACACAGATCGCTGGCACAGGCTGGTTAGTTATTTAGTGGTTTCAGCTTAGTTTATTTGATCTAAAACTTCAGTCCACGTTCGCAGGGATCAGCTGACACAGATCTCTGGCACAGCCTGGTTGGTTATTTAATGGTTTCAGCTTAGTTTATTTGATCTAAAACTTCAGTGCACGGTTGCAGGGATCAGCTGACCCAGATCGCTGGCACAGGCTGGTTGGTTATTTAATGGTTTCAGGTTAGTTTATTTGATCTAAGACTTCAGTGCACGTTCGCAAAGATCAGCTGAAACAGATCGCTGGCACAGATCCCTTGCACAGGCTGGTTAGTTATTTAATGGTTTCAACTTAGTTTATTTTATCTTAAACTTCAGTGCACGGTCGCAGGGATCCGCTGACACAGATCGCTGGCACAGGCTGGTTAGTTATTTAATGGTTTCAGCTTAGTTTATTTGATCTAAGACTTCAGTGCACGATTGCAGGGATCAGCTGACACAGATCGCTGGCACAGGCTGCTTAGTTATTTAATGGTTTCAGCTTAGTTTATCTAAAACTTCAGTGCACGGTTGCAGGGATCAGCTGAAACAGATCGCTGGTACAGGCTGGTTAGTTATTTAATGGTTTCAGGTTAATTTATTTGATCTAAGACTTCAGTGCATGTTCGCAAAGATCAGCTGAAACAGATCGCTGGCACAGATCCCTTGCACAGGCTGGTTAGTTATTTAATGGTTTCAATTTAGTTTATTTTATCTTAAACTTCAGTGCACGGTCGCAGGGATCGGCTGACACAGATCGCTGGTTAGTTATTTAATGGTTTCAGCTTAGTTTATCTAAAACTTCAGTGCACGGTTGCAGGGATCAGCTGACACAGATCCCTGGCACAGGCTGGTTAGTTATTTAATGGTTTCAGCCAAGTTTATCTAAAACTTCAGTGCACGGTTGCAGGGATCAGCTAACACAGATCCCTGACACACGCTGGTTAGTTATTTAATGGTTTCAACTTAGTTTATTTTCTCTGAAAATTCGGTGCACGGTTGCAGGGATCAGTTGACAAAGATTCCTGGCACAGGCTGGTTAGTTATTTAATGGTTTCAACTTAGTTTATTTTCTCTAAAACTTCAGTGCACGGTTGCAGGGATCAGCTGACACAGATCGCTGGCACAGGCTGGTTAGTTATTTAGTGGTTTCAGCTTAGTTTATTTTATCTTAAACTTCAGTCCACGTTCGCAGGGATCAGCTGACACAGATCGCTGGCACAGGCTGGTTGGTTATTTAATGTTTTCAGCTTAGTTTATTTTATCTTAAACTTCAGTGCACGGTTGCAGGGATCAGCTGACACAGATCGCTGGTTAGTTATTTCGTGGTTTCAGCTTAGTTTATTTTGATCTAAGACTTCAGTGCACATTCGCAAAGATCAGCTGAAACAGATCGCTGGCACAGGCTGGTTAGGTATTTAATTGTTTCAGCTTAGTTTATCTAAAACTTCAGTGCACGGTTGCAGGGATCAGCTGACACAGATCGTTGGCACAGGCTGGTTAGTTATTTAATGGTTTCAACTTAGTTTATCTAAAACTTCAGTGCACAGTTGTAGGAATCAGCTGACACAGATCGCTGGCACAGGCTGGTTAGTTATTTAATGGTTTCGGTTTGGTTTATTTTATCTAAAACTTCAGTGCACGGTTGCAGGGATCAGCTGACACAGATCGCTGGCACAGGCTGGTTAGTTATTTAATTGTTTCAGCTTAGTTTATCTAAAACTTCAGTGCACGGTTGCAGGAATCAGCTGACACAGATCGCTGGCACAGGCTGGTTAGTTATTTAATGGTTTCGGTTTGGTTTATTTTATCTAAAACTTCAGTGCACGGTTGCAGGGATCAGCTGACACAGATCGCTGGCACAGGCTGGTTAGTTATTTAATGGTTTCAGCTTAGTTTATCTAAAACTTCAGTGCACGGTTGCAGGGATCAGCTGACACAGATCCCTGGCACAGGCTGGTTAGTTATTTAATGGTTTTAACTTAGTTTATTTGATCTAAAACTTCAGTGCACGATTGCAGGGATCAGCTGAAACAGATCGCTGGCACAGGCTGGTTAGTTATTTAATGGTTTCAGCCAAGTTTATCTAAAACTTCAGTGCGCGGTTGCAGGGATCAGCTGACACAGATCCCTTGCACAGGCTGGTTAGTTATTTAATGGTTTCAGCTTAGTTTATTTTATCTAAAACTTCAGTGCACGGTCGCAGGGATCCGCTGACACAGATCGCTGGCACAGGCTGGTTAGTTATTTAATGGTTTCAGCTTAGTTTATTTGATCTAAAACTTCAGTGCACGCTTGCAGGGATCAGCTGACACAGATCGCTGTCACAGGCTGGTTAGTTATTTAAATGGTTTCAGCTTAGTTTATTTGATCTAAGACTTCAGTGCATGGTCGCAAAGATCAGCTGACACAGATCCCTGGCACAGGCTGGTTAGTTATTTAATGGTTTCAACTTAGTTTATTTTCTCTAAAACTTCAGTGCACGGTTGAAGGGATCAGCTAACACAGATCCCTGACACACGCTGGTTAGTTATTTAATGGTTTCAACTTAGTTTATTTTCTCTAAAACTTCAGTGCACGGTTGCAGGGATCAGCTGACACAGATCGCTGGCACAGGCTGGTTAGTTATTTAGTGGTTTCAGCTTAGTTTATTTGATCTAAAACTTCAGTGCACGGTCGCAGTGATCAGCTGACACAGATCGCTGGTTAGTTATTTAATGGTTTCAGCTTTGTTTATTTGATCTACAACTTCAGTCCACGTTCGCAGGGATCAGCTGAAACAGATCGCTGGCACAGGCTGGTTAGTTATTTAATGGTTTCAGCTTAGTTTATCTAAAACTTCAGTGCACGGTTGCAGGGATCAGATGAAACAGATCGCTGGCACAGGCTGGCTAGTTATTTAATGGTTTCAGCTTAGTTTATCTAAAACTTCAGTGCACGGTTGCAGGGATCAGCTGACACAGATCCCTTGCACAGGCTGGTTAGTTATTTAATGGTTTTAACTTAGTTTATTTGATCTAAAACTTCAGTGCACGATTGCAGGGATCAGCTGAAACAGATCGCTGGCACAGGCTGGTTAGTTATTTAATGGTTTCAGCCAAGTTTATCTAAAACTTCAGTGCGCGGTTGCAGGGATCAGCTGACACAGATCCCTTGCACAGGCTGGTTAGTTATTTAATGGTTTCAGCTTAGTTTATTTGATCTAAAACTTCAGTCCACGTTCGCAGGGTTCAGCTGACACAGATCGCTGGCACAGGCTGGTTAGTTATTTAATGGGTTCAGCTTAGTTTATTTGATCTAAGACTTCAGTGCACGGTTGCAGGGATCAGCTGACACAGATCGCTGGCACAGGCTGGTTAGTTATTTAATGGTTTCAGCTTAGTTTATTTGATCTAAGACTTCAGTGCACGGTCGCAGTGATCAGCTGACACAGATCGCTGGTTAGTTATTTAATGGTTTCAGCTTTGTTTATTTGATCTAAAACTTCAGTCCACGTTAGCAGGGATCAGCTGACACAGATCGCTGGCACAGGCTGGTTAGTTATTTAATGGTTTCAGGTTAGTTTATTTGATCTAAGACTTCAGTGCATGGTCGCAAAGATCAGCTGACACAGATCGCTGGCACAGGCTGGTTAGTTATTTAATTGTTTCAGCTTACTTTATTTTCTGTAAAACTTCAGTGCACAGTTGCAGGGATCAGCTAACACAGATCCCTGACACACGCTGGTTAGTTATTTAATGGTTTCAACTTAGTTTATTTTCTCTAAAACTTCAGTGCACGGTTGCAGGGATCAGCTGACACAGATCGCTGGCACAGGCTGGTTAGTTGTTTAATGGTTTCAGCTTAGTTTATTTGATCTAAAACTTCAGTGCACGGTTGCAGGGATCAGCTGACACAGATCGCTCGCACAGGCTGGTTGGTTATTTAATGGTTTCAGGTTAGTTTATTTGATCTAAGACTTCAGTGCACGTTCGCAAAGATCAGCTGAAACAGATCGCTGGCACAGATCCCTTGCACAGGCTGGTTAGTTATTTAATGGTTTCAACTTAGTTTATTTTATCTTAAACTTCAGTGCACGGTCGCAGGGATCCGCTGACACAGATCGCTGGTTAGTTATTTAATGGTTTCAGCTTAGTTTATTTTATCAAAAAATTCAGTGCACGGTCGCAGGGATCAGCTGACACAGATCGCTGGTTAGTTATTTAATGGTTTCAGCTTTGTTTATTTGATCTAAAACTTCAGTCCACGTTCGCAGGGATCAGCTGACCCAGATCGCTGGCACAGGCTGGTTAGTTATTTAATGGTTTCAACTTAGTTTATTTTATCTAAAACTTCAGTGCACGGTCGCAGTGATCAGCTAACACAGATCGCTGGTTAGTTATTTAATGGTTTCAGCTTAGTTTATTTGATCTAAGACGTAAGTGCACGGTTGCAGGGATCAGCTGACACAGATCGCTGGCACAGGCTGGTTAGTTATTTAATGGTTTCAGCTTAGTTTATTTGATCTAAAACTTCAGTGCACGGTTGCAGGGATCAGCTGACACAGATCGCTGTCACAGGCTGGTTAGTTATTTAAATGGTTTCAACTTAGGTTATCATAAAAAACTTCAGTGCACGGTTGCAGGAATCAGCTGAAACAGATCGTTGGCACAGGCTGGTTAGTTATTTAATGGTTTCAGCTTAGTTTATCTAAAACTTCAGTGCACGGTTGCAGGAATCAGCTGACACAGATCGCTGGCACAGGCTGGTTAGTTATTTAATGGTTTCGGTTTGGTTTATTTTATCTAAAACTTCAGTGCACGGTTGCAGGGATCAGCTGACACAGATCGCTGGCACAGGCTGGCTAGTTATTTAATGGTTTCGGTTTGGTTTATTTTATCTAAAACTTCAGTGCACGGTTGCAGGGATCAGCTGACACAGATCGCTGGCACAGGCTGGTTAGTTATTTAATGGTTTCAGCTTAGTTTATCTAAAACTTCAGTGCACGGTTGCAGGGATCAGCTGAAACAGATCGCTGGTACAGGCTGGTTAGTTATTTAATGGTTTCAGCCAAGTTTATCTAAAACGTCAGTGCACGGTTGCAGGGATCAGCTGACACAGATCCCTGGCACAGGCTGGCTAGTTATTTAATGGTTTCAGCTTAGTTTATCTAAAACTTCAGTGCACGGTTGCAGGAATCAGCTGACACAGATCGCTGGCACAGGCTGGTTAGTTATTTAATGGTTTCGGTTTGGTTTATTTTATCTAAAACTTCAGTGCACGGTTGCAGGGATCAGCTGACACAGATCCCTTTCACAGGCTGGTTAGTTATTTAATGGTTTTAACTTAGTTTATTTGATCTAAAACTTCAGTGCACGATTGCAGGGATCCGCTGACACAGATCGCTGGCACAGGCTGGTTAGTTATTGAATGGTTTCAGCTTAGTTTATTTGATCTAAAACTTCAGTGCACGGTTGCAGGGATCAGCTGACACAGATTCCTGGCACAGGCTGGTTAGTTATTTAATGGTTTCAGCTTAGTTTATTTTATCTAAAACTTCAGTGCACGGTCGCAGGGATCAGCTGACACAGATCGCTGGTTAGTTATTTAATGGTTTCAGCTTAGTTTATTTGATCTAAAACTTCAGTCCACGTTCGCAGGGATCAGCTGACCCAGATCGCTGGCACAGGCTGGTTAGTTATTTAATGGTTTCAGCTTAGTTTATTTGATCTAAGACTTCAGTGCACGGTTGCAGGGATCAGCTGACACAGATCGCTGGCACACGCTGGTTAGTTATTTAAATGGTTTCAACTTAGTTTATCATAAAAAACTTCAGTGCACGGTTGCAGGAATCAGCTGAAACAGATCGCTGGCACAGGCTGGTTAGTTATTTAATGGTTTCAGCTTAGTTTATCTAAAACTTCAGTGCACGGTTGCAGGGATCAGCTGACACAGATCGTTGGCACAAGCTGGTTAGTTATTTAATGGTTTCAACTTAGTTTATTTGATCTAAAACTTCAGTGCACGGTTGCAGGGATCAGCTGACACAGATCGCTGTCACAGGCTGGTTAGTTATTTAAATGGTTTCAGGTTAGTTTATTTGATCTAAGACTTCAGTGCATGGTCGCAAAGATCAGCTGACACAGATCCCTGACACACGCTGGTTAGTTATTTAATGGTTTCAACTTAGTTTATTTTCTCTAAAACTTCAGTGCACGGTTGCAGGGATCAGCTGACACAGATCGCTGGTTAGTTATTTAATTGTTTCAGCTTACTTTATTTTCTGTAAAACTTCAGTGCACATTTGCAGGGATCAGCTAACACAGATCCCTGACACACGCTGGTTAGTTATTTAATGGTTTCAACTTAGTTTATTTTCTCTAAAAATTCAGTGCACGGTTGCAGGGATCAGTTGACAAAGATTCCTGGCACAGGCTGGTTAGTTATTTAATGGTTTCAACTTAGTTTATTTTCTCTAAAACTTCAGTGCACGGTTGCAGGGATCAGCTGACACAGATCGCTGGCACAGGCTGGTTAGTTATTTAGTGGTTTCAGCTTAGTTTATTTGATCTAAAACTTAAGTGCACGGTTGCAGGGATCAGCTGACACAGATCTCTGGCACAGCCTGGTTGGTTATTTAATGGTTTCAGCTTAGTTTATTTGATCTAAAACTTCAGTGCACGGTTGCAGGGATCAGCTGACACAGATCGCTCGCACAGGCTGGTTGGTTATTTAATGGTTTCAGCTTAGTTTATTTGATCTAAGACTTCAGTGCACGTTCGCAAAGATCAGCTGAAACAGATCGCTGGCACAGATCCCTTGCACAGGCTGGTTAGTTATTTAATGGTTTCAACTTAGTTTATTTTATCTTAAACTTCAGTGCACGGTTGCAGGGATCCGCTGACACAGATCGCTGGTTAGTTATTTAATCGTTTCAGCTTAGTTTATTTTATCTAAAACTTCAGTGCACGGTTGCAGGGATCAGTTGACACAGATCCCTGGCACAGGCTGGTTAGTTATTTAATGGTTTCAACTTAGTTTATTTTCTCTAAAAATTCAGTGCACGGTTGCAGGGATCAGTTGACACAGAGCGCTGGCACAGGCTGGTTAGTTATTTAATGGTTTCAGCTTAGTTTATTTGATCTAAGACTTCAGTGCACGTTCGCAAAGATCAGCTGAAACAGATCGCTGGCACAGGCTGGTTAGTTATTTAATGGTTTCAACTTAGTTTATTTTATCTAAAACTTCAGTGCACGGTCGCAGGGATCAACTAACACAGATCCCTGACACACGCTGGTTAGTTATTTAATGGTTTCAACTTAGTTAATTTTATCTAAAACTTCAGTGCACGTTTGCAAGGATCAGCTGACAAAGATCGCTGGCACAGGCTGGTTAGTTATTTAATGGTTTCAGCTTAGTTTATTTTATCTAAAACTTCAGTGCATGGTCGCAGGGATCAGCTGAAACAGATCGCTGGCACAGGCTGGTTAGTTATTTAATGGTTTCAACTTAGTTTATTTGATCTAAAACTTCAGTGCACGGTTGCAGGGATCAGCTGACACAGATCGCTGGCACAGGCTGGTTAGTTATTTAATAGTTTCAACTTAGTTTATTTGATCTAAAACTTCAGTGCACGGTTGCAGGGATCAGCTGACACAGATCGCTGGCACAGGCTGGTTAGTTATTTAATGGTTTCAGCTTAGGTTATCTAAAACTTCAGTGCACGGTTGCAGGAATCAGCTGACACAGATCGCTGGCACATGCTGGTTAGTTATTTAATGGTTTCAGCTTAGTTTATCTAAAACTTCAGTGCACGGTTGCAGGAATCAGCTGACACAGATCGCTGGCACATGCTGGTTAGTTATTTAATGGTTTCAGCTTAGTTTATTTTATCTAAAACTTCAGTGCACGGTTGCAGGGATCAGCTGACACAGATCGCTGGCACAGGCTGGTCAGTTATTTAATGGTTTCAACTTAGTTTTTTTGATCTAAAACTTCAGTGCACGGTCGCAGGGATCAGCTGAAACAGATCGCTGGCACAGGCTGGTCAGTTATTTAATGGTTTCAGCTTAGTTTATTTTATCTAAAACTTCAGTGCACGGTTGCAGGGATCAGCTGACACAGATCGCTGGCACAGGCTGGTTAGTTATTTAATAGTTTCAACTTAGTTTATTTGATCTAAAACTTCAGTGCACGGTTGCAGGGATCAGCTGACACAGATCGCTGGCACAGGCTGGTTAGTTATTTAATGGTTTAGGTTTCATTTATTTAATCTAAAACTTCAGTGCACGGTTGCAGGGATCAGCTGACACAGAATCGCTGGTACAGACTGGTTAGTTATTTAATGGTTTCAGCTTAGTTTATCTAAAACTTCAGTGCACGGTTGCAGGGATCAGCTGACACAGATCGCTGGCACAGGCTGGTTAGTTATTTAGTGGTTTCAACTTAGTTTATTTTCTCTAAAACTTCAGTGCACGGTCGCAGGGATCAGCTGACACAGATCGCTGGTTAGTTATTTAATGGTTTCAGCTTAGTTTATTTGATCTAAGACGTAAGTGCACGGTTGCAGGGATCAGCTGACACAGATCGCTGGCACAGGCTGGTTAGTTATTTAATGGTTTCAGCTTAGTTTATTTGATCTAAAACTTCAGTGCACGGTTGCAGGGATCAGCTGACACAGATCGCTGTCACAGGCTGGTTAGTTATTTAAATGGTTTCAACTTAGGTTATCATAAAAAACTTCAGTGCACGGTTGCAGGAATCAGCTGAAACAGATCGCTGGCACAGGCTGGTTAGTTATTTAATGGTTTCAGCTTAGTTTATCTAAAACTTCAGTGCACGGTTGCAGGGATCAGCTGACACAGATCGTTGGCACAGGCTGGTTAGTTATTTAATGGTTTCAGCTTAGTTTATCTAAAACTTCAGTGCACGGTTGCAGGGATCAGCTGACACAGATCCCTTGCACAGGCTGGTTAGTTATTTAATGGTTTTAACTTAGTTTATTTGATCTAAAACTTCAGTGCACGATTGCAGGGATCAGCTGAAACAGATCGCTGGCACAGGCTGGTTAGTTATTTAATGGTTTCAGCCAAGTTTATCTAAAACTTCAGTGCGCGGTTGCAGGGATCAGCTGACACAGATCCCTTGCACAGGCTGGTTAGTTATTTAATGGTTTCAGCTTAGTTTATTTGATCTAAAACTTCAGTCCACGTTCGCAGGGTTCAGCTGACACAGATCGCTGGCACAGGCTGGTTAGTTATTTAATGGGTTCAGCTTAGTTTATTTGATCTAAGACTTCAGTGCACGGTTGCAGGGATCAGCTGACACAGATCGCTGGCACAGGCTGGTTAGTTATTTAATGGTTTCAGCTTAGTTTATTTGATCTAAGACTTCAGTGCACGGTCGCAGTGATCAGCTGACACAGATCGCTGGTTAGTTATTTAATGGTTTCAGCTTTGTTTATTTGATCTAAAACTTCAGTCCACGTTAGCAGGGATCAGCTGACACAGATCGCTGGCACAGGCTGGTTAGTTATTTAATGGTTTCAGGTTAGTTTATTTGATCTAAGACTTCAGTGCATGGTCGCAAAGATCAGCTGACACAGATCGCTGGCACAGGCTGGTTAGTTATTTAATTGTTTCAGCTTACTTTATTTTCTGTAAAACTTCAGTGCACATTTGCAGGGATCAGCTAACACAGATCCCTGACACACGCTGGTTAGTTATTTAATGGTTTCAACTTAGTTTATTTTCTCTAAAACTTCAGTGCACGGTTGCAGGGATCAGCTGACACAGATCGCTGGCACAGGCTGGTTAGTTGTTTAATGGTTTCAGCTTAGTTTATTTGATCTAAAACTTCAGTGCACGGTTGCAGGGATCAGCTGACACAGATCGCTCGCACAGGCTGGTTGGTTATTTAATGGTTTCAGGTTAGTTTATTTGATCTAAGACTTCAGTGCACGTTCGCAAAGATCAGCTGAAACAGATCGCTGGCACAGATCCCTTGCACAGGCTGGTTAGTTATTTAATGGTTTCAACTTAGTTTATTTTATCTTAAACTTCAGTGCACGGTCGCAGGGATCCGCTGACACAGATCGCTGGTTAGTTATTTAATGGTTTCAGCTTAGTTTATTTTATCAAAAAATTCAGTGCACGGTCGCAGGGATCAGCTGACACAGATCGCTGGTTAGTTATTTAATGGTTTCAGCTTTGTTTATTTGATCTAAAACTTCAGTCCACGTTCGCAGGGATCAGCTGACCCAGATCGCTGGCACAGGCTGGTTAGTTATTTAATGGTTTCAACTTAGTTTATTTTATCTAAAACTTCAGTGCACGGTCGCAGTGATCAGCTGACACAGATCGCTGGTTAGTTATTTAATGGTTTCAGCTTAGTTTATTTGATCTAAGACGTAAGTGCACGGTTGCAGGGATCAGCTGACACAGATCGCTGGCACAGGCTGGTTAGTTATTTAATGGTTTCAGCTTAGTTTATTTGATCTAAAACTTCAGTGCACGGTTGCAGGGATCAGCTGACACAGATCGCTGTCACAGGCTGGTTAGTTATTTAAATGGTTTCAACTTAGGTTATCATAAAAAACTTCAGTGCACGGTTGCAGGAATCAGCTGAAACAGATCGTTGGCACAGGCTGGTTAGTTATTTAATGGTTTCAGCTTAGTTTATCTAAAACTTCAGTGCACGGTTGCAGGAATCAGCTGACACAGATCGCTGGCACAGGCTGGTTAGTTATTTAATGGTTTCGGTTTGGTTTATTTTATCTAAAACTTCAGTGCACGGTTGCAGGGATCAGCTGACACAGATCGCTGGCACAGGCTGGCTAGTTATTTAATGGTTTCGGTTTGGTTTATTTTATCTAAAACTTCAGTGCACGGTTGCAGGGATCAGCTGACACAGATCGCTGGCACAGGCTGGTTAGTTATTTAATGGTTTCAGCTTAGTTTATCTAAAACTTCAGTGCACGGTTGCAGGGATCAGCTGAAACAGATCGCTGGTACAGGCTGGTTAGTTATTTAATGGTTTCAGCCAAGTTTATCTAAAACGTCAGTGCACGGTTGCAGGGATCAGCTGACACAGATCCCTGGCACAGGCTGGCTAGTTATTTAATGGTTTCAGCTTAGTTTATCTAAAACTTCAGTGCACGGTTGCAGGAATCAGCTGACACAGATCGCTGGCACAGGCTGGTTAGTTATTTAATGGTTTCGGTTTGGTTTATTTTATCTAAAACTTCAGTGCACGGTTGCAGGGATCAGCTGACACAGATCCCTTTCACAGGCTGGTTAGTTATTTAATGGTTTTAACTTAGTTTATTTGATCTAAAACTTCAGTGCACGATTGCAGGGATCAGCTGAAACAGATCGCTGGTACAGGCTGGTTAGTTATTTAATGGTTTCAGCCTAGTTTATCTAAAACTTCAGTGCGCGGTTGCAGGGATCAGCTGACACAGATCCCTTGCACAGGCTGGTTAGTTATTTAATGGTCTCAACTTAGTTTATTTTATCTAAAACTTCAGTGCACGGTCGCAGGGATCCGCTGACACAGATCGCTGGCACAGGCTGGTTAGTTATTGAATGGTTTCAGCTTAGTTTATTTGATCTAAAACTTCAGTGCACGGTTGCAGGGATCAGCTGACACAGATTCCTGGCACAGGCTGGTTAGTTATTTAATGGTTTCAGCTTAGTTTATTTTATCTAAAACTTCAGTGCACGGTCGCAGGGATCAGCTGACACAGATCGCTGGTTAGTTATTTAATGGTTTCAGCTTAGTTTATTTGATCTAAAACTTCAGTCCACGTTCGCAGGGATCAGCTGACCCAGATCGCTGGCACAGGCTGGTTAGTTATTTAATGGTTTCAGCTTTGTTTATTTGATCTAAGACTTCAGTGCACGGTTGCAGGGATCAGCTGACACAGATCGCTGGCACACGCTGGTTAGTTATTTAAATGGTTTCAACTTAGTTTATCATAAAAAACTTCAGTGCACGGTTGCAGGAATCAGCTGAAACAGATCGCTGGCACAGGCTGGTTAGTTATTTAATGGTTTCAGCTTAGTTTATCTAAAACTTCAGTGCACGGTTGCAGGGATCAGCTGACACAGATCGTTGGCACAAGCTGGTTAGTTATTTAATGGTTTCAACTTAGTTTATTTGATCTAAAACTTCAGTGCACGGTTGCAGGGATCAGCTGACACAGATCGCTGTCACAGGCTGGTTAGTTATTTAAATGGTTTCAGGTTAGTTTATTTGATCTAAGACTTCAGTGCATGGTCGCAAAGATCAGCTGACACAGATCCCTGACACACGCTGGTTAGTTATTTAATGGTTTCAACTTAGTTTATTTTCTCTAAAACTTCAGTGCACGGTTGCAGGGATCAGCTGACACAGATCGCTGGTTAGTTATTTAATTGTTTCAGCTTACTTTATTTTCTGTAAAACTTCAGTGCACATTTGCAGGGATCAGCTAACACAGATCCCTGACACACGCTGGTTAGTTATTTAATGGTTTCAACTTAGTTTATTTTCTCTAAAAATTCAGTGCACGGTTGCAGGGATCAGTTGACAAAGATTCCTGGCACAGGCTGGTTAGTTATTTAATGGTTTCAACTTAGTTTATTTTCTCTAAAACTTCAGTGCACGGTTGCAGGGATCAGCTGACACAGATCGCTGGCACAGGCTGGTTAGTTATTTAGTGGTTTCAGCTTAGTTTATTTGATCTAAAACTTAAGTGCACGGTTGCAGGGATCAGCTGACACAGATCTCTGGCACAGCCTGGTTGGTTATTTAATGGTTTCAGCTTAGTTTATTTGATCTAAAACTTCAGTGCACGGTTGCAGGGATCAGCTGACACAGATCGCTCGCACAGGCTGGTTGGTTATTTAATGGTTTCAGCTTAGTTTATTTGATCTAAGACTTCAGTGCACGTTCGCAAAGATCAGCTGAAACAGATCGCTGGCACAGATCCCTTGCACAGGCTGGTTAGTTATTTAATGGTTTCAACTTAGTTTATTTTATCTTAAACTTCAGTGCACGGTTGCAGGGATCCGCTGACACAGATCGCTGGTTAGTTATTTAATCGTTTCAGCTTAGTTTATTTTATCTAAAACTTCAGTGCACGGTTGCAGGGATCAGTTGACACAGATCCCTGGCACAGGCTGGTTAGTTATTTAATGGTTTCAACTTAGTTTATTTTCTCTAAAAATTCAGTGCACGGTTGCAGGGATCAGTTGACACAGAGCGCTGGCACAGGCTGGTTAGTTATTTAATGGTTTCAGCTTAGTTTATTTGATCTAAGACTTCAGTGCACGTTCGCAAAGATCAGCTGAAACAGATCGCTGGCACAGGCTGGTTAGTTATTTAATGGTTTCAACTTAGTTTATTTTATCTAAAACTTCAGTGCACGTTCGCAGGGATCAACTAACACAGATCCCTGACACACGCTGGTTAGTTATTTAATGGTTTCAACTTAGTTAATTTTATCTAAAACTTCAGTGCACGTTTGCAAGGATCAGCTGACAAAGATCGCTGGCACAGGCTGGTTAGTTATTTAATGGTTTCAGCTTAGTTTATTTTATCTAAAACTTCAGTGCATGGTTGCAGGGATCAGCTGACACAGATCGCTGGCACAGGCTGGTTAGTTATTTAATGGTTTCAGCTTAGTTTATTTTATCTAAAACTTCAGTGCACGGTCGCAGGGATCAGCTGAAACAGATCGCTGGCACAGGCTGGTTAGTTATTTAATGGTTTCAACTTAGTTTATTTGATCTAAAACTTCAGTGCACGGTTGCAGGGATCAGCTGACACAGATCGCTGGCACAGGCTGGTTAGTTATTTAATAGTTTCAACTTAGTTTATTTGATCTAAAACTTCAGTGCACGGTTGCAGGGATCAGCTGACACAGATCGCTGGCACAGGCTGGTTAGTTATTTAATGGTTTCAGCTTAGTTTATCTAAAACTTCAGTGCACGGTTGCAGGAATCAGCTGACACAGATCGCTGGCACATGCTGGTTAGTTATTTAATGGTTTCAGCTTAGTTTATCTAAAACTTCAGTGCACGGTTGCAGGAATCAGCTGACACAGATCGCTGGCACATGCTGGTTAGTTATTTAATGGTTTCAGCTTAGTTTATTTTATCTAAAACTTCAGTGCACGGTTGCAGGGATCAGCTGACACAGATCGCTGGCACAGGCTGGTCAGTTATTTAATGGTTTCAACTTAGTTTTTTTGATCTAAAACTTCAGTGCACGGTCGCAGGGATCAGCTGAAACAGATCGCTGGCACAGGCTGGTCAGTTATTTAATGGTTTCAGCTTAGTTTATTTTATCTAAAACTTCAGTGCACGGTTGCAGGGATCAGCTGACACAGATCGCTGGCACAGGCTGGTTAGTTATTTAATAGTTTCAACTTAGTTTATTTGATCTAAAACTTCAGTGCACGGTTGCAGGGATCAGCTGACACAGATCGCTGGCACAGGCTGGTTAGTTATTTAATGGTTTAGGTTTCATTTATTTAATCTAAAACTTCAGTGCACGGTTGCAGGGATCAGCTGACACAGAATCGCTGGTACAGACTGGTTAGTTATTTAATGGTTTCAGCTTAGTTTATCTAAAACTTCAGTGCACGGTTGCAGGGATCAGCTGACACAGATCGCTGGCACAGGCTGGTTAGTTATTTAGTGGTTTCAACTTAGTTTATTTTCTCTAAAACTTCAGTGCACGGTCGCAGGGATCAGCTGACACAGATCGCTGGTTAGTTATTTAATGGTTTCAGCTTAGTTTATTTGATCTAAGACGTAAGTGCACGGTTGCAGGGATCAGCTGACACAGATCGCTGGCACAGGCTGGTTAGTTATTTAATGGTTTCAGCTTAGTTTATTTGATCTAAAACTTCAGTGCACGGTTGCAGGGATCAGCTGACACAGATCGCTGTCACAGGCTGGTTAGTTATTTAAATGGTTTCAACTTAGGTTATCATAAAAAACTTCAGTGCACGGTTGCAGGAATCAGCTGAAACAGATCGCTGGCACAGGCTGGTTAGTTATTTAATGGTTTCAGCTTAGTTTATCTAAAACTTCAGTGCACGGTTGCAGGGATCAGCTGACACAGATCGTTGGCACAGGCTGGTTAGTTATTTAATGGTTTCAACTTAGTTTATCTAAAACTTCAGTGCACGGTTGCAGGAATCAGCTGACACAGATCGCTGGCACAGGCTGGTTAGTTATTTAATGGTTTCGGTTTGGTTTATTTTATCTAAAACTTCAGTGCACGGTTGCAGGGATCAGCTGACACAGATCGCTGGCACAGGCTGGCTAGTTATTTAATGGTTTCGGTTTGGTTTATTTTATCTAAAACTTCAGTGCACGGTTGCAGGGATCAGCTGACACAGATCGCTGGCACAGGCTGGTTAGTTATTTAATGGTTTCAGCTTAGTTTATCTAAAACTTCAGTGCACGGTTGCAGGGATCAGCTGAAACAGATCGCTGGTACAGGCTGGTTAGTTATTTAATGGCTTCAGCCAAGTTTATCTAAAACGTCAGTGCACGGTTGCAGGGATCAGCTGACACAGATCCCTGGCACAGGCTGGCTAGTTATTTAATGGTTTCAGCTTAGTTTATCTAAAACTTCAGTGCACGGTTGCAGGAATCAGCTGACACAGATCGCTGGCACAGGCTGTTTAGTTATTTAATGGTTTCGGTTTGGTTTATTTTATCTAAAACTTCAGTGCACGGTTGCAGGGATCAGCTGACACAGATCGCTGGCACAGGCTGGTTAGTTATTTAATGGTTTCAGCTTAGTTTATCTAAAACTTCAGTGCACGGTTGCAGGGATCAGCTGACACAGATCCCTTTCACAGGCTGGTTAGTTATTTAATGGTTTCAACTTAGTTTATCTAAAACTTCAGTGCACGGTTGCAGGAATCAGCTGACACAGATCGCTGGCACAGGCTGTTTAGTTATTTAATGGTTTCGGTTTGGTTTATTTTATCTAAAACTTCAGTGCACGGTTGCAGGGATCAGCTGACACAGATCGCTGGCACAGGCTGGTTAGTTATTTAATGGTTTCAGCTTAGTTTATCTAAAACTTCAGTGCACGGTTGCAGGAATCAGCTGAAACAGATCGCTGGTGTTATGATATTTTGATACCACGGTTAGCATTTACAGAAGATTGTTTTATACAGGAAAACTGTTACTCAATAAGGTCCATCTACTAGTTGTTTTTCTCTTTCTCTCTGACCCAAGAATTAATGTGTAAGACTCACAAGCTGGTACCCCAAGGTCGAAAACACCACAGAGACGAGACCACTTCCTTACTCCCATCCTCCCTTCCTTATCTCTTAGAAAAAGGCTCGTTAAAGGCCAGGTGGTTTGTTTCAGAATTCACTAATGAAAGAACTCTGTATTCTATGTCTAGGAGTGTATTTTGCTGGGATGATCATAAATTGTAGCTGAACTGATAAACTACACACAGGATACTTCTTTGCTCACAAGGCAGGAAGACGTTTCCTTATTTGGTCTGTACCGGTTTGAACTGAGAACTTGCTGACACACGAACCTTTTTTTTCTCTATATAAGCTGTTATGTACTAAATAAACCTTTGAGTCGATTGGGAAGGCAACCTAAAGCAGTCTCTGTTTTCTTGTTCTCCCAAGCTGCTCCCGAGCTCGTACTAACACGCTGAATGGCATACCTGAGTGTTACTTTAAATAATTAGGAATCTTAGAAGGAAAGGACAAAACTCTGCTTATCGCTCACGCCACGGAGGAAACCCGGGACGGCAATTTCCTTCAGCTGGCACAGGCTGGTTAGTTATTTAATGGTTTCAGCTTAGTTTATCTAAAACTTCAGTGCACGGTTGCAGGGATCAGCTGACACAGATCGTTGGCACAGGCTGGTTAGTTATTTAATGGTTTCAACTTAGTTTATCTAAAACTTCAGTGCACGGTTGCAGGAATCAGCTGACACAGATCGCTGGCACAGGCTGGTTAGTTATTTAATGGTTTCGGTTTGGTTTATTTTATCTAAAACTTCAGTGTACGGTTGCAGGGATCAGCTGACACAGATCGCTGGCACAGGCTGGTTAGTTATTTAATGGTTTCAGCTTAGTTTATCTAAAACTTCAGTGCACGGTTGCAGGGATCAGATGAAACAGATCCCTGGCACAGGCTGGCTAGTTATTTAATGGTTTCAGCTTAGTTTATCTAAAACTTCAGTGCACGGTTGCAGGGATCAGCTGACACAGATCCCTGGCACAGGCTGGCTAGTTATTTAATGGTTTCAGCTTAGTTTATCTAAAACTTCAGTGCACGGTTGCAGGAATCAGCTGACACAGATCGCTGGCACAGGCTGGTTAGTTATTTAATGGTTTCGGTTTGGTTTATTTTATCTAAAACTTCAGTGCACGGTTGGAGGGATCAGCTGACACAGATCGCTGGCACAGGCTGGTTAGTTATTTAATGGTTTCAGCTTAGTTTATCTAAAACTTCAGTGCACGGTTGCAGGGATCAGCTGAAACAGATCGCTGGTACAGGCTGGTTAGTCATTTAATGGTTTCAGCCAAGTTTATCTAAAACTTCAGTGCACGGTTGCAGGAATCAGCTGACACAGATCCCTGGCACAGGCTGGCTAGTTATTTAATGGTTTTAACTTAGTTTATTTGATCTAAAACTTCAGTGCACGATTGCAGGGATCAGCTGAAACAGATCGCTGGTACAGGCTGGTTAGTTATTTAATGGTTTCAGCCAAGTTTATCTAAAACTTCAGTGCGCGGTTGCAGGGATCAGCTGACACAGATCGCTGGCACAGGCTGGTTAGTTATTTAATGGTTTCAACTTAGTTTATTTTATCTAAAACTTCAGTGCACGGTCGCAGGGATCCGCTGACACAGATCGCTGGCACAGGCTGGTTAGTTATTTAATGGTTTCAGCTTAGTTTATTTGATCTAAAACTTCAGTGCACGGTTGCAGGGATCAGCTGACACAGATCGCTGTCACAGGCTGGTTAGTTATTTAAATGGTTTCAGGTTAGTTTATTTGATCTAAGACTTCAGTGCATGGTCGCAAAGATCAGCTGACACAGATCCCTGACACACGCTGGTTAGTTATTTAATGGTTTCAACTTAGTTTATTTTCTCTAAAACTTCAGTGCACGGTTGCAGGGATCAGCTGACACAGATCGCTGGTTAGTTATTTAATGGTTTCAACTTAGTTTATTTTCTCTAAAACTTCAGTGCACGGTTGCAGGGATCAGCTGACACAGATCGCTGGCACAGGCTGATTGGTTATTTAATGGTTTCAGCTTAGTTTATTTGATCTAAAACTTCAGTGCACGGTTGCAGGGATCAGCTGACACAGATCGCTGGCACAGGCTGGTTAGTTATTTAATGGTTTCAGCTTAGTTTATTTGATCTAAGACGTAAGTGCACGGTTGCAGAGATCAGCTGACACAGATCGCTGGCACAGGCTGGTTAGTTATTTAATGGTTTCAGCTTAGTTTATTTGATCTAAAACTTCAGTGCACGGTTGCAGGGATCAGCTGACACAGATCGCTGTCACAGGCTGGTTAGTTATTTAAATGGTTTCAACTTAGTTTATCATAAAAAACTTCAGTGCACGGTTGCAGGAATCAGCTGAAACAGATCGCTGGCACAGGCTGGTTAGTTATTTAATGGTTTCGGTTTGGTTTATTTTATCTAAAACTTCAGTGCACGGTTGCAGGGATCAGCTGACACAGATCGCTGGCACAGGCTGGTTAGTTATTTAATGGTTTCAGCTTAGTTTCTTTTCTCTAAAAATTCAGTGCACGGTTGCAGGGATCCGCTGACACAGATCGCTCGCACAGGCTGGTTAGTTATTTAATGGTTTCAGCTTAGTTTATTTTCTCTAAAAATTTAGTGCACGGTTGCAGGGATCCGCTGACACAGATCGCTGGCACAGGCTGGTTAGTTATTTAATGGTTTCAGCTTAGTTTATTTTCTGTAAAACTTCAGTGCACAGTTGCAGGGATCAGCTAACACAGATCCCTGACACACGCTGGTTAGTTATTTAATGGTTTCAACTTAGTTTATTTTCTCTAAAAATTCAGTGCACGGTTGCAGGGATCCGCTGACACAGATCGCTGGCACAGGCTGGTTAGTTATTTAATGGTTTCAGCTAAGTTTATTTTCTCTAAAACTTCAGTGCACGGTTGCAGGGATCAGCTGACACAGAGCGCTGGCACAGGCTGGTTAGTTATTTAATGGTTTCAGCTTAGTTTATTTGATCTAAAACTTCAGTGCACGGTTGCAGGGATCAGCTGACACAGATCCCTGGCACAGGCTGGTTAGTTATTTAATGGTTTCAGCTTAGTTTATTTGATCTAAAACTTCAGTGCACGATTGCAGGGATCAGCTGAAACAGATCGCTGGTACAGGCTGGTTAGTTATTTAATGGTTTCAGCGAAGTTTATCTAAAACTTCAGTGCACGGTTGCAGGGATCAGCTGAAACAGATCGCTGGTACAGGCTGGTTAGTTATTTAATGGTTTCAGCCAAGTTTATCTAAAACTTCAGTGCACGGTTGCAGGGATCAGCTGACACAGATCGCTGGTACAGGCTGGTTGGTTATTTAATGGTTTCAGCTTAGTTTATTTTATCTAAAACTTCAGTGCACGTATGCAGGGATCAGCTGACACAGATCGCTGGCACAGGCTGGTTAGTTATTTAATGGTTTCAACTTAGTTTATTTTATCTAAAACTTCAGTGCACGGTCGCAGTGATCAGCTGACACAGATCGCTGGTTAGTTATTTAATGGTTTCAGCTTTGTTTATTTGATCTACAACTTCAGTCCACGTTCGCAGGGATCAGCTGACACAGATCTCTGGCACAGGCTGGTTAGTTATTTAATGGTTTCAGCTTAGTTTATTTGATCTAAAACTTCAGTGCACGGTTGCAGGGATCAGCTGACACAGATCCCTGGCACAGGCTGGTTAGTTATTTAATGGTTTCAGCTTAGTTTATTTTCTCTAAAACTTCAGTGCACGGTTGCAGGGATCAGCTGACACAGATCGCTGGCACAGGCTGGTTAGTTATTTAATGGTTTCAGCTTAGTTTATCTAAAACTTCAGTGCACGGTTGCAGGGATCAGCTGACACAGATCGCTGGCACAGGCTGGTTAGTTATTTAGTGGTTTCAACTTAGTTTATTTTCTCTAAAACTTCAGTGCACGGTCGCAGGGATCAGCTGACACAGATCGCTGGTTAGTTATTTAATGGTTTCAGCTTAGTTTATTTGATCTAAGACGTAAGTGCACGGTTGCAGGGATCAGCTGACACAGATCGCTGGCACAGGCTGGTTAGTTATTTAATGGTTTCAGCTTAGTTTATTTGATCTAAAACTTCAGTGCACGGTTGCAGGGATCAGCTGACACAGATCGCTGTCACAGGCTGGTTAGTTATTTAAATGGTTTCAACTTAGTTTATCATAAAAAACTTCAGTGCACGGTTGCAGGAATCAGCTGAAACAGATCGCTGGCACAGGCTGGTTAGTTATTTAATGGTTTCGGTTTGGTTTATTTTATCTAAAACTTCAGTGCACGGTTGCAGGGATCAGCTGACACAGATCGCTGGCACAGGCTGGTTAGTTATTTAATGGTTTCAGCTTAGTTTCTTTTCTCTAAAAATTCAGTGCACGGTTGCAGGGATCCGCTGACACAGATCGCTCGCACAGGCTGGTTAGTTATTTAATGGTTTCAGCTTAGTTTATTTTCTCTAAAAATTTAGTGCACGGTTGCAGGGATCCGCTGACACAGATCGCTGGCACAGGCTGGTTAGTTATTTAATGGTTTCAGCTTAGTTTATTTTCTGTAAAACTTCAGTGCACAGTTGCAGGGATCAGCTAACACAGATCCCTGACACACGCTGGTTAGTTATTTAATGGTTTCAACTTAGTTTATTTTCTCTAAAAATTCAGTGCACGGTTGCAGGGATCCGCTGACACAGATCGCTGGCACAGGCTGGTTAGTTATTTAATGGTTTCAGCTAAGTTTATTTTCTCTAAAACTTCAGTGCACGGTTGCAGGGATCAGCTGACACAGAGCGCTGGCACAGGCTGGTTAGTTATTTAATGGTTTCAGCTTAGTTTATTTGATCTAAAACTTCAGTGCACGGTTGCAGGGATCAGCTGACACAGATCCCTGGCACAGGCTGGTTAGTTATTTAATGGTTTCAGCTTAGTTTATTTGATCTAAAACTTCAGTGCACGATTGCAGGGATCAGCTGAAACAGATCGCTGGTACAGGCTGGTTAGTTATTTAATGGTTTCAACGAAGTTTATCTAAAACTTCAGTGCACGGTTGCAGGGATCAGCTGAAACAGATCGCTGGTACAGGCTGGTTAGTTATTTAATGGTTTCAGCCAAGTTTATCTAAAACTTCAGTGCACGGTTGCAGGGATCAGCTGACACAGATCGCTGGTACAGGCTGGTTGGTTATTTAATGGTTTCAGCTTAGTTTATTTTATCTAAAACTTCAGTGCACGTATGCAGGGATCAGCTGACACAGATCGCTGGCACAGGCTGGTTAGTTATTTAATGGTTTCAACTTAGTTTATTTTATCTAAAACTTCAGTGCACGGTCGCAGTGATCAGCTGACACAGATCGCTGGTTAGTTATTTAATGGTTTCAGCTTTGTTTATTTGATCTACAACTTCAGTCCACGTTCGCAGGGATCAGCTGACACAGATCTCTGGCACAGGCTGGTTAGTTATTTAATGGTTTCAGCTTAGTTTATTTGATCTAAAACTTCAGTGCACGGTTGCAGGGATCAGCTGACACAGATCCCTGGCACAGGCTGGTTAGTTATTTAATGGTTTCAGCTTAGTTTATTTTCTCTAAAACTTCAGTGCACGGTTGCAGGGATCAGCTGACACAGATCGCTGGCACAGGCTGGTTAGTTATTTAATGGTTTCAGCTTAGTTTATTTGATCTAAAACTTCAGTGCACGGTTGCAGGGATCAGCTGACACAGATCCCTGGCACAGGCTGGTTAGTTATTTAATGGTTTCAGCTTAGTTTATTTGATCTAAAACTTCAGTGCACGATTGCAGGGATCAGCTGAAACAGATCGCTGGTACAGGCTGGTTAGTTATTTAATGGTTTCAGCGAAGTTTATCTAAAACTTCAGTGCACGGTTGCAGGGATCAGCTGAAACAGATCGCTGGTACAGGCTGGTTAGTTATTTAATGGTTTCAGCCAAGTTTATCTAAAACTTCAGTGCACGGTTGCAGGGATCAGCTGACACAGATCGCTGGTACAGGCTGGTTAGTTATTTAATGGTTTCAGCCAAGTTTATCTAAAACTTCAGTGCACGGTTGCAGGGATCAGCTGACACAGATCCCTTGCACAGGCTGGTTAGTTATTTAATGGTTTCAACTTAGTTTATTTTATCTAAAACTTCAGTGCACGGTCGCAGGGATCCGCTGACACAGATCGCTGGCACAGGCTGGTTAGTTATTTAATGGTTTGAGCTTAGTTTATTTGATCTAAAACTTCAGTGCACGGTTGCAGGGATCAGCTGACACAGATCGCTGTCACAGGCTGGTTAGTTATTTAAATGGTTTCAGGTTAGTTTATTTGATCTAAGACTTCAGTGCATGGTCGCAAAGATCAGCTGACACAGATCCCTGGCACAGGCTGGTTAGTTATTTAATGGTTTCAGCTTACTTTATTTTCTGTAAAACTTCAGTGCACAGTTGCAGGGATCAGCTAACACAGATCCCTGACACACGCTGGTTAGTTATTTAATGGTTTCAGCTTACTTTATTTTCTGTAAAACTTCAGTGCACGGTCGCAGGGATCAGCTGACACAGATCGCTGGTTAGTTATTTAATGGTTTCAGCTTAGTTTATTTGATCTAAAACTTCAGTGCACGGTTGCAGGGATCAGCTGACACAGATCGCTCGCACAGGCTGGTTAGTTATTTAATGGTTTCAGGTTAGTTTATTTGATCTAAGACTTCAGTGCATGGTCGCAAAGATCAGCTGACACAGATCCCTGGCACAGGCTGGTTAGTTATTTAATTGTTTCAGCTTACTTTATTTTCTGTAAAACTTCAGTGCACAGTTGCAGGGATCAGCTGACACAGATCGCTCGCACAGGCTGGTTAGTTATTTAATGGTTTCAACTTAGTTTATTTTCTCTAAAAATTCAGTGCACGGTTGCAGGGATCAGTTGACAAAGATTCCTGGCACAGGCTGGTTAGTTATTTAATGGTTTCAACTTAGTTTATTTTCTCTAAAACTTCAGTGCACGGTTGCAGGGATCAGCTGACACAGATCGCTGGCACAGGCTGGTTAGTTATTTAATGGTTTCAGCTTAGTTTATTTGATCTAAAACTTCAGTGCACGGTTGCAGGGATCAGCTGACCCAGATCGCTGGCACAGGCTGGTTGGTTATTTAATGGTTTCAGGTTAGTTTATTTGATCTAAGACTTCAGTGCACGTTCGCAAAGATCAGCTGAAACAGATCGCTGGCACAGATCCCTTGCACAGGCTGGTTAGTTATTTAATGGTTTCAACTTAGTTTATTTTATCTTAAACTTCAGTGCACGGTCGCAGGGATCCGCTGACACAGATCGCTGGCACAGGCTGGTTAGTTATTTAATGGTTTCAGCTTAGTTTATTTGATCTAAGACTTCAGTGCACGATTGCAGGGATCAGCTGACACAGATCGCTGGCACAGGCTGCTTAGTTATTTAATGGTTTCAGCTTAGTTTATCTAAAACTTCAGTGCACGGTTGCAGGGATCAGCTGAAACAGATCGCTGGTACAGGCTGGTTAGTTATTTAATGGTTTCAGGTTAATTTATTTGATCTAAGACTTCAGTGCATGTTCGCAAAGATCAGCTGAAACAGATCGCTGGCACAGATCCCTTGCACAGGCTGGTTAGTTATTTAATGGTTTCAATTTAGTTTATTTTATCTTAAACTTCAGTGCACGGTCGCAGGGATCGGCTGACACAGATCGCTGGTTAGTTATTTAATGGTTTCAGCTTAGTTTATCTAAAACTTCAGTGCACGGTTGCAGGGATCAGCTGACACAGATCCCTGGCACAGGCTGGTTAGTTATTTAATGGTTTCAGCCAAGTTTATCTAAAACTTCAGTGCACGGTTGCAGGGATCAGCTAACACAGATCCCTGACACACGCTGGTTAGTTATTTAATGGTTTCAACTTAGTTTATTTTCTCTGAAAATTCAGTGCACGGTTGCAGGGATCAGTTGACAAAGATTCCTGGCACAGGCTGGTTAGTTATTTAATGGTTTCAACTTAGTTTATTTTCTCTAAAACTTCAGTGCACGGTTGCAGGGATCAGCTGACACAGATCGCTGGCACAGGCTGGTTAGTTATTTAGTGGTTTCAGCTTAGTTTATTTTATCTTAAACTTCAGTCCACGTTCGCAGGGATCAGCTGACACAGATCGCTGGCACAGGCTGGTTGGTTATTTAATGTTTTCAGCTTAGTTTATTTTATCTTAAACTTCAGTGCACGGTTGCAGGGATCAGCTGACACAGATCGCTGGTTAGTTATTTCGTGGTTTCAGCTTAGTTTATTTTGATCTAAGACTTCAGTGCACATTCGCAAAGATCAGCTGAAACAGATCGCTGGCACAGGCTGGTTAGGTATTTAATTGTTTCAGCTTAGTTTATCTAAAACTTCAGTGCACGGTTGCAGGGATCAGCTGACACAGATCGTTGGCACAGGCTGGTTAGTTATTTAATGGTTTCAACTTAGTTTATCTAAAACTTCAGTGCACAGTTGCAGGAATCAGCTGACACAGATCGCTGGCACAGGCTGGTTAGTTATTTAATGGTTTCGGTTTGGTTTATTTTATCTAAAACTTCAGTGCACGGTTGCAGGGATCAGCTGACACAGATCGCTGGCACAGGCTGGTTAGTTATTTAATTGTTTCAGCTTAGTTTATCTAAAACTTCAGTGCACGGTTGCAGGAATCAGCTGACACAGATCGCTGGCACAGGCTGGTTAGTTATTTAATGGTTTCGGTTTGGTTTATTTTATCTAAAACTTCAGTGCACGGTTGCAGGGATCAGCTGACACAGATCGCTGGCACAGGCTGGTTAGTTATTTAATGGTTTCAGCTTAGTTTATCTAAAACTTCAGTGCACGGTTGCAGGGATCAGCTGACACAGATCCCTGGCACAGGCTGGTTAGTTATTTAATGGTTTTAACTTAGTTTATTTGATCTAAAACTTCAGTGCACGATTGCAGGGATCAGCTGAAACAGATCGCTGGCACAGGCTGGTTAGTTATTTAATGGTTTCAGCCAAGTTTATCTAAAACTTCAGTGCGCGGTTGCAGGGATCAGCTGACACAGATCCCTTGCACAGGCTGGTTAGTTATTTAATGGTTTCAGCTTAGTTTATTTTATCTAAAACTTCAGTGCACGGTCGCAGGGATCCGCTGACACAGATCGCTGGCACAGGCTGGTTAGTTATTTAATGGTTTCAGCTTAGTTTATTTGATCTAAAACTTCAGTCCACGCTTGCAGGGATCAGCTGACACAGATCGCTGTCACAGGCTGGTTAGTTATTTAAATGGTTTCAGCTTAGTTTATTTGATCTAAGACTTCAGTGCATGGTCGCAAAGATCAGCTGACACAGATCCCTGACACACGCTGGTTAGTTATTTAATGGTTTCAACTTAGTTTATTTTCTCTAAAACTTCAGTGCACGGTTGCAGGGATCAGCTGACACAGATCGCTGGCACAGGCTGGTTAGTTATTTAGTGGTTTCAGCTTAGTTTATTTGATCTAAAACTTCAGTGCACGGTCGCAGTGATCAGCTGACACAGATCGCTGGTTAGTTATTTAATGGTTTCAGCTTTGTTTATTTGATCTACAACTTCAGTCCACGTTCGCAGGGATCAGCTGAAACAGATCGCTGGCACAGGCTGGTTAGTTATTTAATGGTTTCAGCTTAGTTTATCTAAAACTTCAGTGCACGGTTGCAGGGATCAGATGAAACAGATCGCTGGCACAGGCTGGCTAGTTATTTAATGGTTTCAGCTTAGTTTATCTAAAACTTCAGTGCACGGTTGCAGGGATCAGCTGACACAGATCCCTTGCACAGGCTGGTTAGTTATTTAATGGTTTTAACTTAGTTTATTTGATCTAAAACTTCAGTGCACGATTGCAGGGATCAGCTGAAACAGATCGCTGGCACAGGCTGGTTAGTTATTTAATGGTTTCAGCCAAGTTTATCTAAAACTTCAGTGCGCGGTTGCAGGGATCAGCTGACACAGATCCCTTGCACAGGCTGGTTAGTTATTTAATGGTTTCAACTTAGTTTATTTTATCTAAAACTTCAGTGCACGGTCGCAGGGATCCGCTGACACAGATCGCTGGCACAGGCTGGTTAGTTATTTAAATGGTTTCAGGTTAGTTTATTTGATCTAAGACTTCAGTGCATGGTCGCAAAGATCAGCTGACACAGATCCCTGGCACAGGCTGGTTAGTTATTTAATGGTTTCAACTTAGTTTATTTTCTCTAAAACTTCAGTGCACGGTTGAAGGGATCAGCTAACACAGATCCCTGACACACGCTGGTTAGTTATTTAATGGTTTCAGCTTAGTTTATTTGATCTACAACTTCAGTCCACGTTCGCAGGGATCAGCTGACACAGATCTCTGGCACAGCCTGGTTAGTTATTTAATGGTTTCAGCTTAGTTTATTTGATCTACAACTTCAGTCCACGTTCGCAGGGATCAGCTGAAACAGATCGCTGGCACAGGCTGGTTAGGTATTTAATTGTTTCAGCTTAGTTTATCTAAAACTTCAGTGCACGGTTGCAGGGATCAGCTGACACAGATCGTTGGCACAGGCTGGTTAGTTATTTAATGGTTTCAACTTAGTTTATCTAAAACTTCAGTGCACAGTTGCAGGAATCAGCTGACACAGATCGCTGGCACAGGCTGGTTAGTTATTTAATGGTTTCGGTTTGGTTTATTTTATCTAAAACTTCAGTGCACGGTTGCAGGGATCAGCTGACACAGATCGCTGGCACAGGCTGGTTAGTTATTTAATTGTTTCAGCTTAGTTTATCTAAAACTTCAGTGCACGGTTGCAGGAATCAGCTGACACAGATCGCTGGCACAGGCTGGTTAGTTATTTAATGGTTTCGGTTTGGTTTATTTTATCTAAAACTTCAGTGCACGGTTGCAGGGATCAGCTGACACAGATCGCTGGCACAGGCTGGTTAGTTATTTAATGGTTTCAGCTTAGTTTATCTAAAACTTCAGTGCACGGTTGCAGGGATCAGCTGACACAGATCCCTGGCACAGGCTGGTTAGTTATTTAATGGTTTTAACTTAGTTTATTTGATCTAAAACTTCAGTGCACGATTGCAGGGATCAGCTGAAACAGATCGCTGGCACAGGCTGGTTAGTTATTTAATGGTTTCAGCCAAGTTTATCTAAAACTTCAGTGCGCGGTTGCAGGGATCAGCTGACACAGATCCCTTGCACAGGCTGGTTAGTTATTTAATGGTTTCAGCTTAGTTTATTTTATCTAAAACTTCAGTGCACGGTCGCAGGGATCCGCTGACACAGATCGCTGGCACAGGCTGGTTAGTTATTTAATGGTTTCAGCTTAGTTTATTTGATCTAAAACTTCAGTCCACGCTTGCAGGGATCAGCTGACACAGATCGCTGTCACAGGCTGGTTAGTTATTTAAATGGTTTCAGCTTAGTTTATTTGATCTAAGACTTCAGTGCATGGTCGCAAAGATCAGCTGACACAGATCCCTGACACACGCTGGTTAGTTATTTAATGGTTTCAACTTAGTTTATTTTCTCTAAAACTTCAGTGCACGGTTGCAGGGATCAGCTGACACAGATCGCTGGCACAGGCTGGTTAGTTATTTAGTGGTTTCAGCTTAGTTTATTTGATCTAAAACTTCAGTGCACGGTCGCAGTGATCAGCTGACACAGATCGCTGGTTAGTTATTTAATGGTTTCAGCTTTGTTTATTTGATCTACAACTTCAGTCCACGTTCGCAGGGATCAGCTGAAACAGATCGCTGGCACAGGCTGGTTAGTTATTTAATGGTTTCAGCTTAGTTTATCTAAAACTTCAGTGCACGGTTGCAGGGATCAGATGAAACAGATCGCTGGCACAGGCTGGCTAGTTATTTAATGGTTTCAGCTTAGTTTATCTAAAACTTCAGTGCACGGTTGCAGGGATCAGCTGACACAGATCCCTTGCACAGGCTGGTTAGTTATTTAATGGTTTTAACTTAGTTTATTTGATCTAAAACTTCAGTGCACGATTGCAGGGATCAGCTGAAACAGATCGCTGGCACAGGCTGGTTAGTTATTTAATGGTTTCAGCCAAGTTTATCTAAAACTTCAGTGCGCGGTTGCAGGGATCAGCTGACACAGATCCCTTGCACAGGCTGGTTAGTTATTTAATGGTTTCAACTTAGTTTATTTTATCTAAAACTTCAGTGCACGGTCGCAGGGATCCGCTGACACAGATCGCTGGCACAGGCTGGTTAGTTATTTAAATGGTTTCAGGTTAGTTTATTTGATCTAAGACTTCAGTGCATGGTCGCAAAGATCAGCTGACACAGATCCCTGGCACAGGCTGGTTAGTTATTTAATGGTTTCAACTTAGTTTATTTTCTCTAAAACTTCAGTGCACGGTTGAAGGGATCAGCTAACACAGATCCCTGACACACGCTGGTTAGTTATTTAATGGTTTCAACTTAGTTTATTTTCTCTAAAACTTCAGTCCACGTTCGCAGGGATCAGCTGACACAGATCGCTGGTTAGTTATTTAATGGTTTCAGCTTAGTTTATTTGATCTACAACTTCAGTCCACGTTCGCAGGGATCAGCTGACACAGATCTCTGGCACAGCCTGGTTGGTTATTTAATGGTTTCAGCTTAGTTTATTTGATCTAAAACTTCAGTGCACGGTTGCAGGGATCAGCTGACACAGATC
This sequence comes from Rhamphochromis sp. 'chilingali', assembly GCF_963969265.1. NCBI lineage: Eukaryota > Metazoa > Chordata > Actinopteri > Cichliformes > Cichlidae > Rhamphochromis > Rhamphochromis sp. 'chilingali'. The sequence goes on from NC_137929.1 coordinate 18,475,353, forward strand.
GCTCGCACAGGCTGGTTAGTTATTTAATGGTTTCAGGTTAGTTTATTTGATCTAATACTTCAGGGCATGGTCGCAAAGATCAGCTGACACAGATCGCTGGCACAGGCTGGTTAGTTATTTAATGGTTTCAGCTTAGTTTATTTGATCTAAAACTTCAGTCCACGTTCGCAGGGATCAGCTGACACAGATCGCTGGCACAGGCTGGTTAGTTATTTAATGGTTTCAGCTTAGTTTATTTGATCTAAGACTTCAGTGCACGGTTGCAGGGATCAGCTGACACAGATCGCTGGCACAGGCTGGTTAGTTATTTAATGGTTTCAGCTTAGTTTATTTGATCTAAGACTTCAGTGCACGGTCGCAGTGATCAGCTGACACAGATCGCTGGTTAGTTATTTAATGGTTTCAGCTTTGTTTATTTGATCTAAAACTTCAGTCCACGTTAGCAGGGATCAGCTGACACAGATCGCTGGCACAGGCTGGTTAGTTATTTAATGGTTTCAGGTTAGTTTATTTGATCTAAGACTTCAGTGCATGGTCGCAAAGATCAGCTGACACAGATCGCTGGCACAGGCTGGTTAGTTATTTAATTGTTTCAGCTTACTTTATTTTCTGTAAAACTTCAGTGCACAGTTGCAGGGATCAGCTAACACAGATCCCTGACACACGCTGGTTAGTTATTTAATGGTTTCAACTTAGTTTATTTTCTCTAAAACTTCAGTGCACGGTTGCAGGGATCAGCTGACACAGATCGCTGGCACAGGCTGGTTAGTTGTTTAATGGTTTCAGCTTAGTTTATTTGATCTAAAACTTCAGTGCACGGTTGCAGGGATCAGCTGACACAGATCGCTCGCACAGGCTGGTTGGTTATTTAATGGTTTCAGGTTAGTTTATTTGATCTAAGACTTCAGTGCACGTTCGCAAAGATCAGCTGAAACAGATCGCTGGCACAGATCCCTTGCACAGGCTGGTTAGTTATTTAATGGTTTCAACTTAGTTTATTTTATCTTAAACTTCAGTGCACGGTCGCAGGGATCCGCTGACACAGATCGCTGGTTAGTTATTTAATGGTTTCAGCTTAGTTTATTTTATCAAAAAATTCAGTGCACGGTCGCAGGGATCAGCTGACACAGATCGCTGGTTAGTTATTTAATGGTTTCAGCTTTGTTTATTTGATCTAAAACTTCAGTCCACGTTCGCAGGGATCAGCTGACCCAGATCGCTGGCACAGGCTGGTTAGTTATTTAATGGTTTCAACTTAGTTTATTTTATCTAAAACTTCAGTGCACGGTCGCAGTGATCAGCTGACACAGATCGCTGGTTAGTTATTTAATGGTTTCAGCTTAGTTTATTTGATCTAAGACGTAAGTGCACGGTTGCAGGGATCAGCTGACACAGATCGCTGGCACAGGCTGGTTAGTTATTTAATGGTTTCAGCTTAGTTTATTTGATCTAAAACTTCAGTGCACGGTTGCAGGGATCAGCTGACACAGATCGCTGTCACAGGCTGGTTAGTTATTTAAATGGTTTCAACTTAGGTTATCATAAAAAACTTCAGTGCACGGTTGCAGGAATCAGCTGAAACAGATCGTTGGCACAGGCTGGTTAGTTATTTAATGGTTTCAGCTTAGTTTATCTAAAACTTCAGTGCACGGTTGCAGGGATCAGCTGACACAGATCGCTGGCACAGGCTGGCTAGTTATTTAATGGTTTCGGTTTGGTTTATTTTATCTAAAACTTCAGTGCACGGTTGCAGGGATCAGCTGACACAGATCGCTGGCACAGGCTGGCTAGTTATTTAATGGTTTCGGTTTGGTTTATTTTATCTAAAACTTCAGTGCACGGTTGCAGGGATCAGCTGACACAGATCGCTGGCACAGGCTGGTTAGTTATTTAATGGTTTCAGCTTAGTTTATCTAAAACTTCAGTGCACGGTTGCAGGGATCAGCTGAAACAGATCGCTGGTACAGGCTGGTTAGTTATTTAATGGTTTCAGCCAAGTTTATCTAAAACGTCAGTGCACGGTTGCAGGGATCAGCTGACACAGATCCCTGGCACAGGCTGGCTAGTTATTTAATGGTTTCAGCTTAGTTTATCTAAAACTTCAGTGCACGGTTGCAGGAATCAGCTGACACAGATCGCTGGCACAGGCTGGTTAGTTATTTAATGGTTTCGGTTTGGTTTATTTTATCTAAAACTTCAGTGCACGGTTGCAGGGATCAGCTGACACAGATCGCTGGCACAGGCTGGTTAGTTATTTAATGGTTTCAGCTTAGTTTATCTAAAACTTCAGTGCACGGTTGCAGGGATCAGCTGACACAGATCCCTTTCACAGGCTGGTTAGTTATTTAATGGTTTTAACTTAGTTTATTTGATCTAAAACTTCAGTGCACGATTGCAGGGATCAGCTGAAACAGATCGCTGGTACAGGCTGGTTAGTTATTTAATGGTTTCAGCCTAGTTTATCTAAAACTTCAGTGCGCGGTTGCAGGGATCAGCTGACACAGATCCCTTGCACAGGCTGGTTAGTTATTTAATGGTCTCAACTTAGTTTATTTTATCTAAAACTTCAGTGCACGGTCGCAGGGATCCGCTGACACAGATCGCTGGCACAGGCTGGTTAGTTATTGAATGGTTTCAGCTTAGTTTATTTGATCTAAAACTTCAGTGCACGGTTGCAGGGATCAGCTGACACAGATTCCTGGCACAGGCTGGTTAGTTATTTAATGGTTTCAGCTTAGTTTATTTTATCTAAAACTTCAGTGCACGGTCGCAGGGATCAGCTGACACAGATCGCTGGTTAGTTATTTAATGGTTTCAGCTTAGTTTATTTGATCTAAAACTTCAGTCCACGTTCGCAGGGATCAGCTGACCCAGATCGCTGGCACAGGCTGGTTAGTTATTTAATGGTTTCAGCTTAGTTTATTTGATCTAAGACTTCAGTGCACGGTTGCAGGGATCAGCTGACACAGATCGCTGGCACACGCTGGTTAGTTATTTAAATGGTTTCAACTTAGTTTATCATAAAAAACTTCAGTGCACGGTTGCAGGAATCAGCTGAAACAGATCGCTGGCACAGGCTGGTTAGTTATTTAATGGTTTCAGCTTAGTTTATCTAAAACTTCAGTGCACGGTTGCAGGGATCAGCTGACACAGATCGTTGGCACAAGCTGGTTAGTTATTTAATGGTTTCAACTTAGTTTATTTGATCTAAAACTTCAGTGCACGGTTGCAGGGATCAGCTGACACAGATCGCTGTCACAGGCTGGTTAGTTATTTAAATGGTTTCAGGTTAGTTTATTTGATCTAAGACTTCAGTGCATGGTCGCAAAGATCAGCTGACACAGATCCCTGACACACGCTGGTTAGTTATTTAATGGTTTCAACTTAGTTTATTTTCTCTAAAACTTCAGTGCACGGTTGCAGGGATCAGCTGACACAGATCGCTGGTTAGTTATTTAATTGTTTCAGCTTACTTTATTTTCTGTAAAACTTCAGTGCACATTTGCAGGGATCAGCTAACACAGATCCCTGACACACGCTGGTTAGTTATTTAATGGTTTCAACTTAGTTTATTTTCTCTAAAAATTCAGTGCACGGTTGCAGGGATCAGTTGACAAAGATTCCTGGCACAGGCTGGTTAGTTATTTAATGGTTTCAACTTAGTTTATTTTCTCTAAAACTTCAGTGCACGGTTGCAGGGATCAGCTGACACAGATCGCTGGCACAGGCTGGTTAGTTATTTAGTGGTTTCAGCTTAGTTTATTTGATCTAAAACTTAAGTGCACGGTTGCAGGGATCAGCTGACACAGATCTCTGGCACAGCCTGGTTGGTTATTTAATGGTTTCAGCTTAGTTTATTTGATCTAAAACTTCAGTGCACGGTTGCAGGGATCAGCTGACACAGATCGCTCGCACAGGCTGGTTGGTTATTTAATGGTTTCAGCTTAGTTTATTTGATCTAAGACTTCAGTGCACGTTCGCAAAGATCAGCTGAAACAGATCGCTGGCACAGATCCCTTGCACAGGCTGGTTAGTTATTTAATGGTTTCAACTTAGTTTATTTTATCTTAAACTTCAGTGCACGGTTGCAGGGATCCGCTGACACAGATCGCTGGTTAGTTATTTAATCGTTTCAGCTTAGTTTATTTTATCTAAAACTTCAGTGCACGGTTGCAGGGATCAGTTGACACAGATCCCTGGCACAGGCTGGTTAGTTATTTAATGGTTTCAACTTAGTTTATTTTCTCTAAAAATTCAGTGCACGGTTGCAGGGATCAGTTGACACAGAGCGCTGGCACAGGCTGGTTAGTTATTTAATGGTTTCAGCTTAGTTTATTTGATCTAAGACTTCAGTGCACGTTCGCAAAGATCAGCTGAAACAGATCGCTGGCACAGGCTGGTTAGTTATTTAATGGTTTCAACTTAGTTTATTTTATCTAAAACTTCAGTGCACGGTCGCAGGGATCAACTAACACAGATCCCTGACACACGCTGGTTAGTTATTTAATGGTTTCAACTTAGTTAATTTTATCTAAAACTTCAGTGCACGTTTGCAAGGATCAGCTGACAAAGATCGCTGGCACAGGCTGGTTAGTTATTTAATGGTTTCAGCTTAGTTTATTTTATCTAAAACTTCAGTGCATGGTTGCAGGGATCAGCTGACACAGATCGCTGGCACAGGCTGGTTAGTTATTTAATGGTTTCAGCTTAGTTTATTTTATCTAAAACTTCAGTGCACGGTCGCAGGGATCAGCTGAAACAGATCGCTGGCACAGGCTGGTTAGTTATTTAATGGTTTCAACTTAGTTTATTTGATCTAAAACTTCAGTGCACGGTTGCAGGGATCAGCTGACACAGATCGCTGGCACAGGCTGGTTAGTTATTTAATAGTTTCAACTTAGTTTATTTGATCTAAAACTTCAGTGCACGGTTGCAGGGATCAGCTGACACAGATCGCTGGCACAGGCTGGTTAGTTATTTAATGGTTTCAGCTTAGTTTATCTAAAACTTCAGTGCACGGTTGCAGGAATCAGCTGACACAGATCGCTGGCACATGCTGGTTAGTTATTTAATGGTTTCAGCTTAGTTTATCTAAAACTTCAGTGCACGGTTGCAGGAATCAGCTGACACAGATCGCTGGCACATGCTGGTTAGTTATTTAATGGTTTCAGCTTAGTTTATTTTATCTAAAACTTCAGTGCACGGTTGCAGGGATCAGCTGACACAGATCGCTGGCACAGGCTGGTCAGTTATTTAATGGTTTCAACTTAGTTTTTTTGATCTAAAACTTCAGTGCACGGTCGCAGGGATCAGCTGAAACAGATCGCTGGCACAGGCTGGTCAGTTATTTAATGGTTTCAGCTTAGTTTATTTTATCTAAAACTTCAGTGCACGGTTGCAGGGATCAGCTGACACAGATCGCTGGCACAGGCTGGTTAGTTATTTAATAGTTTCAACTTAGTTTATTTGATCTAAAACTTCAGTGCACGGTTGCAGGGATCAGCTGACACAGATCGCTGGCACAGGCTGGTTAGTTATTTAATGGTTTAGGTTTCATTTATTTAATCTAAAACTTCAGTGCACGGTTGCAGGGATCAGCTGACACAGAATCGCTGGTACAGACTGGTTAGTTATTTAATGGTTTCAGCTTAGTTTATCTAAAACTTCAGTGCACGGTTGCAGGGATCAGCTGACACAGATCGCTGGCACAGGCTGGTTAGTTATTTAATGGTTTAGGTTTGGTTTATTTAATCTAAAACTTCAGTGCACGGTTGCAGGGATCAGCTGACACAGATCGCTGGCACAGGCTGGTTAGTTATTTAATGGTTTAGGTTTGGTTTATTTGATCTAAAACTTCAGTCGACGTTCGCAGGGATCAGCTGACACAGATCGCTGGTACAGACTGGTTAGTTATTTAATGGTTTCAGCTTAGTTTATTTTATCTAAAACTTCAGTCCACGTTCGCAGGGATCAGCTGACAAAGATCGCTGGCACAGGCTGGTTAGTTATTTAATGGTTTCAACTTAGTTTATTTTCTCTAAAACTTCAGTGCACGGTTGCAGGGATCAGCTGACACAGATCGCTGGCACAGGCTGGTTAGTTATTTAGTGGTTTCAGCTTAGTTTATTTTATCTTAAACTTCAGTCCACGTTCGCAGGGATCAGCTGACACAGATCGCTGGCACAGGCTGGTTGGTTATTTAATGTTTTCAGCTTAGTTTATTTTATCTTAAACTTCAGTGCACGGTTGCAGGGATCAGCTGACACAGATCGCTGGTTAGTTATTTCGTGGTTTCAGCTTAGTTTATTTTGATCTAAGACTTCAGTGCACATTCGCAAAGATCAGCTGAAACAGATCGCTGGCACAGGCTGGTTACGTATTTAATTGTTTCAGCTTAGTTTATCTAAAACTTCAGTGCACGGTTGCAGGGATCAGCTGACACAGATCGTTGGCACAGGCTGGTTAGTTATTTAATGGTTTCAACTTAGTTTATCTAAAACTTCAGTGCACAGTTGCAGGAATCAGCTGACACAGATCGCTGGCACAGGCTGGTTAGTTATTTAATGGTTTCGGTTTGGTTTATTTTATCTAAAACTTCAGTGCACGGTTGCAGGGATCAGCTGACACAGATCGCTGGCACAGGCTGGTTAGTTATTTAATTGTTTCAGCTTAGTTTATCTAAAACTTCAGTGCACGGTTGCAGGAATCAGCTGACACAGATCGCTGGCACAGGCTGGTTAGTTATTTAATGGTTTCGGTTTGGTTTATTTTATCTAAAACTTCAGTGCACGGTTGCAAGGATCAGCTGACACAGATCGCTGGCACAGGCTGGTTAGTTATTTAATGGTTTCAGCTTAGTTTATCTAAAACTTCAGTGCACGGTTGCAGGGATCAGCTGACACAGATCCCTGGCACAGGCTGGTTAGTTATTTAATGGTTTTAACTTAGTTTATTTGATCTAAAACTTCAGTGCACGATTGCAGGGATCAGCTGAAACAGATCGCTGGCACAGGCTGGTTAGTTATTTAATGGTTTCAGCCAAGTTTATCTAAAACTTCAGTGCGCGGTTGCAGGGATCAGCTGACACAGATCCCTTGCACAGGCTGGTTAGTTATTTAATGGTTTCAGCTTAGTTTATTTTATCTAAAACTTCAGTGCACGGTCGCAGGGATCCGCTGACACAGATCGCTGGCACAGGCTGGTTAGTTATTTAATGGTTTCAGCTTAGTTTATTTGATCTAAAACTTCAGTGCACGCTTGCAGGGATCAGCTGACACAGATCGCTGTCACAGGCTGGTTAGTTATTTAAATGGTTTCAGCTTAGTTTATTTGATCTAAGACTTCAGTGCATGGTCGCAAAGATCAGCTGACACAGATCCCTGGCACAGGCTGGTTAGTTATTTAATGGTTTCAACTTAGTTTATTTTCTCTAAAACTTCAGTGCACGGTTGAAGGGATCAGCTAACACAGATCCCTGACACACGCTGGTTAGTTATTTAATGGTTTCAACTTAGTTTATTTTCTCTAAAACTTCAGTGCACGGTTGCAGGGATCAGCTGACACAGATCGCTGGCACAGGCTGGTTAGTTATTTAGTGGTTTCAGCTTAGTTTATTTGATCTAAAACTTCAGTGCACGGTCGCAGTGATCAGCTGACACAGATCGCTGGTTAGTTATTTAATGGTTTAAGCTTTGTTTATTTGATCTACAACTTCAGTCCACGTTCGCAGGGATCAGCTGAAACAGATCGCTGGCACAGGCTGGTTAGTTATTTAATGGTTTCAGCTTAGTTTATCTAAAACTTCAGTGCACGGTTGCAGGGATCAGATGAAACAGATCGCTGGCACAGGCTGGCTAGTTATTTAATGGTTTCAGCTTAGTTTATCTAAAACTTCAGTGCACGGTTGCAGGGATCAGCTGACACAGATCCCTTGCACAGGCTGGTTAGTTATTTAATGGTTTTAACTTAGTTTATTTGATCTAAAACTTCAGTGCACGATTGCAGGGATCAGCTGAAACAGATCGCTGGCACAGGCTGGTTAGTTATTTAATGGTTTCAGCCAAGTTTATCTAAAACTTCAGTGCGCGGTTGCAGGGATCAGCTGACACAGATCCCTTGCACAGGCTGGTTAGTTATTTAATGGTTTCAACGTAGTTTATTTTATCTAAAACTTCAGTGCACGGTCGCAGGGATCCGCTGACACAGATCGCTGGCACAGGCTGGTTAGTTATTTAAATGGTTTCAGGTTAGTTTATTTGATCTAAGACTTCAGTGCATGGTCGCAAAGATCAGCTGACACAGATCCCTGGCACAGGCTGGTTAGTTATTTAATGGTTTCAACTTAGTTTATTTTCTCTAAAACTTCAGTGCACGGTTGAAGGGATCAGCTAACACAGATCCCTGACACACGCTGGTTAGTTATTTAATGGTTTCAACTTAGTTTATTTTCTCTAAAACTTCAGTGCACGGTTGCAGGGATCAGCTGACACAGATCGCTGGCACAGGCTGGTTAGTTATTTAGTGGTTTCAACTTAGTTTATTTTCTCTAAAACTTCAGTGCACGGTCGCAGGGATCAGCTGACACAGATCGCTGGTTAGTTATTTAATGGTTTCAGCTTAGTTTATTTGATCTACAACTTCAGTCCACGTTCGCAGGGATCAGCTGACACAGATCTCTGGCACAGCCTGGTTGGTTATTTAATGGTTTCAGCTTAGTTTATTTGATCTAAAACTTCAGTGCACGGTTGCAGGGATCAGCTGACACAGATCGCTCGCACAGGCTGGTTAGTTATTTAATGGTTTCAGGTTAGTTTATTTGATCTAATACTTCAGGGCATGGTCGCAAAGATCAGCTGACACAGATCGCTGGCACAGGCTGGTTAGTTATTTAATGGTTTCAGCTTAGTTTATTTGATCTAAAACTTCAGTCCACGTTCGCAGGGATCAGCTGACACAGATCGCTGGCACAGGCTGGTTAGTTATTTAATGGTTTCAGCTTAGTTTATTTGATCTAAGACTTCAGTGCACGGTTGCAGGGATCAGCTGACACAGATCGCTGGCACAGGCTGGTTAGTTATTTAATGGTTTCAGCTTAGTTTATTTGATCTAAGACTTCAGTGCACGGTCGCAGTGATCAGCTGACACAGATCGCTGGTTAGTTATTTAATGGTTTCAGCTTTGTTTATTTGATCTAAAACTTCAGTCCACGTTAGCAGGGATCAGCTGACACAGATCGCTGGCACAGGCTGGTTAGTTATTTAATGGTTTCAGGTTAGTTTATTTGATCTAAGACTTCAGTGCATGGTCGCAAAGATCAGCTGACACAGATCGCTGGCACAGGCTGGTTAGTTATTTAATTGTTTCAGCTTACTTTATTTTCTGTAAAACTTCAGTGCACAGTTGCAGGGATCAGCTAACACAGATCCCTGACACACGCTGGTTAGTTATTTAATGGTTTCAACTTAGTTTATTTTCTCTAAAACTTCAGTGCACGGTTGCAGGGATCAGCTGACACAGATCGCTGGCACAGGCTGGTTAGTTGTTTAATGGTTTCAGCTTAGTTTATTTGATCTAAAACTTCAGTGCACGGTTGCAGGGATCAGCTGACACAGATCGCTCGCACAGGCTGGTTGGTTATTTAATGGTTTCAGGTTAGTTTATTTGATCTAAGACTTCAGTGCACGTTCGCAAAGATCAGCTGAAACAGATCGCTGGCACAGATCCCTTGCACAGGCTGGTTAGTTATTTAATGGTTTCAACTTAGTTTATTTTATCTTAAACTTCAGTGCACGGTCGCAGGGATCCGCTGACACAGATCGCTGGTTAGTTATTTAATGGTTTCAGCTTAGTTTATTTTATCAAAAAATTCAGTGCACGGTCGCAGGGATCAGCTGACACAGATCGCTGGTTAGTTATTTAATGGTTTCAGCTTTGTTTATTTGATCTAAAACTTCAGTCCACGTTCGCAGGGATCAGCTGACCCAGATCGCTGGCACAGGCTGGTTAGTTATTTAATGGTTTCAACTTAGTTTATTTTATCTAAAACTTCAGTGCACGGTCGCAGTGATCAGCTGACACAGATCGCTGGTTAGTTATTTAATGGTTTCAGCTTAGTTTATTTGATCTAAGACGTAAGTGCACGGTTGCAGGGATCAGCTGACACAGATCGCTGGCACAGGCTGGTTAGTTATTTAATGGTTTCAGCTTAGTTTATTTGATCTAAAACTTCAGTGCACGGTTGCAGGGATCAGCTGACACAGATCGCTGTCACAGGCTGGTTAGTTATTTAAATGGTTTCAACTTAGGTTATCATAAAAAACTTCAGTGCACGGTTGCAGGAATCAGCTGAAACAGATCGTTGGCACAGGCTGGTTAGTTATTTAATGGTTTCAGCTTAGTTTATCTAAAACTTCAGTGCACGGTTGCAGGAATCAGCTGACACAGATCGCTGGCACAGGCTGGTTAGTTATTTAATGGTTTCGGTTTGGTTTATTTTATCTAAAACTTCAGTGCACGGTTGCAGGGATCAGCTGACACAGATCGCTGGCACAGGCTGGCTAGTTATTTAATGGTTTCGGTTTGGTTTATTTTATCTAAAACTTCAGTGCACGGTTGCAGGGATCAGCTGACACAGATCGCTGGCACAGGCTGGTTAGTTATTTAATGGTTTCAGCTTAGTTTATCTAAAACTTCAGTGCACGGTTGCAGGGATCAGCTGAAACAGATCGCTGGTACAGGCTGGTTAGTTATTTAATGGTTTCAGCCAAGTTTATCTAAAACGTCAGTGCACGGTTGCAGGGATCAGCTGACACAGATCCCTGGCACAGGCTGGCTAGTTATTTAATGGTTTCAGCTTAGTTTATCTAAAACTTCAGTGCACGGTTGCAGGAATCAGCTGACACAGATCGCTGGCACAGGCTGGTTAGTTATTTAATGGTTTCGGTTTGGTTTATTTTATCTAAAACTTCAGTGCACGGTTGCAGGGATCAGCTGACACAGATCGCTGGCACAGGCTGGTTAGTTATTTAATGGTTTCAGCTTAGTTTATCTAAAACTTCAGTGCACGGTTGCAGGGATCAGCTGACACAGATCCCTTTCACAGGCTGGTTAGTTATTTAATGGTTTTAACTTAGTTTATTTGATCTAAAACTTCAGTGCACGATTGCAGGGATCAGCTGAAACAGATCGCTGGTACAGGCTGGTTAGTTATTTAATGGTTTCAGCCTAGTTTATCTAAAACTTCAGTGCGCGGTTGCAGGGATCAGCTGACACAGATCCCTTGCACAGGCTGGTTAGTTATTTAATGGTCTCAACTTAGTTTATTTTATCTAAAACTTCAGTGCACGGTCGCAGGGATCCGCTGACACAGATCGCTGGCACAGGCTGGTTAGTTATTGAATGGTTTCAGCTTAGTTTATTTGATCTAAAACTTCAGTGCACGGTTGCAGGGATCAGCTGACACAGATTCCTGGCACAGGCTGGTTAGTTATTTAATGGTTTCAGCTTAGTTTATTTTATCTAAAACTTCAGTGCACGGTCGCAGGGATCAGCTGACACAGATCGCTGGTTAGTTATTTAATGGTTTCAGCTTAGTTTATTTGATCTAAAACTTCAGTCCACGTTCGCAGGGATCAGCTGACCCAGATCGCTGGCACAGGCTGGTTAGTTATTTAATGGTTTCAGCTTAGTTTATTTGATCTAAGACTTCAGTGCACGGTTGCAGGGATCAGCTGACACAGATCGCTGGCACACGCTGGTTAGTTATTTAAATGGTTTCAACTTAGTTTATCATAAAAAACTTCAGTGCACGGTTGCAGGAATCAGCTGAAACAGATCGCTGGCACAGGCTGGTTAGTTATTTAATGGTTTCAGCTTAGTTTATCTAAAACTTCAGTGCACGGTTGCAGGGATCAGCTGACACAGATCGTTGGCACAAGCTGGTTAGTTATTTAATGGTTTCAACTTAGTTTATTTGATCTAAAACTTCAGTGCACGGTTGCAGGGATCAGCTGACACAGATCGCTGTCACAGGCTGGTTAGTTATTTAAATGGTTTCAGGTTAGTTTATTTGATCTAAGACTTCAGTGCATGGTCGCAAAGATCAGCTGACACAGATCCCTGACACACGCTGGTTAGTTATTTAATGGTTTCAACTTAGTTTATTTTCTCTAAAACTTCAGTGCACGGTTGCAGGGATCAGCTGACACAGATCGCTGGTTAGTTATTTAATTGTTTCAACTTAGTTTATTTTCTCTAAAAATTCAGTGCACGGTTGCAGGGATCAGTTGACAAAGATTCCTGGCACAGGCTGGTTAGTTATTTAATGGTTTCAACTTAGTTTATTTTCTCTAAAACTTCAGTGCACGGTTGCAGGGATCAGCTGACACAGATCGCTGGCACAGGCTGGTTAGTTATTTAGTGGTTTCAGCTTAGTTTATTTGATCTAAAACTTAAGTGCACGGTTGCAGGGATCAGCTGACACAGATCTCTGGCACAGCCTGGTTGGTTATTTAATGGTTTCAGCTTAGTTTATTTGATCTAAAACTTCAGTGCACGGTTGCAGGGATCAGCTGACACAGATCGCTCGCACAGGCTGGTTGGTTATTTAATGGTTTCAGCTTAGTTTATTTGATCTAAGACTTCAGTGCACGTTCGCAAAGATCAGCTGAAACAGATCGCTGGCACAGATCCCTTGCACAGGCTGGTTAGTTATTTAATGGTTTCAACTTAGTTTATTTTATCTTAAACTTCAGTGCACGGTTGCAGGGATCCGCTGACACAGATCGCTGGTTAGTTATTTAATCGTTTCAGCTTAGTTTATTTTATCTAAAACTTCAGTGCATGGTTGCAGGGATCAGTTGACACAGATCCCTGGCACAGGCTGGTTAGTTATTTAATGGTTTCAACTTAGTTTATTTTCTCTAAAAATTCAGTGCACGGTTGCAGGGATCAGTTGACACAGAGCGCTGGCACAGGCTGGTTAGTTATTTAATGGTTTCAGCTTAGTTTATTTGATCTAAGACTTCAGTGCACGTTCGCAAAGATCAGCTGAAACAGATCGCTGGCACAGGCTGGTTAGTTATTTAATGGTTTCAACTTAGTTTATTTTATCTAAAACTTCAGTGCACGGTCGCAGGGATCAACTAACACAGATCCCTGACACACGCTGGTTAGTTATTTAATGGTTTCAACTTAGTTAATTTTATCTAAAACTTCAGTGCCCGTTTGCAAGGATCAGCTGACAAAGATCGCTGGCACAGGCTGGTTAGTTATTTAATGGTTTCAGCTTAGTTTATTTTATCTAAAACTTCAGTGCATGGTTGCAGGGATCAGCTGACACAGATCGCTGGCACAGGCTGGTTAGTTATTTAATGGTTTCAGCTTAGTTTATTTTATCTAAAACTTCAGTGCACGGTCGCAGGGATCAGCTGAAACAGATCGCTGGCACAGGCTGGTTAGTTATTTAATGGTTTCAACTTAGTTTATTTGATCTAAAACTTCAGTGCACGGTTGCAGGGATCAGCTGACACAGATCGCTGGCACAGGCTGGTTAGTTATTTAATAGTTTCAACTTAGTTTATTTGATCTAAAACTTCAGTGCACGGTTGCAGGGATCAGCTGACACAGATCGCTGGCACAGGCTGGTTAGTTATTTAATGGTTTCAGCTTAGTTTATCTAAAACTTCAGTGCACGGTTGCAGGAATCAGCTGACACAGATCGCTGGCACATGCTGGTTAGTTATTTAATGGTTTCAGCTTAGTTTATCTAAAACTTCAGTGCACGGTTGCAGGAATCAGCTGACACAGATCGCTGGCACATGCTGGTTAGTTATTTAATGGTTTCAGCTTAGTTTATTTTATCTAAAACTTCAGTGCACGGTTGCAGGGATCAGCTGACACAGATCGCTGGCACAGGCTGGTCAGTTATTTAATGGTTTCAACTTAGTTTTTTTGATCTAAAACTTCAGTGCACGGTCGCAGGGATCAGCTGAAACAGATCGCTGGCACAGGCTGGTCAGTTATTTAATGGTTTCAGCTTAGTTTATTTTATCTAAAACTTCAGTGCACGGTTGCAGGGATCAGCTGACACAGATCGCTGGCACAGGCTGGTTAGTTATTTAATAGTTTCAACTTAGTTTATTTGATCTAAAACTTCAGTGCACGGTTGCAGGGATCAGCTGACACAGATCGCTGGCACAGGCTGGTTAGTTATTTAATGGTTTAGGTTTCATTTATTTAATCTAAAACTTCAGTGCACGGTTGCAGGGATCAGCTGACACAGAATCGCTGGTACAGACTGGTTAGTTATTTAATGGTTTCAGCTTAGTTTATCTAAAACTTCAGTGCACGGTTGCAGGGATCAGCTGACACAGATCGCTGGCACAGGCTGGTTAGTTATTTAATGGTTTAGGTTTGGTTTATTTAATCTAAAACTTCAGTGCACGGTTGCAGGGATCAGCTGACACAGATCGCTGGCACAGGCTGGTTAGTTATTTAATGGTTTAGGTTTGGTTTATTTGATCTAAAACTTCAGTCGACGTTCGCAGGGATCAGCTGACACAGATCGCTGGTACAGACTGGTTAGTTATTTAATGGTTTCAGCTTAGTTTATTTTATCTAAAACTTCAGTCCACGTTCGCAGGGATCAGCTGACAAAGATCGCTGGCACAGGCTGGTTAGTTATTTAATGGTTTCAGCTTAGTTTATTTGATCTAAAACTTCAGTGCATGGTCGCAAAGATCAGCTGACACAGATCCCTGGCACAGGCTGGTTAGTTATTTAATGGTTTCAGCTTACTTTATTTTCTGTAAAACTTCAGTGCACAGTTGCAGGGATCAGCTAACACAGATCCCTGACACACGCTGGTTAGTTATTTAATGGTTTCAACTTAGTTTATTTTCTCTAAAACTTCAGTGCACGGTCGCAGGGATCAGCTGACACAGATCGCTGGTTAGTTATTTAATGGTTTCAGCTTAGTTTATTTGATTTACAACTTCAGTCCACGTTCGCAGGGATCAGCTGACACAGATCTCTGGCACAGCCTGGTTGGTTATTTAATGGTTTCAGCTTAGTTTATTTGATCTAAAACTTCAGTGCACGGTTGCAGGGATCAGCTGACACAGATCGCTGGCACAGGCTGGTTAGTTATTTAATAGTTTCAACTTAGTTTATTTGATCTAAAACTTCAGTGCACGGTTGCAGGGATCAGCTGACACAGATCGCTGGCACAGGCTGGTTAGTTATTTAATGGTTTCAGCTTAGTTTATCTAAAACTTCAGTGCACGGTTGCAGGAATCAGCTGACACAGATCGCTGGCACATGCTGGTTAGTTATTTAATGGTTTCAGCTTAGTTTATTTTATCTAAAACTTCAGTGCACGGTTGCAGGGATCAGCTGACACAGATCGCTGGCACAGGCTGGTTAGTTATTTAATGGTTTCAGCTTAGTTTATTTTATCTAAAACTTCAGTGCACGGTTGCAGGGATCAGTTGACACAGATCGCTGGCACAGGCTGGTTAGTTATTTTGTGGTTTCAGCTTAGTTTATTTTGATCTAAGACTTCAGTCCACGTTCGCAGGGATCAGCTGAAACAGATCGCTGTCACAGGCTGGTCAGTTATTTAATGGTTTCAACTTAGTTTTTTTGATCTAAAACTTCAGTGCACGGTCGCAGGGATCAGCTGAAACAGATCGCTGGCACAGGCTGGTCAGTTATTTAATGGTTTCAGCTTAGTTTATCTAAAACTTCAGTGCACGGTTGCAGGGATCAGCTGACACAGATCGCTGGCACAGGCTGGTTAGTTATTTAATAGTTTCAACTTAGTTTATTTGATCTAAAACTTCAGTGCACGGTTGCAGGGATCAGCTGACACAGATCGCTGGCACAGGCTGGTTAGTTATTTAATGGTTTCAGCTTAGTTTATCTAAAACTTCAGTGCACGGTTGCAGGGATCAGCTGACACAGATCGCTGGCACAGGCTGGCTAGTTATTTAATGGTTTCAGCCAAGTTTATCTAAAACTTCAGTGCACGGTTGCAGGGATCAGATGACAAAGATAGCTGGCACAGGCTGGTTAGTTATTTAATGGTTTCAGCTTAGTTTATCTAAAACTTCAGTGCACGGTTGCAGGGATCAGCTGACACAGATCGCTGGCACAGGCTGGTTAGTTATTTAATGGTTTAGGTTTGGTTTATTTAATCTAAAACTTCAGTGCACGGTTGCAGGGATCAGCTGACACAGAATCGCTGGTACAGACTGGTTAGTTATTTAATGGTTTCAGCTTAGTTTATCTAAAACTTCAGTGCACGGTTGCAAAGATCAGCTGACACAGATCGCTGGGACAGGCTGGTTAGTTATTTAATGGTTTCAGCTTAGTTTATTTGATCTAAAACCTCAGTGCACGGTTGCAGGGATCAGCTGACACAGATCGCTGGCACAGGCTGGTTAGTTATTTAATGGTTTCAGCTTAGTTTATTTGATCTAAAACTTCAGTGCACGGTTGCAGGGATCAGCTGACACAGATCCCTGGCACAGGCTGGTTAGTTATTTAATGGTTTCAGCTTAGTTTATTTGATCTAAAACTTCAGTGCACGATTGCAGGGATCAGCTGAAACAGATCGCTGGTACAGGCTGGTTAGTTATTTAATGGTTTCAGCTTAGTTTATCTAAAACTTCAGTGCACGGTTGCAGGGATCAGCTGAAACAGATCGCTGGTACAGGCTGGTTAGTTATTTAATGGTTTCAGGTCCCCTACTACCGCCTCCACATCGTCGGTCATCTGCCTGGCCGCCTGTTGGGCATCTCCGCCACCGTGGACGCCCTACTGAACGCCGCCACTGCCTTCCGCGTGGCCGGCCTCCGGACTTGTTTCCACGCCGCTGTTGCCGTCCGCACAGCCGGCCCCCAGAACTGTTTCCGCGCCACTGCCTACTGCGTGGCCGGCATCCGGACCTGCCCCGCTGCCATTCGCATGGTCGGCCTCCTGAACTTGGCCATCTGGGTCTTTTTGGACTCTGTCCCTCCGTCCTGGGCCCCCTCCGCCCGCCCTGGTTGGGTCGTTTTCTGTTTTGTTTTGGGCGGGTTTTGTGTTTCTGTTGGGCTGCCTGGAGCCAGCCCTTGAGGGGGGGGTACTGTCATGGTCCTGGGTCAGTGACCCAGCGCTTTTAGTTTGTATTCACTTTCTAGTTGATGATGATGATGATGATGGTTTGAGTTCTATGTGTTATATTCAGTCTGCCTTTGAGTCTGCGTCTGTGCCTCTGTCTATGATGTCACCCCATCTGTTTGTGAATCTGTCTGTTTAGTTCAATGTCTTGTCTGATTCCATGTGTCTAGGGTTTCCTGTTTTACTTTGTAGGTCTGCCTCGTTATGCCCATTAGTTCCAGCTGTGTCCCCTCCTGTGTGCCATTTCCTGATTACCTGGTGTGTGTATTTATTGTTGGTGTCTGCCTGTGCTCCTCGTGGCGTCGTCTGCGTTTCTCTGTGAACCTCTCGTGTAGTCTGCTCTGTTCCATGTTTCTTCGTGTCTCTCTGCCCCTCGCCTCGTGTCCTCCATTTTGCATTAGTTTTCCCAGTTTAGGTTTATGTTCGGTTCTGTCCACACCTTGGTTTTCTGCACTGTAAATAAAACCCACTTGCACCTCCGCCATTGTCTGCTATTGGATCCTCCTTTCTCACCCTCCACACGACTGCCGCCCCAGCCGTGACAGTTTCAACTTAGTTTATTTTCTCTAAAAATTCAGTGCACGGTTGCAGGGATCAGTTGACAAAGATTCCTGGCACAGGCTGGTTAGTTGTTTAGTGGTTTCAGCTTAGTTTATTTGATCTAAAACTTCAGTGCACGGTTGGAGGGATCAGCTGACACAGATCGCTGGCACAGATCCCTTGCACAGGCTGGTTAGTTATTTAATGGTTTCAGCTTAGTTTATTTGATCTAAGACTTCAGTGCACGGTTGCAGGGATCAGCTGACACAGATCGCTGGCACAGGCTGGTTAGTTATTTAATGGTTTCAACTTAGTTTATTTTATCTAAAACTTCAGTGCACGGTCGCAGTGATCAGCTGACACAGATCGCTGGTTAGTTATTTAATGGTTTCAGCTTTGTTTATTTGATCTAAAACTTCAGTCCACGTTCGCAGGGATCAGCTGACACAGATCTCTGGCACAGGCTGGTTGGTTATTTAATGGTTTCAGCTTAGTTTATTTGATCTAAAACTTCAGTGCACGGTTGCAGGGATCAGCTGACACAGATCGCTGGCACAGGCTGGTTAGTTATTTAATGGTTTCAGCTTAGTTTATTTGATCTAAGACGTAAGTGCACGGTTGCAGGGATCAGCTGACACAGATCGCTGGCACAGGCTGGTTAGTTATTTAATGGTTTCAGCTTAGTTTATTTGATCTAAAACTTCAGTGCACGGTTGCAGGGATCAGCTGACACAGATCTCTGTCACAGGCTGGTTAGTTATTTAAATGGTTTCAACTTAGTTTATCATAAAAAACTTCAGTGCACGGTTGCAGGAATCAGCTGAAACAGATCGCTGGCACAGGCTGGTTAGTTATTTAATGGTTTCAGCTTAGTTTATCTAAAACTTCAGTGCACGGTTGCAGGGATCAGCTGACACAGATCGTTGGCACAGGCTGGTTAGTTATTTAATGGTTTCAACTTAGTTTATCTAAAACTTCAGTGCACGGTTGCAGGAATCAGCTGACACAGATCGCTGGCACAGGCTGGTTAGTTATTTAATGGTTTCGGTTTGGTTTATTTTATCTAAAACTTCAGTGCACGGTTGCAGGGATCAGCTGACACAGATCGCTGGCACAGGCTGGTTAGTTATTTAATGGTTTCAGCTTAGTTTATCTAAAACTTCAGTGCACGGTTGCAGGGATCAGATGAAACAGATCGCTGGCACAGGCTGGCTAGTTATTTAATGGTTTCAGCTTAGTTTATCTAAAACTTCAGTGCACGGTTGCAGGGATCAGCTGACACAGATCGCTGGCACAGGCTGGTTAGTTATTTAATGGTTTCAGCTTAGTTTATCTAAAACTTCAGTGCACGGTTGCAGGGATCAGCTGAAACAGATCGCTGGTACAGGCTGGTTAGTTATTTAATGGTTTCAGCCAAGTTTATCTAAAACTTCAGTGCACGGTTGCAGGGATCAGCTGACACAGATCCCTGGCACAGGCTGGCTAGTGTTAAGGTTCAAAATTGAGGAAGGAGAGTACACACCACCCATGGTCCAGAGGATCTTGGTCCAACAATGATTTTAATGAACACACGTGTGGGAAGACACTCTGTACGCAGACAGCCAGTAGTCCTCGACTTAATCAAAGCATGAACAGATATTTTATAGCATCAGGGTTTGATTTACTGACGCCCCTTCATGCGTCACAGATACATTTTATACATAGATCAGACTTTTAACCCAGAAGATCATCTTCTATTTTCATGGCTAGCCCTTCCTGTCTACCTTTCAGTTCTTGTCTTGTTCCTCTTTCTTGCCGAGACAACAAGGAACGGTTCCTCTTTTACCGAGACACTTTTGCAGTTACAACCAGACATGAGTAATCTCTCCTCTAAATAAATTTAACTCTATGTGTGTGTGTGTCACGACCTCACATGCTCTTTGTGTCACCTCTTCACCTACTGTCTGTGTCTCGTCCTCAAATGCTCTTTCTCAATTCACCTGTTGCACTTCTGACCTTTTACCAGACCAGAAGCTCACTGAGACTATGTGTATGTCTTCTACTAAATAAATGTTTTAACCAAGAACCTCTATTAAAACCTTAATATAAAATGATCTGATATATAAGTGTTTTGTAAGCATGTATTGCAATTCCTTCTATGTTCTAGTTTTCCCTCAGCATGGATCATCTAGACACTCTCACTAGATGAAGCTTAAGACCTTTAAAGAACCTGAACATCAACTCAAATAAGCACAGATATGCAATATGTATAAAATAGTTATAACTGCACCTGGAATACAAAGTTAATTTAATACCTGTATGCATAAAACCTTAAAGCCTTCTTAAAGCTATCTGTTACATTGTTAAAGCCTCGTCTTAGCCTGCTGCTCAAAATAACTTCCTGCTTTCACTTCTGCATACAACTTCCTGTCAGCCTGCAACTCAGTCTTTCTGAAAGAGACACTGTTTAACCCCTGAATGCAATATAAACTCCAGATTATATTATTAATGCAATGGTAATGATGACAATTATTTAACAATAGCAGTAAAATAATTTCCCTGCTCCACACTCCCTCTCTCGACCTCTGCAACACCAGAGGTCGCAATACATTGTGTCCTCGCTCAGACCCTCTCTGGTGGTTTAGCAGGCCTCGAGATCTCCAGGATCCTCGCCCCTCCTGTGGTCGCTGAGATCTTCTGCAAAGGAAACAAAACACCTTTTCTTGCATCTCCCTAACTTATCCTTTTTGGGACTCTTTAATCAAAAGCATGATCCTAATTATGCTCTTAACTTATTGACTTGTATTTATGTATATTCTTCAACGTTCCTCATCACTTTAAAACTCTTTAAGCCCTGCTTTCACGTCCAGTTGCTCGCTCTATTTTCCCTTATCTGATCATCAACATCCTGTGCACAAATTGTCGCTGCTGCAAGTTCCTCTACTCTAAAAGATCCAAAAGAAAACAACCACTTTAATCAATTAAGTTTAAGCATATAAGCAATTACTCCTATATACATTTCATCATAGCTAAATGCTGCCTTGAAACAACTCCTATGTGTTAACACTAACTTCATTTTAAAACCTCACATTTCCTATGTTATAACCCGTTTTTGGTATAGGCTTTTTATTTCATTTGCTCCCTTTAATGTAACAATACCTTCTAATTCTAATTTATCAGACTTAACCAAAATATATGCTTTCCTTACTCTTTGGTCCTTCTTTAAGTTCAGTCAAAAAGCTAAATGAATTTAGGGCCTTTTGCCTGGAATCAATACTGTCATGTGTGTTTCTTAACTCTGTGTCTGTAAGCGTGCAATCCTTCAATAACTTCAATAACTCATATCAAAAAATGCAATATGTATAAAAATCATTTCTATTTACAAGCTCTCCCCTTTATCCTAAAAATACCTCCTATGTAATATCTGTATGTGTAAGCCTACATTATAACCACTACTTCTAGAAATCAAAAAGAAATCAAAGCTGTTCTACTCCTTCAACCCTCACTAATTTTCCCTCTAAGACTTATTCACAGCTTTGAAAAACCGGCATTGTATCTTCTAAACAGGATTCAGTTCTGTCTTGGTCCTGGGCCATGTTGGCCCAGTATTCTTGGTTCCTTGTATTTTCGCTCCTTATTTAGGCCAGGTTTTCTGAGGTGTCCTGTTGTGGTGTTCCCTAAGTGTTTTTTCCCTTTGTGACTCTTACCCCCTTGTGCCCCTCTGTGTATTTATGAGCTCTCGTCTCTCTTTGTGTTTATTCCATGTTTTCCCCAGCCTGTTATGTCTGTGTTCTCCCCGTGCTCTCTCTCCTCCTGTCTGAACCTCTGTGTACTTCCTGTTTTACTTTGACAGTCTCTCGTCAGTATGCGTAATATTGTGTTCACTCCTGCCCTGTCTCGTTATGTTTATCAGTGTCACCTGTGTTTCCCACCTGTGTGTAATCTCCCTATGTTCTCTGGGTGTATTTCCCCGGACCTCCCTGCATCCTCGTTTCTGGTTTGTGTTATTAGCTTACCCAGTTTAGGTTTCCGGTTTCTTATTTTTTTCAGTTTCAGTTTTACCATATCCAAATGATCAAAAACCCAAAAGGTCCTGAAATGATCCTAAATTATTAAACAATTAAATTATTAAACCCTAAACCCCCCTTTATCTTGATACATTTCATGTGTCAAGATACTATACAAAACTTAAAAATGCTCAGTTTCCCCACTCATGATCCAATCTATGTCATAAAAATAAACTTAAAACAGAACAGTTATCAGTCATGTGTTTCTTCAATTAATGATAACTGAGTTACATCAAAAAATATTTCCCCTTTAGCATTTGGCATTCTCCCAACAATATACTATAATCCCATAATCTAACCCCAGTCAACAAATTTTCTCTGGTAAAAACAATTGTTTGTCCACATTAATTCATCCTCACTCACATGCAGTCACACATTCACTCACATGCAGTCACACCATGTATTTGCTGATAGTGGAGCTTCCCGCACGATCAGATACTCTACCCTCAGCAAAATGAGCTCAGTCATTTTTTATTTTCCATAGGAAAATATTTCTTTATGCTTTTGGACTGGATTAACTCGCATAAAATCCTTTTTACAGGGACTTACGACCTGAATTGTCCCCAGGTAGCTTTCTCCTCAGCCAATTGAAATCTGGAAAGCCCCCTTATATTTGCTCCTCCCGATAATTTTCAGCGCCGTTATTCACTGTTGCAGGCCTGCTTAAAACAGAAATGGAAAAATAGAGCTGATTGTTAGCTCATAAAAACAAAACAAAATCACCTGACAGGTTTTCTTTAAGTGCACTGTTACAAAATAATGGGCCCAATTTTTTAGACATGTCCATGTTTCCTAAAACTCCCTCTATTAAAAACAAAAACAACAACCCAAACCTAACTGACAAAATCAACCCATCACCACAACAACCTCAACAACCTTAAACACACAAAAGTTTTGCCACCACATAATTTCACCTCCTCAATACACCGAAAGTCTCATTAAAACCACACAATTTGCAAACAAAAATCACCCCCTTATGCTCTGTAACATACTTCAATTCAGCATAAAACCCCCTTACAACAACATATCACTAAACTATAAATTTCCTACCCAAATCTGCACTCCTCTTGTCTGCCGTGCTTCCTCTCCTGAAAGTCACTTCCTCAGTCACACACACACACAGGAAGTTCCTTCGTCACCACTCACTCCAACTAATTTGCATACTGAGTCATCTCTCAATGAGTTGCTGTAACAACAGAAACATATGTTTAAACATTCCCAACTCATTAAATCATTTTATTTCTTTCTACAGTGATCACTGGTTTTGATCACGCAGTACGAGAGAGCACTCCTAAGTCACTCTTTTAAAACTACTTTAATCACTTTTTGTTTACATAACTCACTCCCTTTGTCATATGGCTTCTTCTATTCCTCAATTACAAACTCAAATATATTTTATTAAACATTCACACCATTGTATCATTCATACAAAATAGCAAGCTGTTCTTCATTGCATATGTTTGTGTTCTTAGCCAGGTTTAATCTGTATCTATGCATTAATCTCCATGAGCTTGTCTTGTCTTCATAAGGTTAATGCATTTTCTGTTTGTGTATGTGAATTTGCATATGTTGCTTTTGCAGTGTGTCAGACTCCTGCACAATTCTCCACTTAAGCCGTCAGTTTCTTTCCCAAATCTGCTAACCCAAATTCTAAGTTCCCACCTTATTAACCGCGTCCCTGCTCCTCAGCCAGAAGTTAGGGCCCACTTGTCAGGTTTATGGAGACATGGCGCTGTGAACAATTCAACCAGAAACTTGCCTTGGCATGTCCAGTCAAGTTAACCTACAGGTTTCTTCCGACCGCTGCACGTGGAAAATTGATCCAGATCTGTTTCGCCCCTATAGAAACACAACTGAGACATTTTCATTATTTTCATATGTACTTAAACTACCCGTTTCCCTTTCTCTGGTCAGAAATCCCAACTTATGTCATGTATATACGTGTAAGCAGGTCTTCATTGCTTTTCCTATGTATTTTGTTAATGTTCAGTGAGTGTAAGCTGCTTTCTTCATTGCCTCTGTATGTTATAGTCAGGTTTAATTCATGCATCTTTTCTCTGATTTCTTAATTCAAAACTATCTCACTTCTGATTCTTTCCAGAAATAATTTCACATGTAACACTTTGTGTATGTGTGTTTTCTATTCTTGTTTACCTCTTTGTTTGTGACGGTGGACATCTCTAAACCATCATGAGTTCAGGCTTCACTTTCAGTCCAATTACACCCTGTATTCTCACAGTCGAACTCGTCCTGCTTCGCCTCTCACTGGTCACCGTCCTCTTCTCTCAGTGTCCTTTTGTTGTCTTGAATTCCAGCAAACACAGCCTGTTTCTTCTCTGTTTCTCTTCAGTATTTTCCTTTTGGATCAAGTCCCAGCCTGGCAAAATACCACATTCAGTGCCTTTAAACAGTCATGTCACACTGTTCTTACCAGCCTGCTGTCCACCGTGCATGGTTCATCACGTGGTTTCTTCTTTTCTGTTGATCCTCTCAGTCATCTCTTTCAAGATTACTCCAAGCATGGCAAATCTGACAATCAATGTCCAGTGCTTTACCACCGTTCATTATCCCACTGTTCAACTGCCCAGCCTGTAATTTACAGTACATGTTTCCACCTCGTGGTTCCTTACATGCTGCTGCTGGTGTCGTCAGTGTGGTTTCAGTTGCACTGTCTTTTGGCTGCTGTTAATTCTTCTCAAGTCCACGATGTTCTGTCTGTCTTCATCAGGAGATTAACTGTCCTTTGAGCCTCTTCTCAGGATGGGGACAAGTGGGAGGTCAAGCTGTAAAATTTTAAGCCAAAATCTGGCCTGTTTTCTCCCAATTATGCTACTCCAGTGGTTTTGGCGCCGTACTCAAAATTCCAGGTTGAGAGAAGTCCACCTTTATTTATCTCTAATCTGTGTTAACACACTAAAACATACAATTAATATCCTTTTCATTTCTTTTCTCAAAACCTCCATTCGCTCTATCTGCCTAGAGTTTAACTCATCTGTTTCTCTCTCTGGGTGCTCACTCGTCACCTTATATGGGCATGCAAACTTCCTGTCACCCACACCATTTCCTGTTACACACACACAGCACGCAGCTGCTCTGCTGTTTCTCCAGGCTAATCAAACTTATTTTGTATTTACAATCTACAAACCCTCTGTAATTCTACTAACTTTTGATCTAAAATGTAGCATCATTCACACAATGATTTCATAATCCTCTCACACACACCTTTTAAATAAACTAAACTCTTATAACATCACTCATGCATCTCTTAAATTAAAAACACTTTCAAACTTTAAAACATCCTACTTTACATCACCAAAGAAATACCTCTCACACCTTTATTCATCATTCAAAACCTTCTAGTCACCGCATTCACACAAGAAATTGAAAAAATAAAACACACCAGCAACTATTGCTGGAGAGAAGTTACTACTGAAAGTAATATGTTAATCTTAAGTATACACAGTGCACTCAATATATTTATATATCTACATCCAACTTCAGTCAATTACTATACATCCCCTACGGCAACTCAAAACTTTATTTATAGTCCTCTAATAAACATAAATGGCATTTTAAACACACACTCAACAATGTTTGCAGCAGTATTTGTAAAACCAACGGTGGCTTAAACAGTTCACTGCTTACTCATTTGCATTTTCACTCACACACACACCGTCTAAAAATAGCTCCAGCATTGCCTCAGACTCCTTTCACACAGAGATCTCTTATTTTATATTACAAAGACATCTTATATTTACAACCACTGTCAGATCTGTCAGCTTTAGCGCCTACACAATTTAGACAAATTTAAATTAACCGCCCAGCGGATAAACTCCCTGAGTTTTTTGCGACCAATTAACCAGTATCAAGACTTTAACTGTTTCTGGCCTCATTTCTAAAATCCCTAACTCAATTTAAAAGCGTCAACCAACCCAAACTTTGCCTGAAGCTCTATTTTTGGCATTTCACAGCCAAGGCTTACCCCGAAGTGTTAAGTTAAAGTTACACGCCCGAAGTCCAACTTCTCCTGTCCAAAAAAGCGCAGACTACCGTTCCAAACGGTAAGGAGACTCTAACTCCTAGCTATTTTGGAGGTTCCCAAGTTCTCCCCGGTTGCCAACCGTACTAACCCTATTCGCCGATAGGTCAGGGCCAAGCGTCCTTGGCCGGGAGGGAGCATTACCTCCGAGAACTGCGCTTCCTAGCAGACTCGAACTGCCGTTCTAGAATAATTTATAATACTTTGAAACAACAATCAACACCCGAAACAAGTGTATAACTGAGGCAGGTGCAACCTAGTGGTCAATGGAGACTCCAACTCACAAAATGACCGCTCAGGTCCACTCTTATGACCAAATTTGGACTCTAACCAACACAATAACCAATTCCCTACCAAACTACTTGAGACTCTAACTCAATTTCTTTGGGACTTCAACCCAGTATTTAAACTTTTCCTGGCAGACTCTAACTGCTTTAGCAGACTTTACTGCTTTCATTTCTTCTTAGCAGAACTCTAACTGCTTCAACTCATGAAATTTTCATCAAAATCAAAACAGACATCCACCAGTAACTTCAGTGAGTAGACTTAAATTTTATCATGTCCAATTTGGCACACTTTGGAAATAATTCAACAGGTAGTGCCTTACCTTTTGGATAAGCCGGCTTATGCCCACTCACTTCGACCACTGGAATTCATGTCTGCCCGTCAGACCACCTCAGAGACCACCAAATTTCTCCATCTAAACCTCCAATTCTCCCTCCTCAACCACCGGACGAAGCCCCCAAATGTTAAGGTTCAAAATTGAGGAAGGAGAGTACACACCACCCATGGTCCAGAGGATCTTGGTCCAACAATGATTTTAATGAACACACGTGTGGGAAGACACTCTGTACGCAGACAGCCAGTAGTCCTCGACTTAATCAAAGCATGAACAGATATTTTATAGCATCAGGGTTTGATTTACTGACGCCCCTTCATGCGTCACAGATACATTTTATACATAGATCAGACTTTTAACCCAGAAGATCATCTTCTATTTTCATGGCTAGCCCTTCCTGTCTACCTTTCAGTTCTTGTCTTGTTCCTCTTTCTTGCCGAGACAACAAGGAACGGTTCCTCTTTTACCGAGACACTTTTGCAGTTACAACCAGACATGAGTAATCTCTCCTCTAAATAAATTTAACTCTATGTGTGTGTGTGTGTCACGACCTCACATGCTCTTTGTGTCACCTCTTCACCTACTGTCTGTGTCTCGTCCTCAAATGCTCTTTCTCAATTCACCTGTTGCACTTCTGACCTTTTACCAGACCAGAAGCTCACTGAGACTATGTGTATGTCTTCTACTAAATAAATGTTTTAACCAAGAACCTCTACTAAAACCTTAATATAAAATGATCTGATATATAAGTGTTTTGTAAGCATGTATTGCAATTCCTTCTATGTTCTAGTTTTCCCTCAGCATGGATCATCTAGACACTCTCACTAGATGAAGCTTAAGACCTTTAAAGAACCTGAACATCAACTCAAATAAGCACAGATATGCAATATGTATAAAATAGTTATAACTGCACCTGGAATACAAAGTTAATTTAATACCTGTATGCATAAAACCTTAAAGCCTTCTTAAAGCTATCTGTTACATTGTTAAAGCCTCGTCTTAGCCTGCTGCTCAAAATAACTTCCTGCTTTCACTTCTGCATACAACTTCCTGTCAGCCTGCAACTCAGTCTTTCTGAAAGAGACACTGTTTAACCCCTGAATGCAATATAAACTCCAGATTATATTATTAATGCAATGGTAATGATGACAATTATTTAACAATAGCAGTAAAATAATTTCCCTGCTCCACACTAGTTATTTAATGGTTTCAGCTTAGTTTATCTAAAACTTCAGTGCACGGTTGCAGGAATCAGCTGACACAGATCGCTGGCACAGGCTGGTTAGTTATTTAATGGTTTCGGTTTGGTTTATTTTATCTAAAACTTCAGTGCACGGTTGCAGGGATCAGCTGACACAGATCGCTGGCACAGGCTGGTTAGTTATTTAATGGTTTCAGCTTAGTTTATCTAAAACTTCAGTGCACGGTTGAAGGAATCAGCTGACACAGATCGCTGGCACAGGCTGGTTAGTTATTTAATGGTTTCGGTTTGGTTTATTTTATCTAAAACTTCAGTGCACGGTTGCAGGGATCAGCTGACACAGATCGCTGGCACAGGCTGGCTAGTTATTTAATGGTTTCAGCTTAGTTTATCTAAAACTTCAGTGCACGGTTGCAGGAATCAGCTGACACAGATCGCTGGCACAGGCTGGTTAGTTATTTAATGGTTTCGGTTTGGTTTATTTTATCTAAAACTTCAGTGCACGGTTGCAGGGATCAGCTGACACAGATCGCTGGCACAGGCTGGCTAGTTATTTAATGGTTTCAGGTTAGTTTATCTAAAACTTCAGTGCACGGTTGCAGGAATCAGCTGACACAGATCGCTGGCACAGGCTGGTTAGTTATTTAATGGTTTCGGTTTGGTTTATTTTATCTAAAACTTCAGTGCACGGTTGCAGGGATCAGCTGACACAGATCGCTGGCACAGGCTGGCTAGTTATTTAATGGTTTCAGCTTAGTTTATCTAAAACTTCAGTGCACGGTTGCAGGAATCAGCTGACACAGATCGCTGGCACAGGCTGGTTAGTTATTTAATGGTTTCGGTTTGGTTTATTTTATCTAAAACTTCAGTGCACGGTTGCAGGGATCAGCTGACACAGATCCCTGGCACAGGCTGGTTAGTTATTTAATGGTTTCAACTTAGTTTATTTGATCTAAAACTTCAGTGCACGGTTGCAGGGATCAGCTAACACAGATCCCTGACACACGCTGGTTAGTTATTTAATGGTTTCAACTTAGTTTATTTTCTCTAAAACTTCAGTGCACGGTTGCAGGGATCAGCTGACACAGATCGCTGGCACAGGCTGGTTAGTTATTTAGTGGTTTCAGCTTAGTTTATTTGATCTAAAACTTCAGTGCACGGTCGCAGTGATCAGCTGACACAGATCGCTGGTTAGTTATTTAATGGTTTCAGCTTTGTTTATTTGATCTACAACTTCAGTCCACGTTCGCAGGGATCAGCTGACACAGATCTCTGGCACAGCCTGGTTGGTTATTTAATGGTTTCAGCTTAGTTTATTTGATCTAAAACTTCAGTGCACGGTTGCAGGGATCAGCTGACACAGATCGCTCGCACAGGCTGGTTAGTTATTTAATGGTTTCAGGTTAGTTTATTTGATCTAAGACTTCAGTGCACGTTCGCAAAGATCAGCTGAAACAGATCGCTGGCACAGATCCCTTGCACAGGCTGGTTAGTTATTTAATGGTTTCAACTTAGTTTATTTTATCTTAAACTTCAGAGCACGGTCACAGGGATCCGCTGACACAGATCGCTGGTTAGTTATTTAATGGTTTCAGCTTAGTTTATTTTATCTAAAACTTCAGTGCACGGTTGCAGGGATCAGCTGACACAGATCGCTGGTTAGTTATTTAATGGTTTCAGCTTTGTTTATTTGATCTAAAACTTCAGTCCACGTTCGCAGGGATCAGCTGACACAGATCTCTGGCACAGGCTGGTTAGTTATTTAATGGTTTCAGCTTAGTTTATTTGATCTAAGACTTCAGTGCACGGTTGCAGGGATCAGCTGACACAGATCGCTGGCACAGGCTGGTTAGTTATTTAATGGTTTCAACTTAGTTTATTTTATCTAAAACTTCAGTGCACGGTCGCAGTGATCAGCTGACACGGATCGCTGGTTAGTTATTTAATGGTTTCAGCTTTGTTTATTTGATCTAAAACTTCAGTCCACGTTCGCAGGGATCAGCTGACACAGATCTCTGGCACAGGCTGGTTGGTTATTTAATGGTTTCAGCTTAGTTTATTTGATCTAAAACTTCAGTGCACGGTTGCAGGGATCAGCTGACACAGATCGCTGGCACAGGCTGGTTAGTTATTTAATGGTTTCAGCTTAGTTTATTTGATCTAAGACGTAAGTGCATGGTTGCAGGGATCAGCTGACACAGATCGCTGTCACAGGCTGGTTAGTTATTTAAATGGTTTCAACTTAGTTTATCATAAAAAACTTCAGTGCACGGTTGCAGGGATCAGCTGACACAGATCGTTGGCACAGGCTGGTTAGTTATTTAATGGTTTCGGTTTGGTTTATTTTATCTAAAACTTCAGTGCACGGTTGCAGGGATCAGCTGACACAGATCGCTGGCACAGGCTGGTTAGTTATTTAATGGTTTCAACTTAGTTTATCTAAAACTTCAGTGCACGGTTGCAGGAATCAGCTGACACAGATCGCTGGCACAGGCTGGTTAGTTATTTAATGGTTTCGGTTTGGTTTATTTTATCTAAAACTTCAGTGCACGGTTGCAGGGATCAGCTGACACAGATCGCTGGCACAGGCTGGTTAGTTATTTAATGGTTTCAGCTTAGTTTATCTAAAACTTCAGTGCACGGTTGCAGGGATCAGCTGAAACAGATCGCTGGCACAGGCTGGCTAGTTATTTAATGGTTTCAGCTTAGTTTATCTAAAACTTCAGTGCACGGTTGCAGGGATCAGCTGAAACAGATCGCTGGCACAGGCTGGCTAGTTATTTAATGGTTTCACCTTAGTTTATCTAAAACTTCAGTGCACGGTTGCAGGAATCAGCTGACACAGATCGCTGGCAGAGGCTGGTTAGTTATTTAATGGTTTCGGTTTGGTTTATTTTATCTAAAACTTCAGTGCACGGTTGCAGGGATCAGCTGACACAGATCGCTGGTTAGTTATTTAATGGTTTCAGCTTTGTTTATTTGATCTACAACTTCAGTCCACGTTCGCAGGGATCAGCTGACACAGATCTCTGGCACAGGCTGGTTGGTTATTTAATGGTTTCAGCTTAGTTTATTTGATCTAAAACTTCAGTGCACGGTTGCAGGGATCAGCTGACACAGATCGCTGGTTAGTTATTTAATGGTTTCAGGTTAGTTTATTTGATCTAAGACTTCAGTGCATGGTCGCAAAGATCAGCTGACACAGATCCCTGGCACAGGCTGGTTAGTTATTTAATTGTTTCAGCTTACTTTATTTTCTGTAAAACTTCAGTGCACATTTGCAGGGATCAGCTAACACAGATCCCTGACACACGCTGGTTAGTTATTTAATGGTTTCAGCTTAGTTTATTTTCTCTAAAACTTCAGTGCACGGTTGCAGGGATCAGCTGACACAGATCGCTGGCACAGGCTGGTTGGTTATTTAATGGTTTCAGGTTAGTTTATTTGATCTAAGACTTCAGTGCATGTTCGCAAAGATCAGCTGAAACAGATCGCTGGCACAGATCCCTTGCACAGGCTGGTTAGTTATTTAATGGTTTCAACTTAGTTTATTTTATCTTAAACTTCAGTGCACGGTCGCAGGGATCCGCTGACACAGATCGCTGGTTAGTTATTTAATGGTTTCAGCTTAGTCTATTTAATCTAAAACTTCAGTGCACGGTCGCAGGGATCAGCTGACACAGATCGCTGGTTAGTTATTTAATGGTTTCAGCTTTGTTTATTTGATCTAAGACGTAAGTGCACGGTTGCAGGGATCAGCTGACACAGATCGCTGGCACAGGCTGGTTAGTTATTTAATGGTTTCAGCTTAGTTTATTTGATCTAAGACGTAAGTGCACGGTTGCAGGGATCAGCTGACACAGATCGCTGGCACAGGCTGGTTAGTTATTTAATGGTTTCATTTTAGTTTATTTGATCTAAGACTTCAGTGCACGGTTGCAGGGATCAGCTGACACAGATCGTTGGCACAGGCTGGTTAGTTATTTAATGGTTTCAACTTAGTTTATCTAAAACTTCAGTGCAAGGTTGCAGGAATCAGCTGACAGAGATCGCTGGCACAGGCTGGTTAGTTATTTAATGGTTTCGGTTTGGTTTATTTTATCTAAAACTTCAGTGCACGGTTGCAGGGATCAGCTGACACAGATCGTTGGCACAGGCTGGTTAGTTATTTAATGGTTTCAGCTTAGTTTATCTAAAACTTCAGTGCACGGTTGCAGGGATCAGCTGACACAGATCCCTGGCACAGGCTGGTTAGTTATTTAATGGTTTTAACTTAGTTTATTTGATCTAAAACTTCAGTGCACGATTGCAGGGATCAGCTGAAACAGATCGCTGGTACAGGCTGGTTAGTTATTTAATGGTTTCAGCCAAGTTTATCTAAAACTTCAGTGCACGGTCGCAGTGATCAGCTGACACAGATCGCTGGTTAGTTATTTAATGGTTTCAGCTTAGTTTATCTAAAACTTCAGTGCACGATTGCAGGGATCAGCTGACACAGATCGCTGGCACAGGCTGGTTAGTTATTTAATGGTTTCAGGTTAGTTTATTTGATCTAAAACTTCAGTGCACGATTGCAGGGATCAGCTGAAACAGATCGCTGGTACAGGCTGGTTAGTTATTTAATGGTTTCAGCTTAGTTTATCTAAAACTTCAGTGCACGGTTGCAGGGATCAGCTGAAACAGATAGCTGGTACAGGCTGGTTAGTTATTTAATGGTTTCAGCCAAGTTTATCTAAAACTTCAGTGCACGGTTGCAGGGATCAGCTGACACAGATCCCTGGCACAGGCTGGCTAGTTATTTAATGGTTTCAGCTTAGTTTATCTAAAACTTCAGTGCACGGTTGCAGGAATCAGCTGACACAGATCGCTGGCACAGGCTGGTTAGTTATTTAATGGTTTCGGTTTGGTTTATTTTATCTAAAACTTCAGTGCACGGTTGCAGGGATCAGCTGACACAGATCGCTGGCACAGGCTGGTTAGTTATTTAATGGTTTCAGCTTAGTTTATCTAAAACTTCAGTGCACGGTTGCAGGGATCAGCTGACACAGATCCCTGGCACAGGCTGGTTAGTTATTTAATGGTTTTAACTTAGTTTATTTGATCTAAAACTTCAGTGCACGATTGCAGGGATCAGCTGAAACAGATCGCTGGTACAGGCTGGTTAGTTATTTAATGGTTTCAGCCAAGTTTATCTAAAACTTCAGTGCGCGGTTGCAGGGATCAGCTGACACAGATCCCTTGCACAGGCTGGTTAGTTATTTAATGGTTTCAACTTAGTTTATTTTATCTAAAACTTCAGTGCACGGTCGCAGGGATCAGCTGACACAGATCGCTGGTTAGTTATTTAATGGTTTCAGCTTTGTTTATTTGATCTAAAACTTCAGTCCACGTTCGCAGGGATCAGCTGCCACAGATCTCTGGCACAGGCTGGTTAGTTATTTAATGGTTTCAGCTTAGTTTATTTGATCTAAGACTTCAGTGCACGGTTGCAGGGATCAGCTGACACAGATCGCTGGCACAGGCTGGTTAGTTATTTAATGGTTTCAGGTTAGTTTATTTGATCTAAGACTTCAGTGCATGGTCGCAAAGATCAGCTAACACAGATCCCTGACACACGCTGGTTAGTTATTTAATGGTTTCAACTTAGTTTATTTTCTCTAAAAATTCAGTGCACGGTTGCAGGGATCAGTTGACAAAGATTCCTGGCACAGGCTGGTTAGTTATTTAATGGTTTCAACTTAGTTTATTTTCTCTAAAACTTCAGTGCACGGTTGCAGGGATCAGCTGACACAGATCGCTGGCACAGGCTGGTTAGTTATTTAGTGGTTTCAGCTTAGTTTATTTGATCTAAAACTTCAGTCCACGTTCGCAGGGATCAGCTGAAACAGATCTCTGGCACAGCCTGGTTGGTTATTTAATGGTTTCAGATTAGTTTATTTGATCTAAAACTTCAGTGCACGGTTGCAGGGATCAGCTGACACAGATCGCTCGCACAGGCTGGTTAGTTATTTAATGGTTTCAGGTTAGTTTATTTGATCTAAGACTTCAGTGCACGTTCGCAAAGATCAGCTGAAACAGATCGCTGGCACAGATCCCTTGCACAGGCTGGTTAGTTATTTAATGGTTTCAACTTAGTTTATTTTATCTTAAACTTCAGTGCACGGTCGCAGGGATCCGCTGACACAGATCGCTGGTTAGTTATTTAATGGTTTCAGCTTAGTCTATTTTATCTAAAACTTCAGTGCACGGTCGCAGGGATCAGCTGACACAGATCGCTGGTTAGTTATTTAATGGTTTCAGCTTAGTTTATTTGATCTAAGACGTAAGTGCACGGTTGCAGGGATCAGCTGACACAGATCGCTGGCACAGGCTGGTTAGTTATTTAATGGTTTCATTTTAGTTTATTTGATCTAAGACTTCAGTGCACGGTTGCAGGGATCAGCTGACACAGATCGCTGGCACAGGCTGGTTAGTTATTTAATGGTTTCATTTTAGTTTATTTTCATCTAAGACTTCAGTGCACATTCGCAAAGATCAGCTGAAACAGATCGCTGGCACAGGCTGGTTAGTTATTTAATGGTTTCGATTTGGTTTATTTTATCTAAAACTTCAGTGCACGGTTGCAGGGATCAGCTGACACAGATCGCTGGCACAGGCTGGTTAGTTATTTAATGGTTTCAGCTTAGTTTATCTAAAACTTCAGTGCACGGTTGCAGGGATCAGCTGACACAGATCCCTGGCACAGGCTGGTTAGTTATTTAATGGTTTTAACTTAGTTTATTTGATCTAAAACTTCAGTGCACGATTGCAGGGATCAGCTGAAACAGATCGCTGGTACAGGCTGGTTAGTTATTTAATGGTTTCAGCCAAGTTTGATCTAAAACTTCAGTCCACGTTCGCAGGGATCAGCTGACACAGATTGCTGGCACAGGCTGGTTAGTTATTTAAATGGTTTCAGGTTAGTTTATTTGATCTAAGACTTCAGTGCATGGTCGCAAAGATCAGCTGACACAGATCCCTGGCACAGGCTGGTTAGTTATTTAATGGTTTCAGCTTAGTTTATCTAAAACTTCAGTGCACGGTTGCAGGGATCAGCTGACACAGATCGCTGGCACAGGCTGGTTAGTTATTTAATGGTTTCAGCTTAGTTTATTTGATCTAAAACTTCAGTGCACGATTGCAGGGATCAGCTGAAACAGATCGCTGGTACAGGCTGGTTAGTTATTTAATGGTTTCAGCTTAGTTTATTTGATCTAAAACTTCAGTGCACGATTGCAGGGATCAGCTGAAACAGATCGCTGGTACAGGCTGGTTAGTTATTTAATGGTTTCAGCTTAGTTTATCTAAAACTTCAGTGCACGGTTGCAGGGATCAGCTGACACAGATCCCTGGCACAGGCTGGTTAGTTATTTAATGGTTTCAGCTTAGTTTATTTGATCTAAGACTTC
The DNA here is from genome assembly GCF_963969265.1 of Rhamphochromis sp. 'chilingali'. Lineage (NCBI taxonomy): Eukaryota > Metazoa > Chordata > Actinopteri > Cichliformes > Cichlidae > Rhamphochromis > Rhamphochromis sp. 'chilingali'. The sequence continues at coordinate 18,510,409 of NC_137929.1, forward strand.
AGTGCACGTTCGCAAAGATCAGCTGAAACAGATCGCTGGCACAGATCCCTTGCACAGGCTGGTTAGTTATTTAATGGTTTCAATTTAGTTTATTTTATCTTAAACTTCAGTGCACGGTCGCAGGGATCCGCTGACACAGATCGCTGGTTAGTTATTTAATGGTTTCAGCTTAGTTTATTTTATCTAAAACTTCAGTGCACGGTCGCAGGGATCAGCTGACACAGATCGCTGGTTAGTTATTTAATGGTTTCAGCTTTGTTTATTTGATCTAAAACTTCAGTCCACGTTCGCAGGGATCAGCTGACACAGATCGCTGGCACAGGCTGGTTAGTTATTTAATGGTTTCAGCTTAGTTTATTTGATCTAAGACTTCAGTGCACGGTTGCAGGGATCAGCTGACACAGATCGCTGGCACAGGCTGGTTAGTTATTTAATGGTTTCAGCTTAGTTTATTTGATCTAAGACTTCAGTGCACGGTTGCAGGGATCAGCTGACACAGATCGCTGGCACAGGCTGGTTAGTTATTTAATGGTTTCAGCTTAGTTTATGTAAAACTTCAGTGCACGGTTGCAGGGATCAGCTGACACAGATCGCTCGCACAGGCTGGTTAGTTATTTAATGGTTTCAGGTTAGTTTATTTGATCTAAAACTTCAGTCCACGTTCGCAGGGATCAGCTGACACAGATCGCTGGCACAGGCTGGTTAGTTATTTAATGGTTTCAGCCAAGTTTATTTGATCTAAAACTTCAGTCCACGTTCGCAGGGATCAGCTGACACAGATTGCTGGCACAGGCTGGTTGGTTATTTAATGGTTTCAGCTTAGTTTATTTGATCTACAACTTCAGTGCATGGTCGCAAAGATCAGCTGACACAGATCGCTGGCACAGGCTGGTTAGTTATTTAATGGTTTCAGCTTAGTTTATCTAAAACTTCAGTGCACGGTTGCAGGGATCAGCTGACACAGATCGCTGGCACAGGCTGGTTAGTTATTTAATGGTTTCAGCTTAGTTTATTTGATCTAAAACTTCAGTGCACGGTTGCAGGGATCAGCTGACACAGATCCCTGGCACAGGCTGGTTAGTTATTTAATGGTTTCAGCTTAGTTTATTTGATCTAAAACTTCAGTGCACGATTGCAGGGATCAGCTGAAACAGATCGCTGGTACAGGCTGGTTAGTTATTTAATGGTTTCAGCCAAGTTTATCTAAAACTTCAGTGCACGGTTGCAGGGATCCGCTGACACAGATCGCTGGTTAGTTATTTAATGGTTTCAGCTTAGTTTATTTTATCTAAAACTTCAGTGCACGGTCGCAGGGATCAGCTGACACAGATCGCTGGTTAGTTATTTAATGGTTTCAGCTTTGTTTATTTGATCTAAAACTTCAGTCCACGTTCGCAGGGATCAGCTGACACAGATCGCTGGCACAGGCTGGTTAGTTATTTAATGGTTTCAGCTTAGTTTATTTGATCTAAGACTTCAGTGCACGGTTGCAGGGATCAGCTGACACAGATCGCTGGCACAGGCTGGTTAGTTATTTAATGGTTTCAACTTAGTTTATTTTATCTAAAACTTCAGTGCACGGTCGCAGTGATCAGCTGACACAGATCGCTGGTTAGTTATTTAATGGTTTCAGCTTAGTTTATTTGATCTAAAACTTCAGTCCACGTTCGCAGGGATCAGCTGACACAGATCGCTGGCACAGGCTGGTTAGTTATTTAATGGTTTCAGCTTAGTTTATTTTATCTAAAACTTCAGTGCACGGTTGCAGGGATCAGCTGACATAGATCGCTGGCACAGGCTGGTTAGTTATTTCGTGGTTTCAGCTTAGTTTATTTTGATCTAAGACTTCAGTGCACGTTCGCAAAGATCAGCTGAAACAGATTGCTGGCACAGGCTGGTTAGTTATTTAATGGTTTCAGCTTAGTTTATCTAAAATTTCAGTGCACAGTTGCAGGGATCAGCTGACACAGATCGCTGGCACAGGCTGGTTAGTTATTTAATGGTTTCAACTTAGTTTATTTTCTCTAAAACTTCAGTGCACGGTCGCAGGGATCCGCTGACACAGATCGCTGGCACAGGCTGGTTAGTTATTTAATGGTTTCAGCTTAGTTTATCTAAAACTTCAGTGCACGGTTGCAGGGATCAGCTGACACAGATCCCTGGCACAGGCTGGTTAGTTATTTAATGGTTTCAGCCAAGTTTATCTAAAACTTCAGTGCACGGTTGCAGGGATCAGCTGACACAGATCCCTGGCACAGGCTGGTTAGTTATTTAATGGTTTCAGCCAAGTTTATCTAAAACTTCAGTGCACGGTTGCAGGGATCAGCTGACACAGATCCCTGGCACAGGCTGGTTAGTTATTTAATGGTTTCAGCTTACTTTATTTTCTGTAAAACTTCAGTGCACAGTTGCAGGGATCAGCTAACACAGATCCCTGACACACGCTGGTTAGTTATTTAATGGTTTCAACTTAGTTTATTTTCTCTAAAAATTCAGTGCACGGTTGCAGGGATCAGTTGACAAAGATTCCTGGCACAGGCTGGTTAGTTATTTAATGGTTTCAACTTAGTTTATTTTCTCTAAAACTTCAGTGCACGGTTGCAGGGATCAGCTGACACAGACCGCTGGCACAGGCTGGTTAGTTATTTAGTGGTTTCAGCTTAGTTTATTTTATCTTAAACTTCAGTGCACGGTCGCAGGGATCAGCTGACACAGATCGCTGGTTAGTTATTTAATGGTTTCAGCTTTGTTTATTTGATCTAAAACTTCAGTGCACGGTTGCAGGGATCAGCTGACACAGATCGCTGGCACAGGCTGGTTAGTTATTTCGTGGTTTCAGCTTAGTTTATTTTGATCTAAGACTTCAGTGCACATTCGCAAAGATCAGCTGAAACAGATCGCTGGCACAGGCTGGTTAGTTATTTAATTGTTTCAGCTTAGTTTATCTAAAACTTCAGTGCACGGTTGCAGGAATCAGCTGACACAGATCGCTGGCACAGGCTGGTTAGTTATTTAATGGTTTCGGTTTGGTGTATTTTATCTAAAACTTCAGTGCACGGTTGCAGGGATCAGCTGAAACAGATCGCTGGTACAGGCTGGTTAGTTATTTAATGGTTTCAGCCAAGTTTATCTAAAACTTCAGTGCGCGGTTGCAGGGATCAGCTGACACAGATCCCTTGCACAGGCTGGTTAGTTATTTAATGGTTTCAACTTAGTTTATTTGATCTAAAACTTCAGTGCACGCTTGCAGGGATCAGCTGACACAGATCGCTGTCACAGGCTGGTTAGTTATTTAAATGGTTTCAGGTTAGTTTATTTGATCTAAGACTTCAGTGCATGGTCGCAAAGATCAGCTGACACAGATCCCTGGCACAGGCTGGTTAGTTATTTAATGGTTTCAACTTAGTTTATTTTCTCTAAAACTTCAGTGCACGGTTGCAGGGATCAGCTAACACAGATCCCTGACACACGCTGGTTAGTTATTTAATGGTTTCAACTTAGTTTATTTTCTCTAAAACTTCAGTGCACGGTTGCAGGGATCAGCTGACACAGATCGCTGGCACAGGCTGGTTAGTTATTTAGTGGTTTCAGCTTAGTTTATTTGATCTAAAACTTCAGTGCACGGTCGCAGTGATCAGCTGACACAGATCGCTGGTTAGTTATTTAATGGTTTCAGCTTTGTTTATTTGATCTACAACTTCAGTCCACGTTCGCAGGGATCAGCTGACACAGATCTCTGGCACAGCCTGGTTGGTTATTTAATGGTTTCAGCTTAGTTTATTTGATCTAAAACTTCAGTGCACGGTTGCAGGGATCAGCTGACACAGATCGCTCGCACAGGCTGGTTAGTTATTTAATGGTTTCAGGTTAGTTTATTTGATCTAAGACTTCAGTGCATGGTCGCAAAGATCAGCTGACACAGATCCCTGGCACAGGCTGGTTAGTTATTTAATGGTTTCAACTTAGTTTATTTTCTCTAAAAATTCAGTCCACGTTCGCAGGGATCAGCTGACACAGATCGCTGGCACAGATCGCTGGCACAGGCTGGTTAGTTATTTAGTGGTTTCAGCTTAGTTTATTTGATCTAAAACTTCAGTCCACGTTGGCAGGGATCAGCTGACACAGATCCCTGACACACACTGGTTAGTTATTTAATGGTTTCAACTTAGTTTATTTTCTCTAAAAATTCAGTGCACGGTTGCAGGGATCAGTTGACAAAGATTCCTGGCACAGCCTGGTTGGTTATTTAATGGTTTCAGGTTAGTTTATTTGATCTAAGACTTCAGTGCACGTTCGCAAAGATCAGCTGAAACAGATCGCTGGCACAGATCCCTTGCACAGGCTGGTTAGTTATTTAATGGTTTCAACTTAGTTTATTTTATCTGAAACTTCAGTGCACGGTCGCAGGGATCCGCTGACACAGATCGCTGGTTAGTTATTTAATGGTTTCAGCTTAGTTTATCTAAAACTTCAGTGCGCGGTTGCAGGGATCAGCTAACACAGATCCCTGACACACGCTGGTTAGTTATTTAATGGTTTCAGCCAAGTTTATCTAAAACTTCAGTGCGCGGTTGCAGGGATCAGCTAACACAGATCCCTGACACACGCTGGTTAGTTATTTAATGGTTTCAACTTAGTTTATTTTCTCTAAAAATTCAGTGCACGGTTGCAGGGATCAGTTGACAAAGATTCCTGGCACAGGCTGGTTAGTTATTTAATGGTTTCAACTTAGTTTATTTTCTCTAAAACTTCAGTGCACGGTTGCAGGGATCAGCTGACACAGATCGCTGGCACAGGCTGGTTAGTTGTTTAGTGGTTTCAGCTTAGTTTATTTGATCTAAAACTTCAGTCCACGTTCGCAGGGATCAGCTGACACAGATCTCTGGCACAGCCTGGTTGGTTATTTAATGGTTTCAGCTTAGTTTATTTGATCTAAAACTTCAGTGCACGGTTGCAGGGATCAGCTGACACAGATCGCTCGCACAGGCTGGTTGGTTATTTAATGGTTTCAGGTTAGTTTATTTGATCTAAGACTTCAGTGCACGTTCGCAAAGATCAGCTGAAACAGATCGCTGGCACATATCCCTTGCACAGGCTGGTTAGTTATTTAATGGTTTCAACTTAGTTTATTTTATCTTAAACTTCAGTGCACGGTCGCAGGGATCCGCTGACACAGATCGCTGGTTAGTTATTTAATGGTTTCAGCTTAGTTTATTTTCTCTAAAACTTCAGTGCACGGTTGCAGGGATCAGCTGACACAGATCTCTGGCACAGGCTGGTTGGTTATTTAATGGTTTCAGCTTAGTTTATTTGATCTAAAACTTCAGTGCACGGTTGCAGGGATCAGCTGACAAAGATTCCTGGCACAGGCTGGTTAGTTATTTAATGGTTTCAATTTAGTTTATTTTCTCTAAAACTTCAGTGCACGGTTGCAGGGATCAGCTGACACAGATCGCTGGCACAGGCTGGTTAGTTGTTTAGTGGTTTCAGCTTAGTTTATTTGATCTAAGACTTCAGTGCACGTTCGCAAAGATCAGCTGAAACAGATCGCTGGCACAGATCCCTTGCACAGGCTGGTTAGTTATTTAATGGTTTCAACTTAGTTTATTTTATCTTAAACTTCAGTGCACGGTCGCAGGGATCCGCTGACACAGATCGCTGGTTAGTTATTTAATGGTTTCAGCTTAGTTTATTTTATCTAAAACTTCAGTGCACGGTCGCAGGGATCCGCTGACACAGATCGCTGGTTAGTTATTTAATGGTTTCAGCTTAGTTTATTTTATCTTAAACTTCAGTGCACGGTCGCAGGGATCCGCTGACACAGATCGCTGGTTAGTTATTTAATGGTTTCAGCTTAGTTTATTTTATCTTAAACTTCAGTGCACGGTCGCGGGGATCCGCTGACACAGATCGCTGGTTAGTTATTTAATGGTTTCAACTTAGTTTATTTTATCTTAAACTTCAGTGCACGGTCGCAGGGATCCGCTAACACAGATCGCTGGTTAGTTATTTAATGGTTTCAGCTTAGTTTATTTTATCTTAAACTTCAGTGCACGGTCGCAGGGATCAGCTGACACAGATCGCTGCTTAGTTATTTAATGGTTTCAGCTTTGTTTATTTGATCTAAAACTTCAGTCCACGTTCGCATGGATCAGCTGACCCAGATCGCTGGCACAGGCTGGTTAGTTATTTAATGGTTTCAGCTTACTTTATTTGATCTAAAACTTCAGTGCACGGTTGCAGGGATCAGCTGACACAGATCGCTGGCACAGGCTGGTTAGTTATTTAATGGTTTCAGCTTAGTTTATTTGATCTAAAACTTCAGTGCACGGTTGCAGGGATCAGCTGACACAGATCGCTGTCACAGGCTGGTTAGTTATTTAAATGGTTTCAACTTAGTTTATCATAAAAAACTTCAGTGCACGGTTGCAGGAATCAGCTGAAACAGATCGCTGGCACAGGCTGGTTAGTTATTTAATAGTTTCAACTTAGTTTATTTGATCTAAAACTTCAGTGCACGTTGGCAGGGATCAGCTGACACAGATCCCTGACACACACTGGTTAGTTATTTAATGGTTTCAACTTAGTTTATTTTCTCTAAAAATTCAGTACACGTTCGCAGGGATCAGCTGACACAGATCTCTGGCACAGCCTTGTTGGTTATTTAATGGTTTCAGCTTAGTTTATTTTATCTAAAACTTCAGTGCACGGTCGCAGGGATCAGCTGACACAGATCGCTGGTTAGTTATTTAATGGTTTCAGCTTAGTTTATTTTCTCTAAAACTTCAGTGCACGGTTGCAGGGATCAGCTGACACAGATCTCTGGCACAGGCTGGTTGGTTATTTAATGGTTTCAGCTTAGTTTATTTGATCTAAAACTTCCGTGCACGGTTGCAGGGATCAGCTGACAAAGATTCCTGGCACAGGCTGGTTAGTTATTTAATGGTTTCAACTTAGTTTATTTTCTCTAAAACTTCAGTGCACGGTTGCAGGGATCAGCTGACACAGATCGCTGGCACAGGCTGGTTAGTTGTTTAGTGGTTTCAGCTTAGTTTATTTGATCTAAAACTTCAGTCCACGTTCGCAGGGATCAGCTGACACAGATCTCTGGCACAGCCTGGTTGGTTATTTAATGGTTTCAGCTTAGTTTATTTGATCTAAAACTTCAGTGCACGGTTGCAGGGATCAGCTGACACAGATCGCTCGCACAGGCTGGTTGGTTATTTAATGGTTTCAGGTTAGTTTATTTGATCTAAGACTTCAGTGCACGTTCGCAAAGATCAGCTGAAACAGATCGCTGGCACAGATCCCTTGCACAGGCTGGTTAGTTATTTAATGGTTTCAACTTAGTTTATTTTATCTTAAACTTCAGTGCACGGTCGCAGGGATCCGCTGACACAGATCGCTGGTTAGTTATTTAATGGTTTCAGCTTAGTTTATTTTCTCTAAAACTTCAGTGCACGGTTGCAGGGATCAGCTGACACAGATCTCTGGCACAGGCTGGTTGGTTATTTAATGGTTTCAGCTTAGTTTATTTGATCTAAAACTTCAGTGCACGGTTGCAGGGATCAGCTGACAAAGATTCCTGGCACAGGCTGGTTAGTTATTTAATGGTTTCAATTTAGTTTATTTTCTCTAAAACTTCAGTGCACGGTTGCAGGGATCAGCTGTCACAGATCGCTGGCACAGGCTGGTTAGTTGTTTAGTGGTTTCAGCTTAGTTTATTTGATCTAAGACTTCAGTGCACGTTCGCAAAGATCAGCTGAAACAGATCGCTGGCACAGATCCCTTGCACAGGCTGGTTAGTTATTTAATGGTTTCAACTTAGTTTATTTTATCTTAAACTTCAGTGCACGGTCGCAGGGATCCGCTGACACAGATCGCTGGTTAGTTATTTAATGGTTTCAGCTTAGTTTATTTTATCTAAAACTTCAGTGCACGGTCGCAGGGATCCGCTGACACAGATCGCTGGTTAGTTATTTAATGGTTTCAGCTTAGTTTATTTTATCTTAAACTTCAGTGCACGGTCGCAGGGATCCGCTGACACAGATCGCTGGTTAGTTATTTAATGGTTTCAGCTTAGTTTATTTTATCTTAAACTTCAGTGCACGGTCGCGGGGATCCGCTGACACAGATCGCTGGTTAGTTATTTAATGGTTTCAACTTAGTTTATTTTATCTTAAACTTCAGTGCACGGTCGCAGGGATCCGCTGACACAGATCGCTGGTTAGTTATTTAATGGTTTCAGCTTAGTTTATTTTATCTTAAACTTCAGTGCACGGTCGCAGGGATCAGCTGACACAGATCGCTGCTTAGTTATTTAATGGTTTCAGCTTAGTTTATTTGATCTAAAACTTCAGTCCACGTTCGCATGGATCAGCTGACCCAGATCGCTGCCACAGGCTGGTTAGTTATTTAATGGTTTCAGCTTAGTTTATTTGATCTAAGACTTCAGTGCACGGTTGCAGGGATCAGCTGACACAGATCGCTGGCACAGGCTGGTTAGTTATTTAATGGTTTCAGCTTAGTTTATTTGATCTAAAACTTCAGTGCACGGTTGCAGGGATCAGCTGACACAGATCGCTGTCACAGGCTGGTTAGTTATTTAAATGGTTTCAACTTAGTTTATCATAAAAAACTTCAGTGCACGGTTGCAGGAATCAGCTGAAACAGATCGCTGGCACAGGCTGGTTAGTTATTTAATGGTTTCAGCTTAGTTTATCTAAAACTTCAGTGCACGGTTGCAGGGATGAACTGACACAGATCGTTGGCACAGGCTGGTTAGTTATTTAATGGTTTCAACTTAGTTTATCTAAAACTTCAGTGCACGGTTGCAGGAATCAGATGAAACAGATCGCTGGCACAGGCTGGCTAGTTATTTAATGGTTTCAGCTTAGTTTATCTAAAACTTCAGTGCACGGTTGCAGGGATCAGCTGACACAGATCCCTGGCACAGGCTGGCTAGTTATTTAATGGTTTCAGCTTAGTTTATCTAAAACTTCAGTGCACGGTTGCAGGGATGAGCTGACACAGATCGTTGGCACAGGCTGGTTAGTTATTTAATGGTTTCAACTTAGTTTATCTAAAACTTCAGTGCACGGTTGCAGGAATCAGATGAAACAGATCGCTGGCACAGGCTGGCTAGTTATTTAATGGTTTCAGCTTAGTTTATCTAAAACTTCAGTGCACGTTTGCAAGGATCAGCTGACAAAGATCGCTGGCACAGGCTGGTTAGTTATTTAATGGTTTCAGCTTAGTTTATTTTATCTAAAACTTCAGTCCACGTTCGCAGGGATCAGCTGACACAGATCGCTGGCACAGGCTGGTTAGTTATTTAATGGTTTCAGCTTAGTTTATTTTATCTAAAACTTCAGTGCACGGTTGCAGGGATCAGCTGACACAGATCGCTGGAACAGGCTGGTTAGTTATTTTGTGGTTTCAGCTTAGTTTATTTTGATCTAAGACTTCAGTCCACGTTCGCAGGGATCAGCTGAAACAGATCGCTGGCACAGGCTGGTCAGTTATTTAATGGTTTCAACTTAGTTTTTTTGATCTAAAACTTCAGTGCACGGTCGCAGGGATCAGCTGAAACAGATCGCTGGCACAGGCTGGTCAGTTATTTAATGGTTTCAGCTTAGTTTATCTAAAACTTCAGTGCACGGTTGCAGGGATCAGCTAACACAGATCGCTGGCACAGGCTGGTTAGTTATTTAATGGTTTCAACTTAGTTTATTTGATCTAAAACTTCAGTGCACGGTTGCAGGGATCAGCTGACACAGATCGCTGGCACAGGCTGGTTAGTTATTTAATAGTTTCAACTTAGTTTATTTGATCTAAAAATTCAGTACACGTTCGCAGGGATCAGCTGACACAGATCTCTGGCACAGCCTGGTTGGTTATTTAATGGTTTCAGCTTAGTTTATTTTATCTAAAACTTCAGTGCACGGTCGCAGGGATCAGCTGACACAGATCGCTGGTTAGTTATTTAATGGTTTCAGCTTAGTTTATTTTCTCTAAAACTTCAGTGCACGGTTGCAGGGATCAGCTGACACAGATCTCTGGCACAGGCTGGTTGGTTATTTAATGGTTTCAGCTTAGTTTATTTGATCTAAAACTTCAGTGCACGGTTGCAGGGATCAGCTGACAAAGATTCCTGGCACAGGCTGGTTAGTTATTTAATGGTTTCAACTTAGTTTATTTTCTCTAAAACTTCAGTGCACGGTTGCAGGGATCAGCTGACACAGATCGCTGACACAGATCGCTCGCACAGGCTGGTTGGTTATTTAATGGTTTCAGGTTAGTTTATTTGATCTAAGACTTCAGTGCACGTTCGCAAAGATCAGCTGAAACAGATCGCTGGCACAGATCCCTTGCACAGGCTGGTTAGTTATTTAATGGTTTCAACTTAGTTTATTTTATCTTAAACTTCAGTGCACGGTCGCAGGGATCCGCTGACACAGATCGCTGGTTAGTTATTTAATGGTTTCAGCTTAGTTTATCTAAAACTTCAGTGCACGGTTGCAGGGATCAGCTGACACAGATACCTGGCACAGGCTGGTTAGTTATTTAATGGTTTTAACTTAGTTTATTTGATCTAAAACTTCAGTGCACGATTGCAGGGATCAGCTGAAACAGATCGCTGGTACAGGCTGGTTAGTTATTTAATGGTTTCAGCCAAGTTTATCTAAAACTTCAGTGCGCGGTTGCAGGGATCAGCTAACACAGATCCCTGACACACGCTGGTTAGTTATTTAATGGTTTCAACTTAGTTTATTTTCTCTAAAACTTCAGTGCACGGTTGCAGGGATCAGCTGACACAGATCGCTGGCACAGGCTGGTTAGTTGTTTAGTGGTTTCAGCTTAGTTTATTTGATCTAAAACTTCAGTCCACGTTCGCAGGGATCAGCTGACACAGATCTCTGGCACAGCCTGGTTGGTTATTTAATGGTTTCAGCTTAGTTTATTTTATCTAAAACTTCAGTGCACGGTCGCAGGGATCAGCTGACACAGATCGCTGGTTAGTTATTTAATGGTTTCAGCTTAGTTTATTTTCTCTAAAACTTCAGTGCACGGTTGCAGGGATCAGCTGACACAGATCTCTGGCACAGGCTGGTTGGTTATTTAATGGTTTCAGCTTAGTTTATTTGATCTAAAACTTCAGTGCACGGTTTCAGGGATCAGCTGACAAAGATTCCTGGCACAGGCTGGTTAGTTATTTAATGGTTTCAACTTAGTTTATTTTCTCTAAAACTTCAGTGCACGGTTGCAGGGATCAGCTGACACAGATCGCTTGCACAGGCTGGTTAGTTGTTTAGTGGTTTCAGCTTAGTTTATTTGATCTAAGACTTCAGTGCACGTTCGCAAAGATCAGCTGAAACAGATCGCTGGCACAGATCCCTTGCACAGGCTGGTTAGTTATTTAATGGTTTCAACTTAGTTTATTTTATCTTAAACTTCAGTGCACGGTCGCAGGGATCCGCTGACACAGATCGCTGGTTAGTTATTTAATGGTTTCAGCTTAGTTTATTTTATCTTAAACTTCAGTGCACGGTCGCAGGGATCCGCTGACACAGATCGCTGGTTAGTTATTTAATGGTTTCAGCTTAGTTTATTTTATCTTAAACTTCAGTGCACGGTCGCGGGGATCCGCTGACACAGATCGCTGGTTAGTTATTTAATGGTTTCAACTTAGTTTATTTTATCTTAAACTTCAGTGCACGGTCGCGGGGATCCGCTGACACAGATCGCTGGTTAGTTATTTAATGGTTTCAGCTTAGTTTATTTTATCTTAAACTTCAGTGCACGGTCGCAGGGATCAGCTGACACAGATCGCTGCTTAGTTATTTAATGGTTTCAGCTTTGTTTATTTGATCTAAAACTTCAGTCCACGTTCGCATGGATCAGCTGACCCAGATCGCTGGCACAGGCTGGTTAGTTATTTAATGGTTTCAGCTTAGTTTATTTGATCTAAGACTTCAGTGCACGGTTGCAGGGATCAGCTGACACAGATCGCTGGCACAGGCTGGTTAGTTATTTAATGGTTTCAGCTTAGTTTATTTGATCTAAAACTTCAGTGCACGGTTGCAGGGATCAGCTGACACAGATCGCTGTCACAGGCTGGTTAGTTATTTAATGGTTTCAGCTTAGTTTATCTAAAACTTCAGTGCACGGTTGCAGGAATCAGATGAAACAGATCGCTGGCACAGGCTGGCTAGTTATTTAATGGTTTCAACTTAGTTTATCATAAAAAACTTCAGTGCACGGTTGCAGGAATCAGCTGACACAGATCGCTGGCACAGGCTGGTTAGTTATTTAATGGTTTCAGCTTAGTTTATCTAAAACTTCAGTGCACGGTTGCAGGAATCAGATGAAACAGATCGCTGGCACAGGCTGGCTAGTTATTTAATGGTTTCAGCTTAGTTTATCTAAAACTTCAGTGCACGGTTGCAGGGATCAGCTGACACAGATCCCTGGCACAGGCTGGCTAGTTATTTAATGGTTTCAGCTTAGTTTATCTAAAACTTCAGTGCACGGTTGCAGGGATCAGCTGACACAGATCCCTGGCACAGGCTGGCTAGTTATTTAATGGTTTCAGCTTAGTTTATTTTATCTAAAACTTCAGTGCACGGTCGCAGGGATCAGCTGACACAGATCGCTGGTTAGTTATTTAATGGTTTCAGCTTAGTTTATCTAAAACTTCAGTCCACGTTCGCAGGGATGAGCTGACACAGATCGCTGGCACAGGCTGGTTGGTTATTTAATGGTTTCAGCTTAGTTTATTTTATCTAAAACTTCAGTGCACGGTCGCAGGGATCAGCTGACACAGATCGCTGGTTAGTTATTTAATGGTTTCAGCTTAGTTTATTTTCTCTAAAACTTCAGTGCACGGTTGCAGGGATCAGCTGACACAGATCTCTGGCACAGGCTGGTTGGTTATTTAATGGTTTCAGCTTAGTTTATTTGATCTAAAACTTCAGTGCACGGTTGCAGGGATCAGCTGACAAAGATTCCTGGCACAGGCTGGTTAGTTATTTAATGGTTTCAACTTAGTTTATTTTCTCTAAAACTTCAGTGCACGGTTGCAGGGATCAGCTGACACAGATCGCTGGCACAGGCTGGTTAGTTGTTTAGTGGTTTCAGCTTAGTTTATTTGATCTAAGACTTCAGTGCACGTTCGCAAAGATCAGCTGAAACAGATCGCTGGCACAGATCCCTTGCACAGGCTGGTTAGTTATTTAATGGTTTCAACTTAGTTTATTTTATCTTAAACTTCAGTGCACGGTCGCAGGGATCCGCTGACACAGATCGCTGGTTAGTTATTTAATGGTTTCAGCTTAGTTTATTTTATCTTAAACTTCAGTGCACGGTCGCAGGGATCCGCTGACACAGATCGCTGGTTAGTTATTTAATGGTTTCAGCTTAGTTTATTTTATCTTAAACTTCAGTGCACGGTCGCGGGGATCCACTGACACAGATCGCTGGTTAGTTATTTAATGGTTTCAGCTTAGTTTATTTTATCTTAAACTTCAGTGCACGGTCGCAGGGATCCGCTGACACAGATCGCTGGTTAGTTATTTAATGGTTTCAGCTTAGTTTATTTTATCTTAAACTTCAGTGCACGGTCGCAGGGATCAGCTGACACAGATCGCTGCTTAGTTATTTAATGGTTTCAGCTTTGTTTATTTGATCTAAAACTTCAGTCCACGTTCGCATGGATCAGCTGACCCAGATCGCTGGCACAGGCTGGTTAGTTATTTAATGGTTTCAGCTTAGTTTATTTGATCTAAGACTTCAGTGCACGGTTGCAGGGATCAGCTGACACAGATCGCTGGCACAGGCTGGTTAGTTATTTAATGGTTTCAGCTTAGTTTATTTGATCTAAAACTTCAGTGCACGGTTGCAGGGATCAGCTGACACAGATCGCTGTCACAGGCTGGTTAGTTATTTAAATGGTTTCAACTTAGTTTATCATAAAAAACTTCAGTGCACGGTTGCAGGAATCAGCTGAAACAGATCGCTGGCACAGGCTGGTTAGTTATTTAATGGTTTCAGCTTAGTTTATCTAAAACTTCAGTGCACGGTTGCAGGAATCAGATGAAACAGATCGCTGGCACAGGCTGGCTAGTTATTTAATGGTTTCAGCTTAGTTTATCTAAAACTTCAGTGCACGGTTGCAGGGATCAGCTGACACAGATCCCTGGCACAGGCTGGCTAGTTATTTAATGGTTTCAGCTTAGTTTATCTAAAACTTCAGTGCACGGTTGCAGGGATGAGCTGACACAGATCGTTGGCACAGGCTGGTTAGTTATTTAATGGTTTCAACTTAGTTTATCTAAAACTTCAGTGCACGGTTGCAGGAATCAGATGAAACAGATCGCTGGCACAGGCTGGCTAGTTATTTAATGGTTTCAGCTTAGTTTATCTAAAACTTCAGTGCACGTTTGCAAGGATCAGCTGACAAAGATCGCTGGCACAGGCTGGTTAGTTATTTAATAGTTTCAACTTAGTTTATTTGATCTAAAACTTCAGTGCACGTTGGCAGGGATCAGCTGACACAGATCGCTGGTTAGTTATTTAATGGTTTCAGCTTAGTTTATTTTATCTTAAACTTCAGTGCACGGTCGCAGGGATCCGCTGACACAGATCGCTGGTTAGTTATTTAATGGTTTCAGCTTAGTTTATTTTATCTTAAACTTCAGTGCACGGTCGCAGGGATCAGCTGACACAGATCGCTGCTTAGTTATTTAATGGTTTCAGCTTTGTTTATTTGATCTAAAACTTCAGTCCACGTTCGCATGGATCAGCTGACCCAGATCGCTGGCACAGGCTGGTTAGTTATTTAATGGTTTCAGCTTAGTTTATTTGATCTAAGACTTCAGTGCACGGTTGCAGGGATCAGCTGACACAGATCGCTGGCACAGGCTGGTTAGTTATTTAATGGTTTCAGCTTAGTTTATTTGATCTAAAACTTCAGTGCACGGTTGCAGGGATCAGCTGACACAGATCGCTGTCACAGGCTGGTTAGTTATTTAAATGGTTTCAACTTAGTTTATCATAAAAAACTTCAGTGCACGGTTGCAGGAATCAGCTGAAACAGATCGCTGGCACAGGCTGGTTAGTTATTTAATGGTTTCAGCTTAGTTTATCTAAAACTTCAGTGCACGGTTGCAGGAATCAGATGAAACAGATCGCTGGCACAGGCTGGCTAGTTATTTAATGGTTTCAGCTTAGTTTATCTAAAACTTCAGTGCACGGTTGCAGGGATCAGCTGACACAGATCCCTGGCACAGGCTGGCTAGTTATTTAATGGTTTCAGCTTAGTTTATCTAAAACTTCAGTGCACGGTTGCAGGGATGAGCTGACACAGATCGTTGGCACAGGCTGGTTAGTTATTTAATGGTTTCAACTTAGTTTATCTAAAACTTCAGTGCACGGTTGCAGGAATCAGATGAAACAGATCGCTGGCACAGGCTGGCTAGTTATTTAATGGTTTCAGCTTAGTTTATCTAAAACTTCAGTGCACGTTTGCAAGGATCAGCTGACAAAGATCGCTGGCACAGGCTGGTTAGTTATTTAATGGTTTCAACTTAGTTTATTTTCTCTAAAAATTCAGTACACGTTCGCAGGGATCAGCTGACACAGATCTCTGGCACAGCCTGGTTGGTTATTTAATGGTTTCAGCTTAGTTTATTTTATCTAAAACTTCAGTGCACGGTCGCAGGGATCAGCTGAAACAGATCGCTGGCACAGATCCCTTGCACAGGCTGGTTAGTTATTTAATGGTTTCAACTTAGTTTATTTTATCTTAAACTTCAGTGCACGGTCGCAGGGATCCGCTGACACAGATCGCTGGTTAGTTATTTAATGGTTTCAGCTTAGTTTATTTTATCTTAAACTTCAGTGCACGGTCGCAGGGATCCGCTGACACAGATCGCTGGTTAGTTATTTAATGGTTTCAGCTTAGTTTATTTTATCTTAAACTTCAGTGCACGGTCGCGGGGATCCACTGACACAGATCGCTGGTTAGTTATTTAATGGTTTCAACTTAGTTTATTTTATCTTAAACTTCAGTGCACGGTCGCAGGGATCCGCTGACACAGATCGCTGGTTAGTTATTTAATGGTTTCAGCTTAGTTTATTTTATCTTAAACTTCAGTGCACGGTCGCAGGGATCAGCTGACACAGATCGCTGCTTAGTTATTTAATGGTTTCAGCTTTGTTTATTTGATCTAAAACTTCAGTCCACGTTCGCATGGATCAGCTGACCCAGATCGCTGGCACAGGCTGGTTAGTTATTTAATGGTTTCAGCTTAGTTTATTTGATCTAAGACTTCAGTGCACGGTTGCAGGGATCAGCTGACACAGATCGCTGGCACAGGCTGGTTAGTTATTTAATGGTTTCAGCTTAGTTTATTTGATCTAAAACTTCAGTGCACGGTTGCAGGGATCAGCTGACACAGATCGCTGTCACAGGCTGGTTAGTTATTTAAATGGTTTCAACTTAGTTTATCATAAAAAACTTCAGTGCACGGTTGCAGGAATCAGCTGAAACAGATCGCTGGCACAGGCTGGTTAGTTATTTAATGGTTTCAGCTTAGTTTATCTAAAACTTCAGTGCACGGTTGCAGGAATCAGCTGACACAGATCCCTGGCACAGGCTGGCTAGTTATTTAATGGTTTCAGCTTAGTTTATCTAAAACTTCAGTGCACGGTTGCAGGGATGAGCTGACACAGATCGTTGGCACAGGCTGGTTAGTTATTTAATGGTTTCAACTTAGTTTATCTAAAACTTCAGTGCACGGTTGCAGGAATCAGATGAAACAGATCGCTGGCACAGGCTGGCTAGTTATTTAATGGTTTCAGCTTAGTTTATCTAAAACTTCAGTGCACGTTTGCAAGGATCAGCTGACAAAGATCGCTGGCACAGGCTGGTTAGTTATTTAATAGTTTCAACTTAGTTTATTTGATCTAAAACTTCAGTGCACGTTGGCAGGGATCAGCTGACACAGATCCCTGACACACACTGGTTAGTTATTTAATGGTTTCAACTTAGTTTATTTTCTCTAAAACTTCAGTGCACGGTCGCAGGGATCAGCTGAAACAGATCGCTGGCACAGATCCCTTGCACAGGCTGGTTAGTTATTTAATGGTTTCAACTTAGTTTATTTTATCTTAAACTTCAGTGCACGGTCGCAGGGATCCGCTGACACAGATCGCTGGTTAGTTATTTAATGGTTTCAGCTTAGTTTATTTTATCTAAAACTTCAGTGCACGGTCGCAGGGATCAGCTGACACAGATCGCTGGTTAGTTATTTAATGGTTTCAGCTTAGTTTATCTAAAACTTCAGTGCACGGTTGCAGGGATCAGCTGACACAGATCCCTGGCACAGGCTGGTTAGTTATTTAATGGTTTTAACTTAGTTTATTTGATCTAAAACTTCAGTGCACGATTGCAGGGATCCGCTGAAACAGATCGCTGGTACAGGCTGGTTAGTTATTTAATGGTTTCAGCCAAGTTTATCTAAAACTTCAGTGCACGGTTGCAGGGATCAGCTGACACAGATCGCTGTCACAGGCTGGTTAGTTATTTAAATGGTTTCAACTTAGTTTATCATAAAAAACTTCAGTGCACGGTTGCAGGAATCAGCTGAAACAGATCGCTGGCACAGCCTGGTTAGTTATTTAATGGTTTCAGCTTAGTTTATCTAAAACTTCAGTGCACGGTTGCAGGAATCAGATGAAACAGATCGCTGGCACAGGCTGGCTAGTTATTTAATGGTTTCAGCTTAGTTTATCTAAAACTTCAGTGCACGGTTGCAGGGATCAGCTGACACAGATCCCTGGCACAGGCTGGCTAGTTATTTAATGGTTTCAGCTTAGTTTATCTAAAACTTCAGTGCACGGTTGCAGGGATCAGCTGACACAGATCCCTGGCACAGGCTGGCTAGTTATTTAATGGTTTCAGCTTAGTTTATCTAAAATTTCAGTCCACGTTCGCAGGGATGAGCTGACACAGATCGCTGGCACAGGCTGGCTAGTTATTTAATGGTTTCAGCTTAGTTTATCTAAAATTTCAGTCCACGTTCGCAGGGATGAGCTGACACAGATCGCTGGCACAGGCTGGTTGGTTATTTAATGGTTTCAGCTTAGTTTATTTTATCTAAAACTTCAGTGCACGGTCGCAGGGATCAGCTGACACAGATCGCTGGTTAGTTATTTAATGGTTTCAGCTTAGTTTATTTTCTCTAAAACTTCAGTGCACGGTTGCAGGGATCAGCTGACACAGATCTCTGGCACAGGCTGGTTGGTTATTTAATGGTTTCAGCTTAGTTTATTTGATCTAAAACTTCAGTGCACGGTTGCAGGGATCAGCTGACAAAGATTCCTGGCACAGGCTGGTTAGTTATTTAATGGTTTCAACTTAGTTTATTTTCTCTAAAACTTCAGTGCACGGTTGCAGGGATCAGCTGACACAGATCGCTGGCACAGGCTGGTTAGTTGTTTAGTGGTTTCAGCTTAGTTTATTTGATCTAAGACTTCAGTGCACGTTCGCAAAGATCAGCTGAAACAGATCGCTGGCACAGATCCCTTGCACAGGCTGGTTAGTTATTTAATGGTTTCAACTTAGTTTATTTTATCTTAAACTTCAGTGCACGGTCGCAGGGATCCGCTGACACAGATCGCTGGTTAGTTATTTAATGGTTTCAGCTTAGTTTATTTTATCTTAAACTTCAGTGCACGGTCGCAGGGATCCGCTGACACAGATCGCTGGTTAGTTATTTAATGGTTTCAGCTTAGTTTATTTTATCTTAAACTTCAGTGCACGGTCGCGGGGATCCGCTGACACAGATCGCTGGTTAGTTATTTAATGGTTTCAACTTAGTTTATTTTATCTTAAACTTCAGTGCACGGTCGCAGGGATCCGCTGACACAGATCGCTGGTTAGTTATTTAATGGTTTCAGCTTTGTTTATTTGATCTAAAACTTCAGTCCACGTTCGCATGGATCAGCTGACCCAGATCGCTGGCACAGGCTGGTTAGTTATTTAATGGTTTCAGCTTAGTTTATTTGATCTAAGACTTCAGTGCACGGTTGCAGGGATCAGCTGACACAGATCGCTGGCACAGGCTGGTTAGTTATTTAATGGTTTCAGCTTAGTTTATTTGATCTAAAACTTCAGTGCACGGTTGCAGGGATCAGCTGACACAGATCGCTGTCACAGGCTGGTTAGTTATTTAAATGGTTTCAACTTAGTTTATCATAAAAAACTTCAGTGCACGGTTGCAGGAATCAGCTGAAACAGATCGCTGGCACAGGCTGGTTAGTTATTTAATGGTTTCAGCTTAGTTTATCTAAAACTTCAGTGCACGGTTGCAGGAATCAGATGAAACAGATCGCTGGCACAGGCTGGCTAGTTATTTAATGGTTTCAGCTTAGTTTATCTAAAACTTCAGTGCACGGTTGCAGGGATCAGCTGACACAGATCCCTGGCACAGGCTGGCTAGTTATTTAATGGTTTCAGCTTAGTTTATCTAAAACTTCAGTGCACGGTTGCAGGGATGAGCTGACACAGATCGTTGGCACAGGCTGGTTAGTTATTTAATGGTTTCAACTTAGTTTATCTAAAACTTCAGTGCACGGTTGCAGGAATCAGATGAAACAGATCGCTGGCACAGGCTGGCTAGTTATTTAATGGTTTCAGCTTAGTTTATCTAAAACTTCAGTGCACGTTTGCAAGGATCAGCTGACAAAGATCGCTGGCACAGGCTGGTTAGTTATTTAATGGTTTCAGCTTAGTTTATTTTATCTAAAACTTCAGTCCACGTTCGCAGGGATCAGCTGACACAGATCGCTGGCACAGGCTGGTTAGTTATTTAATGGTTTCAGCTTAGTTTATTTTATCTAAAACTTCAGTGCACGGTTGCAGGGATCAGCTGACACAGATCGCTGGAACAGGCTGGTTAGTTATTTTGTGGTTTCAGCTTAGTTTATTTTGATCTAAGACTTCAGTCCACGTTCGCAGGGATCAGCTGAAACAGATCGCTGGCACAGGCTGGTCAGTTATTTAATGGTTTCAACTTAGTTTTTTTGATCTAAAACTTCAGTGCACGGTCGCAGGGATCAGCTGAAACAGATCGCTGGCACAGGCTGGTCAGTTATTTAATGGTTTCAGCTTAGTTTATCTAAAACTTCAGTGCACGGTTGCAGGGATCAGCTGACACAGATCGCTGGCACAGGCTGGTTAGTTATTTAATGGTTTCAACTTAGTTTATTTGATCTAAAACTTCAGTGCACGGTTGCAGGGATCAGCTGACACAGATCGCTGGCACAGGCTGGTTAGTTATTTAATAGTTTCAACTTAGTTTATTTGATCTAAAACTTCAGTGCACGTTGGCAGGGATCAGCTGACACAGATCCCTGACACACACTGGTTAGTTATTTAATGGTTTCAACTTAGTTTATTTTCTCTAAAAATTCAGTACACGTTCACAGGGATCAGCTGACACAGATCTCTGGCACAGCCTGGTTGGTTATTTAATGGTTTCAGCTTAGTTTATTTTATCTAAAACTTCAGTGCACGGTCGCAGGGATCAGCTGAAACAGATCGCTGGCACAGATCCCTTGCACAGGCTGGTTAGTTATTTAATGGTTTCAACTTAGTTTATTTTATCTTAAACTTCAGTGCACGGTCGCAGGGATCCGCTGACACAGATCGCTGGTTAGTTATTTAATGGTTTCAGCTTAGTTTATTTTATCTAAAACTTCAGTGCACGGTCGCAGGGATCAGCTGACACAGATCGCTGGTTAGTTATTTAATGGTTTCAGCTTAGTTTATCTAAAACTTCAGTGCACGGTTGCAGGGATCAGCTGACACAGATCCCTGGCACAGGCTGGTTAGTTATTTAATGGTTTTAACTTAGTTTATTTGATCTAAAACTTCAGTGCACGATTGCAGGGATCCGCTGAAACAGATCGCTGGTACAGGCTGGTTAGTTATTTAATGGTTTCAGCCAAGTTTATCTAAAACTTCAGTGCACGGTTGCAGGCATCAGCTGACACAGATCCCTTGCACAGGCTGGTTAGTTATTTAATGGTTTCAACTTAGTTTATTTTATCTAAAACTTCAGTGCACGGTCGCAGGGATCCGCTGACACAGATCGCTGGCACAGGCTGGTTAGTTATTTAATGGTTTCAGCTTAGTTTATTTGATCTAAAACTTCAGTGCACGGTTGCAGGGATCAGCTGACACAGATCCCTGGCACAGGCTGGTTAGTTATTTAATGGTTTCAACTTAGTTTATTTTCTCTAAAAATTCAGTGCACGGTTGCAGGGATCAGTTGACACAGAGCGCTGGCACAGGCTGGTTAGTTATTTAATGGTTTCAACTTAGTTTATTTTCTCTAAAAATTCAGTGCACGTTCGCAAAGATCAGCTGAAACAGATCGCTGGCACAGGCTGGTTAGTTATTTAATGGTTTCAACTTAGTTTATTTTATCTAAAACTTCAGTGTACGGTTGCAGGGATCAGCTGACACAGATCGCTGGAACAGGCTGGTTAGTTATTTTGTGGTTTCAGCTTAGTTTATTTTGATCTAAAACTTCAGTCCACGTTCGCAGGGATCAGCTGAAACAGATCGCTGGCACAGGCTGGTTAGTTTTTTAATGGTTTCAGCTTAGTTTATTTTATCTAAAACTTCAGTCCACGTTCGCAGGGATCAGCTGAAACAGATCGCTGGCACAGGCTGGTCAGTTATTTAATGGTTTCAACTTAGTTTTTTTGATCTAAAACTTCAGTGCACGGTCGCAGGGATCAGCTGAAACAGATCGCTGGCACAGGCTGGTCAGTTATTTAATGGTTTCAGCTTAGTTTATCTAAAACTTCAGTGCACGGTTGCAGGGATCAGCTGACACAGATCGCTGGCACAGGCTGGTTAGTTATTTAATGGTTTCAACTTAGTTTATTTGATCTAAAACTTCAGTGCACGGTTGCAGGGATCAGCTGACACAGATCGCTGGCACAGGCTGGTTAGTTATTTAATGGTTTCAGCTTAGTTTATTTGATCTAAGACTTCAGTGCATGGTCGCAAAGATCAGCTGACACAGATCCCTGGCACAGGCTGGTTAGTTATTTAATTGTTTCAGCTTACTTTATTTTCTGTAAAACTTCAGTGCACATTTGCAGGGATCAGCTAACACAGATCCCTGACACACGCTGGTTAGTTATTTAATGGTTTCAACTTAGTTTATTTTCTCTAAAAATTCAGTGCACGGTTGCAGGGATCAGTTGACAAAGATTCCTGGCACAGGCTGGTTAGTTATTTAATGGTTTCAACTTAGTTTATTTTCTCTAAAACTTCAGTGCACGGTTGCAGGGATCAGCTGACACAGATCGCTGGCACAGGCTGGTTAGTTATTTAGTGGTTTCAGCTTAGTTTATTTGATCTAAATCTTCAGTGCACGGTTGCAGGGATCAGCTGACACAGATCGCTCGCACAGGCTGGTTGGTTATTTAATGGTTTCAGGTTAGTTTATTTGATCTAAGACTTCAGTGCACGTTCGCAAAGATCAGCTGAAACAGATCGCTGGCACAGATCCCTTGCACAGGCTGGTTAGTTATTTAATGGTTTCAACTTAGTTTATTTTATCTTAAACTTCAGTGCACGGTCGCAGGGATCCGCTGACACAGATCGCTGGTTAGTTATTTAATGGTTTCAGCTTAGTTTATTTTATCTAAAACTTCAGTGCACGGTCGCAGGGATCAGCTGACACAGATCGCTAGTTAGTTATTTAATGGTTTCAGCTTAGTTTATCTAAAACTTCAGTGCACGGTCGCAGGGATCAGCTGAAACAGATCGCTGGCACAGGCTGGTCAGTTATTTAATGGTTTCAGCTTAGTTTATCTAAAACTTCAGTGCACGGTTGCAGGGATCAGCTGACACAGATCGCTGGCACAGGCTGGTTAGTTATTTAATGGTTTCAACTTAGTTTATTTGATCTAAAACTTCAGTGCACGGTTGCAGGGATCAGCTGACACAGATCGCTGGCACAGGCTGGTTAGTTATTTAATAGTTTCAACTTAGTTTATTTGATCTAAAACTTCAGTGCACGGTTGCAGGGATCAGCTGACACAGATCCCTGACACACACTTGTTAGTTATTTAATGGTTTCAACTTAGTTTATTTTCTCTAAAAATTCAGTACACGTTCGCAGGGATCAGCTGACACAGATCTCTGGCACAGCCTGGTTGGTTATTTAATGGTTTCAGCTTAGTTTATTTTATCTAAAACTTCAGTGCACGGTCGCAGGGATCAGCTGAAACAGATCGCTGGCACAGATCCCTTGCACAGGCTGGTTAGTTATTTAATGGTTTCAACTTAGTTTATTTTATCTTAAACTTCAGTGCACGGTCGCAGGGATCCGCTGACACAGATCGCTGGTTAGTTATTTAATGGTTTCAGCTTAGTTTATTTTATCTAAAACTTCAGTGCACGGTCGCAGGGATCAGCTGACACAGATCGCTGGTTAGTTATTTAATGGTTTCAGCTTAGTTTATCTAAAACTTCAGTGCACGGTTGCAGGGATCAGCTGACACAGATCCCTGGCACAGGCTGGTTAGTTATTTAATGGTTTTAACTTAGTTTATTTGATCTAAAACTTCAGTGCACGATTGCAGGGATCCGCTGAAACAGATCGCTGGTACAGGCTGGTTAGTTATTTAATGGTTTCAGCCAAGTTTATCTAAAACTTCAGTGCACGGTTGCAGGCATCAGCTGACACAGATCCCTTGCACAGGCTGGTTAGTTATTTAATGGTTTCAACTTAGTTTATTTTATCTAAAACTTCAGTGCACGGTCGCAGGGATCCGCTGACACAGATCCCTGGCACAGCCTGGTTGGTTATTTAATGGTTTCAGCTTAGTTTATTTGATCTAAGACTTCAGTCCACGTTCGCAGGGATCAGCTGACACAGATCCCTGGCACAGCCTGGTTGGTTATTTAATGGTTTCAGCTTAGTTTATTTGATCTAAAACTTCAGTGCACGGTTGCAGGGATCAGCTGACACAGATCCCTGGCACAGGCTGGTCAGTTATTTAATGGTTTCAACTTAGTTTATTTTCTCTAAAAATTCAGTGCACGGTTGCAGGGATCAGTTGACACAGAGCGCTGGCACAGGCTGGTTAGTTATTTAATGGTTTCAACTTAGTTTATTTTCTCTAAAAATTCAGTGCACGTTCGCAAAGATCAGCTGAAACAGATCGCTGGCACAGGCTGGTTAGTTATTTAATGGTTTCAACTTAGTTTATTTTATCTAAAACTTCAGTGTACGGTTGCAGGGATCAGCTGACACAGATCGCTGGAACAGGCTGGTTAGTTATTTTGTGGTTTCAGCTTAGTTTATTTTGATCTAAGACTTCAGTCCACGTTCGCAGGGATCAGCTGAAACAGATCGCTGGCACAGGCTGGTTAGTTATTTAATGGTTTCAGCTTAGTTTATTTTATCTAAAACTTCAGTCCACGTTCGCAGGGATCAGCTGAAACAGATCGCTGGCACAGGCTGGTCAGTTATTTAATGGTTTCAACTTAGTTTTTTTGATCTAAAACTTCAGTGCACGGTCGCAGGGATCAGCTGAAACAGATCGCTGGCACAGGCTGGTCAGTTATTTAATGGTTTCAGCTTAGTTTATCTAAAACTTCAGTGCACGGTTGCAGGGATCAGCTGACACAGATCGCTGGCACAGGCTGGTTAGTTATTTAATGGTTTCAACTTAGTTTATTTGATCTAAAACTTCAGTGCACGGTTGCAGGGATCAGCTGACACAGATCGCTGGCACAGGCTGGTTAGTTATTTAATGGTTTCAGCTTAGTTTATTTGATCTAAGACTTCAGTGCATGGTCGCAAAGATCAGCTGACACAGATCCCTGGCACAGGCTGGTTAGTTATTTAATTGTTTCAGCTTACTTTATTTTCTGTAAAACTTCAGTGCACATTTGCAGGGATCAGCTAACACAGATCCCTGACACACGCTGGTTAGTTATTTAATGGTTTCAACTTAGTTTATTTTCTCTAAAAATTCAGTGCACGGTTGCAGGGATCAGTTGACAAAGATTCCTGGCACAGGCTGGTTAGTTATTTAATGGTTTCAACTTAGTTTATTTTCTCTAAAACTTCAGTGCACGGTTGCAGGGATCAGCTGACACAGATCGCTGGCACAGCCTGGTTGGTTATTTAATGGTTTCAGCTTAGTTTATTTGATCTAAATCTTCAGTCCACGTTCGCAGGGATCAGCTGACACAGATCTCTGGCACAGCCTGGTTGGTTATTTAATGGTTTCAGCTTAGTTTATTTGATCTAAAACTTCAGTGCACGGTTGCAGGGATCAGCTGACACAGATCGCTCGCACAGGCTGGTTGGTTATTTAATGGTTTCAGGTTAGTTTATTTGATCTAAGACTTCAGTGCACGTTCGCAAAGATCAGCTGAAACAGATCGCTGGCACAGATCCCTTGCACAGGCTGGTTAGTTATTTAATGGTTTCAACTTAGTTTATTTTATCTTAAACTTCAGTGCACGGTCGCAGGGATCCGCTGACACAGATCGCTGGTTAGTTATTTAATGGTTTCAGCTTAGTTTATTTTATCTAAAACTTCAGTGCACGGTCGCAGGGATCAGCTGACACAGATCGCTGGTTAGTTATTTAATGGTTTCAGCTTAGTTTATCTAAAACTTCAGTGCACGGTTGCAGGGATCAGCTGACACAGATCCCTGGCACAGGCTGGTTAGTTATTTAATGGTTTTAACTTAGTTTATTTGATCTAAAACTTCAGTGCACGATTGCAGGGATCAGCTGAAACAGATCGCTGGTACAGGCTGGTTAGTTATTTAATGGTTTCAGCCAAGTTTATCTAAAACTTCAGTGCACGGTTGCAGGGATCAGCTGACACAGATCCCTTGCACAGGCTGGTTAGTTATTTAGTGGTTTCAACTTAGTTTATTTTATCTAAAACTTCAGTGCACGGTCGCAGGGATCCGCTGACACAGATCGCTGGCACAGGCTGGTTAGTTATTTAATGGTTTCAGCTTAGTTTATTTGATCTAAGACTTCAGTCCACGTTCGCAGGGATCAGCTGACACAGATCCCTGGCACAGCCTGGTTGGTTATTTAATGGTTTCAGCTTAGTTTATTTGATCTAAAACTTCAGTGCACGGTTGCAGGGATCAGCTGACACAGATCCCTGGCACAGGCTGGTTAGTTATTTAATGGTTTCAACTTAGTTTATTTTCTCTAAAAATTCAGTGCACGGTTGCAGGGATCAGTTGACACAGAGCGCTGGCACAGGCTGGTTAGTTATTTAATGGTTTCAACTTAGTTTATTTTCTCTAAAAATTCAGTGCACGTTCGCAAAGATCAGCTGAAACAGATCGCTGGCACAGGCTGGTTAGTTATTTAATGGTTTCAACTTAGTTTATTTTATCTAAAACTTCAGTGCACGGTCGCAGGGATCAACTAACACAGATCCCTGACACACGCTGGTTAGTTATTTAATGGTTTCAACTTAGTTAATTTTATCTAAAACTTCAGTGCACGTTTGCAAGGATCAGCTGACAAAGATCGCTGGCACAGGCTGGTTAGTTATTTAATGGTTTCAGCTTAGTTTATTTTATCTAAAACTTCAGTCCACGTTCGCAGGGATCAGCTGACACAGATCGCTGGCACAGGCTGGTTAGTTATTTAATGGTTTCAGCTTAGTTTATTTTATCTAAAACTTCAGTGCACGGTTGCAGGGATCAGCTGACACAGATCGCTGGAACAGGCTGGTTAGTTATTTTGTGGTTTCAGCTTAGTTTATTTTGATCTAAGACTTCAGTCCACGTTCGCAGGGATCAGCTGAAACAGATCGCTGGCACAGGCTGGTCAGTTATTTAATGGTTTCAACTTAGTTTTTTTGATCTAAAACTTCAGTGCACGGTCGCAGGGATCAGCTGAAACAGATCGCTGGCACAGGCTGGTGAGTTATTTAATGGTTTCAGCTTAGTTTATCTAAAACTTCAGTGCACGGTTGCAGGGATCAGCTGACACAGATCGCTGGCACAGGCTGGTTAGTTATTTAATGGTTTCAACTTAGTTTATTTGATCTAAAACTTCAGTGCACGGTTGCAGGGATCAGCTGACACAGATCGCTGGCACAGGCTGGTTAGTTATTTAATAGTTTCAACTTAGTTTATTTGATCTAAAACTTCAGTGCACGGTTGCAGGGATCAGCTGACACAGATCGCTGGCACATGCTGGTTAGTTATTTAATGGTTTCGGTTTGGTTTATTTTATCTAAAACTTCAGTGCACGGTTGCAGGGATCAGCTGACACAGATCGCTCGCACAGGCTGGTTAGTTATTTAATGGTTTCAGCTTAGTTTATCTAAAACTTCAGTGCACGGTTGCAGGGATCAGCTGACACAGATCGCTGGCACAGGCTGGTTAGTTATTTAATGGTTTAGGTTTGGTTTATTTAATCTAAAACTTCAGTGCACGGTTGCAGGGATCAGCTGACACAGAATCGCTGGTACAGACTGGTTAGTTATTTAATGGTTTCAGCTTAGTTTATCTAAAACTTCAGTGCACGGTTGCAGGGATCAGCTGACACAGATCGCTGGCACAGGCTGGTTAGTTATTTAATGGTTTAGGTTTGGTTAATTTAATCTAAAACTTCAGTGCACGGTTGCAGGGATCAGCTGACACAGATCGCTGGCACAGGCTGGTTAGTTATTTAATGGTTTAGGTTTGGTTTATTTGATCTAAAACTTCAGTCCACGTTCGCAGGGATCAGCTGACACAGATCGCTGGCACAGGCTGGTTAGTTATTTAATTGTTTCAGCTTAGTTTATCTAAAACTTCAGTGCACGGTTGCAGGGATCAGCTGACACAGATCGTTGGACAGGCTGGTTAGTTATTTAATGGTTTCAACTTAGTTTATTTGATCTAAAACTTCAGTGCACGATTGCAGGGATCAGCTGAAACAGATCGCTGGTACAGGCTGGTTAGTTATTTAATGGTTTCAGCCAAGTTCATCTAAAACTTCAGTGCGCGGTTGCAGGGATCAGCTGACACAGATCCCTTGCACAGGCTGGTTAGTTATTTAAAAGTTTCAACTTAGTTTATTTTATCTAAAACTTCAGTGCACGCTTGCAGGGATCAGCTGACACAGATCGCTGTCACAGGCTGGTTAGTTATTTAAATGGTTTCAGG
Source organism: Rhamphochromis sp. 'chilingali' (assembly GCF_963969265.1). Lineage (NCBI taxonomy): Eukaryota > Metazoa > Chordata > Actinopteri > Cichliformes > Cichlidae > Rhamphochromis > Rhamphochromis sp. 'chilingali'. Next base: position 18,538,649 of record NC_137929.1, read on the forward strand.
TTAGTTTATTTGATCTAAGACTTCAGTGCATGGTCGCAAAGATCAGCTGACACAGATCCCTGGCACAGGCTGGTTAGTTATTTAATGGTTTCAACTTAGTTTATTTTCTCTAAAACTTCAGTGCACGGTTGCAGGGATCAGCTAACACAGATCCCTGACACACGCTGGTTAGTTATTTAATGGTTTCAACTTAGTTTATTTTCTCTAAAACTTCAGTGCACGGTTGCAGGGATCAGCTGACACAGATCGCTGGCACAGGCTGGTTAGTTATTTAGTGGTTTCAGCTTAGTTTATTTGATCTAAAACTTCAGTGCACGGTTGCAGGGATCAGCTGACACAGATCGCTGGCACAGGCTGGTTAGTTATTTAATGGTTTCAGGTTAGTTTATTTGATCTAAGACTTCAGTGCATGGTCGCAAAGATCAGCTGACACAGATCCCTTGCACAGGCTGGTTAGTTATTTAATGGTTTCAACTTAGTTTATTTTATCTAAAACTTCAGTGCACGCTTGCAGGGATCAGCTGACACAGATCGCTGTCACAGGCTGGTTAGTTATTTAAATGGTTTCAGGTTAGTTTATTTGATCTAAGACTTCAGTGCATGGTCGCAAAGATCAGCTGACACAGATCCCTGGCACAGGCTGGTTAGTTATTTAATGGTTTCAACTTAGTTTATTTTCTCTAAAACTTCAGTGCACGGTTGCAGGGATCAGCTGACACAGATCGCTGGCACAGGCTGGTTAGTTATTTAATGGTTTCAGGTTAGTTTATTTGATCTAAGACTTCAGTGCATGGTCGCAAAGATCAGCTGACACAGATCCCTGGCACAGGCTGGTTAGTTATTTAATTGTTTCAGCTTACTTTATTTTCTGTAAAACTTCAGTGCACAGTTGCAGGGATCAGCTAACACAGATCCCTGACACACGCTGGTTAGTTATTTAATGGTTTCAACTTAGTTTATTTTCTCTAAAAATTCAGTGCACGGTTGCAGGGATCAGTTGACAAAGATTCCTGGCACAGGCTGGTTGGTTATTTAATGGTTTCAACTTAGTTTATTTTATCTTAAACTTCAGTGCACGGTCGCAGGGATCCGCTGACACAGATCGCTGGTTAGTTATTTAATGGTTTCAGCTTAGTTTATTTTATCTAAAACTTCAGTGCACGGTCGCAGGGATCAGCTGACACAGATCGCTGGTTAGTTATTTAATGGTTTCAGCTTTGTTTATTTGATCTAAAACTTCAGTCCACGTTCGCAGGGATCAGCTGACCCAGATCGCTGGCACAGGCTGGTTAGTTATTTAATGGTTTCAACTTAGTTAACTTTATCTAAAACTTCAGTGCACATTTGCAAGGATCAGCTGACAAAGATCGCTGGCACAGGCTGGTTAGTTATTTAATGGTTTCAGCTTAGTTTATTTTATCTAAAACTTCAGTGCACGGTTGCAGGGATCAGCTGACACAGATCGCTGGCACAGGCTGGTTAGTTATTTAATGGTTTCAGCTTAGTTTATTTTATCTAAAACTTCAGTCCACGTTCGCAGGGATCAGCTGACACAGATCGCTGGCACAGGCTGGTTAGTTATTTAATGGTTTCAGCTTAGTTTATTTTATCTAAAACTTCAGTGCACGGTTGCAGGGATCAGCTGACACAGATCGCTGGCACAGGCTGGTTAGTTATTTTGTGGTTTCAGCTTAGTTTATTTTGATCTAAGACTTCAGTCCACGTTCGCAGGGATCAGCTGAAACAGATCGCTGGCACAGGCTGGTTAGTTATTTAATGGTTTCAGCTTAGTTTATTTTATCTAAAACTTCAGTGCACGGTTGCAGGGATCAGCTGACACAGATCGCTGGCACAGGCTGGTTAGTTATTTTGTGGTTTCAGCTTAGTTTATTTTGATCTAAGACTTCAGTCCACGTTCGCAGGGATCAGCTGAAACAGATCGCTGGCACAGGCTGGTCAGTTATTTAATGATTTCAGCTTAGTTTATCTAAAACTTCAGTGCACGGTTGCAGGGATCAGCTGACACAGATCGCTGGCACAGGCTGGTTAGTTATTTAATGGTTTCAACTTAGTTTATTTGATCTAAAACTTCAGTGCACGGTTGCAGGGATCAGCTGACACAGATCGCTGGCACAGGCTGGTTAGTTATTTAATAGTTTCAACTTAGTTTATTTGATCTAAAACTTCAGTGCACGATTGCAGGGATCAGCTGAAACAGATCGCTGGTACAGGCTGGTTAGTTATTTAATGGTTTCAGCCAAGTTTATCTAAAATTTCAGTGCGCGGTTGCAGGGATCAGCTGACACAGATCCCTTGCACAGGCTGGTTAGTTATTTAATGGTTTCAACTTAGTTTATTTTATCTAAAACTTCAGTGCACGGTCGCAGGGATCCGCTGACACAGATCGCTGGCACAGGCTGGTTAGTTATATAATGGTTTCAGCTTAGTTTATTTGATCTAAAACTTCAGTGCACGCTTGCAGGGATCAGCTGACACAGATCGCTGTCACAGGCTGGTTAGTTATTTAAATGGTTTCAGGTTAGTTTATTTGATCTAAGACTTCAGTGCATGGTCGCAAAGATCAGCTGACACAGATCCCTGGCACAGGCTGGTTAGTTATTTAATGGTTTCAACTTAGTTTATTTTCTCTAAAACTTCAGTGCACGGTTGCAGGGATCAGCTAACACAGATCCCTGACACACGCTGGTTAGTTATTTAATGGTTTCAACTTAGTTTATTTTCTCTAAAACTTCAGTGCACGGTTGCAGGGATCAGCTGACACAGATCGCTGGCACAGGCTGGTTAGTTATTTAGTGGTTTCAGCTTAGTTTATTTTATCTAAAACTTCAGTGCACGGTTGCAGGGATCAGCTGACACAGATCGCTCGCACAGGCTGGTTAGTTATTTAATGGTTTCAGGTTAGTTTATTTGATCTAAGACTTCAGTGCATGGTCGCAAAGATCAGCTGACACAGATCCCTGGCACAGGCTGGTTAGTTATTTAATTGTTTCAGCTTACTTTATTTTCTGTAAAACTTCAGTGCACAGTTGCAGGGATCAGCTAACACAGATCCCTGACACACGCTGGTTAGTTATTTAATGGTTTCAACTTAGTTTATTTTCTCTAAAAATTCAGTGCACGGTTGCAGGGATCAGTTGACAAAGATTCCTGGCACAGGCTGGTTGGTTATTTAATGGTTTCAACTTAGTTTATTTTATCTTAAACTTCAGTGCACGGTCGCAGGGATCCGCTGACACAGATCGCTGGTTAGTTATTTAATGGTTTCAGCTTAGTTTATTTTATCTAAAACTTCAGTGCACGGTCGCAGGGATCAGCTGACACAGATCGCTGGTTAGTTATTTAATGGTTTCAGCTTTGTTTATTTGATCTAAAACTTCAGTCCACGTTCGCAGGGATCAGCTGACCCAGATCGCTGGCACAGGCTGGTTAGTTATTTAATGGTTTCAACTTAGTTAACTTTATCTAAAACTTCAGTGCACGTTTGCAAGGATCAGCTGACAAAGATCGCTGGCACAGGCTGGTTAGTTATTTAATGGTTTCAGCTTAGTTTATTTTATCTAAAACTTCAGTGCACGGTTGCAGGGATCAGCTGACACAGATCGCTGGCACAGGCTGGTTAGTTATTTTGTGGTTTCAGCTTAGTTTATTTTGATCTAAGACTTCAGTCCACGTTCGCAGGGATCAGCTGAAACAGATCGCTGGCACAGGCTGGTTAGTTATTTAATGGTTTCAGCTTAGTTTATTTTATCTAAAACTTCAGTGCACGGTTGCAGGGATCAGCTGACACAGATCGCTGGCACAGGCTGGTTAGTTATTTTGTGGTTTCAGCTTAGTTTATTTTGATCTAAGACTTCAGTCCACGTTCGCAGGGATCAGCTGAAACAGATCGCTGGCACAGGCTGGTCAGTTATTTAATGGTTTCAGCTTAGTTTATCTAAAACTTCAGTGCACAGTTGCAGGGATCAGCTGACACAGATCGCTGGCACAGGCTGGTTAGTTATTTAATGGTTTCAACTTAGTTTATTTGATCTAAAACTTCAGTGCACGGTTGCAGGGATCAGCTGACACAGATCGCTGGCACAGGCTGGTTAGTTATTTAATAGTTTCAACTTAGTTTATTTGATCTAAAACTTCAGTGCACAGTTGCAGGGATCAGCTGACACAGATCGCTGGCACAGGCTGGTTAGTTATTTAATGGTTTCAGCTTAGTTTATCTAAAACTTCAGTGCACGGTTGCAGGAATCAGCTGACACAGATCGCTGGCACATGCTGGTTAGTTATTTAATGGTTTCGGTTTGGTTTATTTTATCTAAAACTTCAGTGCACGGTTGAAGGGATCAGCTGACACAGATCGCTGGCACAGGCTGGTTAGTTATTTAATGGTTTCAGCTTAGTTTATCTAAAACTTCAGTGCACGGTTGCAGGGATCAGCTGACACAGATCGCTGGCACAGGCTGGTTAGTTATTTAATGGTTTAGGTTTGGTTTATTTAATCTAAAACTTCAGTGCACGGTTGCAGGGATCAGCTGACACAGATCGCTGGCACAGGCTGGTTAGTTATTTAATGGTTTAGGTTTGGTTTATTTGATCTAAAACTTCAGTCCACGTTCGCAGGGATCAGCTGACACAGATCGCTGGCACAGGCTGGTTAGTTATTTAATTGTTTCACCTTAGTTTATCTAAAACTTCAGTGCACGGTTGCAGGAATCAGCTGACACAGATCGCTGGCACAGGCTGGTTAGTTATTTAATGGTTTCGGTTTGGTTTATTTTATCTAAAACTTCAGTGCACGGTTGCAGGGATCAGCTGACACAGATCGCTGGCACAGGCTGGTTAGTTATTTAATGGTTTCAGCTTAGTTTATCTAAAACTTCAGTGCACGGTTGCAGGGATCAGCTGAAACAGATCGCTGGCACAGGCTGGTTAGTTATTTAATGGTTTCAGCCAAGTTTATCTAAAACTTCAGTGCGCGGTTGCAGGGATCAGCTGACACAGATCGCTGGCACAGGCTGGTTAGTTATTTAATGGTTTCAACTTAGTTTATTTTATCTAAAACTTCAGTGCACGCTTGCAGGGATCAGCTGAAACAGATCGCTGGCACAGGCTGGTCAGTTATTTAATGGTTTCAGCTTAGTTTATCTAAAACTTCAGTGCACGGTTGCAGGGATCAGCTGACACAGATCGCTGGCACAGGCTGGTTAGTTATTTAATGGTTTCAACTTAGTTTATTTTATCTAAAACTTCAGTGCACGGTCGCAGGGATCCGCTGACACAGATCGCTGGCACAGGCTGGTTAGTTATTTAATGGTTTCAGCTTAGTTTATTTGATCTAAAACTTCAGTGCACGCTTGCAGGGATCAGCTGACACAGATCGCTGTCACAGGCTGGTTAGTTATTTAAATGGTTTCAGGTTAGTTTATTTGATCTAAGACTTCAGTGCATGGTCGCAAAGATCAGCTGACACAGATCCCTGGCACAGGCTGGTTAGTTATTTAATGGTTTCAACTTAGTTTATTTTCTCTAAAACTTCAGTGCACGGTTGCAGGGATCAGCTAACACAGATCCCTGACACACGCTGGTTAGTTATTTAATGGTTTCAACTTAGTTTATTTTCTCTAAAACTTCAGTGCACGGTTGCAGGGATCAGCTGACACAGATCGCTGGCACAGGCTGGTTAGTTATTTAGTGGTTTCAGCTTAGTTTATTTGATCTAAAACTTCAGTGCACGGTTGCAGGGATCAGCTGACACAGATCGCTCGCACAGGCTGGTTAGTTATTTAATGGTTTCAGGTTAGTTTATTTGATCTAAGACTTCAGTGCATGGTCGCAAAGATCAGCTGACACAGATCCCTGGCACAGGCTGGTTAGTTATTTAATTGTTTCAGCTTACTTTATTTTCTGTAAAACTTCAGTGCACAGTTGCAGGGATCAGCTAACACAGATCCCTGACACACGCTGGTTAGTTATTTAATGGTTTCAACTTAGTTTATTTTCTCTAAAAATTCAGTGCACGGTTGCAGGGATCAGTTGACAAAGATTCCTGGCACAGGCTGGTTGGTTATTTAATGGTTTCAACTTAGTTTATTTTATCTTAAACTTCAGTGCACGGTCGCAGGGATCCGCTGACAGAGATCGCTGGTTAGTTATTTAATGGTTTCAGCTTAGTTTATTTTATCTAAAACTTCAGTGCACGGTCGCAGGGATCAGCTGACACAGATCGCTGGTTAGTTATTTAATGGTTTCAGCTTTGTTTATTTGATCTAAAACTTCAGTCCACGTTCGCAGTGATCAGCTGACACAGATCGCTGGCACAGGCTGGTTAGTTATTTAATGGTTTCAACTTAGTTTATTTTATCTAAAACTTCAGTGCACGGTTGCAGTGATCAGCTGACACAGATCGCTGGTTAGTTATTTAATGGTTTCAGCTTTGTTTATTTGATCTAAAACTTCAGTCCACGTTCACAGGGATCAGCTGACAGAGATCTCTGGCACAGGCTGGTTGGTTATTTAATGGTTTCAGCTTAGTTTATTTGATCTAAAACTTCAGTGCACGGTTGCAGGGATCAGCTGACACAGATCGCTGGCACAGGCTGGTTAGTTATTTCATGGTTTCAGCTTAGTTTATTTGATCTAAGACGTAAGTGCACGGTTGCAGGGATCAGCTGACACAGATCACTGGCACAGGCTGGTTAGTTATTTAATGGTTTCAGCTTAGTTTATTTGATCTAAAACTTCAGTGCACGGTTGCAGGGATCAGCTGACACAGATCGCTGTCACAGGCTGGTTAGTTATTTAAATGGTTTCAACTTAGTTTATCATAAAAAACTTCAGTGCACGGTTGCAGGGATCAGCTGACACAGATCGCTGGCACAGGCTGGTTAGTTATTTAATGGTTTCAGCTTAGTTTATCTAAAACTTCAGTGCACGGTTGCAGGGATCAGATGAAACAGATCGCTGGAACAGGCTGGCTAGTTATTTAATGGTTTCAGCTTAGTTTATCTAAAACTTCAGTGCACGGTTGCAGGGATCAGCTGACACAGATCCCTGGCACAGGCTGGCTAGTTATTTAATGGTTTCAGCTTAGTTTATCTAAAACTTCAGTGCACGGTTGCAGGAATCAGCTGACACAGATCGCTGGCACAGGCTGGTTAGTTATTTAATGGTTTCGGTTTGGTTTATTTTATCTAAAACTTCAGTGCACGGTTGCAGGGATCAGCTGACACAGATCGCTGGCACAGGCTGGTTAGTTATTTAATGGTTTCAGCTTAGTTTATCTAAAACTTCAGTGCACGGTTGCAGGGATCAGCTGACACAGATCCCTGGCACAGGCTGGTTAGTTATTTAATGGTTTTAACTTAGTTTATTTGATCTAAAACTTCAGTGCACGGTTGCAGGGATCAGCTGAAACAGATCGCTGGTACAGGCTGGTTAGTTATTTAATGGTTTCAGCTTAGTTTATCTAAAACTTCAGTGCGCGGTTGCAGGGATCAGCTGACACAGATCCCTTGCACAGGCTGGTTAGTTATTTAATGGTTTCAACTTAGTTTATTTTATCTAAAACTTCAGTGCACGGTCGCAGGGATCCGCTGACACAGATCTCTGGCACAGGCTGGTTAGTTATTGAATGGTTTCAGCTTAGTTTATTTGATCTAAAACTTCAGTGCACGGTTGCAGGGATCAGCTGACACAGATCGCTGTCACAGGCTGGTTAGTTATTTAAATGGTTTCAGGTTAGTTTATTTGATCTAAGACTTCAGTGCATGGTCGCAAAGATCAGCTGACACAGATCCCTGACACACGCTGGTTAGTTATTTAATGGTTTCAACTTAGTTTATTTTCTCTAAAACTTCAGTGCACGGTTGCAGGGATCAGCTGACACAGATCGCTGGTTAGTTATTTAATGGTTTCAGCTTTGTTTATTTGATCTACAACTTCAGTCCACGTTCGCAGGGATCAGCTGACACAGATCTCTGGTACAGGCTGGTTAGTTATTTAATGGTTTCAGCCAAGTTTATCTAAAACTTCAGTGCGCGGTTGCAGGGATCAGCTGACACAGATCCCTTGCACAGGCTGGTTAGTTATTTAATGGTTTCAACTTAGTTTATTTTATCTAAAACTTCAGTGCACGGTCGCAGGGATCCGCTGACACAGATCGCTGGCACAGGCTGGTTAGTTATTGAATGGTTTCAGCTTAGTTTATTTGATCTAAAACTTCAGTGCACGGTTGCAGGGATCAGCTGACACAGATCGCTGTCACAGGCTGGTTAGTTATTTAAATGGTTTCAGGTTAGTTTATTTGATCTAAGACTTCAGTGCATGGTCGCAAAGATCAGCTGACACAGATCCCTGACACACGCTGGTTAGTTATTTAATGGTTTCAACTTAGTTTATTTTCTCTAAAACTTCAGTGCACGGTTGCAGGGATCAGCTGACACAGATCGCTGGTTAGTTATTTAATGGTTTCAGCTTTGTTTATTTGATCTACAACTTCAGTCCACGTTCGCAGGGATCAGCTGACACAGATCTCTGGCACAGGCTGGTTGGTTATTTAATGGTTTCAGCTTAGTTTATTTGATCTAAAACTTCAGTGCACGGTTGCAGGGATCAGCTGACACAGATCTCTGGCACAGCCTGGTTGGTTATTTAATGGTTTCAGCTTAGTTTATTTGATCTAAAACTTCAGTGCACGGTTGCAGGGATCAGCTGACACAGATCGCTCGCACAGGCTGGTTAGTTATTTAATGGTTTCAGGTTAGTTTATTTGATCTAAGACTTCAGTGCATGGTCGCAAAGATCAGCTGACACAGATCCCTTGCACAGGCTGGTTAGTTATTTAATTGTTTCATCTTACTTTATTTTCTGTAAAACTTCAGTGCACATTTGCAGGGATCAGCTAACACAGATCCCTGACACACGCTGGTTAGTTATTTAATGGTTTCAACTTAGTTTATTTTCTCTAAAAATTCAGTGCACGGTTGCAGGGATCAGTTGACAAAGATTCCTGGCACAGGCTGGTTAGTTATTTAATGGTTTCAACTTAGTTTATTTTCTCTAAAACTTCAGTGCACGGTTGCAGGGATCAGCTGACACAGATCGCTGGCACAGGCTGGTTAGTTATTTAGTGGTTTCAGCTTAGTTTATTTGATCTAAAACTTCAGTCCACGTTCGCAGGGATCAGCTGACACAGATCTCTGGCACAGCCTGGTTGGTTATTTAATGGTTTCAGCTTAGTTTATTTGATCTAAGACTTCAGTGCACGTTCGCAAAGATCAGCTGAAACAGATCGCTGGCACAGATCCCTTGCACAGGCTGGTTAGTTATTTAATGGTTTCAACTTAGTTTATTTTATCTTAAACTTCAGTGCACGGTCGCAGGGATCCGCTGACACAGATCGCTGGTTAGTTATTTAATGGTTTCAGCTTTGTTTATTTGATCTAAAACTTCAGTCCACGTTCGCAGGGATCAGCTGACCCAGATCGCTGGCACAGGCTGGTTAGTTATTTAATGGTTTCAGCTTAGTTTATTTGATCAAAGACGTAAGTGCACGGTTGCAGGGATCAGCTGACACAGATCGCTGGCACAGAAAGAAAATATCTCCCTGTCATTGGCTTTCATTTGAAAATGAAATTAGAATGACAACATGTTAATATGCTTGCAAATTATTTTAATGGGTTGATAAACATTTGTGGAAGTGCCGATGTAGGGCAGGATGCTTCCTACACCTGTGGCATGCACTTGTGTTTCTGTAAATGAATTGCTTGGACGAAGCGTTTTCCACAGTTATTACAGGGGAATGGTTTTTCTCCTGTGTGAATACGCTGGTGCATTTTCAAGTTCCCTAAGTGAGAGAACCTTTTTCCACACTCATCACAGGGGAATGGTTTTTCTCCTGTGTGGGTGTATTGGTGTCTTTTCAAAGGACTTCGGTGAGTGAAGGTCTTTCCACACTCTTCACAGAGGAATGGTTTTTTTCCACTGTGCCCAAACTGATGCACCTGAAGATGAACTAACTGGGCAAAGCTCTGGCCACACTGATCACAAGAATAGGGTTTTTGTCCAGTGTGCAGACGCTGATGGACCTTCAAACTTAATAGTGTTTTGAACATTTTCCCACACTGCTCACAGAGGTATCGTTTGGTGTGAACTTTTGTGCGCAGATCCAGCTGTTCTTCAGTTGAATCTACCCCCTTCTTATGGTGAGGTCTTCTTTGCATTTTCCCGGTCTGTATATAAAGAGAAAGAAGAGATGGACAGAGTAACAACAATCTACAACCATTTGATCTGATAGACTTCCTCCTTACAAAGACTGAGGTGTTGTGAAAAAGTGGAAATGGGAAATTACTGAAGAGTTGTTGTGTCCTTCTTTCATAAACTCCTCCCGCCAGGTGAGGGATGAAAAACGTGTTTGTAGTCAGAAGATGTTTTGATGCAGTCAGCATGCTCATTACCCCAACAATATTTTGCATATTAATTATACATGTTTTTTACCCATTTATATGTAACTTAAACAGGCTATTTACAAGTAAGCAAAGTAATCCTGTTCACACGTCACCAAATGCATACACAAACCCACTATTCAACAACGGAAACTCTGTGCTTCCCCATCTGATTCCATAATTGGAGTCAGCAGGGAAACTGCAATTTTAGTGAAAGGTAAGTAAAAATATATCCTGGCTGTACCTGTAATGCCAAAAATGCTAAATTAACTGTTCCCCTGGCCCCTTTGGGAACATTTTTATGTCACTGTGAAGTTTACCTTTCACCTTCACATAAGATAAGATAAGATAAACCTTTATTAGTCCCACACATAGGAAATTTGTTTGTTCACAGCAGAAAGTGGACAGTAAAAAGTTAAGAGCAGCAAAGTCTACTCTTCATTCTATCAGAAACAGTTATCACAGCTCGTACATTTTCTTTTTACACATATATGTAAGCACTGAGCCAAATTTAGTAATGCCAACACATTAAAAGAACAACATTTGTCTCTTATGTATGATACATCTATATATACACTGTAACAGATACTTGTCTTTGAGTGAAGATTTAAGGTGATATAAATAAATAACTGCAACTTGAATCTTTACTGAAGCTCAGTATTTGACACAGAGTTCAAACTCACTGCTGTAATAACTAATAATGATTAATATAATAACTATAATATTGGCCATATTATAGTTACATTACCAAAGTGAGATGATTTTAGTCTCATGAACAACACTATCTAATTGTTATTTACTAGCTAATCTTAAAATGACTGTTCAGTACAGAAATGAAGCCCAACAATCATGTTTGTACAGTCCTGTGGTCTCAGCCTCAGATTCAGAGCTCATGTAGAAACAAATGTACAAAATATGTTCTCCTTCATTTCTGTCAAACAAAGCTGTATGAAACGTTTCCAAGCCTCGCACTTCCGGCCTTAACGGTCTTTGAGTACGCGGACCTTGAGGACCGTTAAGGCTGCGTACTTTAAAGCTGCAGACCCCGAATTGGGATACAGCCTTAACGTCGTTTTCCTTCGCTATTTAAATTCACAAGCACTACATAATCTCATAGTGCCACCTACCTGGCATTCCTCGGGATCAGCAGTTAATTTTCATGAGGCAATTTTAGGTGGGTTACACTTGGAATGCCATGTCTCTTCCTTATCTAATGTGTCACGTTAAAGTGACTTACCTCTGCCACTGTGAGCATTTGGCTGCTGGTGTTACTCAGTGAATCAGCTCTGACAAACATAAAGATAATAAGTTTAGAGAAAAATTATCCAAATACTGCCTTAAAAACAACAATGATGTTAAGACTTCTCATCCAAGCACATAAATGAAAAACAACATATGTACCTTTAAAATTTAGCTTGAAAATATGATTAAATACTTTAAAGTAGCAATAAGAAAGATAATCAAGTTAGATACTACAAATTTACAGACATTTCGTCTCGTGTTTGTGCCTAGTTTTAAAGATAAACTGGACCTGAAACATGAATTCAATTGAAAATAACACAATTAAAAGGAAAAAAAAACACTGAATGTCCTTTGATTTACTAAAACTACCACTGACCACCAGTTTTTTTCTTACCCTTGGCATGTGAGGGACATTTGTTTTGGTCCTGCTTAATGCTTGCCTTCACTGAACTCTGAGAGATGCACCAATGGTTCCCATGGTATCCAAAGCTGACTCCACTTCATAAGGTTCCAGAAGTGAATTTAAAAATCAACACCAAGTATTTAATGAACCACAAATCCCAGCAGGATAACAACCACTGGTGTTTTTTCCTCCAAACTTTATTTATTCAAAGTCATAAACAAAACAAAATAATAACTAACAACGAAATCAAAAATGACATAAAAGAAATAAAACCCACTCAAACTCATTATTGAACAAAATCAGTTACATTTACATTTCATCTTGTCAGAATATAATACACACAGCATATTAAATTCAACTAGAAAGCGAAAATTTCTGAAGAAATTTTAAGTGTGCCTATGCCGCCGCTAATCAGTATAGTTTGCCATTCAAACGGCTACAGAGAGCAAAACTCACCAGAGCAGCCATTCTCCACCATGAACTATGGTAAAACCAAACACCGCTCGCGCCTCACAGATGACAGCTTACAGTTTTGTGTAAAGATGAGGTGACTTCGTACAGCCCCAATTTGTAGACGCTGTGCGCAGAGGTTCATAAGCAGACCCGACAATGTTTGCATGAACACACTTTGAAGCATTACGTTATGGACCACTTTTCACACATAGTTGCTGTACCCACACAGCCGGCTGTAGCTTTTCATCTCATAGCCCGACACATACACAAAAAAAAAAAAAAAAAAAAAAAAAGCAGAGAGAGCACAGACTTTACACCTGAGAGGCGTGATTGCAGATGCCGCTGAGGTGGGTCCACCTCCCCTGCAGCGGCACTGCAGACCACGCCCTGCCACACACATCAAACACGTAAAATAAATATTTATGCACTTTTCATTCACTTTTTGTTTTTTGTTATTTTTACACAGTGTTCTGAATGATTAACAATGGTCTACAGCCAATCTTGTGTATTATTATACAAACTTTGGTTGTAAGATTCAGATAACTATTTAATAAAAGCTAAATATTTTATATGAGAGTAAGAAAGAAAAGTATATCTTTGTCTCATACTCTCATCAGACAATACATGAACCTCTCAATAAACAAAATATTTGCTCGGCTTAAATGACAAACCGCTATTTTACACAGTGGAACACTTATTTTTAAACAAAACCAATGCAGTTCGCCACTGACAGTGCTTACCTTTGCACATCACAGTAAACACTGAACCAAGATGGCGCCCACGCGAACGAGAAATCTGAACTATGGTGTCCTGCAGAGGACAAATGGTCAAAATTGCTAAAATTTACAACATATATGCAGCTCAACAGCGACACCTTGTGACTTATTCCAGTCACTACCTTACATATACATAACGTCTTACCTGACATTCAGTTCACCGGACACTCATACTGAATCACCAGCCCATATAAATGAAAAATAACACGACAGCGTGAGCGGGCCTGGGTGTCAGCCAGCCCAGCCTGGGTGTCAGCCAGCCCGACCTGGGTGGCAGCCAAGCCGCGCTAGCCAGCTAGCCGGCTAGCTGCCATGCGGCGGTGAAACGTGAGCGTGAGCCGGCCTGGGTATCAGTCAGCCCGGCCTAGGTGTCAGCCAAGCCGCCCTAGCCAGCTAGCTGCCATGCGGCGCTAGCAGTAACATCGTGAGAGATATGGGACTTCTTGATAAAATATGGGACTTCTTGATAAAACGAGCAGATATTTGAAGTTTACACCCCTACATTCTCGCCTGAAAATAGGGGAGGCTGTCATAAAGTTCAACATCAGTAACTTAGCGCGCACAGCTGTATAGAAACTCCGTCGTGCTAGCTAGCACGCAGTACAGTTATTGTAACTGTCAGCACAACGAAAATAAACTACACCTAAACTCGGTTTATATCTGACCCAAATAGAGTGCAGTTAATAACGTCTTACCTGAAATTCAGTTCACCAGCCGCCTGCTTCTCCTGCATTGGGTTTCCCTTATCCACGATTGAGCTCCGCGTTAGCCACCACCGGTCGATCGGTGTTTCTTTCCCCGCATACGAGGGGAAGAGACATATACCGGTGGCTAACGCGGAGCTAGCTAGCCACCGGTATATGAACAACTCAGTTATTTTTTCCACATCGACCAGCATCATCGGCCCATATAAACGAAAAATAAGTCCAGCTAAGACAAAGACTGTTTGCGGAGCGATCGGGGGTGAAAGGAGTTAGAGACGCCTCACTGAAAGCCAAGCCTGGGTGCTTTTGAGCGAAGCGGCGCTAGCTAGCCGGCCGAACTAGCTAGCCGGCTAGCAGCAACATCGTGAGAAATCTGTTGCTAATATGGGATGTTTTGACAAAACGAGCAGATATTTGACGTTTACACACCTACATTCTCACCTGAAAATATGTTAAAAGTTTACTTTGTGACCTAGAAACACAAATAAAAGGAATATATTAAACCAAGTGGCAGCCGCCATTGTTTGACTGGTAGAGGCGTGCTTTGAATTGTGGGATATGCAGTTTTCCACCAAGCGTACACCATTGCCGTTACCGTAACTATTCAATGCTTCGTGCAACCTTAAGAATTCCAATGGTTCCTGAAAGCACCAACGCTGTGCGCGCCGTTCGTATTGTTGTCATTATGGTAATCCAAATACGGGGACATACCACTAGAGTGAGCCAACACACCACAAATTAAGTGAGTGAGCAAACACACCACAAAGTAAGTAAAGTTTCACTTTCGTTCGTTCCCATTCATTTGAATGGGCAAAAACTTGCATTAAAATATTCATATTTAAAAAACTATAGAAGTAATAAACACCAAAAGTCATAGCAACTCATTCCAGCTCCAGCCGCACACAATGATATATCATATGTGAACCTTGTCTCAAAACTGTGGGGCGAGTTAAGGTCCAAAATTTCAGGCGGAAAAAGAATAATAATAATAATAAATCCGAGCAATAGTAATAAGTGTGCCTTCGCATAGGCACACTTAACAAGATGAAGGTGTTCATAGTGTATTTGTATTGAGTATTACATAAGATGTATGTAGTTTAAACTCAACTTAAACTCTAACAGATCAACAGATCATGCATTTATAACAGCTCTCCACACAGCCCTTTCTCTAGCATTTTATTTTCATTCATTTTCACTTTCATTAGCAGATGTAAAGAGGGTTTTTTTATATATATATCTTATTAAAAGCCCCTCTGATATGTTATATATATCTATAAAAAAAAAATCTGTCTCGCTCATGTCTGCAGTAGGCTCACTTAGCATAGGGGGTCTAGCCTCAGGACCCTTACTGGATACAGACATCCCAGGCGGGAATGAAACTTGCGATCCTCGGCTCCAAAGGCCTGTAGATATATATATATATATATATATATATATATATATATATATATATATATATAAGATTGACCGCCCACAGGGGCGAGCGGGGAAAGAAAAAAAATAAAAAAAAATAAAATTATATATATATATATATATATATATAA
Source organism: Rhamphochromis sp. 'chilingali' (assembly GCF_963969265.1). Taxonomy (NCBI): domain Eukaryota; kingdom Metazoa; phylum Chordata; class Actinopteri; order Cichliformes; family Cichlidae; genus Rhamphochromis; species Rhamphochromis sp. 'chilingali'. The sequence continues at coordinate 18,554,228 of NC_137929.1, forward strand.
TTTTATTTATTTATTTTTTTTCTTTCCCCGCTCCCCCCTGTGGGCGGTCAATCTTATATACATATATATATATATATATATATTATTTTATTTTATTTTTTTTTTTTTCTTTCCCCGCTCGCCCCTGTGGGCGGTCAATCTTTCAAGCTCGAGTCCTCTACCAGAGGCCTGGGAGCTTGAGGGTCCTGCACAGTATCTTAGCTGTTCCTAGGACTGCGCTCTTCTGGACAGAGATCTCCGATGTTGTTATATATATATATATAAATATTGTCGAGAAAAACATCTTATTTTACTGTCACTATATATCATGCATAAAGCACCGTCATTATTTCATCATTACTTCATTAGTCTGCATCACTTATCATCAGTTTATCATGTATCATTTATCATTTATTTCAGAGCACGCAGGATAAAACCTATTCTAGAAGTAATACTCTATGATGTGGCGAAAACACCAGCAGAAGCTGTGGGTCCAGTCAGGCCCCAGTAAAGTCATATGAGGACACGGTGAACTTTTGTTGGCCGGAAATGGACACTCTCACACAACTACACATTCTACACACTATTGGTTAAGTTCCCAGAAACCCGGAGTGGAAACATCTGGAACATGTTGTTGTTCTTAGCCATAGAAGGACATAGAAGTGAGAACTGACTGATACTTATCATGTGACTTGACGTCATCATTGCAATAAAAACCTAGTGAAGAGACTGTTCGGGGGAGATCGGCTCCAAAAGGCTTGTGATGCTCATCTTCCCCATATGTACATATGTATAATAAAAATCACTATTTTGACATCTACTGAGAGACCATGCAGTCGTTTTGTCTCCTCCTCAAAAACTCGAATCATGACAATATATATATATATATATATATATATATATATATATATATATATATATATATATATATATATATATATATAAGCAAAGACTCACAGCCTTGGCCAGCCGCTTGAGGAGGTACACCAGAGAGATAGAAGGCAGGAGAATAAACCAGCTGTTCTCCACAGAACCAGCAAAGGTGTACTCTCAGTGGCAAGGGAACAATAAGAGAACAGCACCACCAAGGCTGGAGACGGAGCAATACTGGAAGAGCATATGGGAGAAGGATGCAACCCATAACGGCAATGCTCAGTGGCTAGTGGATCTGAGGGCAGACCACAGCGACCTCCCTGAACAGGGTCCAGTAACCATCACAGTGGCAGATATCCAAGAAAGGGTCTCCAGTATGAAGAGTTGGACAGCACCAGGGCCCGACATGGTTCACGCCTACTGGCTGAAGAAGCTGACTGCACTCCACGAGCGTCTGGCAGCACAAATGAACCAGCTGCTAGTTAACGAGAGACACCCGGAATGGCTAACTGAAGGCCGGACGGTCCTGATCCCCAAGGACCCCAAGAAGGGACCGGTCCCCTCCAACTACCGACCAATAACCTGCCTCAGTACTACATGGAAGCTCCTGTCAGGCATCATATCGGCTAAGATGAACAGGCACATGGGTCAATACATGAGCGGGACACAGAAAGGAATTGGCAAGAATACCAGAGGTGCAAAACACCAGCTACTGGTAGACAGAACAATCAGCCGAGACTGCAAGACCAGACTGACCAACCTGTGCACTGCCTGGATTGATTACAAGAAGGCCTATGACTCAATGCCCCACAGCTGGATACTGGAATGCCTAGAATTGTACAAGATCAATGGGACCCTAAGAGCCTTCATCAGGAACTCAATGGGGATGTGGCGTACAACACTAGAGGCCAACTCCAAGCCCATAGCACAAGTTACCATCAAGTGCGGGATCTACCAAGGAGATGCTCTGTCCCCACTGCTGTTCTGCATAGGCCTGAACCCCCTCAGTGAGATCATTAACAAGACTGGCTACGGATACCGACTACGGAACGGAGCAGTTGTCAGCCACCTCCTGTACATGGATGACATCAAGCTGTATGCCAAGAGTGAACGAGACATCGATTCACTGATCCACACTACCAGGCTATACAGCAATGACATTGGAATGTCGTTCGGACTGGAGAAGTGTAGTCGGATGGTAACAAAGAGAGGGAAGGTAGTCAGAACTGAGGGGATTGAACTACCAGAAGGCAACATTGCAGACATAGAGGACAGTTACAAGTACCTGGGGATCCCGCAGGCAAATGGGAACCATGAAGAGGCCGCTAGAAAGGCTGCAACCACCAAGTACCTGCAGAGGGTCAGGCAAGTCCTGAGGAGTCAGCTGAATGGTAAGAACAAGATCCGGGCCATCAACACATACGCCCTGCCCGTGATCAGGTACCCTGCTGGGGTAATAGGCTGGCCAAAGGAGGAGATAGAAGCCACTGACATAAAGACAAGAAAGCTCCTGACCATGCATGGAGGGTTTCACCCCAAGTCCAGCACCCTGAGGCTGTACGCTAAGCGGAAGGAAGGGGGCCGGGGACTGGTGAGTGTCAGCACCACAGTCCAGGATGAGACAAGGAACATCCAAGAATACATTGGGAAGATGGCCCCAACTGACCGAGTGCTCAGTGAATACCTCAGGCAGCAGAAACCCAAGAAAGAGGAGGGAGACGAGGAACCATCATGGAAGGACAGGCCCCTGCACGGTATGTACCACCGGCAGATAGAGGAGGTGGCTGATATCCAGAAATCCTACCAGTGGCTGGACAAAGCTGGACTGAAAGACAGCACAGAGGCACTAATCATGGCAGCACAAGAACAAGCTCTGAGTACAAGATCCATAGAGGCTGGGGTCTATCACACCAGGCAAGACCCCAGGTGCAGGCTGTGTAAAGATGCCCCAGAGACAATCCAGCACATAACAGCAGGGTGCAAGATGCTAGCAGGCAAGGCATACATGGAACGCCATAACCAAGTGGCCGGCATAGTGTACAGGAACATCTGTGCCGAGTATAACCTAGAAGTCCCGAGGTCAAAATGGGAGATGCCCCCAAGGGTGGTGGAGAATGACCGAGCTAAGATCCTGTGGGACTTCCAGATACAGACGGACAAAATGGTGGTGGCTAACCAACCGGACATAGTGGTGGTAGACAAACAGAAGAAGACGGCCGTAGTGATCGATGTAGCGGTTCCCAATGACAGCAATATCAGGAAGAAGGAACACGAGAAGCTGGAGAAATACCAAGGGCTCAGAGAAGAGCTCGAGAGGATGTGGAGGGTGAAGGTAACGGTGGTCCCCGTGGTAATCGGAGCACTAGGTGCGGTGACTCCCAAGCTAGGCGAGTGGCTCCAGCAGATCCCGGGAACAACATCGGAGATCTCTGTCCAGAAGAGCGCAGTCCTGGGAACAGCTAAGATACTGCGCAGGACCCTCAAGCTCCCAGGCCTCTGGTAGAGGACCCGAGCTTGAAGGATAAACCGCCCGCAGGGGCGTGCTGGGTGTTTTTTTTTTTTTTATATATATATATGTCCAGCTGGGATAGCCTCCATTATCATTAATGGAGCTCCAGTGGAGAGCGTGCAGTCCTTCAAGTATCTCGGTGTCAACATCTCCTCAGACCTGACATGGTCTGCCCACATTCAGGTCCAGACCAAAAAGGCTAGGCAGTGCCTGTACAACCTACGACAACTGAGGAAGTTCAGGGTCTCTCCAGTGATCCTCAGGACTTTCTATACAGGTGCTGTGGAGAGATGTGAGAGATTTTGAAGGACCCATCCCATCTGTTGCTGGGATGGGACGGGTGCCCCCCACCCCCCTATTATCCTTAAGTGACTGAGACAGGACTCATTATCATATTCAAATCAAATCAAATCAAATCACTTTTATTGTCACATCACATGTGCAGGCACACTGGCACAGCACATGCGAGTGAAATTCTTGTGTGCGAGCCCCACAAGCAACAGAGATGTGCAAACACAACAACACAAACGAGCAAAATACAAGAATGGCCAACCTGAAACTAATAAATATATGTACAATATATAATAGTGTATGCATTTCTGGATGTGTATACTAAATATTTTCCTACGAGTGTGTGTGTGTGTGTGTGTGTGTGTGTGTGTGTGTGTGTATACACATTTTTACAAATTAAATAGTAAAAATAAATAAATAAATAATAAAAATAATAAAATATATAAAATATACAGAGTTGAATATGTGCAAAACAAGTGGCATTTATATACAGTGTGTAGTGCAGTGCATATATTCTCATATCATCCTGATTCTTCTGGCCTCGCTATAGCACATGACATTTTAACACCCTTCCCACACAATGTGCACAAGATGTAATTTTCCATATTGTTTTATTTTATTTTATTTCTATTTATATAATGTACATAACTCACCCACTTGCAACACATAATGTCCTCTTTGTATATACTCATTCACTGTATATAAAGTTCTGTCTTTCTCTTTTTTTCGTTGCACAGTCGAGGAGTGTATCAGGTCACATTTCACTGTGTGTTATACCTGTATAGCCATGCACGTGACAAATAAAGAATCTTGAATCACATTTACTCTGGGCCTTCTTGATGTGATGTTCTTCTGCTTCCCTGGCCACTGTGTCTGTAGGGATGGTGTTCACTCTATGTTGCAGCGTCCTGGTGACACCCAGTATATGCTTCAGTGGATGAAGAGAGTCAAACATTAAATTCTGATCTGTATGCGTAGGTTTACGGTACACATCAACTTTTAAATGTCCCAGATTACTGATGAAAATCTCAGCCAGATGAACAGAATCAACCTTTTAGGAGTGTGGATAAAAGTTTGTTAGGTTGCCAGCTGTGCCACGTTTTGATCTAGTTGCCAAACCTGGAAACCTACAATCCATCAGCCCAAGTGTTTCCTGTATAATCTGTTTATACAGAATAAATATTACAGAAAGAAGTATTTTCTGTTCATCAGAACATTTTGTCTCATCAAAATATTATTTGTCAGAAAAATGAAATAAATCCAATGAGTGAAATGGTCTAAAAATTATTTTAGACCATTTTAAATTCATCCATTTGCTTCAGCTTATCCTTTTCAGGGTTGCGGGGGGCACTGGAGCCTATCCCAGCTATCTTAGGGCAAGAGGCAGGGTACACCCTGGACAGGTTGCCAGTCTGTCGCAGGGCTACCACACAGAGACAAACAACCATCCGTACTCACATTCACTCATGGATTCACACTTATGGGCAATTTAGATTTTTCAATTGACCTATCCCCTCTAACTGCATGTCTTTGGACGGTGGGAGGAAGCCGGAGTACCCGGAGAGAACCCACACAAACATGGGGAGAACATGCAAACTCCACACAGAAAGATCCCGGCTTGATAGTGGAATTGAACTCAGGACCTTCTTGCAGGTAACTGTGCTACCCCATTTTAAATCACACTAAAATACTATTAGTGTATTTGAGTGCATTGCTGACCACTATTAATCATGTGCTTCATAACATGAGCCAAGGTGTGAAAAAAAGTGTGGGTCATTATCACCAGAGGTTTTGGGTGAAACCAGTGGCACCAGTGTCTGGCAGCCTCGCCTCTGTCAGTGCGCCCCAGAGTGGCTGTGGCTGCAATGTAGCTGCCATCACCAGTGTGTGAATGTGTGTGTAGATGACTGGATGTGTAAAGCGCTTTGGGGTCTTTAGGGACTAGTAAAGCACTATACAAATACAGGCCATTTACCATTTATATGAAAAAAGTGTGATGATCCTCTGCTCTCCATTACATTATTTAAATACAGTTCTTACAATATCATGTAAGAACACGTGATGATCATTCTCATTGAGTGGTAAATGGCCTGTATTTATACAGCGCTTTACTAGTCCCTAAGGACCCCAAAGCGCTTTACATATCCAGTCATCCACCCATTCACACACACATTCACACACTGGTGATGGCAAGCTACATTGTAGCCACAGCCACCCTGGGGCGCACTGACAGAGGCGAGGCTGCCGGACACTGGCGCCACCGGGCCCTCTGACCATTGTGAATCTACACAATACTAGATTTAAATACATTAAATAGAAACAAAGAATAGTGCTGCGGAAACGACACACTCTTCACTAATCGGGATAATTTCAGAGTTTTCTTCAAAGTTTTCTTCTTTATCAATAAGTGATACACGTTTTTATTAAACATTTGAACATAATACAAGACAAACTCTCGTACAGGATATAAAGTCGGAGAGCTACATGTTTTGAAATACACGCAGACATACCAAGACATTTTTGACAGTTTCATGCTCCCAATTTTGTGGAAACAGTTTGGAGATGACCCCTTCCTGTTCCAACATGACTGTGCAGCAGCGCACAAAGAAGGGTCTAGAAAGACATGTATGAGCGAGTTTGGTATAGAAGAACTTGACCAGTCTACAGGGAGTGCAGAATTATTAGGCAAGTTGTATTTTTGAGGAATAATTTTATTATTGAACAACATCCATGTTCTCAATGAACCCAAAAAACTCATTAATATCAAAGCTGAATGTTTGTGGAAGTAGTTTTTAGTTTGTTTTTAGTTTTAGCTATTTTAGGGGGATATCTGTGTGTGCAGGTGACTATTACTGTGCATAATTATTAGGCAACTTAACAAAAAACAAATATATACCCATTTCAATTATTTATTTTTACCAGTGAAACCAATATAACATCTCCACATTCACAAATATACATTTCTGACATTCAAAAACAAAACAAAAACAAATCAGCGACCAATATAGCCACCTTTCTTTGCAAGGACACTCAAAAGCCTGCCATCCATGGATTCTGTCAGTGTTTTGATCTGTTCACCATCAACATTGCGTGCAGCAGCAACCACAGCCTCCCAGACACTGTTCAGAGAGTTGTACTGTTTTCCCTCCTTGTAAATCTCACATTTGATGATGGACCACAGGTTCTCAATGGGGTTCAGATCAGGTGAACAAGGAGGCCATGTCATTAGTTTTTCTTCTTTTATACCCTTTCTTGCCAGCCACGCTGTGGAGTACTTGGACGCGTGTGATGGAGCATTGTCCTGCATGAAAATCATGTTTTTCTTGAAGGATGCAGACTTCTTCCTGTACCACTGCTTGAAGAAGGTGTCTTCCAGAAACTGGCAGTAGGACTGGGAGTTGAGCTTGACTCCATCCTCAACCCGAAAAGGCCCCACAAGCTCATCTTTGATGATACCAGCCCAAACCAGTACTCCACCTCCACCTTGCTGGCGTCTGAGTCGGACTGGAGCTCTCTGCCCTTTACCAATCCAGCCACGGGCCCATCCATCTGGCCCATCAAGACTCACTCTCATTTCATCAGTCCATAAAACCTTAGAAAAATCAGTCTTGAGATATTTCTTGGCCCAGTCTTGACGTTTCAGCTTGTGTGTCTTGTTCAGTGGTGGTCGTCTTTCAGCCTTTCTTACCTTGGCCATGTCTCTGACATCACAAGGTGTGCAATAGCACACCTTGTGCTTTTGGGCACTCCAGTGATGTTGCAGCTCTGAAATATGGCCAAACTGGTGGCAAGTGGCATCTTGGCAGCTGCATGCTTGACTTTTCTCAGTTCATTGGCAGTTATTTTGCGTCTTGGTTTTTCCACACGCTTCTTGCGACCCTGTTGACTATTTTGAATGAAACGCTTGATTGTTCGATGATGACGCTTCAGAAGCTTTGCAATTTTGAGACTGCTGCATCCCTCTGCAAGATATCCCACTATTTTTGACTTTTCTGAGCCTGTCAAGTCCTTCTTTTGACCCATTTTGCCAAAGGAAAGGACGTTGCCTAATAATTATGCACACCTGATATAGGGTGTTGATGTCATTAGACCACACCCCTTCTCATTACAGAGATGCACATCACCTAATATGTTTAATTGGTAGTAGGCTTTCAAGCCTATACAGCTTGGAGTAAGACAACATGCATGAAGAGGATGATGTGGACAAAATACTCATTTGCCTAATAATTCTGCACTCCCTGTAAAATTGGGGTTCATAAAAATCCAAATGAACTCCCTTTGTGTAGTACATTCATATATAAATTTTTTAAGTACTAACCCCTGACAGTTTGCAAGCAGATCAAGCAGAATTTTTGGAGGTTGTTTATGATTATTTATTTAAAGTGATTAAGAAACATTCATAGAGTTCTTTATCTACACAAACACTGTATAGTACAAGAGGTTCTAGGTGGTATTTATCTTACTTAATGTTACATTAGGAGTTGCTGTAGCTCAAGAGGGAGAGCAGGTCACTTTGGTCAACAGCTACAGAAATACATTTTACTTTGGCTTTGATCCACTTTCAAGGAAATAAACATTCCATAAAATTTTTTCCTGTCATTACAGAACCTCAGTGACAATTTGCAGGATAAAATTTGTAGAGTAATTTTGAAATTTCAAGTTTGACCTGATGATGGCAGTGTTTTTTCACTTCTACACTGTCACCGTTACAAAAAAGTGCTTAACTCAAAAGAATCAACCATGTTGTGTGTACAAAAAACAGACAATGTTGCAAATAATTAATTTTAAATTATCTTTAGGTGCTTGTTATTAATAGCCTGTCACAAAACAGATCATTTGTTCTTAATTCTTTAAATTAATCTACAAAAATTCAAAATGTAACACAGTTTGGCAGGAAAAAATACTATTTTATGCCCAGTGATTCTCAAGCAGTCATTAGTCAAATCTTAGCATTTCCTGATATGGTGAGTAGAGTGTTCTAAAAGACAAATTGAAGAGACTGGAAAAGCGGAGAATTAAAGAAAAAAAAAAGTCGTCCTCTGGTTTAATATATTTCTTCAACATTAAATGATCCAGTGACAGTTGTCAGTATTCCCACTGCTGCACAGCAACAACAACTGTTGATCATTCATTCAGCAAATTTTATTTTTCAAATTGTTAACAAATACAGTTTAAAACATTAATTAGTCATTGTCAATTTGTGATTTGTCCTGTTCTCATTGTGTGACGAATTATGATGGCTGTTTGGTAGCCGTCTGCATACAATGCATACTCTCTCTCTCTCTTCATGTGTGTGTGTTTCTCTGGTGAATTTCGACAACAGTTTTATGTTAACATACAATCCTTAATATGTTTTATGTGTGTGTGTGTTTGTGTGTGGGGGAGGGGGGGAGGGGGGGGCACCATAGAGAGTGTTTGCCCAGGGCGCCAAACAGGCTAGGACCGCCACTGACCATCACGTTAATCTAGCTAAGTGTAAACAGCAGTAAATACTAAATATTGAATGTTCTTGTGTAGCAAGCAGGACCGACAGCGCACAATGTGCTTGGAAATAGCACCAATAAAGGTGTAGTTTATGTCTATGAACAGTGACAGTGACTTCCTGACAAATAGACCACAGTCTGTCAGACCCGCCCCCCACCGGTCCAGCACCATCACACTCAGCACCGGGTCTCCACAAGGATGTGTTTTGAGTCCCCTCCTGTTTACGCTCTACACATCCGACTGCTCCCCTACCCATCTCTCAAACACCATCATAAAGTTCGCGGATGACACCACAGTGGTTGGACTCATCTCAAGGGGGGATGAGTCGGACTACAGAGATGAGGTCAACAGACTGACTGAGTGGTGTTCAGTTAACAACCTCCAACTGAACACCACGAAAACTAAAGAACTTATCTTGGACTTCAGGAAGGGCAGAGCAGACCCGGCCCCACTTTACATTCACGGGAGCTGTGTGGAGAGGGTACACTCCATGAGGTTTCTGGGTGTGCAGATATCTGATGACCTCTCCTGGACTGCAAATACTACAGCGGTGGTTAAAAAGGCCCAGCAGCGTCTCCACTTTCTGAGAGTGCTCAGGAGGAACAACCTGGAGGAGAGGCTGCTGGTGACATTTTACAGAGCCACCATAGAGAGCATCCTAACGTACGGCGTAACAACATGGTATGCAGGGTGCTCAGCTGTGGACAGGAAAGTACTGCAGAGGGTCATCAACACAGCCCAGAAGATCACTGGCTGCTCTCTGCCCAGCCTGGAGGTCACTGCAAACTCTCGGTACCTCAGCAGAGCTGGTAATATCATCAAGGACCACTCTCACCCCAGCAACCAACTGTTTGAACTATTACCGTCAGGCCGACGGTACAGGTCACATAAAACCAGGACAAACAGATTCGGGGTTGACTTCTTTCCCAGAGCTATCACCGTAGTAAATAAGCACAAAAACAATTGAACCTATTCCATACCGTCACTGTCATTATATTATGCTGCTATTCATACTGTCATTATATTATGCTGCTATTCATACTGTCATTATATTAATGCTGCTATCCTGTATATATTGTACATACTATTGTTTGAGTACTTATGATTGGTTTTTTTTGTACTTTTTATATCTTACATTTATATTTATTATTGAAACTTGCACCAAGGGAGTGGCACTCCAATTTCGTTGTACTCTGTACAATGACAATAAAGGCTATTCTATTCTATTCTATTCTATTCTACAGCTGCTGGATGGGATTAGCATGTCATAGCTATCTACCAAACTGCTAATTGGGGGATTTCAGGCCATCTATGGATCATTTTTGCTAACTGTTTATTCAGCTTAGGCTCAAAGAGCTGCAGCCTGTGCCCTAGCTGTCATAGGGCAAGAGGCGTGGTCCACCTGCACAGGTGAGCAGTCCATCACAGGGCCAACAGAAAGAGACAGAGAAGCACTCTCTCACATCCACACCTACAGCCAATTTAGAAGCACCAATGAACCTAAGCAGCATTTCATTGGACTGTGGGAGAACATCCAACCTCCACAGAAAGGCCAACAAGCTTCAACCTACAACCTTCTTGCTTTAAGGCACTAGTGCGAACCACTTTTCCCCATTTCAGCCCAAATCCTGCATCTTCCTGTTTCTGACTCCAGGCCAGCTCCACTAACACTTTCTCATCAGACACTGCCACCTAGTGGAGGAAGTCTTAGTTCCATTTGAAGCTTCAGATTACAGTTAGTTCCTTTACAAAGAGGTGGAGGTGGTGGGGCCACAGCACCATCATCACTGAGTGCCATAGGACACTTAACCTTTGTTTCCATATGCTGGGAACTTCCTGTTGTTCCAAGGAGGACTGGAAAATGTGTGAAAATCTCCCAGTCAGTTCCTCACAGCACACTTCAATCATTTCCCTCCCACAGCATCAGGACCAGGGCTTTTTCTCTCTTTGGTCCCACTAAGAGATTTCCACACAAACACCTCATCAGTGGGACTCTCAGAGCTACCAGCCCTTTGCTGCAATCACAAAGCTCTTCATTGAAATCAATGATATCAAAGCTGGAATCAAATGAGTCCAAGTCTTCTGCTGATTCAGCATCACATTCATCTTTGCTCCTTGTTCTGCATCCCCACCATGGACTTCATTCCTTTCCAAGCCAGCCTTGAGTGTCCTTTATTCAGCTCATCCTCTGCTTTACTTTTACACCTGATTTTAGCTGCTTTATCTCTCTTTCAACAAGTTTCTGTGCCTCAATCTTTTTCTTTTCTCCCTCATAACAAGACAGCTTCTTCTGCCTGAGAACATGTTGGAGTGATTTACTAATCCAGGGCTGCTTATTGGGGAAAATACTTCCTGTTTTCAAAGTACTCCCCATTTTTCCCAGAAAGAAATGTAAGTAGAAATCGATGATCTAAGTGAGAACATGAGCCTTTATAAAGTCCCAGTGGGTGCAGTCAAAGCAGTCCCTCAGTCCCAGTATAGAGTCTTTGGTCCAGACTGGAACAACTGTGTGCCCAGTTTGAGCTCTCTTCAGTGCTGTGACCTGACAGACCCAGAGGGGCCATCACATCACATTTAGAAGCTCCCCTAATGGAGCCACAACACATGTCCAACACTTAGTCTGTCTTGTTGGACCAACTGGAAGAAATGATTCAAGGACTTAGTCACAGAACAGAGATTCAAATCTCCAAAATCCAACTGGCTGCATCAGGACATATAGTCTGAAACTCTGCACAGTTTCCTGTTTGAAGCTGCTTCCTGTTGGCTTCAGCTGTTTGGAGTTTCCATTTTCTAAACTTCTACATTCTGAACCTTCTTCAGCTCTGAACAGATGATGAAACACTGAATGATTTCAAGCTCACACTTTGTCTAATAAACTTACATCTTTCATTCTTTATACAGATTTAGTCGCTGTGGTTTGTCAGAGATCAGCTGTGATTATCTGGCAGCAGCACTGAAGTCCAACCCCTCCCATCTGAGACAGCTGGACCTGTGGGACAACAACCTGAAGGATCCAGATGTGAAGCAGCTGTCTGATCTTCAGAGTCCAGACTACAGACTGGAGACTCTGAGGTCAGTAGAGTGATGGAGTGAGTGGGTGGTGCTGTCAGCAGTATTGTACTAAACACAGTCAGTATGAAACAAAGATCCAGTGTTTCCTGTAAAGCTGCCGCTTCTCAGTGAAGCTGTGAGAGGAGAATGGTGACAGGCTTCAGGATTGGACACAAACACTTCCTGTTTTTGACCTTTATGGTCACCATAGTAATGGCTGACACGCTCTGATCAAACACTGTCAACAGCCAATCAGCTCTCTGAACAAAGCAGCACGCAGACCAATGACTGCATTCATTTCCAAGTTTAAAGCAGTGAAGAACACAGTCTGTAGGTGAGGAAGAATTTAGTGAGAGCAGATGTTTGGATGGAATTCCTCCAGTTAACAGCTGGAACTGTCCATCTGGATTGTTGGGCTTGTTGTTGGGGTTCCTACAGAGCTCAGAGTGGACACACCAAGGTTCTTCTAATGAATGAAAGTCCAAACTCAAACTAGGAGGGAAAAACATTTTCATCAACTTCAATAAAAATCCAAAGATTAGAAAAAGTGAAGCAACAATGAGTCCTAGTACAGTCCCAGCACTGAAGTCCCTGCTGCTCTTTATACTGGATGTGCTGCATCACTGACTGACAGCTGATGAAGAGTCTCTGGAAACACTCGTTTATCTCCTCTGCTCTTCCTTCTTCTCTCTGCAGGTGGAGGATATGATGGTAAACAGGACGGTGTGTGTGCTGAGAGAGGAGGAGCTGTGTCCTGATGATCCAGAGAGGTTGAAGCAGCAGCAGCTTGTGTGTAGAGACGCTCTGACTGGGCCATGTTACTGGGAGGTGGAGAGGAGAGCTTCATCCAGCAGTGACTGATAGAGGAATGAGAAGAAGTGCAGATGACTGTCAGTGCTGCAGAGTGAACTGCTCTGAGAACAGCTCCACTGTCAGACACAATGTAGAGTCCAGCATCATCCCTGTGTGTCCCTCTGGATCTGACAGAGGATCATCAGTGTATCTGGACTGCTCTGCTGCTGCGCTGTCCTTCTACAGTCTCTGCACAGTCTCTGTCTGACTCTGGCTTCAGACCCTCCTGGATCAAACTCACCTGGAAAGACTTTCAAACATCACTCAATAGATTTGAATACAGAATATATTTGATATATACTGTAGATGTACTGTAGAGTTGCAGTTTGTCACTTGTAAATACAGTCTGTGAGCAGCTATGAGCTGAAAGATCTTTCTAGAAACACGAAATGTTTTCACTCTTCTGTTGCTTTTTCAGTTCATTTTATTAGATAGTTAAGTTTGAAACAATAAGTAGTTGAAATATTAAGAAATAATACATAAGAAATAAATAGTAATCCATGTTTGTTGATTAGATTTATATGTTTAAATGTGTTATTTGTGCTAATTGTGCAATTATAGAGGAACCTTTTCTAAAGTTGTGTTGTGGCTAAGAGGGCATTTTTTGGCTGTCACACTCAGCAAGCTAATTAAGAGACGAGCCACGAGGTTTGCACGTCTGCAGAAAGATAAATAAAGAGTGCCTTTTCTGGACATCCCCACCGAGTAAAAATGAAAGTTTATTCCCTTTGAGTGAGGCCAATGAGGTAAATGTTTTGTTTATTATCGTTGTATGTAAATGCACGAGTTTTGCATGGTATTCAAGTGCAATAGCCGCAGTGTGAAGTGTAATGTGTACTTTATTGATCATTTTGTTGGAATGTTTCGTTGTATATAATGCTTAAGGACTTTAGTAAGAATATTCATTTAAGTTTGTATTTCCTTTTAGTTCTGACGGCATTGTATCGGCTGTGGTTGGACATCATTACATGTTAAGACATGTGGAAGAATCCTCCTGTCCGAAATAAATGTCAGTTTAAACACAAAGAACAAGTTGAGCTTTATTAAGACTCGAGGGGAGTAACAATGATCATTGTTCTGACAGCATTTTGAGTGGGAACAGTTCAAAGTTATTTACTGATTGAAACGAGCTGAATGTTTCTGTGCACGATGAAGAAGATCAGCAGCAGCAGCTCAGCTGATCAATGAGTTGACATCTATCAGTCGTTTCATGAGATGAAGTCATCAGCAGACATTTGTTCTAACTGTGTGATGAATGTCAGAACGTCAGGGCTCTGCTTTAGTCACTACTTGATGATCATTGGCTCATTGTTGAATCCAGTGGCCCAGTCTGACCTCTGAGGAGGAAACACATGTTTACTGAGTGAATCGCTGCCATTAGGAACTAGTTTTTCATATCACAGCCTAGAAATCACACAGGACCATTTCTGCAAGTGAAAAGTCGTGATTGGAGGAAAATAATTGTATCGTTTGTGCAACTGTTGTTTGTAAATTAAGAATTGTCCCAACTACATGTGCTGCTGACCTTTGACCTTTTCTTTAGGTGCACAGAGGCCAGAGGAGTCTGTGGAAACATCCAGAACTGAGGCAGTGCTACAGATGTCTTCAAATAAAGTGGTGTATTATCCATGGATGCGTTCCATTCCTGTTCAGACCTGCTCGCTGTCAATGGGCTTCATTCCCAGTGTTGGGGAGTAACGGAGTACATGTACCGCCGTTACATATTTAAAATACAAATATTTTTGTTGTTGTTGTTGTTGTGCTAAGCTAACAGGCAGAATGCTACAGGCATAGCCCTAACGAATGTAGCCTCATGGGCAGTGTAGTCCGTGCTGCAGGGAGAATGGACTGCCATACCCGTCTGTGAGCGCGAGGAGGGAGAAAAAGGAGAGTGGAAAACTACGAGTTGTCATCGAGCAGAAACGGGAGCTGGAAGCATGTAAATATAATAATAACCACTGCAGCCAAGAAGAGTGCCTGACGAGCCCAGTTGTAATGAGCTATTAAGACTCGACTGTACGCTGTGTTCGTGTTTTCCTCCGAAACAATAAGCTCCGTTGGAGCAGCCTTTCAACGCCTCTCTCTGTCTCTCGCTAGCAAACTTGACCCAGTCAACAAAGTAATTTTTCGGCTCCGAGCCCGACACGGACCCCGACGTATTAGCCAGAGGTCCCTTTACTACGGTTCGGAGCTGCGGAGCTTCAGTAATAGTAATAAATCACATTCATGTAGTTGTAAACAGCATGATAATATATTAAGTAATCCAAAGTATTCAGAATACGTTACTCTCATTGAGTAACGTAACGGAATACGTTACAAAATACATTTTGGGGCATGTATTCTGTAATCTCTAGCGGAATACATTTTAAAAGTAACCTTCCCAACACTGTTCATTCCATTTCAGACTGCCGGTGGTCGGCTGGAATCCAAACTCAACATGGCTCCTGTGTTAGAAGAGCCTCTGATTTTAAAATATGCACATTTAATAGTTTCTTTCCAACACTATGGAGCTACCAGCCCAGTATATGTAGCCCACAGTAGATGGAGTTATCAAGCTGCACTGACAAACATCATGACTCATGTAATCTCTACATGTGGACCTTTCACAGATGGATCCAAGTGCAGATTCAACTCTGCATTACATTTGACTTCAGCTGTTACACACTTTCATTTTCTAGCTGTGTCACTTCCTGCTTTTTGGATCAGATAGTTTATCCATGTCCGCAAATGTTTGGCTGCATATTTTTATCATCTATATTTTCCAGTCTTCATACAGCCGATATTTCATGTGAACTCCAATATGCCACCTGCCATCACGTTTTCAGGGTTCATTCAGTGTTGGAAATGTAGGACAAACAGCAGCACATGTTCTCTAAATGTTTGCAGTAATTTTTAAATGAAGCTGATACTACATGAGACATTTTCCACATTTATTGTCTTTGAACAGAGAATAATAAAGCCATCAAACATATACAGGTTTGTGCAAATACCAATGCCTGTGGTGCATTTGATGACCTGCAGAGGAGAACAAGTCGGGCTTTTCAGCCCTAACACAACCTCTTTGTTCTCAATACTACAAAACCTTAAAAGGCTGATATGCAAGTTTGCATGAATCACCAACACAGTTGTATTTTTTCTACTATAGTTATATTTAAGGTGATCAAATATCTGCTGACTGATTAGATCCAGTATCTATTACAGATGAACTGGATATCACAGCACATGCTGTTAATCCGTCATATCAAACTAAACAGTGTTGCTGGTGTAAATATCCTCCAATAAAGTCAGATTGTTGTGATTATGCTTCATTTTTATGTACTGGGGTATCAATGACCCCCACGCTGCCGCAGCAGCGCCTGTGCGTGGCCCCCAAGTGCTACGTTTTCTTTCCCGATCCCCTGACGAACCCATTAGAATCGCTCTGGGGCACTCTTCGACCCCAAATGATCGTTCTGTTTTTTTCATTCTCATTCACCTGTCTCTACTGAGGGTGGGGTACTTTGGGACCCCCGGGGTCTGGGGCTGCCCCGAAGGGGAGCAGGGGGCATATAAGTCTGTGGACGGACCTGCGCTAGGTTCTTCGGATCACAATGTTATTCATCTCCTCCCTGCTTACAGATCTGTGATTAGGAGGGAGAAGGCCTGTGTGAAGCGGACTAATGTCTGGACAAAAGACAGTTGTGTTGCCCTTCAGGGGTGTTTTGATTGCACTGATTGGTCCTTGTTTCAAGAGAGCACTTCTGATTTGGATGAACTCACTGATGTGGTGTGTAGCAAAGACTCTGTGATTCCAGTCAGAGAATTTAAGACTTTCCCTAATAACAAACCGTGGCTCTCTAAAGATATTAAGGATCTGATACTTAAAAGGAAACTTGCTTTTAACGAGGGAGACGTTCCCACTATGAGAATATTGAGGAAGGAGGTGAGGGCTGCACCCTCTGTCAGAGTCAAAGTCTTTAGGTCTGTAAGGGATATAATACTCTTCATCTTTGCCTGACTGCCTCTTTTTCTTGGTCTTTGGTCGCTCTTCGCCATCTTCCTGCTGACCTCTTCTTTTACCACCTACCATCTCTGAAAACACCCCCTGGTGGAAATAGAAAGAATTACATGGTACAAAGTGACAAAACATGATACAGAGATCCTACTATCTTCCTCTTCTAGTTTGTATACAACATCATCTACATCAAAACTGCACTTTATTTTGCTTCTTCTTTATCAGACAGCACAAACCATTTTCTCATTTTGACTCAAATATTGGTTTTGAATGAAAATTATGCAACAATCCTGGGTGTTTATTCAACTTGTGAGCAGGTTTTCTAATCCACCGTACTATTATTATTGACACTAGTACATGTTCGTGCTGCTGGCAAACTAATAAACTCAAGAGCATATAGCAAAGCAAAAAAGTGAAAAGTAGGTCTTGCCTACATAAATAAACATAAGACAGTTGTGAGACTTTGACATAGTAACATGTGCAGTAATATTTACACCTGTGATGACATCTCACAAGCATTAGCCTTATTTTGAAACCAAGATTGTTTACACAGAGTTTGTAATTGCAGAGAAATGCTCCATTTATTTTGGTCATTTCATTTTTGAGCAGGAAGCTCACCTTTTTTGTTATAGCCTTTAGCTGAATAGAGAGTTTTCCAATTAAATACATATTCTTTAAATAATGTTCCCTCTTATAAGAAGTAGGATAATTAAATTAAAAAAAAAAAAAAAACGTATTATACCTCTATCACTTAGAAAAAAACCCTGTTTTTTTTCTGTTGTCTGTTATATAACGTTAGTGATGCTCGTTTCAATTCATTTCTTAATCAGCTAAACAAGTCAGTTAAGAAACAGTCAAATATTAAGTTAAATTTGAAAACGGTTTAAAAAAAACCATCCCCATTCCAAAATGTCACATGACAATCTCATTGGCTCACGGAGTTATGATGTCACTACACTTTGATCTTTTGAAGTTTTTCCTTAAACAGGGGTGAGAAACAGCAGTTTTTTAGTTCGTGTCTTCGCAGCATTTGTGTTTGCAGCCTTCACACGTTCACCACAGAAACTTTTGGAAACCTTTGCAGAGTTGTCGTGTACAACCTTCAACATGTATCCAACAAGACACCAACTGTTGGGGGAAAGCTCTGCAAAAACCCAGGAGAAATAAAGACACAATGAGACAAAGTTACTTTTTATGCTTTAACGTGCACACGGGTAAGCTGTTAAGAACAACTCACACCCATGAACAGAGGCTTGGCATTTTTATAGGCACAAATCACAGAGACGGTGAGAACAGGATAAGAAAATAATAAACAGATAAAATAAACAACTCCATATGTGGCGCTAGTCTCGTCAGCAGAGAGCTGGGAGAAAGATAAAATAATCTAAAACAATATGTCCCAAAACAATATGTCTTCGCTGGGAAAGTCTAAAAGGATAATTCTAAACTAATCTAACCATAGACAAAGGGCATCTTTGTACATTTAAAAGAAGGTAAAGAAACATAGAATCATTTTCCACTAACATATTCCCTCCTGTTTTAACTTATTTTAAATGTATACAACAATTGTCTGTAAAGGTTATTTATTAAGTATCTTTAGCAATTTTTTAATTGTCAAAATGTCAGCATAGCATAAATGTAAATCATGTGGTCTAAAGAATGAAACAAATAAAATAATAAAAAGAACAAAGAAAAGTATAGTAAATAAAATAGCAACAGGAATAATCAAGAGAAAACAATAAAACTAAAACTACAAAAAATAAAAGGATAAAACCTTATATTGTACCTGCATAAACTACTAATGTGTTAATCAGTGCATGATCACTTGACAAGTCATTTTTAATCACCACGTCATTTATTAGCAGCTATTACAAGTTGTCCTCTAACAGAATTGCAACGGGATGCTGTTCTTTTTGAGACACGGCAACATAAGCAGTCATTGTAGGTGTGTGGTCAGTGACATATTTTTGCAGAACGGTCAAATTCTGCAAAACTTAATAAATGTCTCCTCCAGCTTCGTATCCATCAGGGATAAAAGTGCAACATGTCTCCCCGATCAGCTTACAAACTCCTCCTTGTGATGCTGTTAGCAGGTCTAGTGTCAGTCTGTTCTGCAGCACCATCATTCTGATGGCCTTCTGTTCTCCTGCTAAGGCCGTTCCCAGGGTCTTAGTTAAGTTGATGTGCCGTAGCAGAGCATATCGGTTGATTTCCACGTGATCCCGCACCTCGGCAACTCCAATGCCGGGGATCAAGCTCTGTAAGAATTTCACTCCTCCTCAGATGTGAAACTCTGGTTCCTTTACTGCTTGGTGCCGTCCGTGCACATCCTGTCTGGTACTGAGTCTTTGTTTGTAGTGGCATCCGGTAGATAGGTGAGTAGGCAGCTCCCCCACTGCCCGCGATCCATTGTTCATCACACATACTGGCAGTTGTGCTGCGTGCAGTTTGTTCAGTAGAATTACATCAGGCAGTGGGTCTGAGACTTGGGGCCAGGTCAGTAGCTAGGTCTGTCCGGAACAGTTCACATTTGTGGGTCATGATGACCTCCAGGTTGCTTTTGCTGGGATGCTGTAGTTGGCCTTGGACCAAAGAGTACCGTAGCCTGGATGTGTTGCCAGGCCCAACAGGCACCAACTGCGATCTTCAGGTATGCTGTACGGCCACAGGCCAAACGTCTGTGAGGATAGGGGCATATGGGTACATGCAAAGCAGTCAGTTTTATTATTCAGGTGAGCTGTAGTGTTCATAAACTGCCACCAGAAATTAGTGGCGTAGCCATGGGGAAACTTGGTGTACTTTCCTTTGTCATACAGTGTCTGCCTTTTCTTCATATAGCGTGACTTGTTGTCCCTCACGGAAGCAAAGATGAGGAGCCCGGTCAGGGTCAGGGCCGCTGCAGCTATTAGGAGCCACCACCTCATGACAACAGGACACACCCTCCTGTCGTGAGTAGACCCCCCGGCCAGGAAGGCTGACCCCTCCACCGGGCGAGATCACAACGATTGGGCGAGCCTGTGTCGGCTGAGTTTAGATGGCTTCACTTACTCGCCTGCAGTGACTCTGATGGATCCAGGATGGTCGTTCCGCAATTTTGCAAGCGGTGGGCGTGGTGAGGAGAACCTGATGTGGTCCCTCCCACCTGGGTGTGCTCCAGTTTTTCCTTTGGAGCACCTTGATCAGAACCCAGACACTGGGCTGTAATCTGCAAGACACTTGATAGACATCATTACATTCTTCGTTATTTACAATCATCTCTTTATTTTCCTACAACTTAGACATACATTTTGCTACTGAAATTGTATCTGCCTTTTTCACTGGGTAGATTTCCGGCCACTTTGAGAACACGTCTATGACCACTAGGGCGTATTTCGACCCTTGGCATTCATTTAGCGCAATAAAGTCCATATGAATTGTGTGAAAAGGATAAGGTGGTGTGGGAAAACGGCCTCTTTTTGGTCTCAGGTTCCCCTGAGCATTCTATTTTTGACACGCCATGCATGTTCTGACAAATTGTTTTGCTGAAGTTCCAAAATTTACAGTGTAGAAATGAGAGTTGACAATACAGGTCATTGCCCCCGTTGACAAATGCGTACAGCCATGAGTCACTAACGCCGCCATTTTGTGGAGGGATTTTGGCAACACTGGCTTGCCATAACACATCATTAAGTCGTTTGTCAGAACTGCACCGTGTTTTAGCCATTTTGCCTGCTCGGCTGTGCTTGCTGCTTTTTGTTCATTTTTCAACACATCCAGTGGAATCTGATGTGTGTCTACTGCCATCAATGTGATGTTTGTCGTTTGTGCCGCCTGTTTTGCTGCTCTGTCAGCAAAGTTATTGCCTGTAGTAATGAAAGAGCCATCAGTTTTGTGTGCTGCACATTTACACAATGCGAGTTGTTGTGGTAAATGTATTACAGTCAGTAGGCGTTGTAGCAGGCTGGCATGCTGAATGAACCGGTGGATGTGGTTGATGTAATCATTCCTCTGTTTTGCCAAATATTCTGCAAAATGATGCACAGCAGAGAAAACATACTGGCTGTCTGTATAAATGTTTATTTGTTTATCTTTGTGTATTTCACATGCGCGAATCACAGCTATCAGCTCAGCGCTCTATGCAGAATATGAAGAAGAAAGTGGTTTTGCTTCTATTATCCTACTATCTGTGGTTACTGCGTAACCTACACAATTTCGGCCTGTGCTGTAAGGTCAAATAAGTTCTTAAGTGGCTGCCTCAAAACTGTTTTGCATTATTTCTCTGTGGCCTACTCCTACAATCTCGTGTGAAGTGACCTTCCTCTCCACGGTTCTAGCAGGCGTTGTCTCTATGTTATCTGCTGTTTCTGCGTGACTGTCTGCAGCCTTGGTGTTTGTGACTTTGCTCGCCTCTCTGTTCCTGATAGCCACCTGCGGATTAGTGTTTTAGTCTATTGTCAACACGTCAGCCTTATTTTTAAGTTACAGAATGCTTCTTCTTTTTTTTGTCTTGGTTTGGGAGAATAGATGCAACACTACATTTTCACTTAAGGCAGTTTGAAATAATTTCTAGTTTTCAAACAAATCATGACTCTCACACATTTCAAACTTTCAAGTTAGGGTTGTTTCCCATTTATACATATATATATATATATTTAACTTTGCATTGCTCATAGCTCATAGCTCTAAACCTAGGCATTTTTCAATCATATGCCTAATCACCATGTGTCACTGTGATTCTCAAGTATTGTCACAAGTTCGTTTAAATTCGTTTCCAAAACCAACAAAATAATCAAACAAAAACATAAACGTGTCAGGACACAAAAGAAAAAAGAAAAATGCTGCCACCCGAACAAGGCAGAAGTCTGCATATGTTGGCTTTTAATAGCATGCAGCTTCTGCTCTAAAAGAAACAAATAAATAAAAATAAAAGAAAATGTGTAACATGCTCATCAGCTTAGCAGTGTCTACATATTTAATTCAGCTTCTCAATCCTGTAGTTTTAGCTGTTGTCTACAGGGTTTTGCTTATTGGTTGTTATTATAGGTGTGCTCTATATCTCAGCAATGTGTCATGCTAGAATGATAGCTGTGAAGCTGGTCAAGTGCCTCTATGCACTTCATTAGTTAGTTATTCTCTGTATTGTCTTCATCTCACATGTCATTACACTGAGTTTCAGCAAACCTTAAGCTTGATGCAGACTACTGCTTAACAATTATCCACCTCACATCATAACCGACTAAGGTGCCTCTTCATATTAACATTATGTCATTGTTAATATTATCCTCTTTGTCTTATATAACAGCAATAGCATATTATAATATTTTATTAGTGTGTACCACTATACTACTACTGAGCCAATTTGATAGTTAGGATCATCTTATTTAGCAAACAGATAATTTAGAATTCATCCAATCTGCGGTCACATTTGTTCTCTCTGTTGCATGGCGGACCAGGCAGTTCTATTATAATATATTATTTATATTTTATTTTGTATCCATCAAGGGCTTCAGATGACCTGCAGTATCATCCTTTTCCCAAGGTGGAGACAGTTACCTTTTCACACACTGTCCTTGGCTGAACAGTGACACAGCCTTAATATACTTTATTTATGTTATTAAAATATTTTCGTGTGAATTATTTGCTTTATATCCATTTTATACATTGTGGGCATGGTCATCATGCCAACTGTGTTTCATTGATAATATCACTTTACAGGTTGTTATCCTTGCTATTATTAATTTCAAATACTCTAAAGATAATTTCTACTGTAATTTTCCCTTTGTTTATCTTTATTTCGTACTTTTTATATTTATATCTACTCAGTGGGGTCTGTTTTCAACCCTTTGGCAAAAAGATTACGCCGCTTCTCCTTCCTGTCGTGGCCGGCCAAATGACCTCTTAGCCATCCAAAGGGCATTACATGACAGTAAGAAGGAAAACTACCATCTCCAGAATAAAATTCAACAGATTGAAGATGAGAAACTTCAACTGGAGGAGAAGTGTAGACAGATGGAAGTGAAATATAAAAACCTGGAAGAAAGACAACAACGCCAGCCCGACATAAATATTATTAATGACGGTTGGGGAATCAAGTTTGGACAAGCCCGAGACCAGATTGTCTTCCTAATTAAGGAAGACAAGCAAAAGAGCGCGGAACTAAAGGAGATGTCCAACCAGCTTAAAGACAGCAAAGCTACGGTTGAGAAGACAGAATGGGATCTCCAATATATGGACCAAAAGAATCGGCTGCTCCAAACAAACTTCGATGAAGCTGTGAAAAAAAATAAAGAAATCCTCCAACAGAAGGAAGAACAGGAGAAAAAGCAAAGAGACATGGAGCACAAACTCAAAGTCACGGAGGAAAAATACACAATGCTGAAAGAAAAGGTGGATGATACTCTGCGCCAAAATAAAGACCTTCTTCAAGAGAAAAAGCAACTAGAAGGGGAAAAAGAAAAACTGGACAAACAATGCTCACACATGCAGAAAAGGATGGATCAAATGGCGAGAAACAACTCCGAGCTCACTAAGGGGATATTGTTGGAATACAACAACTTGAAGCGCAAACACACTGAAATGCAGGCGCAAAAGCAAGAACAAGACAACATACATGGCGACCTGCAGCGTACGCTCCAAGATATCCACAGAAGAAATGAGGAGCTACAAGACATGTACAAAGAAGTACAACAGAGAAACACAGACATGCACAAGGACAAGATAATGCAGGAGGAAACATCCAAAGAGCTCAAGGAAAAGCTTGAAGAAAAACAAGCAACATTGGAAGAGGTGGAGAAAACATGCAAGAAGCTTGAGAAACAAAACGTAGAAACCATCGATGAGTTGAGAACCCTCATCCTGGAAAAAAAAGCTCTTGTAGAAAATTGCATGAAAAAGAAGAACAAACGCTTCCGCTGGCCCTGGAGGAGGAACTCTACTGCTTCCTCACCTGGTGTAGCCTCGTCTTGCTCCACCTCTGTTCACCCCCCCAACCAGTCCCGGCAGTTGACTGTCCCCTCCTGAGCCTGGTTCTGCCAGAGGTTTCTGCCCGTTTAAAGGCAGTTTTTCCTCCCAACTGTCGCCTAGTGCGTGCTCAGAGGGGATTGTTGGGGATTTCTCTCCTCTACCTTGTTTCATTATTTACTTAACTTTTTGTTCTTACTTCATTTTACCTTGTTTCATTATTTACTTGTTAACTCTTTCTTTTTCAACTTATTTATAAAACAATAAACAATTGAATTTATCCTTTGAGTATTTTTCATCTATACCTTTTTCAAACATTCATATCTGTCGTTTATCTTCTTCTTGAAACCTCATAAATGGTGAAGGAAAAATCCAACAGTTCATCTATATATAAAGAAGCACTTAAACTAAAACTGACATAGCTACGTTAATCCTACCGTAAAACAATAAGACGAGGTACGACCTCTCTCATGCTCCTAGGATGTGGGGGTGAACGCCAGAACACCCTGGAATGTTACAGACCTCCTAGGATGAGACATTCTTTCAATATGCCACCAACTATATACTTCTACACACAAATGATTACATGCAGTATTCTACCATATGCAAACTTATATCATTAAAAGACTATACTGACTACTAAGTAAAATTTTCCATTGACATACTTCATCATGAGAAGTATGGCTGCTGTGCCAACCTTGTTGTTGGTCAAAACTCCCTCACTTTCTATCTGCTGGATGAGTGTCCTTATACCAAGGTTCCATTTGAGCTTCTGGCTGGAGAAATAGTTAATAATCCTTCTGCCTTTGGTTATGAGGGCCTGACCTAAGCACTCACTGATATCGATGCCTGTGAGTTTGTAAAAGTGGTTCGAAAGACCTTTCCGAGTAAACAAGAATGGCCACTGCTCCTGAATTTCAGCTACTGAAGGTGAGGGACAACTGTTGATAAGCTGCCGCTGAGAAATATATGTGAGGCACATGAAGTCATCCACATCAGGTCTCTCCACAGCTCCAGGTCCTTGTGAATTGAAAATTGTTAACAAGATGTGTTTCTTTTCCTCTAAAGAAGTTGGCGTTTCCCCCTCAGGAAGTTCAACTGGCTGCCAATTTATACAACCATAGCTATCAACAAGGCATCTAACTTTTTTAGGTGGGGTTGCACTACTGTTGGGACTGCAGTCTTCCTCATTCCTGGTTCTCTTTGTTTGACGAAGACAATTTGATGCTTCTTAGTAGTGAATAATGTCCACAACCCAGTCTTTCTGACCATACTTCTCCTGTCCTCTGGATGAGCTCTGTCTCCTCTTGTGATTGCATGCGACAGTCGGAGTGGAAATCTTTCCCAAGGAATCTGGAAGTGTGAGACCCAAGAGCTGGAGTAATGGTTGTACATAGTGGTGGACGTGGAGGAGGAGGGGTGAGGTGGATGGCTTGATGTTTCAGCTGATGCAGCAGGGCAAGGCTCCAGAGTAATGGTGTCATTCAGGTTCTCTGGTCTGTTGCCATCTAAAAAAAATAAAATAAATAAAGATCATTGGAAAAGCTACCTTAAAAAGCTACTATGTCAACAAATATGTCCTCACTAAAAGATGAACCCTTCAATTAGGATTGAGTAGTAACGGCAAGGCAGTTTTGGGGACCTTGTCTGAAGATGAAAAGAAGCAATCCCAGGACTGCAAAAGAACTACAAACTCAAGGTCTTGCATTGAAAAGACCTTGAGTCAATATGTTTTACAGCATGTCACAATTTCAAACCCTTAGTTGTACCACTACCAATGAAAGGTTAATGGTGTTAGATTTAGTGTCTACTTTTGTTTATGTTTTCCGTGTTAATTATCTACCGGACAATGTGAGCCCCAAAACGCTGTTCAATATTATACCGTCAAAGTACATGTGTAGTATGGTGAAGAGAACAAAAAAGCTAATCAAGCTAATCAGTGACATATGAGTCTATGAGTGACCTTCAAATCATAGACTCAAGTCTATGATTTATACAGAACCTACACAAACCTCCTTTAAATGCAAGAAGTAGTTTACGTATTTGAATTGGTGTGAGAAAGGGTTTGAGATCTTCTGCCTCCACAAACAAAAGATCACTTTTTTGTTGTACACCAATAACGTCCGTCAGATGTTCTACAATGCAGATTATTTTCTCTCTGTCTAGTGCCGGCAGGAGCCTTGTGAGTTCCTCTTCAATTTCCATCCCTGAAAAAGAATTAAGAGGAAACTGAATGGTGTAGGGAGACAACAAAAAGACCTGCCATGTTATAAAGTGGTAGTGGGTAATAATCCATCAGACTGTCAGCATTTACACACACACTTCTTTCTGGAGGGCAACGCAAGCAGTGAAGTCCAAGGTCAATGAGAAGTACGGATTGATGCAACTCGAGCACAAAGTACAATCCAGAATCATTAACAAGTATAACAGCTATCTTCCCAAAAACCAAGCCATCATCACTGTCATCTACAATGGAAACATAGCCTTTCACATACTTGGTACCTTTGTGGACAACTGCTGACACATCCAAAGTGGTCTGATTAGTGCAGCCGGCTTTTGCCACAGCTTCTTGAATGACAGCGTTGTAAAGATGATGATTGTAATCACTTGCTTCTCCAATGATTTGAACTGTAGGTGGAAACAATTGGCCCACTGAGAGGTAGGACTGCAGTAACTGATGCCGTTCTGTCAGAGTCTTGCATAAGTTGACGAAGTTGTGCACTGTTCTTGTACATGCTTTGAAATACGAGTGCTTGCTCTCAAACCTAAGGGTCCACAAACGAATGTGTGGTCCAAAGTGAAGGATAAGCTCTGCATAATGTAACAAATAGTGAGTTCATAGTGACTAATAGTGACTTCAGTGCACGGTTGCAGGCATCAGCTGACACAGAATCGCTGGCACAGGCTGGTTAGTTGTTTAATGGTTTCAACTTAGTTTATTTGATCTAAAACTTCAGTGCACGGTCGCAGGGATCAGCTGACACAGATCGCTGGCACAGGCTGGTTAGTTATTTAATGGTTTCAACTTAGTTTATTTGATCTAAAACTTCAGTCCACGGTTGCAGGGATCAGCTGAAACAGATCGCTGGCACAGGCTGGTTAGTTGTTTAGTGGTTTCAGCTTAGTTTATTTGATCTAAAACTTCAGTGCACGGTCGCAGTGATCAGCTGACACAGATCGCTGGTTAGTTATTTAATGGTTTCAGCTTTGTTAATTTGATCTAAAACTTCAGTGCACGGTTGCAGGGATCAGCTGACACAGATCGCTCTCACAGGCTGGTTAGTTATTTAATTGTTTCAGCTAAGTTTATTTGATCTAAAACTTCAGTGCACGATTGCAGGGATCAGCTGACACAGATTGCTGGTACAGGCTGGTTAGTTATTTAATGGTTTCAGCTTAGTTTTTTTGATCTAAAACTTCAGTGCACGGTTGCAGGGATCAGCTGACACAGATCGCTGGCACAGGCTGGTTAGTTATTTAATGGTTTCAGCTTAGTTTATTTGATCTAAAACTTCAGTGCACGGTTGCAGGGATCAGCTGACACAGATCGCTCGCACAGGCTGGTTAGTTATTTAATGGTTTCAGCTTAGTTTATTTGATCTAAAACTTCAGTGCACGGTTGCAGGGATCAGCTGACACAGATCGCTGGCACAGGCTGGTTAGTTATTTAATGGTTTCAGCTTAGTTTATTTGATCTAAAACTTCAGTGCACGGTTGCAGGGATCAGCTGACACAGATCGCTCGCACAGGCTGGTTAGTTATTTAATGGTTTCAGGTTAGTTTATTTGATCTAAGACTTCAGTGCATGGTCGCAAAGATCAGCTGACACAGATCGCTGGCACAGGCTGGTTAGTTATTTAATGGTTTCAGCTTAGTTTATCTAAAACTTCAGTGCACGGTTGCAGGGATCAGCTGACACAGATCGCTGGCACAGGCTGGTTAGTTATTTAATGGTTTCAGCTTAGTTTATTTGATCTAAAACTTCAGTGCACGGTTGCAGGGATCAGCTGACACAGATCCCTGGCACAGGCTGGTTAGTTATTTAATGGTTTCAGCTTAGTTTATTTGATCTAAAACTTCAGTGCACGATTGAAGGGATCAGCTGAAACAGATCGCTGGTACAGGCTGGTTAGTTATTTAATGGTTTCAGCCAAGTTTATCTAAAACTTCAGTGCACGGTTGCAGGGATCAGCTGAAACAGATCGCTGGTACAGGCTGGTTAGTTATTTAATGGTTTCAGCCAAGTTTATCTAAAACTTCAGTGCACGGTTGCAGGGATCAGCTGACACAGATCCCTTGCACAGGCTGGTTAGTTATTTAATGGTTTCAACTTAGTTTATTTGATCTAAAACTTCAGTGCACGGTTGCAGGGATCAGCTGACACAGATCCCTGGCACAGGCTGGTTAGTTATTTAATGGTTTCAGCTTAGTTTATTTGATCTAAAACTTCAGTGCACGATTGCAGGGATCAGCTGAAACAGATCGCTGGTACAGGCTGGTTAGTTATTTAATGGTTTCAGCCAAGTTTATCTAAAACTTCAGTGCACGGTTGCAGGGATCAGCTGACACAGATCGCTGGCACAGGCTGGTTAGTTATTTAATGGTTTCAGCTTAGTTTATTTGATCTAAAACTTCAGTGCACGGTTGCAGGGATCAGCTGACACAGATCCCTGGCACAGGCTGGTTAGTTATTTAATGGTTTCAGCTTAGTTTATTTGATCTAAAACTTCAGTGCACGATTGCAGGGATCAGCTGAAACAGATCGCTGGTACAGGCTGGTTAGTTATTTAATGGTTTCAGCCAAGTTTATCTAAAACTTCAGTGCACGGTTGCAGGGATCAGCTGACACAGATCCCTGACACACGCTGGTTAGTTATTTAATGGTTTCAACTTAGTTTATTTTCTCTAAAACTTCAGTGCACGGTCACAGGGATCAGCTGACACAGATCGCTGGTTAGTTATTTAATGGTTTCAGCTTAGTTTATTTGATCTAAAACTTCAGTGCACGGTTGCAGGGATCAGCTGACACAGATCGCTGGTACAGGCTGGTTAGTTATTTAAATGGTTTCAGCCAAGTTTATCTAAAACTTCAGTGCACGGTTGCAGGGATCAGCTGACACAGATCCCTTGCACAGGCTGGTTAGTTATTTAATGGTTTCAACTTAGTTTATTTTATCTAAAACTTCAGTGCACGGTCGCAGGGATCCGCTGACACAGATCGCTGGCACAGGCTGGTTAGTTATTTAATGGTTTCAGCTTAGTTTATTTGATCTAAAACTTCAGTGCACGGTTGCAGGGATCAGCTGACACAGATCGCTGTCACAGGCTGGTTAGTTATTTAAATGGTTTCAGGTTAGTTTATTTGATCTAAGACTTCAGTGCATGGTCGCAAAGATCAGCTGACACAGATCCCTGGCACAGGCTGGTTAGTTATTTAATGGTTTCAGCTTACTTTATTTTCTGTAAAACTTCAGTGCACAGTTGCAGGGATCAGCTAACACAGATCCCTGACACACGCTGGTTAGTTATTTAATGGTTTCAACTTAGTTTATTTTCTCTAAAACTTCAGTGCACGGTCACAGGGATCAGCTGACACAGATCGCTGGTTAGTTATTTAATGGTTTCAGCTTTGTTTATTTGATCTACAACTTCAGTCCACGTTCGCAGGGATCAGCTGACACAGATCTCTGGCACAGCCTGGTTGGTTATTTAATGGTTTCAGCTTAGTTTATCTAAAACTTCAGTGCACGGTTGCAGGGATCAGCTGACACAGATCGCTGGCACAGGCTGGTTAGTTATTTAATGGTTTCAGCTTAGTTTATTTGATCTAAAACTTCAGTGCACGGTTGCAGGGATCAGCTGACACAGATCCCTGGAACAGGCTGGTTAGTTATTGAATGGTTTCAGCTTAGTTTATTTGATCTAAAACTTCAGTGCACGATTGCAGGGATCAGCTGAAACAGATCGCTGGTACAGGCTGGTTAGTTATTTAATGGTTTCAGCCAAGTTTATCTAAAACTTCAGTGCACGGTTGCAGGGATCAGCTAACACAGATCCCTGACACACGCTGGTTAGTTATTTAATGGTTTCAACTTAGTTTATTTTCTCTAAAACTTCAGTGCACGGTCGCAGGGATCAGCTGACACAGATCGCTGGTTAGTTATTTAATGGTTTCAGCTTAGTTTATTTGATCTAAAACTTCAGTGCACGGTTGCAGGGATCAGCTGACACAGATTGCTCGCACAGGCTGGTTAGTTATTTAATGGTTTCAGGTTAGTTTATTTGATCTAAGACTTCAGTGCACGGTCGCAAAGATCAGCTGACACAGATCCCTGGCACAGGCTGGTTAGTTATTTAATTGTTTCAGCTTACTTTATTTTCTGTAAAACTTCAGTGCACAGTTGCAGGGATCAGCTAACACAGATCCCTGACACACGCTGGTTAGTTATTTAATGGTTTCAACTTAGTTTATTTTCTCTAAAAATTCAGTGCACGGTTGCAGGGATCAGTTGACAAAGATTCCTGGCACAGGCTGGTTAGTTATTTAATGGTTTCAACTTAGTTTATTTTCTCTAAAACTTCAGTGCACGGTTGCAGGGATCAGCTGACACAGATCGCTGGCACAGGCTGGTTAGTTATTTAGTGGTTTCAGCTTAGTTTATTTGATCTAAGACTTCAGTGCACGTTCGCAAAGATCAGCTGAAACAGATCGCTGGCACAGATCGCTGGCACAGGCTGGTTAGTTATTTAGTGGTTTCAGGTTAGTTTATTTGATCTAAAACTTCAGTGCACGGTCGCAAAGATCAGCTGACACAGATCCCTGGCACAGGCTGGTTAGTTATTTAATTGTTTCAGCTTACTTTATTTTCTGTAAAACTTCAGTGCACAGTTGCAGGGATCAGCTAACACAGATCCCTGACACACGCTGGTTAGTTATTTAATGGTTTCAACTTAGTTTATTTTCTCTAAAAATTCAGTGCACGGTTGCAGGGATCAGTTGACAAAGATTCCTGGCACAGGCTGGTTAGTTATTTAATGGTTTCAACTTAGTTTATTTTCTCTAAAACTTCAGTGCACGGTTGCAGGGATCAGCTGACACAGATCGCTGGCACAGGCTGGTTAGTTATTTAGTGGTTTCAGCTTAGTTTATTTGATCTAAGACTTCAGTGCACGTTCGCAAAGATCAGCTGAAACAGATCGCTGGCACAGATCGCTGGCACAGGCTGGTTAGTTATTTAGTGGTTTCAGGTTAGTTTATTTGATCTAAAACTTCAGTGCACGATTGCAGGGATCAGCTGAAACAGATCGCTGGTACAGGCTGGTTAGTTATTTAATGGTTTCAGCCAAGTTTATCTAAAACTTCAGTGCACGGTTGCAGGGATCAGCTAACACAGATCCCTGACACACGCTGGTTAGTTATTTAATGGTTTCAACTTAGTTTATTTTCTCTAAAACTTCAGTGCACGGTCGCAGGGATCAGCTGACACAGATCGCTGGTTAGTTATTTAATGGTTTCAGCTTAGTTTATTTGATCTAAAACTTCAGTACACGGTTGCAGGGATCAGCTGACACAGATCGCTCGCACAGGCTGGTTAGTTATTTAATGGTTTCAGGTTAGTTTATTTGATCTAAGACTTCAGTGCACGGTCGCAAAGATCAGCTGACACAGATCCCTGGCACAGGCTGGTTAGTTATTTAATTGTTTCAGCTTACTTTATTTTCTGTAAAACTTCAGTGCACAGTTGCAGGGATCAGCTAACACAGATCCCTGACACACGCTGGTTAGTTATTTAATGGTTTCAACTTAGTTTATTTTCTCTAAAAATTCAGTGCACGGTTGCAGGGATCAGTTGACAAAGATTCCTGGCACAGGCTGGTTAGTTATTTAATGGTTTCAACTTAGTTTATTTTCTCTAAAACTTCAGTGCACGGTTGCAGGGATCAGCTGACACAGATCGCTGGCACAGGCTGGTTAGTTATTTAGTGGTTTCAGCTTAGTTTATTTGATCTAAGACTTCAGTGCACGTTCGCAAAGATCAGCTGAAACAGATCGCTGGCACAGATCGCTGGCACAGGCTGGTTAGTTATTTAGTGGTTTCAGGTTAGTTTATTTGATCTAAAACTTCAGTGCACGGTCGCAAAGATCAGCTGACACAGATCCCTGGCACAGGCTGGTTAGTTATTTAATTGTTTCAGCTTACTTTATTTTCTGTAAAACTTCAGTGCACAGTTGCAGGGATCAGCTAACACAGATCCCTGACACACGCTGGTTAGTTATTTAATGGTTTCAACTTAGTTTATTTTCTCTAAAAATTCAGTGCACGGTTGCAGGGATCAGTTGACAAAGATTCCTGGCACAGGCTGGTTAGTTATTTAATGGTTTCAACTTAGTTTATTTTCTCTAAAACTTCAGTGCACGGTTGCAGGGATCAGCTGACACAGATCGCTGGCACAGGCTGGTTAGTTATTTAGTGGTTTCAGCTTAGTTTATTTGATCTAAGACTTCAGTGCACGTTCGCAAAGATCAGCTGAAACAGATCGCTGGCACAGATCGCTGGCACAGGCTGGTTAGTTATTTAGTGGTTTCAGGTTAGTTTATTTGATCTAAAACTTCAGTGCACGATTGCAGGGATCAGCTGAAACAGATCGCTGGTACAGGCTGGTTAGTTATTTAATGGTTTCAGCCAAGTTTATCTAAAACTTCAGTGCACGGTTGCAGGGATCAGCTAACACAGATCCCTGACACACGCTGGTTAGTTATTTAATGGTTTCAACTTAGTTTATTTTCTCTAAAACTTCAGTGCACGGTCGCAGGGATCAGCTGACACAGATCGCTGGTTAGTTATTTAATGGTTTCAGCTTAGTTTATTTGATCTAAAACTTCAGTACACGGTTGCAGGGATCAGCTGACACAGATCGCTCGCACAGGCTGGTTAGTTATTTAATGGTTTCAGGTTAGTTTATTTGATCTAAGACTTCAGTGCACGGTCGCAAAGATCAGCTGACACAGATCCCTGGCACAGGCTGGTTAGTTATTTAATTGTTTCAGCTTACTTTATTTTCTGTAAAACTTCAGTGCACAGTTGCAGGGATCAGCTAACACAGATCCCTGACACACGCTGGTTAGTTATTTAATGGTTTCAACTTAGTTTATTTTCTCTAAAACTTCAGTGCACGGTCGCAGGGATCAGCTGACACAGATCGCTGGTTAGTTATTTAATGGTTTCAGCTTAGTTTATTTGATCTAAAACTTCAGTACACGGTTGCAGGGATCAGCTGACACAGATCGCTCGCACAGGCTGGTTAGTTATTTAATGGTTTCAGGTTAGTTTATTTGATCTAAGACTTCAGTGCACGGTCGCAAAGATCAGCTGACACAGATCCCTGGCACAGGCTGGTTAGTTATTTAATTGTTTCAGCTTACTTTATTTTCTGTAAAACTTCAGTGCACAGTTGCAGGGATCAGCTAACACAGATCCCTGACACACGCTGGTTAGTTATTTAATGGTTTCAACTTAGTTTATTTTCTCTAAAACTTCAGTGCACGGTCGCAGGGATCAGCTGACACAGATCGCTGGTTAGTTATTTAATGGTTTCAGCTTAGTTTATTTGATCTAAAACTTCAGTGCACGGTTGCAGGGATCAGCTGACACAGATCGCTCGCACAGGCTGGTTAGTTATTTAATGGTTTCAGGTTAGTTTATTTGATCTAAGACTTCAGTGCACGGTCGCAAAGATCAGCTGACACAGATCCCTGGCACAGGCTGGTTAGTTATTTAATTGTTTCAGCTTACTTTATTTTCTGTAAAACTTCAGTGCACAGTTGCAGGGATCAGCTAACACAGATCCCTGACACACGCTGGTTAGTTATTTAATGGTTTCAACTTAGTTTATTTTCTCTAAAAATTCAGTGCACGGTTGCAGGGATCAGTTGACAAAGATTCCTGGCACAGGCTGGTTAGTTATTTAATGGTTTCAACTTAGTTTATTTTCTCTAAAACTTCAGTGCACGGTTGCAGGGATCAGCTGACACAGATCGCTGGCACAGGCTGGTTAGTTATTTAGTGGTTTCAGCTTAGTTTATTTGATCTAAGACTTCAGTGCACGTTCGCAAAGATCAGCTGAAACAGATCGCTGGCACAGATCGCTGGCACAGGCTGGTTAGTTATTTAATGGTTTCAACTTAGTTTATTTTATCTAAAACTTCAGTGCACGGTCGCAGTGATCAGCTGACACAGATCGCTGGTTAGTTATTTAATGGTTTCAGCTTTGTTTATTTGATCTAAAACTTCAGTCCACGTTCGCAGGGATCCGCTGACACACATCGCTGGCACAGGCTGGTTAGTTATTTAATGGTTTCAGCTTTGTTTATTTGATCTAAAACTTCAGTCCACGTTCGCAGGGATCAGCTGACACAGATCGCTGTCACAGGCTGGTTAGTTATTTAAATGGTTTCAGGTTAGTTTATTGATCTAAGACTTCAGTGCATGGTCGCAAAGATCAGCTGACACAGATCCCTGGCACAGGCTGGTTAGTTATTTAATGGTTTCAACTTAGTTTATTTTCTCTAAAACTTCAGTGCACGGTCGCAGGGATCAGCTGACACAGATCGCTGGTTAGTTATTTAATGGTTTCAGCTTTGTTTATTTGATCTACAACTTCAGTCCACGTTCGCAGAGATCAGCTGACACAGATCTCTGGCACAGCCTGGTTGGTTATTTAATGGTTTCAGCTTAGTTTATCTAAAACTTCAGTGCACGGTTGCAGGGATCAGCTGACACAGATCGCTGGCACAGGCTGGTTAGTTATTTAATGGTTTCAGCTTAGTTTATTTGATCTAAAACTTCAGTGCACGGTTGCAGGGATCAGCTGACACAGATCCCTGGCACAGGCTGGTTAGTTATTTAATGGTTTCAGCTTAGTTTATTTGATCTAAAACTTCAGTGCACGATTGCAGGGATCAGCTGAAACAGATCGCTGGTACAGGCTGGTTAGTTATTTAATGGTTTCAGCCAAGTTTATCTAAAACTTCAGTGCACGGTTGCAGGGATCAACTGAAACAGATCGCTGGTACAGGCTGGTTAGTTATTTAATGGTTTCAGCCAAGTTTATCTAAAACTTCAGTGCACGGTTGCAGGGATCAGCTGACACAGATCCCTTGCACAGGCTGGTTAGTTATTTAATGGTTTCAACTTAGTTTATTTTATCTAAAACTTCAGTGCACGGTCGCAGGGATCCGCTGACACAGATCGCTGGCACAGGCTGGTTAGTTATTTAATGGTTTCAGCTTACTTTATTTTCTGTAAAACTTCAGTGCACAGTTGCAGGGATCAGCTAACACAGATCCCTGACACACGCTGGTTAGTTATTTAATGGTTTCAACTTAGTTTATTTTCTCTAAAACTTCAGTGCACGGTCGCAGGGATCAGCTGACACAGATCGCTGGTTAGTTATTTAATGGTTTCAGCTTAGTTTATTTGATCTAAAACTTCAGTGCACGTTTGCAGGGATAAGCTGACACAGATCGCTCGCACAGGCTGGTTAGTTATTTAATGGTTCAGGTTAGTTTATTTGATCTAAGACTTCAGTGCATGGTCGCAAAGATCAGCTGACACAGATCCCTGGCACAGGCTGGTTAGTTATTTAATTGTTTCAGCTTACTTTATTTTCTGTAAAACTTCAGTGCACAGTTGCAGGGATCAGCTAACACAGATCCCTTGCACAGGCTGGTTAGTTATTTAATGGTTTCAGCTTACTTTATTTTCTGTAAAACTTCAGTGCACAGTTGCAGGGATCAGCTAACACAGATCCCTGACACACGCTGGTTAGTTATTTAAGGTTTCAACTTAGTTTATTTTCTCTAAAACTTCAGTGCACGGTCGCAGGGATCAGCTGACACAGATCGCTGGTTAGTTATTTAATGGTTTCAGCTTAGTTTATTTGATCTAAAACTTCAGTGCACGTTTGCAGGGATAAGCTGACACAGATCGCTCGCACAGGCTGGTTAGTTATTTAATGGTTCAGGTTAGTTTATTTGATCTAAGACTTCAGTGCATGGTCGCAAAGATCAGCTGACACAGATCCCTGGCACAGGCTGGTTAGTTATTTAATTGTTTCAGCTTACTTTATTTTCTGTAAAACTTCAGTGCACAGTTGCAGGGATCAGCTAACACAGATCCCTGACACACGCTGGTTAGTTATTTAATGGTTTCAACTTAGTTTATTTTCTCCAAAAATTCAGTGCACGGTTGCAGGGATCAGTTGACAAAGATTCCTGGCACAGGCTGGTTAGTTATTTAATGGTTTCAACTTAGTTTATTTTCTCTAAAACTTCAGTGCACGGTTGCAGGGATCAGCTGACACAGATCGCTGGCACAGGCTGGTTAGTTATTTAGTGGTTTCAGCTTAGTTTATTTGATCTAAGACTTCAGTGCACGTTCGCAAAGATCAGCTGAAACAGATCGCTGGCACAGATCGCTGGCACAGGCTGGTTAGTTATTTAGTGGTTTCAGCGTAGTTTATTTGATCTAAAACTTCAGTCCACGTTCGCAGGGATCAGCTGACACAGATCTCTGGCACAGCCTGGTTGGTTATTTAATGGTTTCAGCTTAGTTTATTTGATCTAAAAATTCAGTGCACGGTCGCAGGGATCCGCTGACACAGATCGCTGGTTAGTTATTTAATGGTTTCAGCTTAGTTTATTTTATCTAAAACTTCAGTGCACGGTTGCAGGGATCAGCTGACACAGATCGCTGGCACAGGCTGGTTAGTTATTTAATGGTTTCAACTTAGTTTATTTTATCTAAAACTTCAGTGCACGGTCGCAGTGATCAGCTGACACAGATCGCTGGTTAGTTATTTAATGGTTTCAGCTTTGTTTATTTGATCTAAAACTTCACTCCACGTTCGCAGGGATCCGCTGACACAGATCGCTGGCACAGGCTGGTTAGTTATTTAATGGTTTCAGCTTAGTTTATTTGATCTAAAACTTCAGTGCACGGTTGCAGGGATCAGCTGACACAGATCGCTGTCACAGGCTGGTTAGTTATTTAAATGGTTTCAGGTTAGTTTATTTGATCTAAGACTTCAGTGCATGGTCGCAAAGATCAGCTGACACAGATCCCTGGCACAGGCTGGTTAGTTATTTAATGGTTTCAGCTTACTTTATTTTCTGTAAAACTTCAGTGCACAGTTGCAGGGATCAGCTAACACAGATCCCTGACACACGCTGGTTAGTTATTTAATGGTTTCAGCTTAGTTTATCTAAAACTTCAGTGCACGATTGCAGGGATCAGCTGACACAGATCGCTGGCACAGGCTGGTTAGTTATTTAATGGTTTCAGCTTAGTTTATTTGATCTAAAACTTCAGTGCACGGTTGCAGGGATCAGCTGACACAGATCCCTGGCACAGGCTGGTTAGTTATTTAATGGTTTCAGCTTAGTTTATTTGATCTAAAACTTCAGTGCACGATTGCAGGGATCAGCTGAAACAGATCGCTGGTACAGGCTGGTTAGTTATTTAATGGTTTCAGCTTAGTTTATCTAAAACTTCAGTGCACGGTTGCAGGGATCAGCTGAAACAGATCGCTGGTACAGGCTGGTTAGTTATTTAATGGTTTCAGGTTAGTTTATTTGATCTAAGACTTCAGTGCACGTTCGCAAAGATCAGCTGAAACAGATCGCTGGCACAGATCCCTTGCACAGGCTGGTTAGTTATTTAATGGTTTCAACTTAGTTTATTTTATCTAAAACTTCAGTGCACGGTCGCAGTGATCAGCTGACACAGATCGCTGGTTAGTTATTTAATGGTTTCAGCTTTGTTTATTTGATCTAAAACTTCAGTCCACGTTCGCAGGGATCAGCTGACACAGATCGCTGGCACAGGCTGGTTAGTTATTTAATGGTTTCAGGTTAGTTTATTTGATCTAAGACTTCAGTGCACGTTCGCAAAGATCAGCTGAAACAGATCGCTGGCACAGATCCCTTGCACAGGCTGGTTAGTTATTTAATGGTTTCAACTTAGTTTATTTTATCTTAAACTTCAGTGCACGGTCGCAGGGATCCGCTGACACAGATCGCTGGTTAGTTATTTAATGGTTTCAGGTTAGTTTATTTTATCTAAAACTTCAGTGCACGGTCGCAGGGATCAGCTGACACAGATCGCTGGTTAGTTATTTAATGGTTTCAGCTTTGTTTATTTGATCTAAAACTTCAGTCCACGTTCGCAGGGATCAGCTGACACAGATCGCTGGCACAGGCTGGTTAGTTATTTAATGGTTTCAGCTTAGTTTATTTGATCTAAGACTTCAGTGCACGGTTGCAGGGATCAGCTGACACAGATCGCTGGCACACGCTGGTTAGTTATTTAATGGTTTCAACTTAGTTTATTTTATCTAAAACTTCAGTGCACGGTCGCAGTGATCAGCTGACACAGATCGCTGGTTAGTTATTTAATGGTTTCAGCTTTGTTTATTTGATCTAAGACTTCAGTGCACGTTCGCAAAGATCAGCTGAAACAGATCGCTGGCACAGGCTGGTTAGTTATTTAATGGTTTCAGCTTAGTTTATTTGATCTAAAACTTCAGTGCACGGTTGCAGGGATCAGCTGACACAGATCGCTGGCACAGGCTGGTTAGTTATTTAATGGTTTCAGCTTAGTTTATTTGATCTAAGACTTCAGTGCACGGTTGCAGGGATCAGCTGACACAGATCGCTGGCACAGGCTGGTTAGTTATTTAATGGTTTCAGCTTAGTTTATTTTGATCTAAGACTTCAGTGCACGTTCGCAAAGATCAGCTGAAACAGATTGCTGGCACAGGCTGGTTAGTTATTTAATTGTTTCAGCTTAGTTTATCTAAAACTTCAGTGCACAGTTGCAGGGATCAGCTGACACAGATCCCTGGCACAGGCTGGTTAGTTATTTAATGGTTTCAGCTTAGTTTATCTAAAACTTCAGTGCACGGTTGCAGAGATCAGCTGACACAGATCGCTCGCAAAGACTGGTTAGTTATTTAATGGTTTCAACTTAGTTTATTTTCTCTAAAACGTCAGTGCACGGTCGCAGGGATCCGCTGACACAGATCGCTGGCACAGGCTGGTTAGTTATTTAATGGTTTCAGCTTAGTTTATCTAAAACTTCAGTGCACGGTTGCAGGGATCAGCTGACACAGATCGCTCGCACAGGCTGGTTAGTTATTTAATGGTTTCAGGTTAGTTTATTTGATCTAAAACTTCAGTCCACGTTCGCAGGGATCAGCTGACACAGATCGCTGGCACAGGCTGGTTAGTTATTTAATGGTTTCAGCCAAGTTTATCTAAAACTTCAGTGCACGGTTGCAGGGATCAGTTGGCACAGATCGCTGGCACAGGCTGGTTAGTTATTTAATGGTTTCAGCTTAGTTTATCTAAAACTTCAGTGCACGGTTGCAGGGATCAGCTGACACAGATCGCTCGCACAGGCTGGTTAGTTATTTAATGGTTTCAGCTTAGTTTATTTGATCTAAAACTTCAGTGCACGGTTGCAGGGATCAGCTGACACAGATCGCTGGCACAGGCTGGTTAGTTATTTAATGGTTTCAGCTTAGTTTATTTGATCTAAAACTTCAGTGCACGGTCGCAGGGATCAGCTGACACAGCTCGCTGGCACAGGCTGGTTAGTTATTTAATGGTTTCAGCTTAGTTTATTTGATCTAAAACTTCAGTGCACGGTTGCAGGGATCAGCTGACACAGATCGCTGTCACAGGCTGGTTAGTTATTTAAATGGTTTCAGGTTAGTTTATTTGATCTAAGACTTCAGTGCATGGTCGCAAAGATCAGCTGACACAGATCCCTGGCACAGGCTGGTTAGTTATTTAATGGTTTCAGCTTACTTTATTTTCTGTAAAACTTCAGTGCACAGTTGCAGGGATCAGCTAACACAGATCCCTGACACACGCTGGTTAGTTATTTAATGGTTTCAACTTAGTTTATTTTCTCTAAAACTTCAGTGCACGGTCGCAGGGATCAGCTGACACAGATCGCTGGTTAGTTATTTAATGGTTTCAGCTTAGTTTATTTGATCTACAACTTCAGTCCACGTTCGCAGGGATCAGCTGACACAGATCTCTGGCACAGGCTGGTTGGTTATTTAATGGTTTCAGCTTAGTTTATTTGATCTACAACTTCAGTGCATGGTCGCAAAGATCAGCTGACACAGATCGCTGGCACAGGCTGGTTAGTTATTTAATGGTTTCAGCTTAGTTTATCTAAAACTTCAGTGCACGGTTGCAGGGATCAGCTGACACAGATCGCTGGCACAGGCTGGTTAGTTATTTAATGGTTTCAGCTTAGTTTATTTGATCTAAAACTTCAGTGCACGGTTGCAGGGATCAGCTGACACAGATCCCTGGCACAGGCTGGTTAGTTATTTAATGGTTTCAGCTTAGTTTATTTGATCTAAAACTTCAGTGCACGATTGCAGGGATCAGCTGAAACAGATCGCTGGTACAGGCTGGTTAGTTATTTAATGGTTTCAGCTTAGTTTATTTTATCTAAAACTTCAGTGCACGGTCGCAGGGATCAGCTGACACAGATCGCTGGTTAGTTATTTAATGGTTTCAGCTTTGTTTATTTGATCTAAAACTTCGGTCCACGTTCGCAGGGATCAGCTGACACATATCCCTGGCACAGGCTGGTTAGTTATTTAATGGTTTCAACTTAGTTTATTTTCTCTAAAACTTCAGTGCACGGTCGCAGGGATCAGCTGACACAGATCGCTGGCACAGGCTGGTTAGTTATTTAATGGTTTCAGCCAAGTTTATCTAAAACTTCAGTGCACGGTTGCAGGGATCAGCTGACACAGATCCCTGGCACAGGCTGGTTAGTTATTTAATGGTTTCAGCTTACTTTATTTTCTGTAAAACTTCAGTGCACAGTTGCAGGGATCAGCTAACACAGATCCCTGACACACGCTGGTTAGTTATTTAATGGTTTCAACTTAGTTTATTTTCTGTAAAACTTCAGTGCACGGTTGCAGGGATCAGCTGACACAGATCCCTGGCACAGGCTGGTTAGTTATTTAATGGTTTCAGCTTACTTTATTTTCTGTAAAACTTCAGTGCACAGTTGCAGGGATCAGCTAACACAGATCGCTGGCACAGGCTGGTTAGTTATTTAATGGTTTCAACTTAGTTTATTTTGATCTAAGACTTCAGTGCACGGTCGCAGGGATCAGCTGACACAGATCGCTGGTTAGTTGTTTAGTGGTTTCAGCTTAGTTTATTTGATCTAAAACTTCAGTGCACGGTTGCAGGGATCAGCTGACACAGATCGCTCGCACAGGCTGGTTGGTTATTTAATGGTTTCAGGTTAGTTTATTTGATCTTAAACTTCAGTGCACGGTCGCAGGGATCAGCTGACACAGATCGCTGGTTAGTTATTTAATGGTTTCAGCTTTGTTTATTTGATCTAAAACTTCAGTCCACGTTCGCAGGGATCAGCTGACACAGATCTCTGGCACAGGCTGGTTGGTATTTAATGGTTTCAGCTTAGTTTATTTTATCTTAAACTTCAGTGCACGGTCGCAGGGATCAGCTGACACAGATCGCTGGTTAGTTATTTAATGGTTTCCGCTTTGTTTATTTGATCTAAAACTTCAGTCCACGTTCGCAGGGATCAGCTGACACAGATCGCTGGCACAGGCTGGTTGGTTATTTAATGGTTTCAGCTTAGTTTATTTGATCTAAAACTTCAGTGCACGGTTGCAGGGATCAGCTGACACAGATCGCTGGCACAGGCTGGTTAGTTATTTCGTGGTTTCAGCTTAGTTTATTTTGATCTAAGACTTCAGTGCACATTCGCAAAGATCAGCTGAAACAGATCGCTGGCACAGGCTGGTTAGTTATTTAATTGTTTCAGCTTAGTTTATCTAAAACTTCAGTGCACGGTTGCAGGGATCAGCTGACACAGATCGTTGGCACAGGCTGGTTAGTTATTTAATGGTTTCAACTTAGTTTATCTAAAACTTCAGTGCACGGTTGCAGGAATCAGCTGACACAGATCGCTGGCACAGGCTGGTTAGTTATTTAATGGTTTCGGTTTGGTTTATTTTATCTAAAACTTCAGTGCACGGTTGCAGGGATCAGCTGACACAGATCGCTGGCACAGGCTGGTTAGTTATTTAATGGTTTCAGCTTAGTTTATCTAAAACTTCAGTGCACGTTTGCAGGGATCAGCTGACACAGATCGCTGGCACAGGCTGGCTAGTTATTTAATGGTTTCTGTTAGGTATTTTGATACCACGGTTAGCATTTACAGAAGATTGTTTTATACAGGAAAACTGTTACTCAATAAGGCCTATATACTAGTTGTTTTTCTCTTTCTCTGTGACCCAAGAATTAAGGTGTAAGACTCACAAGCTGGTACCCCAAGGTCGAAAACACCACAGAGACGAGACCACTTCCTTACTCCCATCCTCCCTTCCTTATCTCTTAGAAAAAGGCTCGTTAAAGGCCAGGTGGTTTGTTTCAGAATTCACTAATGAAAGAACTCTGTATTCTGTGTATTTTGCTGGGATGATCATAAATTGTAGCTGAACTGATAAACTACACACAGGATACTTCTTTGCTCACAAGGCAGGAAGACGTTTCCTTATTTGGTCTGTACTGGTTTGAACTGAGAACTTGCTGACACACGAACCTTTTTTTTTCTCTATATAAGCTGTTATGTACTAAATAAACCTTTGAGTCGATTGGGAAGGCAACCTAAAGCAGTCTCTGTTTTCTTGTTCTCCCAAGCTGCTCCCGAGCTCGTACTAACACGCTGAATGGCATACCTGAGTGTTACTTTAAATAATTAGGAATCTTAGAAGGAAAGGACAAAACTCTGCTTATCGCTCACGCCACGGAGGAAACCCGGGACGGCAATTTCCTTCAATTTTGGTGTCAGAAGTGGGATCCGCTGACAGAAGGTAAATATGCGTCTTTCATATTTATATAGAGACCATATTATACCTCTCTCAGTGATCGATCCATAAAAAAAACGGGATATGCTGACGAAGTTTCACTTAGTGATCCAGAGAGATACACTGACTGACTTCCTCAGTCCCCGAATAAAGTAAATTAACCCTTGTGTGGTGTTGGTGGACACAGGAAGTTGCCTGTTGTCTTGAATATTTTAATTTTGTTTAAGTTGCTCACTCAAAAGAGTGACACAGGAAGCTGCCTGTTGTCTTAAATACTTCTCGTTAAGTGAGAAGTTGCTCAGAAAGAGTGACACAGGAAGTTGCCTGTTGTCTTAAATACTTCTCGTTAAGTGAGAAGTTGCTCACCAAAGAGTGACACAGGAAGTTGCCTGTTATCTTGAAACGTACGTTAAAAAGTGAGAAGTTGCTCACTCACAGAAAGCTAGTAAATAATTAAATTTAATTTTGTTAAAAAAAAAAAAAAACAAAAAAAAAAACGAAAGAAAACTGAAAACGGGTCTCACAGACCCGATTACCATACAAGGGTTAAAAGCAGTAAATTAAAAGCAGAAAGACACAGGAAGTTGCCTGTTGTTTTACGAGAAGTTGCTCGTTAAGCGAGAAGTTGCTCGCTAAGTGAGAGTTGCTCACACAAACAAAAAATTGCTAGCAATAAATTTAAAGTGACCTCAGCTGTGCCGCAGCGAAAATACTAACATAAATCCTCCTAGCGTGTAAACCCCTCTGGAAATCACTGAACATGGGTCAGAATTATTCAAAGACCACAGACAAGTCCGATAAAAAATCAAAATTACCTGTAAAACCAAAAAAAATTAAATTTAAAGTCTCAAACAACAGCTCAGTACGACTCCCATTTCCAGTTACGTGTAACCCACGTCCACGAATCGGCGAAGACTTCCATGATTACGTATCCAGAACATGCGGAAGTGCTTATGTGACTGACTTTGTTTACAACTTACGGACTGTGAGTACAATGCATTCTAATCTCTTTTCGGAGCCTTATCCCGAACGATTATCGCCAGAAAACAGGTCAGTAGAAATGTTGAATATCATTTGTGATAAGAAAAGTAGTCTGCTTAAAAAGTCCTGTAGAAAATATATGATAGAATGCCGCGACGTGATGCATCAAATGTTACCGCTATGGACAAAAGGACCGGAACCAGGCGTAGATACTTTAACATCAAATAAAACTAGTGCAGGCTCTAGCAAAGAAAATAAACCTACCGCAGGAAAAGCTAGTCTTGCATGCTCAGCCGTTCAGCCTACAGCCCCACACCCTTACGATGAGACCGAATTAATAGTTGCTGCAGCAGCTGCACGCAAACAATGTCAGCATTCTGATCCAACCAGCTCAAAAGAAAGCGACGAAAACTCTGAATCACATGCAACGGATCTTAGACACCTAATTGAACAAGATCAGGAAAAACAATATATACGCCGCAAGGAAGAATTAGCAGAACATAAAAAAAAAAAAAGAAACTTTTGCATCAGGCAGTGTCCACAATAGACACCCACATGAAACGCCACGATATCGTAGCTAGAGGTTTAGAGGTAGCTAAAGAAATACCTGTTACCCGAACTTTAAT
This sequence comes from Rhamphochromis sp. 'chilingali', assembly GCF_963969265.1. Classification (NCBI taxonomy): domain Eukaryota; kingdom Metazoa; phylum Chordata; class Actinopteri; order Cichliformes; family Cichlidae; genus Rhamphochromis; species Rhamphochromis sp. 'chilingali'. Next base: position 18,598,749 of record NC_137929.1, read on the forward strand.
AAAGACTTATCTAAAAGGAAAAAAGGAAAAACAAAGCCGGAATGACAAAGGTCCTCACGCCAACACTCGCGGTAGTAAACAAACAGACCCAAAGCATGATAAAGCATCCACAACTGCAGAGTTTTTGTGGGTAAATAATGACAAAATCACCAATTTCTTTAAGAATCTAAAGAAATTCCTGCTAACAATGTCCAGAGACAAAATTGACTTAAATGCAATAACTATGTGTAAACAGAAGCCTGATGAATCTATCCTAGTATTCATAAAACGCTTTATGCACTGTTGGACAAGCTAGAGGTGCAAATTTAGCTCAGTTTTCCAGCAGCCGCAGACACCCAGAGCAAAAATGAATTTGTGTATTTAATTTAACACAAAGTGTGAAATGTTTGCTGACACTGATAACAGCTTATGTTTTCTCTGCCCTATGTACCGACATGATGGAGAAGGAACATCCTCTGTGTCAGCTGGACCCTCAGCAGAGAATGAACTCAACATCCTTTTTGTCCGGTACTCTATGTCACACACTGTGCCAAAAAAACGTGTACAGACGCCACTAACAGGTAATCCCATGACTGGGAGCCACACTTTTGTTTCTCTCACACTTTTCAACAACATGATAACTGCTCACACAAGTGAAGGTCAAACAGTGATTTTGTCACATAACTCAGACATAGGTTATGACATAACTACACCATGTCGTCACATAGATCTAACCTATCCTATCCACTGTACTATTTCTGCACTTACGTTGCCAGCTGAATACCAGAATATGACATTGTGGTCTAAAGGTGAGAATGATGTAGGATTTATTGACTGTATACCTTATCACGCACAGCTAAAAAAAAAAAACAATAAGCCAGTATATGTCAAGCAGTATCCCATTTCTGTCGAAAAAGCCTCAGCCCTAGATGTCATCATAGGAGATTTATTGACTACAGGAGTAATAAAGCCTACAGTATCTCCATATAATACTCCTGTCAATCCTGTGCCAAAGCCTAACAAACCTGGCGTATGGCGTTTCATACAAGACTTAAGGCAAATTAATGCAGTCAACATTCCTCTGCCACCTCTCGTTTCAGATGTTCACAGCATATTGACATGCTTTGCATACACACTTTACCGTGGTGGATTTATGCTCCGCTCCTTTTTCTCAGTAAGACACACAGCCGTTATTTGCATTCACACATAGAAATCAGCAGTACACTTGGACTCGTTTGCCCCAAGGCATGATAGACAGCTCTGCTGCTTTCTCAATGGTGCTTAACTCATCCAGGGCTGAACCCTGATCCACATGTGGATGACCTCCTCCTCTGTGCTCGGAGTGAAAAACTATGTCAAACTGCTACACACATGCTTCTCCAGCACCTCCAAAAGACTGGCCACAAAGCATCTGCAAAGAAAATGCAGTACTGTCAGACTTCTGTTCAATATTTGGGATTCACACTGTCTCACGGAAAACGTTCCATGACTGCTGACAGGGTCAAAGCTGTGACCTCTGTCCCTCGTCCCACTACACAGAAGGAAATGTTGTCCTTCCTAGGCATGGTGAACTATTGCAGACAGTGGATACCAGACTGTTCTTTTCATGACCACATTCTGCGTGACTGTTGTAAAAAAAAGACAAGCCTCCTCGAATACTGTGGTCCACAGAAATGACTGCCTCTTTCAATGCATTACAGGGAGTGCTGACCTCCGCCACTCAAAGGTGCTGCCTGAATTGTTCAGGAATGCCGGCCTGCCTGAGGGCAGTAGCAGCTTGCTCTATCATGATAAGGGACTGCGAGAAGCTCACACTCTCACATGACACTATTCTACACACCAATCACCAGGTCACGACCATTCTAGCAAACATAACTACACAACATATGCAAATCTCACTATAAAAGCGAGCAGCACACCCAATTCGCCAGCACATTTATTGATCCTATGCTGTGTTCTTCTGACCGACAGGATGGCTCAGACAGGCTTGATGATCATGACTGCATGACACGTATACAGGAATCCACAGCACCACGTCCAGATTTAGAGCAAACACCTATCCCAGACTCAGCCACGGTTTATGTGGACGGGTCCTGTTCAAGGCCGAATGACAACTCATTTCTTTGTGGCTATTCAGTGGTGACATTGCCTGACATCATACTAGAGGCTCACTCATTACCATTTCACTCAGCACAAAAAGCAGAGCTCATGGCTTTAATACGCGCCTGTGAGCTACATTTGGATAAGCATGTGACAATTTACGCAGACAGCCGCTATGCATTTGGCGTTGTGCATGACTTTGGCACATTGTGGAGACAGAGAGGATTTAGATCTGCTGATGGAAAATAAATTGCTAAATTGTGATTTTGTTCAAAGACTTTTTCAGGCTATACAGCTGCCATCGGCCGTTGCAGTTGTAAAAACGAAAGGACACAGTACAGCTGACACAGACGAAGCAACAGGTAATGCCTTAGCAGACGTGACAGCCAAAGCTGCAGCTGCATCACAGCTCCCACCTCCGCAGGAAGTATTATCTGTGCCCCTACAGCTGTCACTTGTTACACTCCCAGACTATTTAGACACAAATGTTGATTTAAAATTCATACAAGAGCGAGCCTCTGCATGTGATTACACCTATTGTGAGAATAATGACTGTACCTTAGATGACAGAGATGGCTTATACAAAATCTTAAGGGTTTGATTGCCCTCCCATATTCCCTGATGCCAGTCCTTGCCCGACATTTTCACTGTGTGAGTCATGTCGGACAAAGAGGGGTAATAGGGGCAATAAAATTAAGATTTGTAATTGAGAAAACATCACATGCAGTAAAAAAGCATATTAGCAACCTGTCTAACATGTGCGCGAACTAATGTAGGTAGCTCAAAAGCAAAACATCAGCATTTACCACAACCAGATTTTCCATTTCATACATTACAAATTGATTTTACACATATGCCAGCGCAAGGAAGCATCAAGTACTTACTGGTAATAGTGGATCAATTTAGTAAATGAGTAGAAGCTTATCCAACCTCAAAAGAAACTGCAGAAGTAGTCTGTCAAAAGTTGAGCAATGAAATAATACCCAGATTCGGAATACCTCACCAGATTAACAGTGATAGAGGATCTTCATTCACATTAGAAGTAATTCAAAAGTGTGCTAAAACTTTAATGACCTGGGTCAAATTACTTCCTCAAGTCCTGTGTGAGATTAGAATGACTCAATCTACAGTAACCAAATTATTTCCATTTGAAATAAGACTATTTCCAACACCATGGTCAGCTTCCAGAGGGGCACCGCTAGTAGAAGGTGATGTATATTGCATTGTCCACTGATGTTCACAACCTGGTAGAAAAACTGAATAATAACTATCAGAAAGTTTGTCTCTCTCAGCCTTTCCCCTCCACAGTTCCACCAGTGGAGACAAGGAGACGCATGTTGGAGAAGCCACTAAAACCAAGGACTCTCTGGGAGGCCGCGCGTGTTCCAGCCCCAGACTGTACTGGCAGTGACGAAGAACCAGCATCCTTACGGACGGACAACCTCAGTGGATTCATGCCAGCAGGGTTAAGACCAGCCCAATCGGACCATCTCAGGCGTCGGATCAAGCAGATGACATCTCCGGCGAGCCAGCGCCCGGAACTAGAGCAAATAAACACACACGGGTAGATGACATCTCAGGCGAGCCAGCGCCCGGATCCAAAAGTTACATACACACACGCAATCACTGATTAACACACAACGTCTGAAAGAACAACAACAAGGTACTCAAACATCCAGCAGGAACAGAAAGCCAAAAGTACCACATGATGTCTAACCTGATAAAGCCAGACTCATTCCATCCTGATAATGGAGAAAATGAAATGCCCATTGTCATCATACGACGCGTATTCAATGTCTCTCGAACCTGGGACCAGGCCAGGAGACGACTGAAGAACTGTTTTTCTTATATATTTAGGTTATTTATCATATCTATCGCATTAACCTTAGGATTTCTCTTTGCTATTTTGTATTGTAAACTGCAACCATGTTCACATTTTTGCAGGTCATATTTTGCTGACGATACCTCATGCTCCATTTTGCAAGACACCTACTTAATGCACTCCTCACGTTCCCTAAAATCAGTAAATAGCAACATAGACGCCACTAATAAACCATTTTATGCACCCTCTAGAGCAGGAGCTAACGCCTGGTATGAAAATGCCAGAACAGCCGCTCGTGATTTAGGAAACAGTAACTGTTATGTCTGTTCAAAGGCTAATCCAGAACAGGTAATAGTAGGATACCCCATATCCGGTTTCCCCCTCACTGAGGGACTAGAGAAAATCGGTGGAGATAATGCTCTCCTTAAAGACGCTTTACAGTTGACTCTGAGCCCTCTCGACTGCTTACTTAGACACACACACACACCAACTAACCCTGAGACTCCATTAGGCGAATTATTGAAGTTATCTAATGACACCGCAGGGACCTGCGCCCAAATGAAACGCCCTAAGAATAGGTTAAAGCCCTCACTGCCCTTAGGACAGATCCCTCTCCATTTTAATACTAGTATGATATGTCTGCGCAGACTAAAGTTAACTGGCCCAGACACACACATAGATTATACAAAGGATAACTATACATTCTTCTCTGACTCCCCAGGTGCACGCTGTAATGAGACATGGCTAGCTGTCTCTGTGGCTGAAGTTTTATCATATCTGGAGGAACACACACACAGTTCAAGTTCGAGCAGAGAATCGATCATTGTTCCCCCAGACGGTGTCTTAAATGATACTGACTGGGGGGAGTTAGTTAAATCACACATGGTCACGCGCCTAACTAGAGCAATCCCACATGCTTATTGGATGTGCAATAATACTCTTAGATTAGCTTTACCTGTTAATTGGACCGGTACCTGTGGTCTAGTAACCGTTGATGTATGCTGTACTTTCATTCCCAATAACACCGCCCCTAACGGTTCATTCACACAAGCTATGAATAAACTTGAAGCATTGCAGATAGAACTAATTGCCAATACAGGTCACAGTCAGTGGCTACATAAGTGGCTACAGGACACGTTTGGGAGATGGAAGGAACTAATTGTAGCCTTTGTAACCGTTGCAGCATGTTTTTGATGATTATTGTCTGTTGTGTGGTACCCTGTGTACGTTCAATGATAACCCGTATAGCTACTAGTACAGCTACTTGAATGTATTTGAAATTGGCACAAATTGACCCAGATTATGTGTCAGATGTTACCAATGATGTTCCTGATGTGTATATTGAACATTAGGTTGTGAACTATTACATTTTATGATTTGCTTTTTATATTATGTTATTACATTTGTGATTTTTCCTTTCTATTTGAGTTATTATTTTTAAAAATAATAAAAGAGGGGAACTGTTAGGTATTTTGATACCACGGTTAGCATTTACAGAAGATTGTTTTATACAGGAAAACTGTTACTCAATAAGGCCTATATACTAGTTGTTTTTCTCTTTCTCTGTGACCCAAGAATTAAGGTGTAAGACTCACAAGCTGGTACCCCAAGGTCGAAAACACCACAGAGACGAGACCACTTCCTTACTCCCATCCTCCCTTCCTTATCTCTTAGAAAAAGGCTCGTTAAAGGCCAGGTGGTTTGTTTCAGAATTCACTAATGAAAGAACTCTGTATTCTGTGTATTTTGCTGGGATGATCATAAATTGTAGCTGAACTGATAAACTACACACAGGATACTTCTTTGCTCACAAGGCAGGAAGACGTTTCCTTATTTGGTCTGTACTGGTTTGAACTGAGAACTTGCTGACACACGAACCTTTTTTTTTCTCTATATAAGCTGTTATGTACTAAATAAACCTTTGAGTCGATTGGGAAGGCAACCTAAAGCAGTCTCTGTTTTCTTGTTCTCCCAAGCTGCTCCCGAGCTCGTACTAACACGCTGAATGGCATACCTGAGTGTTACTTTAAATAATTAGGAATCTTAGAAGGAAAGGACAAAACTCTGCTTATCGCTCACGCCACGGAGGAAACCCGGGACGGCAATTTCCTTCAGTTTCAGCTTAGTTTATCTAAAACTTCAGTGCACGGTTGCAGGGATCAGCTGACACAGATCCCTGGCACAGGCTGGTTAGTTATTTAATGGTTTTAACTTAGTTTATTTGATCTAAAACTTCAGTGCACGATTGCAGGGATCAGCTGAAACAGATCGCTGGTACAGGCTGGTTAGTTATTTAATGGTTTCAGCCAAGTTTATCTAAAACTTCAGTGCGCGGTTGCAGGTATCAGCTGACACAGATCCCTTGCACAGGCTGGTTAGTTATTTAAATGGTTTCAGGTTAGTTTATTTGATCTAGGACTTCAGTGCATGGTCGCAAAGATCAGCTGACACAGATCCCTGGCACAGGCTGGTTAGTTATTTAATGGTTTCAACTTAGTTTATTTTCTCTAAAACTTCAGTGCACGGTTGCAGGGATCAGCTAACACAGATCCCTGACACACGCTGGTTAGTTATTTAATGGTTTCAACTTAGTTTATTTTCTCTAAAACTTCAGTGCACGGTTGCAGGGATCAGCTGACACAGATCGCTGGCACAGGCTGGTTAGTTATTTAGTGGTTTCAGCTTAGTTTATTTGATCTAAAACTTCAGTGCACGGTCGCAGTGATCAGCTGACACAGATCGCTGGTTAGTTATTTAATGGTTTCAGCTTTGTTTATTTGATCTACAACTTCAGTCCACGTTCGCAGGGATCAGCTGACACAGATCTCTGGCACAGCCTGGTTGGTTATTTAATGGTTTCAACTTAGTTTATTTTCTCTAAAACTTCAGTGCACGGTCGCAGGGATCAGCTGACACAGATCGCTGGTTAGTTATTTAATGGTTTCAGCTTAGTTTATTTGATCTAAAACTTCAGTGCACGTTTGCAGGGATAAGCTGACACAGATCGCTCGCACAGGCTGGTTAGTTATTTAATGGTTCAGGTTAGTTTATTTGATCTAAGACTTCAGTGCATGGTCGCAAAGATCAGCTGACACAGATCCCTGGCACAGGCTGGTTAGTTATTTAATTGTTTCAGCTTACTTTATTTTCTGTAAAACTTCAGTGCACAGTTGCAGGGATCAGCTAACACAGATCCCTTGCACAGGCTGGTTAGTTATTTAATGGTTTCAGCTTACTTTATTTTCTGTAAAACTTCAGTGCACAGTTGCAGGGATCAGCTAACACAGATCCCTGACACACGCTGGTTAGTTATTTAATGGTTTCAACTTAGTTTATTTTCTCTAAAACTTCAGTGCACGGTCGCAGGGATCAGCTGACACAGATCGCTGGTTAGTTATTTAATGGTTTCAGCTTAGTTTATTTGATCTAAAACTTCAGTGCACGTTTGCAGGGATAAGCTGACACAGATCGCTCGCACAGGCTGGTTAGTTATTTAATGGTTCAGGTTAGTTTATTTGATCTAAGACTTCAGTGCATGGTCGCAAAGATCAGCTGACACAGATCCCTGGCACAGGCTGGTTAGTTATTTAATTGTTTCAGCTTACTTTATTTTCTGTAAAACTTCAGTGCACAGTTGCAGGGATCAGCTAACACAGATCCCTGACACACGCTGGTTAGTTATTTAATGGTTTCAACTTAGTTTATTTTCTCCAAAAATTCAGTGCACGGTTGCAGGGATCAGTTGACAAAGATTCCTGGCACAGGCTGGTTAGTTATTTAATGGTTTCAACTTAGTTTATTTTCTCTAAAACTTCAGTGCACGGTTGCAGGGATCAGCTGACACAGATCGCTGGCACAGGCTGGTTAGTTATTTAGTGGTTTCAGCTTAGTTTATTTGATCTAAGACTTCAGTGCACGTTCGCAAAGATCAGCTGAAACAGATCGCTGGCACAGATCGCTGGCACAGGCTGGTTAGTTATTTAGTGGTTTCAGCGTAGTTTATTTGATCTAAAACTTCAGTCCACGTTCGCAGGGATCAGCTGACACAGATCTCTGGCACAGCCTGGTTGGTTATTTAATGGTTTCAGCTTAGTTTATTTGATCTAAAAATTCAGTGCACGGTCGCAGGGATCCGCTGACACAGATCGCTGGTTAGTTATTTAATGGTTTCAGCTTAGTTTATTTTATCTAAAACTTCAGTGCACGGTTGCAGGGATCAGCTGACACAGATCGCTGGCACAGGCTGGTTAGTTATTTAATGGTTTCAACTTAGTTTATTTTATCTAAAACTTCAGTGCACGGTCGCAGTGATCAGCTGACACAGATCGCTGGTTAGTTATTTAATGGTTTCAGCTTTGTTTATTTGATCTAAAACTTCACTCCACGTTCGCAGGGATCCGCTGACACAGATCGCTGGCACAGGCTGGTTAGTTATTTAATGGTTTCAGCTTAGTTTATTTGATCTAAAACTTCAGTGCACGGTTGCAGGGATCAGCTGACACAGATCGCTGTCACAGGCTGGTTAGTTATTTAAATGGTTTCAGGTTAGTTTATTTGATCTAAGACTTCAGTGCATGGTCGCAAAGATCAGCTGACACAGATCCCTGGCACAGGCTGGTTAGTTATTTAATGGTTTCAGCTTACTTTATTTTCTGTAAAACTTCAGTGCACAGTTGCAGGGATCAGCTAACACAGATCCCTGACACACGCTGGTTAGTTATTTAATGGTTTCAACTTAGTTTATCTAAAACTTCAGTGCACGATTGCAGGGATCAGCTGACACAGATCGCTGGCACAGGCTGGTTAGTTATTTAATGGTTTCAGCTTAGTTTATTTGATCTAAAACTTCAGTGCACGGTTGCAGGGATCAGCTGACACAGATCCCTGGCACAGGCTGGTTAGTTATTTAATGGTTTCAGCTTAGTTTATTTGATCTAAAACTTCAGTGCACGATTGCAGGGATCAGCTGAAACAGATCGCTGGTACAGGCTGGTTAGTTATTTAATGGTTTCAGCTTAGTTTATCTAAAACTTCAGTGCACGGTTGCAGGGATCAGCTGAAACAGATCGCTGGTACAGGCTGGTTAGTTATTTAATGGTTTCAGGTTAGTTTATTTGATCTAAGACTTCAGTGCACGTTCGCAAAGATCAGCTGAAACAGATCGCTGGCACAGATCCCTTGCACAGGCTGGTTAGTTATTTAATGGTTTCAACTTAGTTTATTTTATCTAAAACTTCAGTGCACGGTCGCAGTGATCAGCTGACACAGATCGCTGGTTAGTTATTTAATGGTTTCAGCTTTGTTTATTTGATCTAAAACTTCAGTCCACGTTCGCAGGGATCAGCTGACACAGATCGCTGGCACAGGCTGGTTAGTTATTTAATGGTTTCAGGTTAGTTTATTTGATCTAAGACTTCAGTGCACGTTCGCAAAGATCAGCTGAAACAGATCGCTGGCACAGATCCCTTGCACAGGCTGGTTAGTTATTTAATGGTTTCAACTTAGTTTATTTTATCTTAAACTTCAGTGCACGGTCGCAGGGATCCGCTGACACAGATCGCTGGTTAGTTATTTAATGGTTTCAGGTTAGTTTATTTTATCTAAAACTTCAGTGCACGGTCGCAGGGATCAGCTGACACAGATCGCTGGTTAGTTATTTAATGGTTTCAGCTTTGTTTATTTGATCTAAGACTTCAGTGCACGTTCGCAAAGATCAGCTGAAACAGATCGCTGGCACAGGCTGGTTAGTTATTTAATGGTTTCAGCTTAGTTTATTTGATCTAAAACTTCAGTGCACGGTTGCAGGGATCAGCTGACACAGATCGCTGGCACAGGCTGGTTAGTTATTTAATGGTTTCAGCTTAGTTTATTTGATCTAAGACTTCAGTGCACGGTTGCAGGGATCAGCTGACACAGATCGCTGGCACAGGCTGGTTAGTTATTTAATGGTTTCAGCTTAGTTTATTTTGATCTAAGACTTCAGTGCACGTTCGCAAAGATCAGCTGAAACAGATTGCTGGCACAGGCTGGTTAGTTATTTAATTGTTTCAGCTTAGTTTATCTAAAACTTCAGTGCACAGTTGCAGGGATCAGCTGACACAGATCCCTGGCACAGGCTGGTTAGTTATTTAATGGTTTCAGCTTAGTTTATCTAAAACTTCAGTGCACGGTTGCAGAGATCAGCTGACACAGATCGCTCGCAAAGACTGGTTAGTTATTTAATGGTTTCAACTTAGTTTATTTTCTCTAAAACGTCAGTGCACGGTCGCAGGGATCCGCTGACACAGATCGCTGGCACAGGCTGGTTAGTTATTTAATGGTTTCAGCTTAGTTTATCTAAAACTTCAGTGCACGGTTGCAGGGATCAGCTGACACAGATCGCTCGCACAGGCTGGTTAGTTATTTAATGGTTTCAGGTTAGTTTATTTGATCTAAAACTTCAGTCCACGTTCGCAGGGATCAGCTGACACAGATCGCTGGCACAGGCTGGTTAGTTATTTAATGGTTTCAGCCAAGTTTATCTAAAACTTCAGTGCACGGTTGCAGGGATCAGTTGGCACAGATCGCTGGCACAGGCTGGTTAGTTATTTAATGGTTTCAGCTTAGTTTATCTAAAACTTCAGTGCACGGTTGCAGGGATCAGCTGACACAGATCGCTCGCACAGGCTGGTTAGTTATTTAATGGTTTCAGCTTAGTTTATTTGATCTAAAACTTCAGTGCACGGTTGCAGGGATCAGCTGACACAGATCGCTGGCACAGGCTGGTTAGTTATTTAATGGTTTCAGCTTAGTTTATTTGATCTAAAACTTCAGTGCACGGTCGCAGGGATCAGCTGACACAGCTCGCTGGCACAGGCTGGTTAGTTATTTAATGGTTTCAGCTTAGTTTATTTGATCTAAAACTTCAGTGCACGGTTGCAGGGATCAGCTGACACAGATCGCTGTCACAGGCTGGTTAGTTATTTAAATGGTTTCAGGTTAGTTTATTTGATCTAAGACTTCAGTGCATGGTCGCAAAGATCAGCTGACACAGATCCCTGGCACAGGCTGGTTAGTTATTTAATGGTTTCAGCTTACTTTATTTTCTGTAAAACTTCAGTGCACAGTTGCAGGGATCAGCTAACACAGATCCCTGACACACGCTGGTTAGTTATTTAATGGTTTCAACTTAGTTTATTTTCTCTAAAACTTCAGTGCACGGTCGCAGGGATCAGCTGACACAGATCGCTGGTTAGTTATTTAATGGTTTCAGCTTAGTTTATTTGATCTACAACTTCAGTCCACGTTCGCAGGGATCAGCTGACACAGATCTCTGGCACAGGCTGGTTGGTTATTTAATGGTTTCAGCTTAGTTTATTTGATCTACAACTTCAGTGCATGGTCGCAAAGATCAGCTGACACAGATCGCTGGCACAGGCTGGTTAGTTATTTAATGGTTTCAGCTTAGTTTATCTAAAACTTCAGTGCACGGTTGCAGGGATCAGCTGACACAGATCGCTGGCACAGGCTGGTTAGTTATTTAATGGTTTCAGCTTAGTTTATTTGATCTAAAACTTCAGTGCACGGTTGCAGGGATCAGCTGACACAGATCCCTGGCACAGGCTGGTTAGTTATTTAATGGTTTCAGCTTAGTTTATTTGATCTAAAACTTCAGTGCACGATTGCAGGGATCAGCTGAAACAGATCGCTGGTACAGGCTGGTTAGTTATTTAATGGTTTCAGCTTAGTTTATTTTATCTAAAACTTCAGTGCACGGTCGCAGGGATCAGCTGACACAGATCGCTGGTTAGTTATTTAATGGTTTCAGCTTTGTTTATTTGATCTAAAACTTCGGTCCACGTTCGCAGGGATCAGCTGACACATATCCCTGGCACAGGCTGGTTAGTTATTTAATGGTTTCAACTTAGTTTATTTTCTCTAAAACTTCAGTGCACGGTCGCAGGGATCAGCTGACACAGATCGCTGGCACAGGCTGGTTAGTTATTTAATGGTTTCAGCCAAGTTTATCTAAAACTTCAGTGCACGGTTGCAGGGATCAGCTGACACAGATCCCTGGCACAGGCTGGTTAGTTATTTAATGGTTTCAGCTTACTTTATTTTCTGTAAAACTTCAGTGCACAGTTGCAGGGATCAGCTAACACAGATCCCTGACACACGCTGGTTAGTTATTTAATGGTTTCAACTTAGTTTATTTTCTGTAAAACTTCAGTGCACGGTTGCAGGGATCAGTTGACAAAGATTCCTGGCACAGGCTGGTTAGTTATTTAATGGTTTCAACTTAGTTTATTTTGATCTAAGACTTCAGTGCACGGTCGCAGGGATCAGCTGACACAGATCGCTGGTTAGTTGTTTAGTGGTTTCAGCTTAGTTTATTTGATCTAAAACTTCAGTGCACGGTTGCAGGGATCAGCTGACACAGATCGCTCGCACAGGCTGGTTGGTTATTTAATGGTTTCAGGTTAGTTTATTTGATCTTAAACTTCAGTGCACGGTCGCAGGGATCAGCTGACACAGATCGCTGGTTAGTTATTTAATGGTTTCAGCTTTGTTTATTTGATCTAAAACTTCAGTCCACGTTCGCAGGGATCAGCTGACACAGATCTCTGGCACAGGCTGGTTGGTATTTAATGGTTTCAGCTTAGTTTATTTTATCTTAAACTTCAGTGCACGGTCGCAGGGATCAGCTGACACAGATCGCTGGTTAGTTATTTAATGGTTTCCGCTTTGTTTATTTGATCTAAAACTTCAGTCCACGTTCGCAGGGATCAGCTGACACAGATCGCTGGCACAGGCTGGTTGGTTATTTAATGGTTTCAGCTTAGTTTATTTGATCTAAAACTTCAGTGCACGGTTGCAGGGATCAGCTGACACAGATCGCTGGCACAGGCTGGTTAGTTATTTCGTGGTTTCAGCTTAGTTTATTTTGATCTAAGACTTCAGTGCACATTCGCAAAGATCAGCTGAAACAGATCGCTGGCACAGGCTGGTTAGTTATTTAATTGTTTCAGCTTAGTTTATCTAAAACTTCAGTGCACGGTTGCAGGGATCAGCTGACACAGATCGTTGGCACAGGCTGGTTAGTTATTTAATGGTTTCAACTTAGTTTATCTAAAACTTCAGTGCACGGTTGCAGGAATCAGCTGACACAGATCGCTGGCACAGGCTGGTTAGTTATTTAATGGTTTCGGTTTGGTTTATTTTATCTAAAACTTCAGTGCACGGTTGCAGGGATCAGCTGACACAGATCGCTGGCACAGGCTGGTTAGTTATTTAATGGTTTCAGCTTAGTTTATCTAAAACTTCAGTGCACGTTTGCAGGGATCAGCTGACACAGATCGCTGGCACAGGCTGGCTAGTTATTTAATGGTTTCAGCTTAGTTTATCTAAAACTTCAGTGCACGGTTGCAGGGATCAGCTGACACAGATCCCTGGCACAGGCTGGTTAGTTATTTAATGGTTTTAACTTAGTTTATTTGATCTAAAACTTCAGTGCACGATTGCAGGGATCAGCTGAAACAGATCGCTGGTACAGGCTGGTTAGTTATTTAATGGTTTCAGCCAAGTTTATCTAAAACTTCAGTGCGCGGTTGCAGGTATCAGCTGACACAGATCCCTTGCACAGGCTGGTTAGTTATTTAAATGGTTTCAGGTTAGTTTATTTGATCTAAGACTTCAGTGCATGGTCGCAAAGATCAGCTGACACAGATCCCTGGCACAGGCTGGTTAGTTATTTAATGGTTTCAACTTAGTTTATTTTCTCTAAAACTTCAGTGCACGGTTGCAGGGATCAGCTAACACAGATCCCTGACACACGCTGGTTAGTTATTTAATGGTTTCAACTTAGTTTATTTTCTCTAAAACTTCAGTGCACGGTTGCAGGGATCAGCTGACACAGATCGCTGGCACAGGCTGGTTAGTTATTTAGTGGTTTCAGCTTAGTTTATTTGATCTAAAACTTCAGTGCACGGTCGCAGTGATCAGCTGACACAGATCGCTGGTTAGTTATTTAATGGTTTCAGCTTTGTTTATTTGATCTACAACTTCAGTCCACGTTCGCAGGGATCAGCTGACACAGATCTCTGGCACAGCCTGGTTGGTTATTTAATGGTTTCAGCTTAGTTTATTTGATCTAAAACTTCAGTGCACGGTCGCAGTGATCAGCTGACACAGATCGCTGGTTAGTTATTTAATGGTTTCAGCTTTGTTTATTTGATCTACAACTTCAGTCCACGTTCGCAGGGATCAGCTGACACAGATCTCTGGCACAGCCTGGTTGGTTATTTAATGGTTTCAGCTTAGTTTATTTGATCTAAAACTTCAGTGCACGGTTGCAGGGATCAGCTGACACAGATCGCTCGCACAGTCTGGTTAGTTATTTAATGGTTTCAGGTTAGTTTATTTGATCTAAGACTTCAGTGCATGGTCGCAAAGATCAGCTGACACAGATCCCTGGCACAGGCTGGTTAGTTATTTAATTGTTTCAGCTTACTTTATTTTCTGTAAAACTTCAGTGCACAGTTGCAGGGATCAGCTAACACAGATCCCTGACACACGCTGGTTAGTTATATAATGGTTTCAACTTAGTTTATTTTCTCTAAAACTTCAGTGCACAGTTGCAGGGATCAGCTGACACAGATCGCTGGCACAGGCTGGTTAGTTGTTTAGTGGTTTCAGCTTAGTTTATTTGATCTAAAACTTCAGTGCACGGTTGCAGGGATCAGCTGACACAGATCGCTCGCACAGGCTGGTTGGTTATTTAATGGTTTCAGGTTAGTTTATTTGATCTAAGACTTCAGTGCACGTTCGCAAAGATCAGCTGAAACAGATCGCTGGCACAGATCCCTTGCACAGGCTGGTTAGTTATTTAATGGTTTCAACTTAGTTTATTTTATCTTAAACTTCAGTGCACGGTCGCAGGGATCCGCTGACACAGATCGCTGGTTAGTTATTTAATGGTTTCAGCTTAGTTTATTTTATCTAAAACTTCAGTGCACGGTCGCAGGGATCAGCTGACACAGATCGCTGGTTAGTTATTTAATGGTTTCAGCTTTGTTTATTTGATCTAAAACTTCAGTCCACGTTCGCAAGGATCAGCTGACCCAGATCGCTGGCACAGGCTGGTTAGTTATTTAATGGTTTCAGCTTAGTTTATTTGATCTAAGACTTCAGTGCACGTGTAAAAGGTTAACATATGTGTTAAGTTGAAATGTGTGGCTGGTAAATCTGGATTACACTAATAGTTAAAAAATTAAGAGATAAAAAGACTTATGGGGATGTTAGTTCAGTTTATGTCTTCATACAAGGAAATAAAGGGAACACCCCAGTTATATTTTGGTCTTTGTTATATCGTTCAGTGTTAAATCAGTATTTTCTAATTACACTTTACATCTTCCATGGCATTACTTAAAAAATACCACTAGGTGGCGCATAGCGGCCAGGAGGAGCGTAAACCCCCCTGGGAGGCAAATCTGCAGAATAAATCCTGCAGTTGAAACGTAAACAAGTTCATGATCTGTGCCTCTTTATTTCAATACACAGCTGCAGGATCTAGGATCGCACCCCTCCCAGGCACCTGTCACACCAGGGGGGCAACAATCGTGGGGGCTCGTCCGGGATTAGTGCCTCCTCTTGACGGCAGCTAATCATAAAGTAATAAACTAAGACCAACGTGCTACGTCTGCTCCATCTGTGGTACCAGAATGGCGGCTGTGCAGGAGCTGCGACGAGGAATACAGAGAAAGCTTCATGAGCTTATTAACACTGCTAAGACAGAGGTGTTGTACAAGCTTGTAGACACCATCAAGGATGAGGTGAAAGATGACCTACCAGGAGATGATGCAACAGAGGTGGAACTCTATGACTTCATTGTGGACTTTTTGAAAAGTGACCGGCTGGCAAGTCAGGAGGACCAAGGCATGTCTCGCCTGCTAGTATTCAACGACTTCATCACTGACCTGCAACGACCTCCGGTGGCTGCAGATGAGGACTGTGAGCTGGGTGCAGAAACAGACTCTGTGGTAACACCTTCAGTAGTTAGTGTGAACGCAGATAGAACCTGCATGGTAACCAGTCAAGTAACTGATGTTATAAAACTGGCAGATGTTGCAGCGCTCCTGCCTCGTAGAGAATTCAAGCTCCACAGTGGACAGATTTCTGACTCAGATTCAGATGTTAGTTATAGCTCTCTGTGTAGACAGATTGATGAAGGGCTAGCTGAGAATTTTACAGAAGCAGAGATAATCCGAACTGTCCTAAAGATTATTAAACCAGGTACATTTAAGGATATGCTAATGACCAAACCTGGATTAACGGTGGCTGAGCTCAAACGGTTCCTCAGAGCACACCTGAGAGACAAGAGCAGTGCAGAGCTATTTCAGGAGCTTAGCAATGCTAAACAACAGGACAGAGAAAGTCCACATCAGTACATGTACCGGCTAATGGGGCTAAAACAGCGTGTGATGTTTGCTTCTCAGCAGAGTAGCTCAGAGTTCCAATATACCAGTCAACTGATTCAAGGAGTATTTCTTCACTCATTGTATCAGGGAATGAGTGAGAAATACGCTCATGTCCGAAGAGACCTAAGGCCTCTCATTTCTAACATGAGTTGTGCTGATGACTTTATTCTAGAGATAATGACCAAGTCAGTTAGTGAAGAAGTTGAGAGACAGACTCGCCTAGGTCAGACACAGAAAGCAAAAGCAGTCACAGTTAGTGCCATGCAGCAGGGTGAAAGACAACCCGCAGCTCAGCCTCCAGCCGAGGTCCAAGCCACCGTCCTGCAAACCCAAGCTGAAGTCCAGGCACAACGAGCAGCCCTGCATGAACTAACAGCACAGGTGTCTGTTTTGGCCAAGGCTATTGAGAAGGCTCTCACTTCAGAGGGAAGTCCCTCTGGGTCCACACAGGTCAGCTCACTTAATACTGCCCAACCATCCAAGTCCTCTGTGAAAGGAAAATGCAGGCCCTGTATAACCCAAGGGATTGCCAGTTGTAACCACTGTTTCCGGTGTGGCCAGGAGGGACACCGGGCGGTGGGCTGTCTGTCCAAGAACAAATCGGGAAACATCAGAGGGTCACTGGGGAGGGACCACCAGTGATCAGACAAGAGCCAGGGTCCCAAACCATTGTAACAAACCATGAGAGCAGGACTCCAACTGATAATCAGCCACTCCTAAGGAAGAGAGCGGGGAAAGGAAACCGTGTAGCTCGACTGATAGGCAAAAGGTGTATGCTTACCTGTCACCTTAATGGGGTACCAACTGAGGTGCTACTGGACAGTGGTGCTCAGGTCACGATAATGGCAAAGTCGTGGCTAGAGAAGCACCTACCAGACACAAAAGTCAGGTCGCTTGAAGAGTTTTTGCCAAATGATCCACTCAGAATAACAGCAGCTAATGGGACGGATGTCCCCTTTGAGGGTTGGGCTGAGGTACTTGTGGAAATCAGAAGTGAAAAACATGGCCAGATAGCCATACATGTACCCATGCTAGTGAGTCAGAGCTGTGTGAACGGTTTGTTACTAGGTTTCAATGTGATAGAGGAGCTCATCCTTGAAAGTCTGGAAAGATCAGGGAGTGTCATGTTAAGTGATTTGCTAGCAGAGGCATTAAAACTCCATCGAGATACTGCTGAAACAATTGTTTCTGTTGTCAGCGAAACCCCAACGGGCCAACAAACTAGAAATGAGATGATCAGATTAGGAAAGAGAGGTCTCACAGTTCCTAGTGGCCAAATATGTCAAGTGAAATGCCATATCAGGGGTTGGCCTGAGGAGGGGACAATGTTATTTGAACCAGCATTAAAAAGAGATGTCCCAGATGGACTGGATTTATTTCCTGCTTTAGTTAATGTGTCTCCTGGTGCATCTAAGACTGTAAAAATCCCAGTCTGCAATTCAACCAAACATGATATCTTCTTGCCACCAAGGATGGCCTTGGGCTGCCTAGAAGGAATCATAGACAGCAGGCCGATTGATTTTGGTCCCCCTTATCAGCAGTCAGGGCAGTCAAGTACTGATACACATATACGTACCACGCAGGGTAGCCAAGCCAGTCACAACAGTATCCCAGAGACTTATACATCAAAAAAATGGCATCCTCCTGTTAACTTGGAGCATCTTGATCAGCAGCAGCAGGAAGTTGTGCGTCAGATGCTCTTTGAGGAATCTGATGTGTTTGCTAAAGGGGAGGGAGACATAGGTTGCATACCCAACTTGCAGCTGAAGATTAATGTAACCGACAACAATCCAGTCCAAAAGTGCTATAACTCTATCCCTAAGCCTTTGTACCAGGAGGTTAAAGACTATGTAAAGAATCTCCTAGACAGAGGTTGGATCCGCAAATCTGTGTCCTCTTACTCCTCTCCAGTTGTCTGTGCCCGTAAGAAGGACCAGAGTTTGCGGCTATGTGTGGACTTTAGGGGACTGAACAAAAAAACAGTCGCAGATCGTCATCCCTTGCCGCGCATACAGGACTTACTTGACAACCTGGGTGGTAACACATGGTTCTCGATATTAGATCAAGGAAGCGCATATCACCAAGGGTTTGTAAGTGAGGAATCCAGACACCTTACAGCTTTCAGCACACCGTGGGGGCTTTATGAATGGATTCGAATCCCATTTGGTTTGACAAATGCACCTGCAGCATTCCAAAGGTGTATGGAGGGAGTGCTGGACGGAATTAGAGATGAGTGCTGTGCTCCATATCTTGATGATGTGTTGTGTTATTCTACATCCTTTGAGGCACATGTCAACCACCTCAGACAAGTTCTGGGCCGCATGAGAGAACACGGAATCAAACTGAGACCTGCGAAGTGTGAGTTGTTCAAAAGAGAGGTTCGTTATCTTGGACGTTTAGTATCAGCAGATGGAGTTAAGATTGATCCAAAGGACTTGGAGGCCGTCATGGCTCTGAAAGATAAAGTGCCTCACACTGTTGGAGATGTTAAGTCCTTGCTGGGATTCCTGGGGTACTATCGCTCCTTCATTCAAGACTTTTCCCAGTTGGCCAAGCCGCTGTTTGAACTTCTCCAGAAACCTAGCAATCCTGACAAAGGTAAAAACAACAATCAACATGAGACAAATGGAAACAAAAGCAGAGCTAAGAAGGAAGAAAAAGGACAGCTGCCATCAAAAACACCCATCAGATGGGCAGCAGAGCACCAGGCTGTTTTGGCTAAACTTGTGGATGTGCTGACGACTCCACCCACCCTAGCATACCCAAACTTCAACCTTCCATTCATTCTACACACAGACGCATCAGGTGACGGATTAGGTGCAGTGCTGTACCAGAGTCAGGAAAACAAGTTACGTGTCATCGGATATGGCTCAAGAACACTGACATCGGCTGAGAGAAACTATCACCTTCACTCTGGTAAGCTCAAGTTCTTAGCACTCAAGTGGGCCATCTGTGATAAGTTTCGAGACTACTTGTATTATGCCCCGACATTCACAGTCTACACTGATAACAACCCCTTAACATACGTTCTGAGCACTGCCAGACTAAACGCCGTTGGACATAGGTGGGTTGGTGAGCTAGCTGACTTCCACTTTGACATCAAATACAGACCAGGGAAGCTGAATATAGATGCAGACACCCTGTCAAGGTACCCAGTAAAACTCCAAGACAGAATGGCAGATCACACAGAGACTATGTCATCAGAGGTTGTGTCCACAGCATGGCAAAGAAGCAAAGCAAGGCAGGGAGATGAGGTGCCCGGGGCAGCAGCCTTACAGGTGAATAGGGGAAATGCAGACACTGTGCCACCTGAGAGTATTTCCAATATTACATCTGCAGATATTCAGGCAGCACAGCAGGATGATACAGCCATAAAGGAGGTGCTTTCGCTAAAGCTCAGAAACTGGACTCCTAATGAAAGGGATAAGAGAAAAATGAGCAAACAAACGAAAAGACTGCTTTACGAATGGAAGAAGCTAGTGGTGGAGGAAGCAATACTGTATCGACTGAATCGTCAGCATCAACAACTTGTGCTTCCTGAAAAGCTAAAGCCCCTGGTGCTGAAAGCACTTCACAATGACATGGGTCATGTTGGCGCCGATAAAGTAACACACCTTGCCCGGGAACGGTTTTACTGGCCCAACATGCAGGATGACATAGAGGACTATGTAAACAAAAGGTGTGTCTGTATTAAACAGAAACGTCCTAATCTTCCCCAAAGAGCTCCGATGGAACATATAACCACCAGCAGTCCTCTCGAGTTGCTTTGTATTGACTACCTACACCTAGAGCAAAGTCAGGGCTATGAGTACATTCTTGTTCTTGTCGACCACTTTACACGCTTTGCCCAGGCGTATCCAACAAGGAATAAATCTGGGAAAACCGCAGCTGACAAAATATTCCATGACTTTATCCCTCGCTTTGGATACCCAGAGAAACTCCACCACGATCAGGGGAGGGAGTTTGAGAATACCTTGTTCAGCAGGTTAGAACGGCTGGCTGGTATTGGTCATTCACGAACAACGCCATATCACCCGCAAAGCAATCCAGTAGAGAGACTTAACCGGACCCTCCTTCAAATGTTGCGTACTCTGGAGGAGGAGAAAAAGATTCAGTGGAAAGACCATCTGGCTCATGTTATACATGCCTATAATTGTACAAGGCATGAGGCCACTGGGTTCTCCCCATTTTTTCTTCTATATGGCCGATCTCCACGTTTGCCTGTGGACTTGTTGTTTCCGCCCAAAAGAAATCCTGAAACATCGGATCGACAGTCATATGCACAGAAATGGGAAAAGAAGATGCGTTTTGCATATGAAATGGCAGCAAAAAACAGTGAGAAATCCTGTGCTAAGGGCAAGAGACAATATGACCGTGCAGTGAGAGGTGTTGTTCTCTGTCCAGGCGACCGAGTGCTCGTGAGAAACCTGTCAGAACGTGGTGGACCCGGCAAGCTGCGGGCTTACTGGGAGCAGGTAGTGCACCGTGTGGTGGAAAGAGTCGACAATGGACCGGTTTACCGAGTACAGCCTGAAAAGGGTCCCAAAACAGTGCGAGTACTCCACAGGAACCTACTGCTTCCAGTAAATGAACTGCCCCTGGAGGAAACTCCTCTTTCACAACCTGAAGAGAGACCGTACAAGGTAACAAAACAGAAAACGGCAGTTGTTGACACACATGACCAAAACACAGACAGTTCTGATGAAGAATACTCTTACCAAAAGATTCCATGTTACAGGCTGCGATTTAGAGAGAAAGAACAACCACCGACAGTACACCATCCTCAGGTTGAGCAAAGACTAAGAGCCACAGCTCATGAATTCCACCCTTCCGTCGTGGAGGAAACTAACATCCCAGAACTGGGCGATAATGTACCACAGAGACACTACAGAGCTTTGGAGGACGCCGCCCTGGAAGACGAACATCACACTGAGCCAGACCTGTGTACCAAGCCACCAGTTAACCCAACAGTTGATGGGAATAAACCACCGGAAGAAACAGAGATTTCGAGGAGAACGCAGCGGACTGCCAGGCCGAGAGAGATGTTCACCTATAACACCCTGGGACAACCATCATACCAGCAATGGAATGCAGGGGTGAACTCTCTCCTGCCCACATACCCTCTCCAGGGTATTCCCAGTACTCTTCCACTCCCATACTTCACATACCCACATCCATACCTGGACACCTGTTACCTTCAACCACAGTAACTAGAAACATACATCCCTTAACATGACAAAAGTCAGGAGACCTATATAAAAAAAAAAGGGGGAGAGTGTAAAAGGTTAACATATGTGTTAAGTTGAAATGTGTGGCTGGTAAATCTGGATTACACTAATAGTTAAAAAATTAAGAGATAAAAAGACTTATGGGGATGTTAGTTCAGTTTATGTCTTCATACAAGGAAATAAAGGGAACACCCCAGTTATATTTTGGTCTTTGTTATATCGTTCAGTGTTAAATCAGTATTTTCTAATTACACTTTACATCTTCCATGGCATTACTTAAAAAATACCACTAGGTGGCGCATAGCGGCCAGGAGGAGCGTAAACCCCCCTGGGAGGCAAATCTGCAGAATAAATCCTGCAGTTGAAACGTAAACAAGTTCATGATCTGTGCCTCTTTATTTCAATACACAGCTGCAGGATCTAGGATCGCACCCCTCCCAGGCACCTGTCACACCAGGGGGGCAACACACGGTTGCAGGGATCAGCTGACACAGATCGCTGGCACAGGCTGGTTAGTTATTTAATGGTTTCAACTTAGTTTATTTTATCTAAAACTTCAGTGCACGGTTGCAGGGATCAGCTAACACAGATCGCTGGCACAGGCTGGTTAGTTATTTAATGGTTTCGGTTTCGTTTATTTTATCTAAAACTTCAGTGCACGGTTGCAGGGATCAGCTGACACAGATCGCTGGCACAGGCTGGTTAGTTATTTAATGGTTTCAGCTTAGTTTATCTAAAACTTCAGTGCACGGTTGCAGGGATCAGCTGAAACAGATCGCTGGCACAGGCTGGTTAGTTATTTAATGGTTTCAGCTTAGTTTATCTAAAACTTCAGTGCACGGTTGCAGGGATCAGATGAAACAGATCGCTGGCACAGGCTGGCTAGTTATTTAATGGTTTCAGCTTAGTTTATCTAAAACTTCAGTGCACGGTTGCAGGGATCAGCTGACACAGATCCCTGGCACAGGCTGGTTAGTTATTTAATGGTTTTAACTTAGTTTATTTGATCTAAAACTTCAGTGCACGATTGCAGGGATCAGCTGAAACAGATCGCTGGTACAGGCTGGTTAGTTATTTAATGGTTTCAGCCAAGTTTATCTAAAACTTCAGTGCGCGGTTGCAGGGATCAGCTGACACAGATCCCTTGCACAGGCTGGTTAGTTATTTAATGGTTTCAACTTAGTTTATTTTATCTAAAACTTCAGTGCACGCTTGCAGGGATCAGCTGACACAGATCGCTGTCACAGGCTGGTTAGTTATTTAAATGGTTTCAGGTTAGTTTATTTGATCTAAGACTTCAGTGCATGGTCGCAAAGATCAGCTGACACAGATCCCTGGCACAGGCTGGTTAGTTATTTAATGGTTTCAACTTAGTTTATTTTCTCTAAAACTTCAGTGCACGGTTGCAGGGATCAGCTAACACAGATCCCTGACACACGCTGGTTAGTTATTTAATGGTTTCAACTTAGTTTATTTTCTCTAAAAAGTCAGTGCACGGTTGCAGGGATCAGTTGACAAAGATTCCTGGCACAGGCTGGTTAGTTATTTAATGGTTTCAACTTAGTTTATTTTCTGTAAAACTTCAGTGCACGGTTGCAGGGATCAGCTGACACAGATCGCTGGCACAGGCTGGTTAGTTGTTTAGTGGTTTCAGCTTAGTTTATTTGATCTAAAACTTCAGTCCACGTTCGCAGGGATCAGCTGACACAGATCTCTGGCACAGCCTGGTTGGTTATTTAATGGTTTCAGCTTAGTTTATTTGATCTAAAACTTCAGTGCACGGTTGCAGGGATCAGCTGACACAGATCGCTCGCACAGGCTGGTTGGTTATTTAATGGTTTCAGGTTAGTTTATTTGATCTAAGACTTCAGTGCACGTTCGCAAAGATCAGCTGAAACAGATCGCTGGCACAGATCCCTTGCACAGGCTGGTTAGTTATTTAATGGTTTCAACTTAGTTTATTTTATCTTAAACTTCAGTGCACGGTCGCAGGGATCCGCTGACACAGATCGCTGGTTAGTTATTTAATGGTTTCAGCTTAGTTTATTTTATCTAAAACTTCAGTGCACGGTCGCAGGGATCAGCTGACACAGATCGCTGGCACAGGCTGGTTAGTTATTTAATGGTTTCAGCTTAGTTTATTTGATCTAAAACTTCAGTCCACGTTCGCAGGGATCAGCTGACACAGATCGCTGGCACAGGCTGGTTAGTTATTTAATGGTTTAGGTTTGGTTTATTTAATCTAAAACTTCAGTGCACGGTTGCAGGGATCAGCTGACACAGAATCGCTGGTACAGACTGGTTAGTTATTTAATGGTTTCAGCTTAGTTTATCTAAAACTTCAGTGCACGGTTGCAGGGATCAGCTGACACAGATCGCTGGCACAGGCTGGTTAGTTATTTAATGGTTTAGGTTTGGTTTATTTAATCGAAAACTTCAGTGCACGGTTGCAGGGATCAGCTGACACAGATCGCTGGCACAGGCTGGTTAGTTATTTAATGGTTTAGGTTTGGTTTATTTGATCTAAAACTTCCGTCCACGTTCGCAGGGATCAGCTGACACAGATCGCTGGCACAGGCTGGTTAGTTATTTAATGGTTTCAACTTAGTTTATCTAAAACTTCAGTGCACGGTTTCAGGAATCAGCTGACACAGATCGCTGGCACAGGCTGGTTAGTTATTTAATGGTTTCGGTTTGGTTTATTTTATCTAAAACTTCAGTGCACGGTTGCAGGGATCAGCTGACACAGATCGCTGGCACAGGCTGGTTAGTTATTTAATGGTTTCAGCTTAGTTTATCTAAAACTTCAGTGCACGGTTGCAGGGATCAGCTGAAACAGATCGCTGGCACAGGCTGGTTAGTTATTTAATGGTTTCAGCTTAGTTTATCTAAAACTTCAGTGCACGGTTGCAGGGATCAGATGAAACAGATCGCTGGCACAGGCTGGCTAGTTATTTAATGGTTTCAGCTTAGTTTATCTAAAACTTCAGTGCACGGTTGCAGGGATCAGCTGACACAGATCCCTGGCACAGGCTGGTTAGTTATTTAATGGTTTTAACTTAGTTTATTTGATCTAAAACTTCAGTGCACGATTGCAGGGATCAGCTGAAACAGATCGCTGGTACAGGCTGGTTAGTTATTTAATGGTTTCAACCAAGTTTATCTAAAACTTCAGTGCGCGGTTGCAGGGATCAGCTGACACAGATCCCTTGCACAGGCTGGTTAGTTATTTAATGGTTTCAACTTAGTTTATTTTATCTAAAACTTCAGTGCACGGTCACAGGGATCCGCTGACACAGATCGCTGGCACAGGCTGGTTAGTTATTTAATGGTTTCAACTTAGTTTATTTTCTCTAAAACTTCAGTGCACGGTTGCAGGGATCAGCTAACACAGATCCCTGACACACGCTGGTTAGTTATTTAATGGTTTCAACTTAGTTTATTTTCTCTAAAACTTCAGTGCATGGTTGCAGGGATCAGCTGACACAGATCGCTGGCACAGGCTGGTTAGTTATTTAGTGGTTTCAGCTTAGTTTATTTGATCTAAAACTTCAGTGCACGGTTGCAGGGATCAGCTGACACAGATCGCTCGCACAGGCTGGTTAGTTATTTAATGGTTTCAGGTTAGTTTATTTGATCTAAGACTTCAGTGCATGGTCGCAAAGATCAGCTGACACAGATCCCTGGCACAGGCTGGTTAGTTATTTAATTGTTTCAGCTTACTTTATTTTCTGTAAAACTTCAGTGCACAGTTGCAGGGATCAGCTAACACAGATCCCTGACACACGCTGGTTAGCTTTTTAATGGTTTCAACTTAGTTTATTTTCTCTAAAACTTCAGTGCACGGTTGCAGGGATCAGCTGACACAGATCGCTGGCACAGGCTGGTTAGTTGTTTAGTGGTTTCAGCTTAGTTTATTTGATCTAAAACTTCAGTCCACGTTCGCAGGGATCAGCTGACACAGATCTCTGGCACAGCCTGGTTGGTTATTTAATGGTTTCAGCTTAGTTTATTTGATCTAAAACTTCAATGCACGGTTGCAGGGATCAGCTGACACAGATCTCTGGCACAGCCTGGTTAGTTATTTAATGGTTTCAGCTTAGTTAATTTTATCTAAAACTTCAGTGCACGGTCGCAGGGATCAGCTGACACAGATCGCTGGTTAGTTATTTAATGGTTTCAGCTTTGTTTATTTGATCTAAAACTTCAGTCCACGTTCGCAGGGATCAGCTGACCCAGATCGCTGTCACAGGCTGGTTAGTTATTTAAATGGTTTCAACTTAGTTTATCATAAAAAACTTCAGTGCACGGTTGCAGGAATCAGCTGAAACAGATCGCTGGCACAGGCTGGTTAGTTATTTAATGGTTTCAGCTTAGTTTATCTAAAACTTCAGTGCACGGTTGCAGGAATCAGCTGACACAGATCGCTGGCACAGGCTGGTTAGTTATTTAATGGTTTCGGTTTGGTTTATTTTATCTAAAA
Organism: Rhamphochromis sp. 'chilingali'; assembly: GCF_963969265.1. Lineage (NCBI taxonomy): Eukaryota > Metazoa > Chordata > Actinopteri > Cichliformes > Cichlidae > Rhamphochromis > Rhamphochromis sp. 'chilingali'. Next base: position 18,624,816 of record NC_137929.1, read on the forward strand.
CTTCAGTGCACGGTTGCAGGGATCAGCTGACACAGATCGCTGGCACAGGCTGGTTAGTTATTTAATGGTTTCAGCTTAGTTTATCTAAAACTTCAGTGCACGGTTGCAGGGATCAGATGAAACAGATCGCTGGCACAGGCTGGCTAGTTATTTAATGGTTTCAGCTTAGTTTATCTAAAACTTCAGTGCACGGTTGCAGGGATCAGCTGACACAGATCCCTGGCACAGGCTGGCTAGTTATTTAATGGTTTCAGCTTGGTTTATCTAAAACTTCAGTGCACGGTTGCAGGGATCAGCTGACACAGATCGTTGGCACAGGCTGGTTAGTTATTTAATGGTTTCAACTTAGTTTATCTAAAACTTCAGTGCACGGTTGCAGGAATCAGCTGACACAGATCGCTGGCACAGGCTGGTTAGTTATTTAATGGTTTCGGTTTGGTGTATTTTATCTAAAACTTCAGTGCACGGTTGCAGGGATCAGCTGACACAGATCGCTGGCACAGGCTGGTTAGTTATTTAATGGTTTCAGCTTAGTTTATCTAAAACTTCAGTGCACGGTTGCAGGGATCAGCTGAAACAGATCGCTGGCACAGGCTGGTTAGTTATTTAATGGTTTCAGCTTAGTTTATCTAAAACTTCAGTGCACGGTTGCAGGGATCAGCTGACACAGATCCCTGGCACAGGCTGGCTAGTTATTTAATTGTTTCAGCTTAGTTTATCTAAAACTTCAGTGCACGGTTGCAGGGATCAGCTGACACAGATCGTTGGCACAGGCTGGTTAGTTATTTAATGGTTTCAACTTAGTTTATCTAAAACTTCAGTGCACGGTTGCAGGAATCAGCTGACACAGATCGCTGGCACAGGCTGGTTAGTTATTTAATGGTTTCGGTTTCGTTTATTTTATCTAAAACTTCAGTGCACGGTTGCAGGGATCAGCTGACACAGATCGCTGGCACAGGCTGGTTAGTTATTTAATGGTTTCAGCTTAGTTTATCTAAAACTTCAGTGCACGGTTGCAGGAATCAGCTGACACAGATCGCTGGCACATGCTGGTTAGTTATTTAATGGTTTCGGTTTGGTTTATTTTATCTAAAACTTCAGTGCACGGTTGCAGGGATCAGCTGACACAGATCCCTGGCACAGGCTGGTTAGTTATTTAATTGTTTCAGCTTACTTTATTTTCTGTAAAACTTCAGTGCACAGTTGCAGGGATCAGCTAACACAGATCGCTGGTACAGGCTGGTTAGTTATTTAATGGTTTCAGCCAAGTTTATCTAAAACTTCAGTGCACGGTCGCAGGGATCCGCTGACACAGATCCCTGACACACGCTGGTTAGTTATTTAATGGTTTCAGCTTAGTTTATTTGATCTAAGACTTCAGTCCACGTTCGCAGGGATCAGCTGACACAGATCCCTGGCACAGCCTGGTTGGTTATTTAATGGTTTCAGCTCAGTTTATTTGATCTAAAACTTCAGTGCACGGTTGCAGGGATCAGTTGACACAGAGCGCTGGCACAGGCTGGTTAGTTATTTAATGGTTTCAGCTTAGTTTATTTGATCTAAGACTTCAGTGCACGTTCGCAAAGATCAGCTGAAACAGATCGCTGGCACAGGCTGGTTAGTTATTTAATGGTTTCAACTTAGTTTATTTTATCTAAAACTTCAGTGCACGGTCGCAGGGATCAACTAACACAGATCCCTGACACACGCTGGTTAGTTATTTAATGGTTTCAACTTAGTTAATTTTATCTAAAACTTCAGTGCACGTTTGCAAGGATCAGCTGACAAAGATCGCTGGCACAGGCTGGTTAGTTATTTAATGGTTTCAGCTTAGTTTATTTTATCTAAAACTTCAGTGCACGGTTGCAGGGATCAGCTGACACAGATCGCTGGCACAGGCTGGTTAGTTATTTAATGGTTTCAGCTTAGTTTATTTTATCTAAAACTTCAGTCCACGTTCGCAGGGATCAGCTGACACAGATCGCTGGCACAGGCTGGTTAGTTATTTAATGGTTTCAGCTTAGTTTATTTTATCTAAAACTTCAGTGCACGGTTGCAGGGATCAGCTGACACAGATCGCTGGCACAGGCTGGTTAGTTATTTTGTGGTTTCAGCTTAGTTTATTTTGATCTAAGACTTCAGTCCACGTTCGCAGGGATCAGCTGAAACAGATCGCTGACACAGGCTGGTCAGTTATTTAATGGTTTCAACTTAGTTTTTTTGATCTAAAACTTCAGTGCACGGTCGCAGGGATCAGCTGAAACAGATCGCTGGCACAGGCTGGTCAGTTATTTAATGGTTTCAGCTTAGTTTATCTAAAACTTCAGTGCACGGTTGCAGGGATCAGCTGACACAGATCGCTGGCACAGGCTGGTCAGTTATTTAATGGTTTCAGCTTAGTTTATCTAAAACTTCAGTGCACGGTCGCAGGGATCAGCTGAAACAGATCGCTGGCACAGGCTGGTCAGTTATTTAATGGTTTCAGCTTAGTTTATCTAAAACTTCAGTGCACGGTTGCAGGGATCAGCTGACACAGATCGCTGGCACAGGCTGGTTAGTTATTTAATAGTTTCAACTTAGTTTATTTGATCTAAAACTTCAGTGCACGGTTGCAGGGATCAGCTGACACAGATCGCTGGCACAGGCTGGTTAGTTATTTAATGGTTTCAACTTAGTTTATTTGATCTAAAACTTCAGTGCACGGTTGCAGGAATCAGCTGACACAGATCGCTGGCACATGCTGGTTAGTTATTTAATGGTTTCCGTTTGGTTTATTTTATCTAAAACTTCAGTGCACGGTTGCAGGGATCAGCTGACACAGATCGCTGGCACAGGCTGGTTAGTTATTTAATGGTTTCAGCTTAGTTTATCTAAAACTTCAGTGCACGGTTGCAGGGATCAGCTGACACAGATCGCTGGCACAGGCTGGTTAGTTATTTAATGGTTTCAGCTTAGTTTATCTAAAACTTCAGTGCACGGTTGCAGGGATCAGCTGACACAGATCGCTGGCACAGGCTGGTTAGTTATTTAATGGTTTCAGCTTAGTTTATCTAAAACTTCAGTGCACGGTTGCAGGGATCAGCTGACACAGATCGCTGGCACAGGCTGGTTAGTTATTTAATGGTTTAGGTTTGGTTTATTTAAAATAAAACTTCAGTGCACGGTTGCAGGGATCAGCTGACACAGAATCGCTGGTACAGACTGGTTAGTTATTTAATGGTTTCAGCTTAGTTTATCTAAAACTTCAGTGCACGGTTGCAGGGATCAGCTGACACAGATCGCTGGCACAGGCTGGTTAGTTATTTAATGGTTTAGGTTTGGTTTATTTAATCTAAAACTTCAGTGCACGGTTGCAGGGATCAGCTGACACAGATCGCTGGCACAGGCTGGTTAGTTATTTAATGGTTTAGGTTTGGTTTATTTGATCTAAAACTTCAGTCCACGTTCGCAGGGATCAGCTGACACAGATCGCTGGCACAGGCTGGTTAGTTATTTAATTGTTTCAGCTTAGTTTATCTAAAACTTCAGTGCACGGTTGCAGGGATCAGCTGACACAGATCGTTGGCACAGGCTGGTTAGTTATTTAATGGTTTCAACTTAGTTTATTTTCTCTAAAACTTCAGTGCACGGTTGCAGGGATCAGCTAACACAGATCCCTGACACACGCTGGTTAGTTATTTAATGGTTTCAACTTAGTTTATTTTCTCTAAAACTTCAGTGCACGGTTGCAGGGATCAGCTGAAACAGATCGCTGGTACAGGCTGGTTAGTTATTTAATGGTTTCAACTTAGTTTATTTTCTCTAAAACTTCAGTGCACGGTCGCAGGGATCCGCTGACACAGATCGCTGGCACAGGCTGGTTAGTTATTTAATGGTTTCAGCTTAGTTTATTTGATCTAAGACTTCAGTCCACGTTCGCAGGGATCAGCTGACACAGATCCCTGGCACAGCCTGGTTGGTTATTTAATGGTTTCAGCTTAGTTTATTTTATCTAAAACTTCAGTGCACGGTTGCAGGGATCAGCTGACACAGATCCCTGGCACAGGCTGGTTAGTTATTTAATGGTTTTAACTTAGTTTATTTGATCTAAAACTTCAGTGCACGATTGCAGGGATCAGCTGAAACAGATCGCTGGTACAGGCTGGTTAGTTATTTAATGGTTTCAGCCAAGTTTATCTAAAACTTCAGTGCACGGTTGCAGGGATCAGCTGACACAGATCCCTTGCACAGGCTGGTTAGTTATTTAATGGTTTCAACTTAGTTTATTTTATCTAAAACTTCAGTGCACGGTCGCAGGGATCCGCTGACACAGATCGCTGGCACAGGCTGGTTAGTTATTTAATGGTTTCAGCTTAGTTTATTTGATCTAAGACTTCAGTCCACGTTCGCAGGGATCAGCTGACACAGATCCCTGGCACAGCCTGGTTGGTTATTTAATGGTTTCAGCTTAGTTTATTTGATCTAAAACTTCAGTGCACGGTTGCAGGGATCAGCTGACACAGATCCCTGGCACAGGCTGGTTAGTTATTTAATGGTTTCAACTTAGTGTATTTTCTCTAAAGATTCAGTGCACGGTCGCAGGGATCAACTAACACAGATCCCTGACACACGCTGGTTAGTTATTTAATGGTTTCAGCTTAGTTTATTTGATCTAAGACTTCAGTCCACGTTCGCAGGGATCAGCTGACACAGATCCCTGGCACAGCCTGGTTGGTTATTTAATGGTTTCAGCTTAGTTTATTTGATCTAAAACTTCAGTGCACGGTTGCAGGGATCAGTTGACACAGAGCGCTGGCACAGGCTGGTTAGTTATTTAATGGTTTCAGCTTAGTTTATTTGATCTAACACTTCAGTGCACGTTCGCAAAGATCAGCTGAAACAGATCGCTGGCACAGGCTGGTTAGTTATTTAATGGTTTCAACTTAGTTTATTTTATCTAAAACTTCAGTGCACGGTCGCAGGGATCAACTAACACAGATCCCTGACACACGCTGGTTAGTTATTTAATGGTTTCAACTTAGTTAATTTTATCTAAAACTTCAGTGCACGTTTGCAAGGATCAGCTGACAAAGATCGCTGGCACAGGCTGGTTAGTTATTTAATGGTTTCAGCTTAGTTTATTTTATCTAAAACTTCAGTGCACGGTTGCAGGGATCAGCTGACACAGATCGCTGGCACAGGCTGGTTAGTTATTTAATGGTTTCAGCTTAGTTTATTTTATCTAAAACTTCAGTCCACGTTCGCAGGGATCAGCTGACACAGATCGCTGGCACAGGCTGGTTAGTTATTTAATGGTTTCAGCTTAGTTTATTTTATCTAAAACTTCAGTGCACGGTTGCAGGGATCAGCTGACACAGATCGCTGGCACAGGCTGGTTAGTTATTTTGTGGTTTCAGCTTAGTTTATTTTGATCTAAGACTTCAGTCCACGTTCGCAGGGATCAGCTGAAACAGATCGCTGGCACAGGCTGGTCAGTTATTTAATGGTTTCAACTTAGTTTTTTTGATCTAAAACTTCAGTCCACGTTCGCAGGGATCAGCTGAAACAGATCGCTGGCACAGGCTGGTCAGTTATTTAATGGTTTCAGCTTAGTTTATCTAAAACTTCAGTGCACGGTTGCAGGGATCAGCTGACACAGATCGCTGGCACAGGCTGGTCAGTTATTTAATGGTTTCAGCTTAGTTTATCTAAAACTTCAGTGCACGGTCGCAGGGATCAGCTGAAACAGATCGCTGGCACAGGCTGGTCAGTTATTTAATGGTTTCAGCTTAGTTTATCTAAAACTTCAGTGCACGGTTGCAGGGATCAGCTGACACAGATCGCTGGCACAGGCTGGTTAGTTATTTAATAGTTTCAACTTAGTTTATTTGATCTAAAACTTCAGTGCACGGTTGCAGGGATCAGCTGACACAGATCGCTGGCACAGGCTGGTTAGTTATTTAATGGTTTCAACTTAGTTTATTTGATCTAAAACTTCAGTGCACGGTTGCAGGAATCAGCTGACACAGATCGCTGGCACATGCTGGTTAGTTATTTAATGGTTTCGGTTTGGTTTATTTTATCTAAAACTTCAGTGCACGGTTGCAGGGATCAGCTGACACAGATCGCTGGCACAGGCTGGTTAGTTATTTAATGGTTTCAGCTTAGTTTATCTAAAACTTCAGTGCACGGTTGCAGGGATCAGCTGACACAGATCGCTGGTACAGGCTCGTTAGTTATTTAATGGTTTCAGCCAAGTTTATCTAAAACTTCAGTGCACGGTTGCAGGGATCAGATGACAAAGATAGCTGGCACAGGCTGGTTAGTTATTTAATGGTTTCAGCTTAGTTTATCTAAAACTTCAGTGCACGGTTGCAGGGATCAGCTGACACAGATCGCTGGCACAGGCTGGTTAGTTATTTAATGGTTTAGGTTTGGTTTATTTAATCTAAAACTTCAGTGCACGGTTGCAGGGATCAGCTGACACAGAATCGCTGGTACAGACTGGTTAGTTATTTAATGGTTTCAGCTTAGTTTATCTAAAACTTCAGTGCACGGTTGCAGGGATCAGCTGACACAGATCGCTGGCACAGGCTGGTTAGTTATTTAATGGTTTAGGTTTGGTTTATTTAATCTAAAACTTCAGTGCACGGTTGCAGGGATCAGCTGACACAGATCGCTGGCACAGGCTGGTTAGTTATTTAATGGTTTAGGTTTGGTTTATTTGATCTAAAACTTCAGTCCACGTTCGCAGGGATCAGCTGACACAGATCGCTGGCACAGGCTGGTTAGTTATTTAATTGTTTGAGCTTAGTTTATCTAAAACTTCAGTGCACGGTTGCAGGGATCAGTTGACACAGAGCGCTGGCACAGGCTGGTTAGTTATTTAATGGTTTCAGCTTAGTTTATTTGATCTAAGACTTCAGTGCACGTTCGCAAAGATCAGCTGAAACAGATCGCTGGCACAGGCTGGTTAGTTATTTAATGGTTTCAACTTAGTTTATTTTATCTAAAACTTCAGTGCACGGTCGCAGGGATCAACTAACACAGATCCCTGACACACGCTGGTTAGTTATTTAATGGTTTCAACTTAGTTAATTTTATCTAAAACGTCAGTGCACGTTTGCAAGGATCAGCTGACAAAGATCGCTGGCACAGGCTGGTTAGTTATTTAATGGTTTCAGCTTAGTTTATTTTATCTAAAACTTCAGTGCACGGTTGCAGGGATCAGCTGACACAGATCGCTGGCACAGGCTGGTTAGTTATTTAATGGTTTCAGCTTAGTTTATTTTATCTAAAACTTCAGTCCACGTTCGCAGGGATCAGCTGACACAGATCGCTGGCACAGGCTGGTTAGTTATTTAATGGTTTCAGCTTAGTTTATTTTATCTAAAACTTCAGTGCACGGTTGCAGGGATCAGCTGACACAGATCGCTGGCACAGGCTGGTTAGTTATTTTGTGGTTTCAGCTTAGTTTATTTTGATCTAAGACTTCAGTCCACGTTCGCAGGGATCAGCTGAAACAGATCGCTGGCACAGGCTGGTTAGTTATTTAATGGTTTCAGCTTAGTTTATCTAAAACTTCAGTGCACGGTTGCAGGAATCAGCTGACACAGATCGCTGGCACATGCTGGTTAGTTATTTAATGGTTTCGGTTTGGTTTATTTTATCTAAAACTTCAGTGCACGGTTGCAGGGATCAGCTGACACAGATCCCTGGCACAGGCTGGTTAGTTATTTAATGGTTTTAACTTAGTTTATTTGATCTAAAACTTCAGTGCACGATTGCAGGGATCAGCTGAAACAGATCGCTGGTACAGGCTGGTTAGTTATTTAATGGTTTCAGCCAAGTTTATCTAAAACTTCAGTGCACGGTTGCAGGGATCAGCTGACACAGATCCCTTGCACAGGCTGGTTAGTTATTTAATGGTTTCAACTTAGTTTATTTTATCTAAAACTTCAGTCCACGTTCGCAGGGATCAGCTGACACAGATCCCTGGCACAGCCTGGTTGGTTATTTAATGGTTTCAGCTTAGTTTATTTGATCTAAAACTTCAGTGCACGGTTGCAGGGATCAGCTGACACAGATCCCTGGCACAGGCTGGTTAGTTATTTAATGGTTTCAACTTAGTTTATTTTCTCTAAAAATTCAGTGCACGGTTGCAGGGATCAGTTGACACAGAGCGCTGGCACAGGCTGGTTAGTTATTTAATGGTTTCAGCTTAGTTTATTTGATCTAAGACTTCAGTGCACGTTCGCAAAGATCAGCTGAAACAGATCGCTGGCACAGGCTGGTTAGTTATTTAATCGTTTCAACTTAGTTTATTTTATCTAAAACTTCAGTGCACGGTCGCAGGGATCAACTAACACAGATCCCTGACACACGCTGGTTAGTTATTTAATGGTTTCAACTTAGTTAATTTTATCTAAAACTTCAGTGCACGTTTGCAAGGATCAGCTGACAAAGATCGCTGGCACAGGCTGGTTAGTTATTTAATGGTTTCAGCTTAGTTTATTTTATCTAAAACTTCAGTGCACGGTTGTAGGGATCAGCTGACACAGATCGCTGGCACAGGCTGGTTAGTTATTTAATGGTTTCAGCTTAGTTTATTTTATCTAAAACTTCAGTCCACGTTCGCAGGGATCAGCTGACACAGATCGCTGGCACAGGCTGGTTAGTTATTTAATGGTTTCAGCTTAGTTTATTTTATCTAAAACTTCAGTGCACGGTTGCAGGGATCAGCTGACACAGATCGCTGGCACAGGCTGGTTAGTTATTTTGTGGTTTCAGCTTAGTTTATTTTGATCTAAGACTTCAGTCCACGTTCGCAGGGATCAGCTGAAACAGATCGCTGGCACAGGCTGGTCAGTTATTTAATGGTTTCAACTTAGTTTTTTTGATCTAAAACTTCAGTGCACGGTCGCAGGGATCAGCTGAAACAGATCGCTGGCACAGGCTGGTCAGTTATTTAATGGTTTCAGCTTAGTTTATCTAAAACTTCAGTGCACGGTTGCAGGGATCAGCTGACACAGATCGCTGGCACAGGCTGGTTAGTTATTTAATAGTTTCAACTTAGTTTATTTGATCTAAAACTTCAGTGCACGGTTGCAGGGATCAGCTGACACAGATCGCTGGCACAGGCTGGTTAGTTATTTAATGGTTTCAACTTAGTTTATTTAATCTAAAACTTCAGTGCACGGTTGCAGGAATCAGCTGACACAGATCGCTGGCACATGCTGGTTAGTTATTTAATGGTTTCGGTTTGGTTTATTTTATCTAAAACTTCAGTGCACGGTTGCAGGGATCAGCTGACACAGATCGCTGGCACAGGCTGGTTAGTTATTTAATGGTTTCAGCTTAGTTTATCTAAAACTTCAGTGCACGGTTGCAGGGATCAGCTGACACAGATCGCTGGTACAGGCTGGTTAGTTATTTAATGGTTTCAGCCAAGTTTATCTAAAACTTCAGTGCACGGTTGCAGGGATCAGATGACAAAGATAGCTGGCACAGGCTGGTTAGTTATTTAATGGTTTCAGCTTAGTTTATCTAAAACTTCAGTGCACGGTTGCAGGGATCAGCTGACACAGATCGCTGGCACAGGCTGGTTAGTTATTTAATGGTTTCAGCTTAGTTTATCTAAAACTTCAGTGCACGGTTGCAGGGATCAGCTGACACAGATCCCTGGCACAGGCTGGTTAGTTATTTAATGGTTTTAACTTAGTTTATTTGATCTAAAACTTCAGTGCACGATTGCAGGGATCAGCTGAAACAGATCGCTGGCACAGGCTGGTTAGTTATTTAATGGTTTCAGCCAAGTTTATCTAAAACTTCAGTGCGCGGTTGCAGGGATCCGCTGACACAGATCGCTGGCTCAGGCTGGTTAGTTATTTAATGGTTTCAGCTTAGTTTATTTGATCTAAGACTTCAGTGCATGGTCGCAAAGATCAGCTGACACAGATCCCTGGCACAGGCTGGTTAGTTATTTAATGGTTTCAACTTAGTTTATTTTCTCTAAAACTTCAGTGCACGGTTGCAGGGATCAGCTAACACAGATCCCTGACACACGCTGGTTAGTTATTTAATGGTTTCAACTTAGTTAATTTTATCTAAAACGTCAGTGCACGTTTGCAAGGATCAGCTGACAAAGATCGCTGGCACAGGCTGGTTAGTTATTTAATGGTTTCAGCTTAGTTTATTTTATCTAAAACTTCAGTGCACGGTTGCAGGGATCAGCTGACACAGATCGCTGGCACAGGCTGGTTAGTTATTTAATGGTTTCAGCTTAGTTTATTTTATCTAAAACTTCAGTCCACGTTCGCAGGGATCAGCTGACACAGATCGCTGGCACAGGCTGGTTAGTTATTTAATGGTTTCAGCTTAGTTTATTTTATCTAAAACTTCAGTGCACGGTTGCAGGGATCAGCTGACACAGATCGCTGGCACAGGCTGGTTAGTTATTTTGTGGTTTCAGCTTAGTTTATTTTGATCTAAGACTTCAGTCCACGTTCGCAGGGATCAGCTGAAACAGATCGCTGGCACAGGCTGGTTAGTTATTTAATGGTTTCAGCTTAGTTTATCTAAAACTTCAGTGCACGGTTGCAGGAATCAGCTGACACAGATCGCTGGCACATGCTGGTTAGTTATTTAATGGTTTCGGTTTGGTTTATTTTATCTAAAACTTCAGTGCACGGTTGCAGGGATCAGCTGACACAGATCCCTGGCACAGGCTGGTTAGTTATTTAATGGTTTTAACTTAGTTTATTTGATCTAAAACTTCAGTGCACGATTGCAGGGATCAGCTGAAACAGATCGCTGGTACAGGCTGGTTAGTTATTTAATGGTTTCAGCCAAGTTTATCTAAAACTTCAGTGCACGGTTGCAGGGATCAGCTGACACAGATCCCTTGCACAGGCTGGTTAGTTATTTAATGGTTTCAACTTAGTTTATTTTATCTAAAACTTCAGTCCACGTTCGCAGGGATCAGCTGACACAGATCCCTGGCACAGCCTGGTTGGTTATTTAATGGTTTCAGCTTAGTTTATTTGATCTAAAACTTCAGTGCACGGTTGCAGGGATCAGCTGACACAGATCCCTGGCACAGGCTGGTTAGTTATTTAATGGTTTCAACTTAGTTTATTTTCTCTAAAAATTCAGTGCACGGTTGCAGGGATCAGTTGACACAGAGCGCTGGCACAGGCTGGTTAGTTATTTAATGGTTTCAGCTTAGTTTATTTGATCTAAGACTTCAGTGCACGTTCGCAAAGATCAGCTGAAACAGATCGCTGGCACAGGCTGGTTAGTTATTTAATCGTTTCAACTTAGTTTATTTTATCTAAAACTTCAGTGCACGGTCGCAGGGATCAACTAACACAGATCCCTGACACACGCTGGTTAGTTATTTAATGGTTTCAACTTAGTTAATTTTATCTAAAACTTCAGTGCACGTTTGCAAGGATCAGCTGACAAAGATCGCTGGCACAGGCTGGTTAGTTATTTAATGGTTTCAGCTTAGTTTATTTTATCTAAAACTTCAGTGCACGGTTGTAGGGATCAGCTGACACAGATCGCTGGCACAGGCTGGTTAGTTATTTAATGGTTTCAGCTTAGTTTATTTTATCTAAAACTTCAGTCCACGTTCGCAGGGATCAGCTGACACAGATCGCTGGCACAGGCTGGTTAGTTATTTAATGGTTTCAGCTTAGTTTATTTTATCTAAAACTTCAGTGCACGGTTGCAGGGATCAGCTGACACAGATCGCTGGCACAGGCTGGTTAGTTATTTTGTGGTTTCAGCTTAGTTTATTTTGATCTAAGACTTCAGTCCACGTTCGCAGGGATCAGCTGAAACAGATCGCTGGCACAGGCTGGTCAGTTATTTAATGGTTTCAACTTAGTTTTTTTGATCTAAAACTTCAGTGCACGGTCGCAGGGATCAGCTGAAACAGATCGCTGGCACAGGCTGGTCAGTTATTTAATGGTTTCAGCTTAGTTTATATAAAACTTCAGTGCACGGTTGCAGGGATCAGCTGACACAGATCGCTGGCACAGGCTGGTTAGTTATTTAATAGTTTCAACTTAGTTTATTTGATCTAAAACTTCAGTGCACGGTTGCAGGGATCAGCTGACACAGATCGCTGGCACAGGCTGGTTAGTTATTTAATGGTTTCAACTTAGTTTATTTGATCTAAAACTTCAGTGCACGGTTGCAGGAATCAGCTGACACAGATCGCTGGCACATGCTGGTTAGTTATTTAATGGTTTCGGTTTGGTTTATTTTATCTAAAACTTCAGTGCACGGTTGCAGGGATCAGCTGACACAGATCGCTGGCACAGGCTGGTTAGTTATTTAATGGTTTCAGCTTAGTTTATCTAAAACTTCAGTGCACGGTTGCAGGGATCAGCTGACACAGATCGCTGGTACAGGCTGGTTAGTTATTTAATGGTTTCAGCCAAGTTTATCTAAAACTTCAGTGCACGGTTGCAGGGATCAGATGACAAAGATAGCTGGCACAGGCTGGTTAGTTATTTAATGGTTTCAGCTTAGTTTATCTAAAACTTCAGTGCACGGTTGCAGGGATCAGCTGACACAGATCGCTGGCACAGGCTGGTTAGTTATTTAATGGTTTCAGCTTAGTTTATCTAAAACTTCAGTGCACGGTTGCAGGGATCAGCTGACACAGATCCCTGGCACAGGCTGGTTAGTTATTTAATGGTTTTAACTTAGTTTATTTGATCTAAAACTTCAGTGCACGATTGCAGGGATCAGCTGAAACAGATCGCTGGCACAGGCTGGTTAGTTATTTAATGGTTTCAGCCAAGTTTATCTAAAACTTCAGTGCGCGGTTGCAGGGATCCGCTGACACAGATCGCTGGCTCAGGCTGGTTAGTTATTTAATGGTTTCAGCTTAGTTTATTTGATCTAAGACTTCAGTGCATGGTCGCAAAGATCAGCTGACACAGATCCCTGGCACAGGCTGGTTAGTTATTTAATGGTTTCAACTTAGTTTATTTTCTCTAAAACTTCAGTGCACGGTTGCAGGGATCAGCTAACACAGATCCCTGACACACGCTGGTTAGTTATTTAATGGTTTCAACTTAGTTTATTTTCTCTAAAACTTCAGTGCACGGTTGCAGGGATCAGCTGACACAGATCGCTGGCACAGGCTGTGTCAGGGGTAGACATTGTTTAAAACACAAGTAAGAGAAATGAGACAACTGCAGACCGACTCAGAGTGTAATTAGAAAACGTGCGCACGGGTGAATGTCTCTCTGAAAAGACACACACACACCGAGCACAGGCTCGCTGCTTTATTTATAAGGCAAAAATGGGTTACATAGTACTTCCTCTTTTTAACAGTCAGGGAAGAGGTTAAACATTAAATCAGCTTATCTGATCTTTCACACACTGGGATTAAAAATACAGAAGTATATCATGCTTTATCTGACATCACAGACATTATAGGAAAGAATGCATCATTATATCATGCTGTCAAAACATCTCAAACATTTCAGACACTTAAGTAAGGAATGCATTATGTTCTCTTTAACAATAAACTTGATTAGGTAATTCTTCAACAATAAGCTTGGTTATGTGAAAATATATGAACACACAAAATATAAGGCATACTTGGTTAGAATATAAGGCTTACTTGATTATATTGTATTATAGAGATTTGGTTATACTGTATAATGTAGAAAATCTCTTAACAGGCTGGTTAGTTATTTAGTGGTTTCAGCTTAGTTTATTTGATCTAAAACTTCAGTGCACGGTCGCAGTGATCAGCTGACACAGATCGCTGGTTAGTTATTTAGTGGTTTCAGCTTAGTTTATTTGATCTACAACTTCAGTCCACGTTCACAGGGATCAGCTGACACAGATACCTGGCACAGCCTGGTTGGTTATTTAATGGTTTCAGCTTAGTTTATTTGATCTAAAACTTCAGTGCACGGTTGCAGGGATCAGCTGACACAGATCGCTCGCACAGGCTGGTTAGTTATTTAATGGTTTCAGGTTAGTTTATTTGATCTAAGACTTCAGTGCATGGTCGCAAAGATCAGCTGACACAGATCCCTGGCACAGGCTGGTTAGTTATTTAATTGTTTCAGCTTACTTTATTTTCTGTAAAACTTCAGTGCACAGTTGCAGGGATCAGCTAACACAGATCCCTGACACACGCTGGTTAGTTATTTAATGGTTTCAACTTAGTTTATTTTCTCTAAAAATTCAGTGCACGGTTGCAGGGATCAGTTGACAAAGATTCCTGGCACAGGCTGGTTAGTTATTTAATGGTTTCAACTTAGTTTATTTGATCTAAAACTTCAGTCCACGTTCGCAGGGATCAGCTGACACAGATCTCTGGCACAGCCTGGTTGGTTATTTAATGGTTTCAGCTTAGTTTATTTGATCTAAAACTTCAGTGCACGGTTGCAGGGATCAGCTGACACAGATCGCTGGCACAGGCTGTGTCAGGGGTAGACATTGTTTAAAACACAAGTAAGAGAAATGAGACAACTGCAGACCGACTCAGAGTGTAATTAGAAAACGTGCGCACGGGTGAATGTCTCTCTGAAAAGACACACACACACCGAGCACAGGCTCGCTGCTTTATTTATAAGGCAAAAATGGGTTACATAGTACTTCCTCTTTTTAACAGTCAGGGAAGAGGTTAAACATTAAATCAGCTTATCTGATCTTTCACACACTGGGATTAAAAATACAGAAGTATATCATGCTTTATCTGACATCACAGACATTATAGGAAAGAATGCATCATTATATCATGCTGTCAAAACATCTCAAACATTTCAGACACTTAAGTAAGGAATGCATTATGTTCTCTTTAACAATAAACTTGATTAGGTAATTCTTCAACAATAAGCTTGGTTATGTGAAAATATATGAACACACAAAATATAAGGCATACTTGGTTAGAATATAAGGCTTACTTGATTATATTGTATTATAGAGATTTGGTTATACTGTATAATGTAGAAAATCTCTTAACAGGCTGGTTAGTTATTTAGTGGTTTCAGCTTAGTTTATTTGATCTAAAACTTCAGTGCACGGTCGCAGTGATCAGCTGACATAGATCGCTGGTTAGTTATTTAGTGGTTTCAGCTTAGTTTATTTGATCTAAAACTTCAGTGCACGTTCGCAGGGATCAGCTGACACAGATCTCTGGCACAGCCTGGTTGGTTATTTAATGGTTTCAGCTTAGTTTATTTGATCTAAAACTTCAGTGCACGGTTGCAGGGATCAGCTGACACAGATCGCTCGCACAGGCTGGTTAGTTATTTAATGGTTTCAGGTTAGTTTATTTGATCTAAGACTTCAGTGCATGGTCGCAAAGATCAGCTGACACAGATCCCTGGCACAGCCTGGTTGGTTATTTAATGGTTTCAGCTTAGTTTATTTGATCTAAAACTTCAGTGCACGGTTGCAGGGATCAGCTGACACAGATCGCTCGCACAGGCTGGTTAGTTATTTAATGGTTTCAGGTTAGTTTATTTGATCTAAGACTTCAGTGCATGGTCGCAAAGATCAGCTGACACAGATCCCTGGCACAGGCTGGTTAGTTATTTAATTGTTTCAGCTTACTTTATTTTCTCTAAAAATTCAGTGCACGGTTGCAGGGATCAGTTGACAAAGATTCCTGGCACAGGCTGGTTAGTTATTTAATGGTTTCAACTTAGTTTATTTTCTCTAAAACTTCAGTGCACGGTTGCAGGGATCAGCTGACACAGATCGCTGGCACAGGCTGGTTAGTTGTTTAGTGGTTTCAGCTTAGTTTATTTGATCTAAAACTTCAGTCCACGTTCGCAGGGATCAGCTGACACAGATCTCTGGCACAGCCTGGTTGGTTATTTAATGGTTTCAGCTTAGTTTATTTGATCTAAAACTTCAGTGCACGGTTGCAGGGATCAGCTGACACAGATCGCTCGCACAGGCTGGTTGGTTATTTAATGGTTTCAGGTTAGTTTATTTGATCTAAGACTTCAGTGCACGTTCGCAAAGATCAGCTGAAACAGATCGCTGGCACAGATCCCTTGCACAGGCTGGTTAGTTATTTAATGGTTTCAACTTAGTTTATTTTATCTAAAACTTCAGTGCACGGTCGCAGGGATCCGCTGACACAGATCGCTGGTTAGTTATTTAATGGTTTCAGCTTTGTTTATTTGATCTAAAACTTCAGTCCACGTTCGCAGGGATCAGCTGACCCAGATCGCTGGCACAGGCTGGTTAGTTATTTAATGGTTTCAGCTTAGTTTATTCGATCTAAGACTTCAGTGCACGGTTGCAGGGATCAGCTGACACAGATCGCTGGCACAGGCTGGTTAGTTATTTAATGGTTTCAACTTAGTTTATTTGATCTAAGACGTAAGTGCACGGTTGCAGGGATCAGCTGACACAGATCGCTGGCACAGGCTGGTTAGTTATTTAATGGTTTCAGCTTAGTTTATTTGATCTAAAACTTCAGTGCACGGTTGCAGGGATCAGCTGACACAGATCGCTGTCACAGGCTGGTTAGTTATTTAAATGGTTTCAACTTAGTTTATCATAAAAAACTTCAGTGCACGGTTGCAGGAATCAGCTGAAACAGATCGCTGGCACAGGCTGGTTAGTTATTTAATGGTTTCAGCTTAGTTTATCTAAAACTTCAGTGCACGGTTGCAGGGATCAGCTGACACAGATCGTTGGCACAGGCTGGTTAGTTATTTAATGGTTTCAACTTAGTTTATCTAAAACTTCAGTGCACGGTTGCAGGAATCAGCTGACACAGATCGCTGGCACAGGCTGGTTAGTTATTTAATGGTTTCGGTTTGGTTTATTTTATCTAAAACTTCAGTGCACGGTTGCAGGGATCAGCTGACACAGATCGCTGGCACAGGCTGGTTAGTTATTTAATGGTTTCGGTTTGGTTTATTTTATCTAAAACTTCAGTGCACGGTTGCAGGGATCAGATGAAACAGATCGCTGGCACAGGCTGGCTAGTTATTTAATGGTTTCAGCTTAGTTTATCTAAAACTTCAGTGCACGGTTGCAGGGATCAGCTGACACAGATCCCTGGCACAGGCTGGCTAGTTATTTAATGGTTTCAGCTTAGTTTATCTAAAACTTCAGTGCACGGTTGCAGGAATCAGCTGACACAGATCGCTGGCACAGGCTGGTTAGTTATTTAATGGTTTCGGTTTGGTTTATTTTATCTAAAACTTCAGTGCACGGTTGCAGGGATCAGCTGACACAGATCGCTGGCACAGGCTGGTTAGTTATTTAATGGTTTCAGCTTAGTTTATCTAAAACTTCAGTGCACGGTTGCAGGGATCAGATGAAACAGATCGCTGGCACAGGCTGGCTAGTTATTTAATGGTTTCAGCTTAGTTTATCTAAAACTTGAGTGCACGGTTGCAGGGATCAGCTGACACAGATCCCTGGCACAGGCTGGTTAGTTATTTAATGGTTTCAACTTAGTTTATTTTCTCTAAAACTTCACTGCACGGTTGCAGGGATCAGCTAACACAGATTCCTGACACACGCTGGTTAGTTATTTAATGGTTTCAACTTAGTTTATTTTCTCTAAAACTTCAGTGCACGGTTGAAGGGATCAGCTGACACAGATCGCTCGCACAGGCTGGTTAGTTATTTAATGGTTTCAGGTTAGTTTATTTGATCTAAGACTTCAGTGCATGGTCGCAAAGATCAGCTGACACAGATCGCTGGCACAGGCTGGTTAGTTATTTAGTGGTTTCAGCTTAGTTTATTTGATCTAAAACTTCAGTGCACGGTTGCAGGGATCAGCTGACACAGATCGCTCGCACAGGCTGGTTAGTTATTTAATGGTTTCAGGTTAGTTTATTTGATCTAAGACTTCAGTGCACGGTCGCAAAGATCAGCTGACACAGATCCCTGGCACAGGCTGGTTAGTTATTTAATTGTTTCAGCTTACTTTATTTTCTGTAAAACTTCAGTGCACAGTTGCAGGGATCAGCTAACACAGATCCCTGACACACGCTGGTTAGTTATTTAATGGTTTCAACTTAGTTTATTTTCTCTAAAAATTCAGTGCACGGTTGCAGGGATCAGTTGACAAAGATTCCTGGCACAGGCTGGTTAGTTATTTAATGGTTTCAACTTAGTTTATTTTCACTAAAACTTCAGTGCACGGTCGCAGGGATCAGCTGACCCAGATCGCTGGCACAGGCTGGTTAGTTATTTAATGGTTTCAGCTTAGTTTATTTGATCTAAGACTTCAGTGCACGGTTGCAGGGATCAGCTGACACAGATCGCTGGCACAGGCTGGTTAGTTATTTAATGGTTTCAGCTTAGTTTATTTGATCTAAGACGTAAGTGCACGGTTGCAGGGATCAGCTGACACAGATCGCTGGCACAGGCTGGTTAGTTATTTAATGGTTTCAGCTTAGTTTATTTGATCTAAAACTTCAGTGCACGGTTGCAGGGATCAGCTGACACAGATCGCTGTCACAGGCTGGTTAGTTATTTAAATGGTTTCAACTTAGTTTATCATAAAAAACTTCAGTGCACGGTTGCAGGAATCAGCTGAAACAGATCGCTGGCACAGGCTGGTTAGTTATTTAATGGTTTCAGCTTAGTTTATCTAAAACTTCAGTGCACGGTTGCAGGGATCAGCTGACACAGATCGTTGGCACAGGCTGGTTAGTTATTTAATGGTTTCAACTTACTTTATCTAAAACTTCAGTGCACGGTTGCAGGGATCAGCTAACACAGATCGCTGGCACAGGCTGGTTAGTTATTTAATTGTTTCATCTTAGTTTATCTAAAACTTCAGTGCACGGTTGCAGGGATCAGCTGACACAGATCGTTGGCACAGGCTGGCTAGTTATTTAATGGTTTCAACTTAGTTTATCTAAAACTTCAGTGCACGGTTGCAGGAATCAGCTGACACAGATCGCTGGCACAGGCTGGTTAGTTATTTAATGGTTTCGGTTTGGTTTATTTTATCTAAAACTTCAGTGCACGGTTGCAGGGATCAGCTGACACAGATCGCTGGCACAGGCTGGTTAGTTATTTAATGGTTTCAGCTTAGTTTATCTAAAACTTCAGTGCACGGTTGCAGGGATCAGCTGACACAGATCCCTGGCACAGGCTGGCTAGTTATTTAATGGTTTCAGCTTAGTTTATCTAAAACTTCAGTGCACGGTTGCAGGAATCAGCTGACACAGATCGCTGGCACAGGCTGGTTAGTTATTTAATGGTTTCGGTTTGGTTTATTTTATCTAAAACTTCAGTGCACGGTTGCAGGGATCAGCTGACACAGATCGCTGGCACAGGCTGGTTAGTTATTTAATGGTTTCAGCTTAGTTTATCTAAAACTTCAGTGCACGGTTGCAGGGATCAGATGAAACAGATCGCTGGCACAGGCTGGCTAGTTATTTAATGGTTTCAGCTTAGTTTATCTAAAACTTCAGTGCACGGTTGCAGGGATCAGCTGACACAGATCCCTGGCACAGGCTGGTTAGTTATTTAATGGTTTCAACTTAGTTTATTTTCTCTAAAACTTCACTGCACGGTTGCAGGGATCAGCTAACACAGATTCCTGACACACGCTGGTTAGTTATTTAATGGTTTCAACTTAGTTTATTTTCTCTAAAACTTCAGTGCACGGTTGAAGGGATCAGCTGACACAGATCGCTGGCACAGGCTGGTTAGTTATTTAGTGGTTTCAGGTTAGTTTATTTGATCTAAAACTTCAGTGCATGGTCGCAAAGATCAGCTGACACAGATCCCTGGCACAGGCTGGTTAGTTATTTAATTGTTTCAGCTTACTTTATTTTCTGTAAAACTTCAGTGCACAGTTGCAGGGATCAGCTAACACAGATCCCTGACACACGCTGGTTAGTTATTTAATGGTTTCAACTTAGTTTATTTTCTCTAAAAATTCAGTGCACGGTTGCAGGGATCAGCTGACACAGATCGCTGGCACAGGCTGGTTAGTTGTTTAGTGGTTTCAGCTTAGTTTATTTGATCTAAAACTTCAGTCCACGTTCGCAGGGATCAGCTGACACAGATCGCTGGCACAGCCTGGTTGGTTATTTAATGGTTTCAGCTTAGTTTATTTGATCTAAAACTTCAGTGCATGGTTGCAGGGATCACCTGACACAGATCGCTCGCACAGGCTGGTTGGTTATTTAATGGTTTCAGGTTAGTTTATTTGATCTAAGACTTCAGTGCACGTTCGCAAAGATAAGCTGAAACAGATCGCTGGCACAGATCCCTTGCACAGGCTGGTTAGTTATTTAATGGTTTCAACTTAGTTTATTTTATCTTAAACTTCAGTGCACGGTCGCAGGGATCCGCTGTCACAGGCTGGTTAGTTATTTAATGGTTTCAGCTTAGTTTATCTAAAACTTCAGTGCACGGTTGCAGGGATCAGCTGACACAGATCGTTGGCACAGGCTGGTTAGTTATTTAATGGTTTCAACTTACTTTATCTAAAACTTCAGTGCACGGTTGCAGGGATCAGCTGACACAGATCGCTGGCACAGGCTGGTTAGTTATTTAATTGTTTCAGCTTAGTTTATCTAAAACTTCAGTGCACGGTTGCAGGGATCAGCTGACACAGATCCCTGGCACAGGCTGGTTAGTTATTTAATGGTTTTAACTTAGTTTATTTGATCTAAAACTTCAGTGCACGATTGCAGGGATCAGCTGAAACAGATCGCTGGTACAGGCTGGTTAGTTATTTAATGGTTTCAACTTAGTTTATTTGATCTAAAACTTCAGTGCACGGTTGCAGGGATCAGCTGACACAGATCGCTCGCACAGGCTGGTTGGTTATTTAATGGTTTCAGGTTAGTTTATTTGATCTAAGACTTCAGTGCACGTTCGCAAAGATCAGCTGAAACAGATCGCTGGCACAGATCCCTTGCACAGGCTGGTTAGTTATTTAATGGTTTCAACTTAGTTTATTTTATCTTAAACTTCAGTGCACGGTCGCAGGGATCCACTGACCCAGATCGCTGGTTAGTTATTTAATGGTTTCAGCTTAGTTTATTTTATCTAAAACTTCAGTGCACGGTCGCAGGGATCAGCTGACCCAGATCGCTGGCACAGGCTGGTTAGTTATTTAATGGTTTCAACTTAGTTTATTTTATCTTAAACTTCAGTGCACGGTCGCAGGGATCCGCTGACACAGATCGCTGGTTAGTTATTTAATGGTTTCAGCTTAGTTTATTTTATCTAAAACTTCAGTGCACGGTCGCAGGGATCAGCTGACCCACATCGCTGGCACAGGCTGGTTAGTTATTTAATGGTTTCAGCTTAGTTTATTTGATCTAAGACTTCAGTGCACGGTTGCAGGGATCAGCTGACACAGATCGCTGGCACAGGCTGGTTAGTTATTTAATGGTTTCAGCTTAGTTTATTTGATCTAAGACGTAAGTGCACGGTTGCAGGGATCAGCTGACACAGATCGCTGGCACAGGCTGGTTAGTTATTTAATGGTTTCAGCTTAGTTTATTTGATCTAAAACTTCAGTGCACGGTTGCAGGGATCAGATGAAACAGATCGCTGGCACAGGCTGGCTAGTTATTTAATGGTTTCAGCTTAGTTTATCTAAAACTTCAGTGCACGGTTGCAGGGATCAGCTGACACAGATCCGTGGCACAGGCTTGCTAGTTATTTAATGGTTTCAGCTTAGTTTATCTAAAACTTCAGTGCACGGTTGCAGGGATCAGCTGACACAGATCGCTGGCACAGGCTGGTTAGTTATTTAATGGTTTCGGTTTGGTTTATTTTATCTAAAACTTCAGTGCACGGTTGCAGGGATCAGCTGACACAGATCGCTGGCACAGGCTGGTTAGTTATTTAATGGTTTCAGCTTAGTTTATCTAAAACTTCAGTGCACGGTTGCAGGGATCAGATGAAACAGATCGCTGGCACAGGCTGGCTAGTTATTTAATGGTTTCAGCTTAGTTTATCTAAAACTTCAGTGCACGGTTGCAGGGATCAGATGAAACAGATCGCTGGTACAGGCTGGTTAGTTATTTAATGGTTTCAGCTTAGTTTATCTAAAACTTCAGTGCACGGTTGCAGGGATCAGCTGACACAGATCCCTGGCACAGGTTGGTTAGTTATTTAATGGTTTTAACTTAGTTTATTTGATCTAAAACTTCAGTGCACGATTGCAGGGATCAGCTGAAACAGATTGCTGGTACAGGCTGGTTAGTTATTTAATGGTTTCAGCCAAGTTTATCTAAAACTTCAGTGCGCGGTCTCAGGGATCAGCTGACACAGATCCCTTGCACAGGCTGGTTAGTTATTTAATGGTTTCAACTTAGTTTATTTTCTCTAAAACTTCAGTGCACCGTCGCAGGGATCCGCTGACACAGATCGCTGGCACAGGCTGGTTAGTTATTGAATGGTTTCAGCTTAGTTTATTTGATCTAAAACTTCAGTGCACGGTTGCAGGGATCAGCTGACACAGATCGCTGGCACAGGCTGGTTAGTTATTTAATGGTTTCAGCTTAGTTTATCTAAAACTTCAGTGCACGGTTGCAGGGATCAGATGAAACAGATCGCTGGTACAGGCTGGTTAGTTATTTAATGGTTTCAGCTTAGTTTATCTAAAACTTCAGTGCACGGTTGCAGGGATCAGCTGACACAGATCCCTGGCACAGGTTGGTTAGTTATTTAATGGTTTTAACTTAGTTTATTTGATCTAAAACTTCAGTGCACGATTGCAGGGATCAGCTGAAACAGATTGCTGGTACAGGCTGGTTAGTTATTTAATGGTTTCAGCTTAGTTTATCTAAAACTTCAGTGCGCGGTTGCAGGGATCAGCTGACACAGATCCCTTGCACAGGCTGGTTAGTTATTTAATGGTTTCAACTTAGTTTATCTTCTCTAAAACTTCAGTGCACGGTTGCAGGGATCAGCTGACACAGATCGCTGGTTAGTTATTTAATGGTTTCAGCTTAGTTTATTTGATCTAAAACTTCAGTGCACGGTTGCAGGGATCAGCTGACACAGATCGCTCGCACAGGCTGGTTGGTTATTTAATGGTTTCAGGTTAGTTTATTTGATCTACAACTTCAGTCCACGTTCGCAGGGATCAGCTGACACAGATCTCTGGCACAGGCTGGTTGGTTATTTAATTGTTTCAACTTACTTTATTTTCTGTAAAACTTCAGTGCACATTTGCAGGGATCAGCTAACACAGATCCCGACACACGCTGGTTAGTTATTTAATGGTTTCAGCTTAGTTTATTTTCTCTAAAAATTCAGTGCACGGTCGCAGGGATCCGCTGACACAGATCGCTGGTTAGTTATTTAATGGTTTCAGCTTAGTTTATTTTATCTAAAACTTCAGTGCACGGTCGCAGGGATCAGCTGACACAGATCGCTGGTTAGTTATTTAATGGTTTCAGCTTAGTTTATTTGATCTAAGACGTAAGTGCACGGTTGCAGGGATCAGCTGACACAGATCGCTGGCACAGGCTGGTTAGTTATTTAATGGTTTAGGTTTGGTTTATTTAATCTAAAACTTCAGTGCACGGTTGCAGGGATCAGCTGACACAGATCGCTGGCACAGGCTGGTTAGTTATTTCGTGGTTTCAGCTTAGTTTATTTTGATCTAAGACTTCAGTGCACATTCGCAAAGATCAGCTGAAACAGATCGCTGGCACAGGCTGGTTAGTTATTTAATGGTTTCAACTTAGTTTATCTAAAACTTCAGTGCACGGTTGCAGGAATCAGCTGACACAGATCGCTGGCACAGGCTGGTTAGTTATTTAATGGTTTCGGTTTGGTTTATTTTATCTAAAACTTCAGTGCACGGTTGCAGGGATCAGCTGACACAGATCGCTGGCACAGGCTGGTTAGTTATTTAATGGTTTCAGCTTAGTTTATCTAAAACTTCAGTGCACGGTTGCAGGGATCAGATGAAACAGATCGCTGGCACAGGCTGGCTAGTTATTTAATGGTTTCAGCTTAGTTTATCTAAAACTTCAGTGCACGGTTGCAGGGATCAGCTGACACAGATCCCTGGCACAGGCTGGTTAGTTATTTAATGGTTTTAACTTAGTTTATTTGATCTAAAACTTCAGTGCACGATTGCAGGGATCAGCTGAAACAGATCGCTGGTACAGGCTGGTTAGTTATTTAATGGTTTCAGCCAAGTTTATCTAAAACTTCAGTGCGCGGTTGCAGGGATCAGCTGACACAGATCCCTTGCACAGGCTGGTTAGTCATTTAATGGTTTCAACTTAGTTTATTTTATCTAAAACATCAGTGCACGGTCGCAGGGATCCGCTGACACAGATCGCTGGCACAGCCTGGTTGGTTATTTAATGGTTTCAGCTTAGTTTATTTGATCTAAAACTTCAGTGCACGGTTGCAGGGATCAGCTGACACAGATCGCTCGCACAGGCTGGTTGGTTATTTAATGGTTTCAGGTTAGTTTATTTGATCTAAGACTTCAGTGCACGTTCGCAAAGATCAGCTGAAACAGATCGCTGGCACAGATCCCTTGCACAGGCTGGTTAGTTATTTAATGGTTTCAACTTAGTTTATTTTATCTTAAACTTCAGTGCACGGTCGCAGGAATCCGCTGACACAGATCGCTGGTTAGTTATTTAATGGTTTCAGCTTAGTTTATTTTATCTAAAACTTCAGTGCACGGTCGCAGGGATCAGCTGACACAGATCGCTGGTTAGTTATTTAATGGTTTCAGCTTAGTTTATCTAAAACTTCAGTGCACGGTTGCAGGGATCAGCTGACACAGATCCCTGGCACAGGCTGGTTAGTTATTTAATGGTTTTAACTTAGTTTATTTGATCTAAAACTTCAGTGCACGATTGCAGGGATCAGCTGAAACAGATCGCTGGTACAGGCTGGTTAGTTATTTAATGGTTTCAGCCAAGTTTATCTAAAACTTCAGTGCACGGTTGCAGGGATCAGCTGACACAGATCCCTTGCACAGGCTGGTTAGTTATTTAATGGTTTCAACTTAGTTTATTTTATCTAAAACTTCAGTGCACGGTCGCAGGGATCCGCTGACACAGATCGCTGGCACAGGCTGGTTAGTTATTTAATGGTTTCAGCTTAGTTTATTTGATCTAAGACTTCAGTCCACGTTCGCAGGGATCAGCTGACACAGATCCCTGGCACAGCCTGGTTGGTTATTTAATGGTTTCAGCTTAGTTTATTTGATCTAAAACTTCAGTGCACGGTTGCAGGGATCAGCTGACACAGATCCCTGGCACAGGCTGGTTAGTTATTTAATGGTTTCAACTTAGTTTATTTTCTCTAAAAATTCAGTGCACGGTTGCAGGGATCAGTTGACACAGAGCGCTGGCACAGGCTGGTTAGTTATTTTGTGGTTTCAGCTTAGTTTATTTTGATCTAAGACTTCAGTCCACGTTCGCAGGGATCAGCTGAAACAGATCGCTGGCACAGGCTGGTTAGTTATTTAATGGTTTCAACTTAGTTTATTTGATCTAAAACTTCAGTGCACGGTTGCAGGGATCAGCTGACACAGATCGCTGGCACAGGCTGGTTAGTTATTTAATAGTTTCAACTTAGTTTATTTGATCTAAAACTTCAGTGCACGGTTGCAGGGATCAGCTGACACAGATCGCTGGCACAGGCTGGTTAGTTATTTAATGGTTTAAGCTTAGTTTATCTAAAACTTCAGTGCACGGTTGCAGGAATCAGCTGACACAGATCGCTGGCACAGGCTGGTCAGTTATTTAATGGTTTCGGTTTTGTTTATCTAAAACTTCAGTGCACGGTCGCAGGGATCAGCTGAAACAGATCGCTGGCACAGGCTGGTCAGTTATTTAATGGTTTCAGCTTAGTTTATCTAAAACTTCAGTGCACGGTTGCAGGGATCAGCTGACACAGATCGCTGGCACAGGCTGGTTAGTTATTTAATAGTTTCAACTTAGTTTATTTGATCTAAAACTTCAGTGCACGGTTGCAGGGATCAGCTGACACAGATCGCTGGCACAGGCTGGTTAGTTATTTAATGGTTTCAACTTAGTTTATTTGATCTAAAACTTCAGTGCACGGTTGCAGGAATCAGCTGACACAGATCGCTGGCACATGCTGGTTAGTTATTTAATGGTTTCGGTTTGGTTTATTTTATCTAAAACTTCAGTGCACGGTTGCAGGGATCAGCTGACACAGATCGCTGGCACAGGCTGGTTAGTTATTTAATGGTTTCAGCTTAGTTTATCTAAAACTTCAGTGCACGGTTGCAGGGATCAGCTGACACAGATCGCTGGTACAGGCTGGTTAGTTATTTAATCGTTTCAGCCAAGTTTATCTAAAACTTCAGTGCACGGTTGCAGGGATCAGATGACAAAGATAGCTGGCACAGGCTGGTTAGTTATTTAATGGTTTCAGCTTAGTTTATCTAAAACTTCAGTGCACGGTTGCAGGGATCAGCTGACACAGATCGCTGGCACAGGCTGGTTAGTTATTTAATGGTTTAGGTTTGGTTTATTTAATCTAAAACTTCAGTGCACGGTTGCAGGGATCAGCTGACACAGAATCGCTGGTACAGACTGGTTAGTTATTTAATGGTTTCAGCTTAGTTTATCTAAAACTTCAGTGCACGGTTGCAGGGATCAGCTGACACAGATCGCTGGCACAGGCTGGTTAGTTATTTAATGGTTTAGGTTTGGTTTATTTGATCTAAAACTTCAGTCCTCGTTCGCAGGGATCAGCTGACACAGATCGCTGGCACAGGCTGGTTAGTTATTTAATTGTTTCAGCTTAGTTTATCTAAAACTTCAGTGCACGGTTGCAGGGATCAGCTGACACAGATCGCTGGCACAGGCTGGTTAGTTATTTAATGGTTTCAGCTTAGTTTATCTAAAACTTCAGTTCACGGTTGCAGGGATCAGCTGACACAGATCGCTGGCACAGGCTGGTTAGTTATTTAATGGTTTAGGTTTGGTTTATTTAATCTAAAACTTCAGTGCACGGTTGCAGGGATCAGCTGACACAGAATCGCTGGTACAGACTGGTTAGTTATTTAATGGTTTCAGCTTAGTTTATCTAAAACTTCAGTGCACGGTTGCAGGGATCAGCTGACACAGATCGCTGGCACAGGCTGGTTAGTTATTTAATGGTTTAGGTTTGGTTTATTTAATCTAAAACTTCAGTGCACGGTTGCAGGGATCAGCTGACACAGATCGCTGGCACAGGCTGGTTAGTTATTTAATGGTTTAGGTTTGGTTTATTTGATCTAAAACTTCAGTGCACGGTCGCAGGGATCCGCTGACACAGATGGCTGGCACAGGCTGGTTAGTTATTTAATGGTTTCAGCTTAGTTTATTTGATCTAAAACTTCAGTGCACGCTTGCAGGGATCAGCTGACACAGATCGCTGTCACAGGCTGGTTAGTTATTTAAATGGTTTCAGGTTAGTTTATTTTATCTAAGACTTCAGTGCATGGTCGCAAAGATCAGCTGACACAGTCCCTGGCACAGGCTGGTTAGTTATTTAATGGTTTCAACTTAGTTTATTTTCTCTAAAAATTCAGTGCACGGTTGCAGGGATCAGCTGACCCAGATCGCTGGCACAGGCTGGTTGGTTATTTAATGGTTTCAGCTTAGTTTATTTTATCTAAGACTTCAGTGCACGGTTGCAGGGATCAGCTGACACAGATCGCTGGCACAGGCTGGTTAGTTATTTAATGGTTTCAGCTTAGTTTATTTGATCTAAAACTTCAGTGCACGGTTGCAGGGATCAGCTGACACAGATCGCTGTCACAGGCTGGTTAGTTATTTAAATGGTTTCAACTTAGTTTATCATAAAAAACTTCAGTGCACGGTTGCAGGAATCAGCTGAAACAGATCGCTGGCACAGGCTGGTTAGTTATTTAATGGTTTCAGCTTGGTTTATCTAAAACTTCAGTGCACGGTTGCAGGGATCAACTAACACAGATCCCTGACACACACTGGTTAGTTATTTAATGGTTTCGGTTTGGTTTATTTTATCTAAAACTTCAGTGCACGGTTGCAGGGATCAGCTGACACAGATCGCTGGCACAGGCTGGTTAGTTATTTAATGGTTTCAGCTTAGTTTATCTAAAACTTCAGTGCACGGTTGCAGGGATCAGATGAAACAGATCCCTGGCACAGGCTGGTTAGTTATTTAATGGTTTCAGCTTAGTTTATCTAAAACTTCAGTGCACGGTTGCAGGGATCAGATGAAACAGATCCCTGGCACAGGCTGGTTAGTTATTTAATGGTTTCAGCCAAGTTTATCTAAAACTTCAGTGCGCGGTTGCAGGGATCAGCTGACACAGATCCCTTGCACAGGCTGGTTAGTTATTTAATGGTTTCAACTTAGTTTATTTTCTCTAAAACTTCAGTGCACGGTTGCAGGGATCAGCTGACACAGATCGCTGGTTAGTTATTTAATGGTTTCAGCTTTGTTTATTTAATCTAAAACTTCAGTGCACGGTTGCAGGGATCAGCTGACACAGATCTCTGGCACAGCCTGGTTGGTTATTTAATGGTTTCAGCCAAGTTTATTTGATCTAAAACGTCAGTGCACGGTTGCAGGGCTCAGCTGACACAGATCGCTCGCACAGGCTGGTTAGTTATTTAATGGTTTCAGGTTAGTTTATTTGATCTAAGACTTCAGTGCATGGTCGCAAAGATCAGCTGACACAGATCCCTGGCACAGGCTGGTTAGTTATTTAATTGTTTCAGCTTACGTTATTTTCTGTAAAACTTCAGTGCACATTTGCAGGGATCAGCTAACACAGATCCCGACACACGCTGGTTAGTTATTTAATGGTTTCAACTTAGTTTATTTTCTCTAAAACTTCAGTCCACGTTCGCAGGGATCAGCTGACACAGATCTCTGGCACAGCCTGGTTGGTTATTTAATGGTTTCAGCTTAGTTTATTTGATCTAAAACTTCAGTGCACGGTTGCAGGGATCAGCTGACACAGATCGCTCGCACAGGCTGGTTGGTTATTTAATGGTTTCAACTTAGTTTATTTTATCTTAAACTTCAGTGCACGGTCGCAGGGATCCGCTGACACAGATCGCTGGTTAGTTATTTAATGGTTTCAGCTTAGTTTATTTTATCTAAAACTTCAGTGCACGGTCGCAGGGATCAGCTGACACAGATCGCTGGTTAGTTATTTAATGGTTTCAGCTTTGTTTATTTGATCTAAAACTTCAGTCCACGTTCGCAGGGATCAGCTGACCCAGATCGCTGGCACAGGCTGGTTAGTTGTTTAATGGTTTCAGCTTAGTTTATTTGATCTAAGACGTAAGTGCACGGTTGCAGGGATCAGCTGACACAGATCGCTGGCACAGGCTGGTTAGTTATTTCGTGGTTTCAGCTTAGTTTATTTTGATCTAAAACTTCAGTGCACGGTTGCAGGGATCAGCTGACACAGATCGTTGGCACAGGCTGGTTAGTTATTTAATGGTTTTAACTTAGTTTATTTGATCTAAAACTTCAGTGCACGATTGCAGGGATCAGCTGAAACAGATCGCTGGTACAGGCTGGTTAGTTATTTAATGGTTTCAGCCAAGTTTATCTAAAACTTCAGTGCACGGTTGCAGGGATCAGCTGACACAGATCCCTTGCACAGGCTGGTTAGTTATTTAATGGTTTCAACTTAGTTTATTTTATCTAAAACTTCAGTGCACGGTCGCAGGGATCCGCTGACACAGATCGCTGGCACAGGCTGGTTAGTTATTTAATGGTTTCAGCTTAGTTTATTTGATCTAAAACTTCAGTGCACGGTTGCAGGGATCAGCTGACACAGATCGCTGTCACAGGCTGGTTAGTTATTTAAATGGTTTCAGGTTAGTTTATTTGATCTAAGACTTCAGTGCACGGTTGCAGGGATCAGCTGACACAGATCGCTGTCACAGGCTGGTTAGTTATTTAAATGGTTTCAGGTTAGTTTATTTGATCTAAAACTTCAGTGCACGGTCGCAGTGATCAGCTGACACAGATCGCTGGTTAGTTATTTAATGGTTTCAGCTTTGTTTATTTGATCTAAAACTTCAGTGCATGGTCGCAAAGATCAGCTGACACAGATCCCTGGCACAGGCTAGTTAGTTATTTAATTGTTTCAGCTTACTTTATTTTCTGTAAAACTTCAGTGCACAGTTGCAGGGATCAGCTAACACAGATCCCTGACACACACTGGTTAGTTATTTAATGGTTTCAACTTAGTTTATTTTCTCTAAAAATTCAGTGCACGGTTGCAGGGATCAGCTGACACAGATCGCTGGCACAGGCTGGTTAGTTATTTAGTGGTTTCAGCTTAGTTTATTTGATCTAAAACTTCAGTACACGTTCGCAGGGATCAGCTGACACAGATCTCTGGCACAGCCTGGTTGGTTATTTAATGGTTTCAGCTTAGTTTATTTGATCTAAAACTTCAGTGCACGGTTGCAGGGATCAGCTGACACAGATCCCTGGCACAGGCTGGTTAGTTATTTAATGGTTTTAACTTAGTTTATTTGATCTAAAACTTCAGTGCACGGTTGCAGGGATCAGCTGACACAGATCGCTGGCACAGGCTGGTTAGTTATTTAGTGGTTTCAGCTTAGTTTATTTGATCTAAAACTTCAGTACACGTTCGCAGGGATCAGCTGACACAGATCGCTCGCACAGGCTGGTTGGTTATTTAATGGTTTCAGGTTAGTTTATTTGATCTAAGACTTCAGTGCACGTTCGCAAAGATCAGCTGAAACAGATCGCTGGCACAGATCCCTTGCACAGGCTGGTTAGTTATTTAATGGTTTCAACTTAGTTTATTTTATCTTAAACTTCAGTGCACGGTCGCAGGGATCCGCTGACACAGATCGCTGGTTAGTTATTTAATGGTTTCAGCTTAGTTTATTTTATCTAAAACTTCAGTGCACGGTTGCAGGGATCAGCTGACACAGATCCCTGGCACAGGCTGGTTAGTTATTTAATGGTTTTAACTTAGTTTATTTGATCTAAAACTTCAGTGCACGATTGCAGGGATCAGATGAAACAGATCGCTGGTACAGGCTGGTTAGTTATTTAATGGTTTCAGCCAAGTTTATCTAAAACTTCAGTGCACGGTTGCAGGGATCAGCTGACACAGATCGCTGGCACAGGCTGGTTAGTTATTTAATAGTTTCAACTTAGTTTATTTGATCTAAAACTTCAGTGCACGGTTGCAGGGATCAGCTGACACAGATCGCTGGCACATGCTGGTTAGTTATTTAATGGTTTCGGTTTGGTTTATTTTATCTAAAACTTCAGTGCACGGTTGCAGGGATCAGCTGACACAGATCGCTGGTACAGGCTGGTTAGTTATTTAATGGTTTCAGCCAAGTTTATCTAAAACTTCAGTGCACGGTTGCAGGGATCAGATGACAAAGATAGCTGGCACAGGCTGGTTAGTTATTTAATGGTTTCAGCTTAGTTTATCTAAAACTTCAGTGCACGGTTGCAGGGATCAGCTGACACAGATCGCTGGCACAGGCTGGTTAGTTATTTAATGGTTTAGGTTTGGTTTATTTAATCTAAAACTTCAGTGCACGGTTGCAGGGATCAGCTGACACAGAATCGCTGGTACAGACTGGTTAGTTATTTAATGGTTTCAGCTTAGTTTATCTAAAACTTCAGTGCACGGTTGCAGGGATCAGCTGACACAGATCGCTGGCACAGGCTGGTTAGTTATTTAATGGTTTAGGTTTGGTTTATTTAATCTAAAACTTCAGTCCACGGTTGCAGGGATCAGCTGACACAGATCGCTGGCACAGGCTGGTTAGTTATTTAATGGTTTAGGTTTGGTTTATTTGATCTAAAACTTCAGTCCACGTTCGCAGGGATCAGCTGACACAGATCGCTGGCACAGGCTGGTTAGTTATTTAATTGTTTCAGCTTAGTTTATCTAAAACTTCAGTGCACGGTTGCAGGGATCAGCTGACACAGATCGCTGGCACAGGCTGGTTAGTTATTTAATGGTTTAGGTTTGGTTTATTTGATCTAAAACTTCAGTCCACGTTCGCAGGGATCAGCTGACACAGATCGCTGGCACAGGCTGGTTAGTTATTTAATGGTTTCAGCCAAGTTTATCTAAAACTTCAGTGCACGGTTGCAGGGATCAGCTGACACAGATCGCTGGCACAGGCTGGTTAGTTATTTAATGGTTTCAGCTTAGTTTATCTAAAACTTCAGTGCACGGTTGCAGGGATCAGCTGAAACAGATCGCTAGCACAGGCTGGTTAGTTATTTAATGGTTTCAGCTTAGTTTATCTAAAACTTCAGTGCACGGTTGCAGGGATCAGCTGAAACAGATCGCTGGCACAGGCTGGTTAGTTATTTAATGGTTTCAGCTTAGTTTATCTAAAACTTCAGTGCACGGTTGCAGGGATCAGCTGACACAGATCCCTGGCACAGGCTGGTTAGTTATTTAATGGTTTTAACTTAGTTTATTTTCTCTAAAACTTCAGTGCACGGTTGAAGGGATCAGCTGACACAGATCGCTGGCACAGGCTGGTTAGTTATTTAGTGGTTTCAGCTTAGTTTATTTGATCTAAAACTTCAGTGCACGGTTGCAGGGATCAGCTGACACAGATCGCTCGCACAGGCTGGTTAGTTATTTAATGGTTTCAGGTTAGTTTATTTGATCTAAGACTTCAGTGCATGGTCGCAAAGATCAGCTGACACAGATCCCTGGCACAGGCTGGTTAGTTATTTAATTGTTTCAGCTTACTTTATTTTCTGTAAAACTTCAGTGCACAGTTGCAGGGATCAGCTAACACAGATCGCTCGCACAGGCTGGTTGGTTATTTAATGGTTTCAGGTTAGTTTATTTGATCTAAGACTTCAGTGCACGTTCGCAAAGATCAGCTGAAAAACAGATCGCTGGCACAGATCCCTTGCACAGGCTGGTTAGTTATTTAATGGTTTCAACTTAGTTTTTTTTATCTTAAACTTCAGTGCACGGTCGCAGGGATCAGCTGACCCAGATCACTGGTTAGTTATTTAATGGTTTCAGCTTAGTTTATTTTATCTAAAACTTCAGTGCACGGTCGCAGGGATCAGCTGACCCAGATCGCTGGCACAGGCTGGTTAGTTATTTAATGGTTTCGGTTTGGTTTATTTTATCTAAAACTTCAGTGCACGGTTGCAGGGATCAGCTGACACAGATCGCTGGCACAGGCTGGTTAGTTATTTAATGGTTTCAGCTTAGTTTATCTAAAACTTCAGTGCACGGTTGCAGGGATCAGATGAAACAGATCGCTGGCACAGGCTGGCTAGTTATTTAATGGTTTCAGGTTAGTTTATTTGATCTAAGACTTCAGTGCATGGTCGCAAAGATCAGCTGACACAGATCCCTGGCACAGGCTGGTTAGTTATTTAATGGTTTCAACTTAGTTTATTTTCTCTAAAACTTCAGTGCACGGTTGCAGGGATCAGCTGACACAGATCCCTGGCACACGCTGGTTAGTTATTTAATGGTTTCAGGTTAGTTTATTTGATCTAAGACTTCAGTGCATGGTCGCAAAGATCAGCTGACACAGATCCCTGGCACAGGCTGGTTAGTTATTTAATGGTTTCAACTTAGTTTATTTTCTCTAAAAATTCAGTGCACGGTTGCAGGGATCAGCTGACACAGATCTCTGGCACAGCCTGGTTGGTTATTTAATGGTTTCAGCTTAGTTTATTTTATCTAAAACTTCAGTGCACGGTCGCAGGGATCAGCTGACCCAGATCGCTGGCACAGGCTGGTTAGTTATTTAATGGTTTCAGCTTAGTTTATTTGATCTAAGACTTCAGTGCACGGTTGCAGGGATCAGCTGACACAGATCGCTGGCACAGGCTGGTTAGTTATTTAATGGTTTCAGCTTAGTTTATTTGATCTAAAACTTCAGTGCACGGTTGCAGGGATCAGCTGACACAGATCGCTGTCACAGGCTGGTTAGTTATTTAAATGGTTTCAACTTAGTTTATCATAAAAAACTTCAGTGCACGGTTGCAGGAATCAGCTGAAACAGATCGCTGGCACAGGCTGGTTAGTTATTTAATGGTTTCAGCTTAGTTTATCTAAAACTTCAGTGCACGGTTGCAGGGATCAGATGAAACAGATCCCTGGCACAGGCTGGCTAGTTATTTAATGGTTTCGGTTTGGTTTATTTTATCTAAAACTTCAGTGCACGGTTGCAGGGATCAGCTGACACAGATCCCTGGCACAGGCTGGTTAGTTATTTAATGGTTTTAACTTAGTTTATTTGATCTAAAACTTCAGTGCACGATTGTAGGGATCAGCTGAAACAGATCGCTGGTACAGGCTGGTTAGTTATTTAATGGTTTCAGCCAAGTTTATCTAAAACTTCAGTGCGCGGTTGCAGGGATCAGCTGACACAGATCGCTGGTTAGTTATTTAATGGTTTCAGCTTTGTTTATTTGATCTAAAACTTCAGTGCACGGTTGCAGGGATCAGCTGACACAGATCTCTGGCACAGCCTGGTTGGTTATTTAATGGTTTCAGCTTAGTTTATTTGATCTAAAACTTCAGTGCACGGTTGCAGGGCTCAGCTGACACAGATCGCTCGCACAGGCTGGTTAGTTATTTAATGGTTTCAGGTTAGTTTATTTGATCTAAGACTTCAGTGCATGGTCGCAAAGATCAGCTGACACAGATCCCTGGCACAGGCTGGTTAGTTATTTAATTGTTTCAGCTTACTTTATTTTCTGTAAAACTTCAGTGCACATTTGCAGGGATCAGCTAACACAGATCCCGACACACGCTGGTTAGTTATTTAATGGTTTCAACTTAGTTTATTTTCTCTAAAAATTCAGTGCACGGTTGCAGGGATCAGTTGACAAAGATTCCTGGCACAGGCTGGTTAGTTATTTAATGGTTTCAACTTAGTTTATTTTCTCTAAAACTTCAGTCCACGTTCGCAGGGATCAGCTGACACAGATCTCTGGCACAGCCTGGTTGGTTATTTAATGGTTTCAGCTTAGTTTATTTGATCTAAAACTTCAGTGCACGGTCGCAGGGATCCGCTGACACAGATCGCTGGTTAGTTATTTAATGGTTTCAGCTTAGTTTATTTTATCTAAAACTTCAGTGCACGGTCGCAGGGATCAGCTGACACAGATCGCTGGTTAGTTATTTAATGGTTTCAGCTTTGTTTATTTGATCTAAAACTTCAGTCCACGTTCGCAGGGATCAGCTGACCCAGATCGCTGGCACAGGCTGGTTAGTTATTTAATGGTTTCAGCTTAGTTTATTTGATCTAAGACGTAAGTGCACGGTTGCAGGGATCAGCTGACACAGATCGCTGGCACAGGCTGGTTAGTTATTTCGTGGTTTCAGCTTAGTTTATTTTGATCTAAGACTTCAGTGCACATTCGCAAAGATCAGCTGAAACAGATCGCTGGCACAGGCTGGTTAGTTATTTAATTGTTTCAGCTTAGTTTATCTAAAACTTCAGTGCACGGTTGCAGGGATCAGCTGACACAGATCGTTGGCACAGGCTGGTTAGTTATTTAATGGTTTCAACTTAGTTTATCTAAAACTTTAGTGCACGGTTGCAGGAATCAGCTGACACAGATCGCTGGTACAGGCTGGTTAGTTATTTAATGGTTTCGGTTTGGTTTATTTTATCTAAAACTTCAGTGCACGGTTGCAGGGATCAGCTGACACAGATCGCTGGCACAGGCTGGTTAGTTATTTAATGGTTTCAGCTTAGTTTATCTAAAACTTCAGTGCACGGTTGCAGGGATCAGATGAAACAGATCGCTGGCACAGGCTGGTTAGTTATTTAATGGTTTCAGCTTAGTTTATCTAAAAATTCAGTGCACGGTTGCAGGGATCAGCTGACACAGATCCCTGGCACAGGCTGGTTAGTTATTTAATGGTTTTAACTTAGTTTATTTGATCTAAAACTTCAGTGCACGATTGCAGGGATCAGCTGAAACAGATCGCTGGTACAGGCTGGTTAGTTATTTAATGGTTTCAGCCAAGTTTATCTAAAACTTCAGTGCGCGGTTGCAGGGATCAGCTGACACAGATCCCTTGCACAGGCTGGTTAGTTATTTAATGGTTTCAACTTACTTTATTTTATCTAAAACATCAGTGCACGGTCGCAGGGATCCGCTGACACAGATCGCTGGCACAGGCTGGTTAGTTATTTAATGGTTTCAGCTTAGTTTATTTGATCTAAGACTTCAGTGCACGTTCGCAAAGATCAGCTGAAACAGATCGCTGGCACAGATCCCTTGCACAGGCTGGTTAGTTATTTAATGGTTTCAACTTAGTTTATTTTATCTTAAACTTCAGTGCACGGTCGCAGGGATCCGCTGACACAGATCGCTGGTTAGTTATTTAATGGTTTCAGCTTAGTTTATTTTATCTAAAACTTCAGTGCACGGTCGCAGGGATCAGCTGACACAGATCGCTGGTTAGTTATTTAATGGTTTCAGCTTTGTTTATTTGATCTAAAACATCAGTCCACGTTCGCAGGGATCAGCTGACCCAGATCGCTGGCACAGCCTGGTTGGTTATTTAATGGTTTCAGCTTAGTTTATTTGATCTAAAACTTCAGTGCACGGTTGCAGGGATCAGCTGACACAGATCCCTGGCACAGGCTGGTTAGTTATTTAATGGTTTCAACTTAGTTTATTTTCTCTAAAAATTCAGTGCACGGTTGCAGGGATCAGTTGACACAGAGCGCTGGCACAGGCTGGTTAGTTATTTAATGGTTTCAGCTTAGTTTATTTGATCTAAGACTTCAGTGCACGTTCGCAAAGATCAGCTGAAACAGATCGCTGGCACAGGCTGGTTAGTTATTTAATGGTTTCAACTTAGTTTATTTTATCTAAAACTTCAGTGCACGGTCGCAGGGATCAGTTGACACAGAGCGCTGGCACAGGCTGGTTAGTTATTTAATGGTTTCAGCTTAGTTTATTTTATCTAAAACTTCAGTGCACGGTTGCAGGGATCAGCTGACACAGATCGCTCGCACAGGCTGGTTAGTTATTTAATGGTTTCAGCTTAATTTATTTTCTCTAAAAATTCAGTGCACGGTTGCAGGGATCAGTTGACACAGAGCGCTGGCACAGGCTGGTTAGTTATTTAATGGTTTCAGCTTAGTTTATTTTATCTAAAACTTCAGTGCACGGTTGCAGGGATCAGCTGACACAGATCGCTCGCACAGGCTGGTTAGTTATTTAATGGTTTCAGCTTAGTTTATTTTATCTAAAACTTCAGTGCACGGTTGCAGGGATCAGCTGACACAGATCGCTCGCACAGGCTGGTTAGTTATTTAATGGTTTCAGCTTAGTTTATTTTATCTAAAACTTCAGTGCACGGTTGCAGGGATCAGCTGACACAGATCGCTGGCACAGGCTGGTTAGTTATTTTGTGGTTTCAGCTTAGTTTATTTTGATCTAAGACTTCAGTCCACGTTCGCAGGGATCAGCTGAAACAGATCGCTGGCACAGGCTGGTCAGTTATTTAATGGTTTCAGCTTAGTTTATCTAAAACTTCAGTGCACGGTCGCAGGGATCAGCTGAAACAGATCGCTGGCACAGGCTGGTCAGTTATTTAATGGTTTCAGCTTAGTTTATCTAAAACTTCAGTGCACGGTTGCAGGGATCAGCTGACACAGATCCCTGGCACAGGCTGGTTAGTTATTTAATTGTTTCAGCTTACTTTATTTTCTGTAAAACTTCAGTGCACAGTTGCAGGGATCAGCTAACACAGATCCCTGACACACGCTGGTTAGTTATTTAATGGTTTCAACTTAGTTTATTTTCTCTAAAAATTCAGTGCACGGTTGCAGGGATCAGTTGACAAAGATTCCTGGCACAGGCTGGTTAGTTATTTAATGGTTTCAACTTAGTTTATTTTCTCTAAAACTTCAGTGCACGGTTGCAGGGATCAGCTGACACAGATCGCTGGCACAGGCTGGTTAGTTGTTTAGTAGTTTCAGCTTAGTTTATTTGATCTAAAACTTCAGTCCACGTTCGCAAAGATCAGCTGAAACAGATCGCTGGCACAGATCCCTTGCACAGCCTGGTTGGTTATTTAATGGTTTCAGCTTAGTTTATTTGATCTAAAACTTCAGTGCACGGTTGCAGGGATCAGCTGACACAGATCGCTGGCACAGGCTGGTTTGTTGTTTAGTGGTTTCAGCTTAGTTTATTTGATCTAAAACTTCAGTCCACGTTCGCAAAGATCAGCTGAAACAGATCGCTGGCACAGATCCCTTGCACAGGCTGGTTAGTTATTTAATGGTTTCAACTTAGTTTATTTTATCTTAAACTTCAGTGCACGGTCGCAGGGATCCGCTGACACAGATCGCTGGTTAGTTATTTAATGGTTTCAGCTTTGTTTATTTGATCTAAAACTTCAGTCCACGTTCGCAGGGATCAGCTGACACAGATCTCTGGCACAGGCTGGTTGGTTATTTAATGGTTTCAGCTTAGTTTATTTGATCTAAAACTTCAGTGCACGGTTGCAGGGATCAGCTGACACAGATCGCTGGCACAGGCTGGTTAGTTATTTAATGGTTTCAGCTTAGTTTATTTGATCTAAAACTTCAGTGCACGGTTGCAGGGATCCGCTGACACAGATCGCTGGCACAGGCTGGTTAGTTATTGAATGGTTTCAGCTTAGTTTATTTGATCTAAGACTTCAGTGCACGTTCGCAAAGATCAGCTGAAACAGATCGCTGGCACAGGCTGGTTAGTTATTTAATGGTTTCAACTTAGTTTATTTTATCTAAAACTTCAGTGCACGGTCGCAGGGATCAGTTGACACAGAGCGCTGGCACAGGCTGGTTAGTTATTTAATGGTTTCAGCTTAGTTTATTTTATCTAAAACTTCAGTGCACGGTTGCAGGGATCAGCTGACACAGATCGCTCGCACAGGCTGGTTAGTTATTTAATGGTTTCAGCTTAGTTTATTTTCTCTAAAAATTCAGTGCACGGTTGCAGGGATCAGTTGACACAGAGCGCTGGCACAGGCTGGTTAGTTATTTAATGGTTTCAGCTTAGTTTATTTTATCTAAAACTTCAGTGCACGGTTGCAGGGATCAGCTGACACAGATCGCTCGCACAGGCTGGTTAGTTATTTAATGGTTTCAGCTTAGTTTATTTTATCTAAAACTTCAGTGCACG
The DNA here is from genome assembly GCF_963969265.1 of Rhamphochromis sp. 'chilingali'. Taxonomy (NCBI): domain Eukaryota; kingdom Metazoa; phylum Chordata; class Actinopteri; order Cichliformes; family Cichlidae; genus Rhamphochromis; species Rhamphochromis sp. 'chilingali'. The sequence goes on from NC_137929.1 coordinate 18,663,939, forward strand.
GTTGCAGGGATCAGCTGACACAGATCGCTCGCACAGGCTGGTTAGTTATTTAATGGTTTCAGCTTAGTTTATTTTATCTAAAACTTCAGTGCACGGTTGCAGGGATCAGCTGACACAGATCGCTGGCACAGGCTGGTTAGTTATTTTGTGGTTTCAGCTTAGTTTATTTTGATCTAAGACTTCAGTCCACGTTCGCAGGGATCAGCTGAAACAGATCGCTGGCACAGGCTGGTCAGTTATTTAATGGTTTCAGCTTAGTTTATCTAAAACTTCAGTGCACGGTCGCAGGGATCAGCTGAAACAGATCGCTGGCACAGGCTGGTCAGTTATTTAATGGTTTCAGCTTAGTTTATCTAAAACTTCAGTGCACGGTTGCAGGGATCAGCTGACACAGATCCCTGGCACAGGCTGGTTAGTTATTTAATTGTTTCAGCTTACTTTATTTTCTGTAAAACTTCAGTGCACAGTTGCAGGGATCAGCTAACACAGATCCCTGACACACGCTGGTTAGTTATTTAATGGTTTCAACTTAGTTTATTTTCTCTAAAAATTCAGTGCACGGTTGCAGGGATCAGTTGACAAAGATTCCTGGCACAGGCTGGTTAGTTATTTAATGGTTTCAACTTAGTTTATTTTCTCTAAAACTTCAGTGCACGGTTGCAGGGATCAGCTGACACAGATCGCTGGCACAGGCTGGTTAGTTGTTTAGTGGTTTCAGCTTAGTTTATTTGATCTAAAACTTCAGTCCACGTTCGCAAAGATCAGCTGAAACAGATCGCTGGCACAGATCCCTTGCACAGGCTGGTTAGTTATTTAATGGTTTCAACTTAGTTTATTTTATCTTAAACTTCAGTGCACGGTCGCAGGGATCCGCTGACACAGATCGCTGGTTAGTTATTTAATGGTTTCAGCTTTGTTTATTTGATCTAAAACTTCAGTCCACGTTCGCAGGGATCAGCTGACCCAGATCGCTGGCACAGGCTGGTTAGTTATTTAATGGTTTCAGCTTAGTTTATTTGATCTAAGACTTCAGTGCACGGTTGCAGGGATCAGCTGACACAGATCGCTGGCACAGGCTGGTTAGTTATTTAATGGTTTCAGCTTAGTTTATTTGATCTAAGACTTCAGTGCACGGTTGCAGGGATCAGCTGACACAGATCGCTGGCACAGGCTGGTTAGTTATTTAATGGTTTCAGCTTTGTTTATTTGATCTAAAACTTCAGTCAACGTTCGCAGGGATCAGCTGACACAGATCTCTGGCACAGGCTGGTTGGTTATTTAATGGTTTCAGCTTAGTTTATTTGATCTAAAACTTCAGTGCACGGTTGCAGGGATCAGCTGACACAGATCGCTGGCACAGGCTGGTTAGTTATTTAATGGTTTCAGCTTAGTTTATTTGATCTAAAACTTCAGTGCACGGTTGCAGGGATCAGCTGACACAGATCGCTGGCACAGGCTGGTTAGTTATTTAATGGTTTCAGCTTAGTTTATTTGATCTAAAACTTCAGTGCACGGTTGCAGGGATCAGCTGACACAGATCGCTGGCACAGGCTGGTTAGTTATTTAATGGTTTCAGCTTAGTTTATTTGATCTAAAACTTCAGTGCACGGTTGCAGGGATCAGCTGACACAGATCGCTGGCACAGGCTGGTTAGTTATTTAATGGTTTCAGCTTAGTTTATTTGATCTAAAACTTCAGTGCACGGTTGCAGGGATCAGCTGACACAGATCGCTGTCACAGGCTGGTTAGTTATTTAAATGGTTTCAACTTAGTTTATCATAAAAAACTTCAGTGCACGGTTGCAGGAATCAGCTGAAACAGATCGCTGGCACAGGCTGGTTAGTTATTTAATGGTTTCAGCTTAGTTTATCTAAAACTTCAGTGCACGGTTGCAGGGATCAGCTGACACAGATCGTTGGCACAGGCTGGTTAGTTATTTAATGGTTTCAACTTAGTTTATCTAAAACTTCAGTGCACGGTTGCAGGAATCAGCTGACACAGATCGCTGGCACAGGCTGGTTAGTTATTTAATGGTTTCGGTTTGGTTTATTTTATCTAAAACTTCAGTGCACGGTTGCAGGGATCAGATGAAACAGATCGCTGGCACAGGCTGGCTAGTTATTTAATGGTTTCAGCTTAGTTTATCTAAAACTTCAGTGCACGGTTGCAGGGATCAGCTGACACAGATCCCTGGCACAGGCTGGCTAGTTATTTAATGGTTTCAGCTTAGTTTATCTAAAACTTCAGTGCACGGTTGCAGGAATCAGCTGACACAGATCGCTGGCACAGGCTGGTTAGTTATTTAATGGTTTCGGTTTGGTTTATTTTATCTAAAACTTCAGTGCACGGTTGCAGGGATCAGCTGACACAGATCGCTGGCACAGGCTGGTTAGTTATTTAATGGTTTCAGCTTAGTTTATCTAAAACTTCAGTGCACGGTTGCAGGGATCAGCTGAAACAGATCGCTGGTACAGGCTGGTTAGTTATTTAATGGTTTCAGCCAAGTTTATCTAAAACTTCAGTGCACGGTTGCAGGGATCAGCTGACACAGATCCCTGGCACAGGCTGGCTAGTTATTTAATGGTTTCAGCTTAGTTTATCTAAAACTTCAGTGCACAGTTGCAGGAATCAGCTGACACAGATCGCTGGCACAGGCTGGTTAGTTATTTAATGGTTTCGGTTTGGTTTATTTTATCTAAAACTTCAGTGCACGGTTGCAGGGATCAGCTGACACAGATCGCTGGCACAGGCTGGTTAGTTATTTAATGGTTTCAGCTTAGTTTATCTAAAACTTCAGTGCACGGTTGCAGGGATCAGATGAAACAGATCGCTGGCACAGGCTGGCTAGTTATTTAATGGTTTCAGCTTAGTTTATCTAAAACTTCAGTGCACGATTGCAGGGATCAGCTGAAGCAGATCGCTGGCACAGGCTGGTTAGTTGTTTAGTGGTTTCAGCTTAGTTTATTTGATCTAAAACTTCAGTCCACGTTCGCAAAGATCAGCTGAAACAGATCGCTGGCACAGATCCCTTGCACAGCCTGGTTGGTTATTTAATGGTTTCAGCTTAGTTTATTTTATCTTAAACTTCAGTGCACGGTCGCAGGGATCCGCTGACACAGATCGCTGGTTAGTTATTTAATGGTTTCAGCTTTGTTTATTTGATCTAAGACTTCAGTGCACGGTTGCAGGGATCAGCTGACACAGATCGCTGGCACAGGCTGGTTAGTTATTTAATTGTTTCAGCTTAGTTTATTTTATCTTAAACTTCAGTGCACGGTCGCAGGGATCCGCTGACACAGATCGCTGGTTAGTTATTTAATGGTTTCAGCTTTGTTTATTTGATCTAAGACTTCAGTGCACGGTTGCAGGGATCAGCTGACACAGATCGCTGGCACAGGCTGGTTAGTTATTTAATGGTTTCAACTTAGTTTATTTTATCTAAAACTTCAGTGCACGGTCGCAGTGATCAGCTGACACAGATCGCTGGTTAGTTATTTAATGGTTTCAGCTTTGTTTATTTGATCTAAAACTTCAGTCCACGTTCGCAGGGATCAGCTGACACAGATCTCTGGCACAGGCTGGTTGGTTATTTAATGGTTTCAGCTTAGTTTATTTGATCTAAAACTTCAGTGCACGGTTGCAGGGATCAGCTGACACAGATCGCTGGCACAGGCTGGTTAGTTATTTAATGGTTTCAGCTTAGTTTATTTGATCTAAAACTTCAGTGCACGGTTGCAGGGATCAGCTGACACAGATCGCTGGCACAGGCTGGTTAGTTATTTAATGGTTTCAGCTTAGTTTATTTGATCTAAAACTTCAGTGCACGGTTGCAGGGATCAGCTGACACAGATCGCTGGCACAGGCTGGTTAGTTATTTAATGGTTTCAGCTTAGTTTATTTGATCTAAAACTTCAGTGCACGGTTGCAGGGATCAGCTGACACAGATCGCTGGCACAGGCTGGTTAGTTATTTAATGGTTTCAGCTTAGTTTATTTGATCTAAAACTTCAGTGCACGGTTGCAGGGATCAGCTGACACAGATCGCTGTCACAGGCTGGTTAGTTATTTAAATGGTTTCAACTTAGTTTATCATAAAAAACTTCAGTGCACGGTTGCAGGGATCAGCTGACACAGATCGCTGGCACAGGCTGGTTAGTTATTTAATGGTTTCGGTTTGGTTTATTTTATCTAAAACTTCAGTGCACGGTTGCAGGGATCAGATGAAACAGATCGCTGGCACAGGCTGGCTAGTTATTTAATGGTTTCAGCTTAGTTTATCTAAAACTTCAGTGCACGGTTGCAGGGATCAGCTGACACAGATCCCTGGCACAGGCTGGCTAGTTATTTAATGGTTTCAGCTTAGTTTATCTAAAACTTCAGTGCACGGTTGCAGGAATCAGCTGACACAGATCGCTGGCACAGGCTGGTTAGTTATTTAATGGTTTCGGTTTGGTTTATTTTATCTAAAACTTCAGTGCACGGTTGCAGGGATCAGCTGACACAGATCGCTGGCACAGGCTGGTTAGTTATTTAATGGTTTCAGCTTAGTTTATCTAAAACTTCAGTGCACGGTTGCAGGGATCAGATGAAACAGATCGCTGGCACAGGCTGGCTAGTTATTTAATGGTTTCAGCTTAGTTTATCTAAAACTTCAGTGCACGGTTGCAGGGATCAGCTGACACAGATCCCTGGCACAGGCTGGTTAGTTATTTAATGGTTTTAACTTAGTTTATTTGATCTAAAACTTCAGTGCACGATTGCAGGGATCAGCTGAAACAGATCGCTGGTACAGGCTGGTTAGTTATTTAATGGTTTCAGCTAAGTTTATCTAAAACTTCAGTGCGCTGTTGCAGGGATCAGCTGACACAGATCCCTGACACACGCTGGTTAGTTATTTAATGGTTTCAACTTAGTTTATTTTATCTAAAACTTCAGTGCACGGTCGCAGGGATCCGCTGACACAGATCGCTGGCACAGGCTGGTTAGTTATTGAATGGTTTCAGCTTAGTTTATTTGATCTAAAACTTCAGTGCACGGTTGCAGGGATCAGCTGACACAGATCCCTGACACACGCTGGTTAGTTATTTAATGGTTTCAGCTTAGTTTATTTTATCTAAAACTTCAGTGCACGGTCGCAGGGATCCGCTGACACAGATCGCTGGCACAGGCTGGTTAGTTATTGAATGGTTTCAGCTTAGTTTATTTGATCTAAAACTTCAGTGCACGGTTGCAGGGATCAGCTGACACAGATCGCTGGGTAGTTATTTAATAGTTTCAGCTTAGTTTATTTGATCTACAACTTCAGTCGACGTACGCAGGGATCAGCTGACACAGATCTCTGGCACAGCCTGGTTGGTTATTTAATGGTTTCAGCTTAGTTTATTTGATCTAAAACTTCAGTGCACGGTTGCAGGGATCAGCTGACACAGATCTCTGGCACAGCCTGGTTAGTTATTTAATGGTTTCAGGTTAGTTTATTTGATCTAAGACTTCAGTGCACGTTCGCAAAGATCAGCTGAAACAGATCGCTGGCACAGATCCCTTGCACAGGCTGGTTAGTTATTTAATGGTTTCAACTTAGTTTATTTTATCTTAAACTTCAGTGCACGGTCGCAGGGATCCGCTGACACAGATCGCTGGTTAGTTATTTAATGGTTTCAGCTTAGTTTATTTTATCTAAAACTTCAGTGCACGGTCGCAGGGATCAGCTGACACAGATCGCTGGTTAGTTATTTAATGGTTTCAGCTTTGTTTATTTGATCTAAGACGTAAGTGCACGGTTGCAGGGATCAGCTGACACAGATCGCTGGCACAGGCTGGTTAGTTATTTAATGGTTTCAGCTTAGTTTATTTGATCTAAGACGTAAGTGCACGGTTGCAGGGATCAGCTGACACAGATCGCTGGCACAGGCTGGTTAGTTATTTCGTGGTTTCAGCTCAGTTTATTTTGATCTAAGACTTCAGTGCACATTCGCAAAGATCAGCTGAAACAGATCGCTGGCACAGGCTGGTTAGTTATTTAATGGTTTCAGCTTAGTTTATTTGATCTAAGACGTAAGTGCACGGTCGCAGTGATCAGCTGACACAGATCGCTGGTTAGTTATTTAATGGTTTCAGCTTTGTTTATTTGATCTAAAACTTCAGTGCACGGTTGCAGGGATCAGCTGACACAGATCGCTGGCACAGGCTGGTTAGTTATTTAATGGTTTCAGCTTAGTTTATTTGATCTAAGACAGACGTAAGTGCACGGTTGCAGGGATCAGCTGACACAGATCGCTGGCACAGGCTGGTTAGTTATTTAAATGGTTTCAACTTAGTTTATCATAAAAAACTTCAGTGCACGGTTGCAGGAATCAGCTGAAACAGATCGCTGGCACAGGCTGGTTAGTTATTTAATGGTTTCAGCTTAGTTTATCTAAAACTTCAGTGCACGGTTGCAGGGATCAGCTGACACAGATCGTTGGCACAGGCTGGTTAGTTATTTAATGGTTTCAACTTAGTTTATCTAAAACTTCAGTGCTCGGTTGCAGGAATCAGCTGACACAGATCGCTGGCACAGGCTGGTTAGTTATTTAATGGTTTCGGTTTGGTTTATTTTATCTAAAACTTCAGTGCACGGTTGCAGGGATCAGCTGACACAGATCGCTGGCACAGGCTGGTTAGTTATTTAATGGTTTCAGCTTAGTTTATCTAAAACTTCAGTGCACGGTTGCAGGGATCAGATGAAACAGATCGCTGGCACAGGCTGGCTAGTTATTTAATGGTTTCAGCTTAGTTTATTTGATCTAAGACTTCAGTGCATGGTCGCAAAGATCAGCTGACACAGATCCCTGGCACAGGCTGGTTAGTTATTTAATGGTTTCAACTTAGTTTATTTTCTCTAAAACTTCAGTGCACGGTTGCAGGGATCAGCTAACACAGATCCCTGACACACGCTGGTTAGTTATTTAATGGTTTCAACTTAGTTTATTTTCTCTAAAACTTCAGTGCACGGTTGCAGGGATCAGCTGACACAGATCGCTGGTTAGTTATTTAATGGTTTCAGCTTTGTTTATTTGATCTACAACTTCAGTCCACGTTCGCAGGGATCAGCTGACACAGATCTCTGGCACAGCCTGGTTGGTTATTTAATGGTTTCAGCTTAGTTTATTTGATCTAAAACTTCAGTGCACGGTTGCAGGGATCAGCTGACACAGATCGCTCGCACAGGCTGGTTAGTTATTTAATTGTTTCAGCTTAGTTTATTTTCTCTAAAAATTCAGAGCACGGTTGCAGGGATCAGCTAACACAGATCCCTGACACACGCTGGTTAGTTATTTAATGGTTTCAACTTAGTTTATTTTCTCTAAAAATTCAGTGCACGGTTGCAGGGATCAGTTGACAAAGATTCCTGGCACAGGCTGGTTAGTTATTTAATGGTTTCAACTTAGTTTATTTTATCTAAAACTTCAGTGCACGGTTGCAGGGATCAGCTGACACAGATCGCTGGCACATGCTGGTTAGTTATTTAATGGTTTCAGCTTAGTTTATCTAAAACTTCAGTGCACGGTTGCAGGGATCAGCTGACACAGATCCCTGGCACAGGCTGGTTAGTTATTTAATGGTTTTAACTTAGTTTATTTGATCTAAAACTTCAGTGCACGATTGCAGGGATCAGCTGAAACAGATCGCTGGTACAGGCTGGTTAGTTATTTAATGGTTTCAGCCAAGTTTATCTAAAACTTCAGTGCGCGGTTGCAGGGATCCGCTGACACAGATCGCTGGTACAGGCTGGTTAGTTATTTAATGGTTTCAGCTTAGTTTATTTGATCTAAAACTTCAGTCCACGTTCGCAAAGATCAGCTGAAACAGATCGCTGGCACAGATCCCTTGCACAGGCTGGTTAGTTATTTAATGGTTTCAACTTAGTTTATTTTATCTTAAACTTCAGTGCACGGTCGCAGGGATCCGCTGACACAGATCGCTGGTTAGTTATTTAATGGTTTCAGCTTTGTTTATTTGATCTAAAACTTCAGTCCACGTTCGCAGGGATCAGCTGACCCAGATCGCTGGCACAGGCTGGTTAGTTATTTAATGGTTTCAGCTTAGTTTATTTGATCTAAGACTTCAGTGCACGGTTGCAGGGATCAGCTGACACAGATCGCTGGCACAGGCTGGTTAGTTATTTAATGGTTTCAACTTAGTTTATTTTATCTAAAACTTCAGTGCACGGTCGCAGTGATCAGCTGACACAGATCGCTGGTTAGTTATTTAATGGTTTCAGCTTTGTTTATTTGATCTAAAACTTCAGTCCACGTTCGCAGGGATCAGCTGACACAGATCTCTGGCACAGGCTGGTTGGTTATTTAATGGTTTCAGCTTAGTTTATTTGATCTAAAACTTCAGTGCACGGTTGCAGGGATCAGCTGACACAGATCGCTGGCACAGGCTGGTTAGTTATTTAATGGTTTCAGCTTAGTTTATTTGATCTAAAACTTCAGTGCACGGTTGCAGGGATCAGCTGACACAGATCGCTGGCACAGGCTGGTTAGTTATTTAATGGTTTCAGGTTAGTTTATTTGATCTAAAACTTCAGTGCACGGTTGCAGGGATCAGCTGACACAGATCGCTGGCACAGGCTGGTTAGTTATTTAATGGTTTCAGCTTAGTTTATTTGATCTAAAACTTCAGTGCACGGTTGCAGGGATCAGCTGACACAGATCGCTGGCACAGGCTGGTTAGTTATTTAATGGTTTCAGCTTAGTTTATTTGATCTAAAACTTCAGTGCACGGTTGCAGGGATCAGCTGACACAGATCGCTGGCACAGGCTGGTTAGTTATTTAATGGTTTCAGCTTAGTTTATTTGATCTAAAACTTCAGTGCACGGTTGCAGGGATCAGCTGACACAGATCGCTGTCACAGGCTGGTTAGTTATTTAAATGGTTTCAACTTAGTTTATCATAAAAAACTTCAGTGCACGGTTGCAGGAATCAGCTGAAACAGATCGCTGGCACAGGCTGGTTAGTTATTTAATGGTTTCAGCTTAGTTTATCTAAAACTTCAGTGCACGGTTGCAGGAATCAGCTGACACAGATCGCTGGCACAGGCTGGTTAGTTATTTAATGGTTTCGGTTTGGTTTATTTTATCTAAAACTTCAGTGCACGGTTGCAGGGATCAGATGAAACAGATCGCTGGCACAGGCTGGTTAGTTATTTAATGGTTTCAGCTTAGTTTATCTAAAACTTCAGTGCACGGTTGCAGGGATCAGCTGACACAGATCCCTGGCACAGGCTGGCTAGTTATTTAATGGTTTCAGCTTAGTTTATCTAAAACTTCAGTGCACGGTTGCAGGAATCAGCTGACACAGATCGCTGGCACAGGCTGGTTAGTTATTTAATGGTTTCGGTTTGGTTTATTTTATCTAAAACTTCAGTGCACGGTTGCAGGGATCAGCTGACACAGATCGCTGGCACAGGCTGGTTAGTTATTTAATGGTTTCAGCTTAGTTTATCTAAAACTTCAGTGCACGGTTGCAGGGATCAGCTGAAACAGATCGCTGGCACAGGCTGGTTAGTTATTTAATGGTTTCAGCCAAGTTTATCTAAAACTTCAGTGCACGGTTGCAGGGATCAGCTGACACAGATCCCTGGCACAGGCTGGCTAGTTATTTAATGGTTTCAGCTTAGTTTATCTAAAACTTCAGTGCACAGTTGCAGGAATCAGCTGACACAGATCGCTGGCACAGGCTGGTTAGTTATTTAATGGTTTTAACTTAGTTTATTTGATCTAAAACTTCAGTGCACGATTGCAGGGATCAGCTGAAACAGATCGCTGGTACAGGCTGGTTAGTTATTTAATGGTTTCAGCTTAGTTTATTTGATCTAAAACTTCAGTGCACGGTTGCAGGGATCAGCTGACACAGATCCCTGACACACGCTGGTTAGTTATTTAATGGTTTCAACTTAGTTTATTTTCTCTAAAACTTCAGTGCACGGTTGCAGGGATCAGCTGACACAGATCGCTGGGTAGTTATTTAATGGTTTCAGCTTAGTTTATTTGATCTACAACTTCATTCGACGTTCGCAGGGATCAGCTGACACAGATCTCTGGCACAGCCTGGTTGGTTATTTAATGGTTTCAGCTTAGTTTATTTGATCTAAAACTTCAGTGCACGGTTGCAGGGATCAGCTGACACAGATCTCTGGCACAGCCTGGTTAGTTATTTAATGGTTTCAGGTTAGTTTATTTGATCTAAGACTTCAGTGCACGTTCGCAAAGATCAGCTGAAACAGATCGCTGGCACAGATCCCTTGCACAGGCTGGTTAGTTATTTAATGGTTTCAACTTAGTTTATTTTATCTTAAACTTCAGTGCACGGTCGCAGGGATCCGCTGACACAGATCGCTGGTTAGTTATTTAATGGTTTCAGCTTAGTTTATTTTATCTAAAACTTCAGTGCACGGTCGCAGGGATCAGCTGACACAGATCGCTGGTTAGTTATTTAATGGTTTCAGCTTTGTTTATTTGATCTAAAACTTCAGTCCACGTTCGCAGGGATCAGCTGACCCAGATCGCTGGCACAGGCTGGTTAGTTATTTAATGGTTTCAGCTTAGTTTATTTGATCTAAGACGTAAGTGCACGGTTGCAGGGATCAGCTGACACAGATCGCTGGCACAGGCTGGTTAGTTATTTCGTGGTTTCAGCTCAGTTTATTTTGATCTAAGACTTCAGTGCACATTCGCAAAGATCAGCTGAAACAGATCGCTGGCACAGGCTGGTTAGTTATTTAATGGTTTCAGCTTAGTTTATTTGATCTAAGACGTAAGTGCACGGTCGCAGTGATCAGCTGACACAGATCGCTGGTTAGTTATTTAATGGTTTCAGCTTTGTTTATTTGATCTAAAACTTCAGTGCACGGTTGCAGGGATCAGCTGACACAGATCGCTGGCACAGGCTGGTTAGTTATTTAATGGTTTCAGCTTAGTTTATTTGATCTAAGACAGACGTAAGTGCACGGTTGCAGGGATCAGCTGACACAGATCGCTGGCACAGGCTGGTTAGTTATTTAAATGGTTTCAACTTAGTTTATCATAAAAAACTTCAGTGCACGGTTGCAGGAATCAGCTGAAACAGATCGCTGGCACAGGCTGGTTAGTTATTTAATGGTTTCAGCTTAGTTTATCTAAAACTTCAGTGCACGGTTGCAGGGATCAGCTGACACAGATCGTTGGCACAGGCTGGTTAGTTATTTAATGGTTTCAACTTAGTTTATCTAAAACTTCAGTGCACGGTTGCAGGGATCAGCTGACACAGATCGCTGGCACAGGCTGGTTAGTTATTTAAATGGTTTCAACTTAGTTTATCATAAAAAACTTCAGTGCACGGTTGCAGGAATCAGCTGAAACAGATCGCTGGCACAGGCTGGTTAGTTATTTAATGGTTTCAGCTTAGTTTATCTAAAACTTCAGTGCACGGTTGCAGGGATCAGCTGACACAGATCGTTGGCACAGGCTGGTTAGTTATTTAATGGTTTCAACTTAGTTTATCTAAAACTTCAGTGCTCGGTTGCAGGAATCAGCTGACACAGATCGCTGGCACAGGCTGGTTAGTTATTTAATGGTTTCGGTTTGGTTTATTTTATCTAAAACTTCAGTGCACGGTTGCAGGGATCAGCTGACACAGATCGCTGGCACAGGCTGGTTAGTTATTTAATGGTTTCAGCTTAGTTTATCTAAAACTTCAGTGCACGGTTGCAGGGATCAGATGAAACAGATCGCTGGCACAGGCTGGCTAGTTATTTAATGGTTTCAGCTTAGTTTATTTGATCTAAGACTTCAGTGCATGGTCGCAAAGATCAGCTGACACAGATCCCTGGCACAGGCTGGTTAGTTATTTAATGGTTTCAACTTAGTTTATTTTCTCTAAAACTTCAGTGCACGGTTGCAGGGATCAGCTAACACAGATCCCTGACACACGCTGGTTAGTTATTTAATGGTTTCAACTTAGTTTATTTTCTCTAAAACTTCAGTGCACGGTTGCAGGGATCAGCTGACACAGATCGCTGGTTAGTTATTTAATGGTTTCAGCTTTGTTTATTTGATCTACAACTTCAGTCCACGTTCGCAGGGATCAGCTGACACAGATCTCTGGCACAGCCTGGTTGGTTATTTAATGGTTTCAGCTTAGTTTATTTGATCTAAAACTTCAGTGCACGGTTGCAGGGATCAGCTGACACAGATCGCTCGCACAGGCTGGTTAGTTATTTAATTGTTTCAGCTTAGTTTATTTTCTCTAAAAATTCAGTGCACGGTTGCAGGGATCAGCTAACACAGATCCCTGACACACGCTGGTTAGTTATTTAATGGTTTCAACTTAGTTTATTTTCTCTAAAAATTCAGTGCACGGTTGCAGGGATCAGTTGACAAAGATTCCTGGCACAGGCTGGTTAGTTATTTAATGGTTTCAACTTAGTTTATTTTATCTAAAACTTCAGTGCACGGTTGCAGGGATCAGCTGACACAGATCGCTGGCACATGCTGGTTAGTTATTTAATGGTTTCAGCTTAGTTTATCTAAAACTTCAGTGCACGGTTGCAGGGATCAGCTGACACAGATCCCTGGCACAGGCTGGTTAGTTATTTAATGGTTTTAACTTAGTTTATTTGATCTAAAACTTCAGTGCGCGGTTGCAGGGATCCGCTGACACAGATCGCTGGTACAGGCTGGTTAGTTATTTAATGGTTTCAGCTTAGTTTATTTGATCTAAAACTTCAGTCCACGTTCGCAAAGATCAGCTGAAACAGATCGCTGGCACAGATCCCTTGCACAGGCTGGTTAGTTATTTAATGGTTTCAACTTAGTTTATTTTATCTTAAACTTCAGTGCACGGTCGCAGGGATCCGCTGACACAGATCGCTGGTTAGTTATTTAATGGTTTCAGCTTTGTTTATTTGATCTAAAACTTCAGTCCACGTTCGCAGGGATCAGCTGACCCAGATCGCTGGCACAGGCTGGTTAGTTATTTAATGGTTTCAGCTTAGTTTATTTGATCTAAGACTTCAGTGCACGGTTGCAGGGATCAGCTGACACAGATCGCTGGCACAGGCTGGTTAGTTATTTAATGGTTTCAACTTAGTTTATTTTATCTAAAACTTCAGTGCACGGTCGCAGTGATCAGCTGACACAGATCGCTGGTTAGTTATTTAATGGTTTCAGCTTTGTTTATTTGATCTAAAACTTCAGTCCACGTTCGCAGGGATCAGCTGACACAGATCTCTGGCACAGGCTGGTTGGTTATTTAATGGTTTCAGCTTAGTTTATTTGATCTAAAACTTCAGTGCACGGTTGCAGGGATCAGCTGACACAGATCGCTGGCACAGGCTGGTTAGTTATTTAATGGTTTCAGCTTAGTTTATTTGATCTAAAACTTCAGTGCACGGTTGCAGGGATCAGCTGACACAGATCGCTGGCACAGGCTGGTTAGTTATTTAATGGTTTCAGCTTAGTTTATTTGATCTAAAACTTCAGTGCACGGTTGCAGGGATCAGCTGACACAGATCGCTGGCACAGGCTGGTTAGTTATTTAATGGTTTCAGCTTAGTTTATTTGATCTAAAACTTCAGTGCACGGTTGCAGGGATCAGCTGACACAGATCGCTGGCACAGGCTGGTTAGTTATTTAATGGTTTCAGCTTAGTTTATTTGATCTAAAACTTCAGTGCACGGTTGCAGGGATCAGCTGACACAGATCGCTGTCACAGGCTGGTTAGTTATTTAAATGGTTTCAACTTAGTTTATCATAAAAAACTTCAGTGCACGGTTGCAGGAATCAGCTGAAACAGATCGCTGGCACAGGCTGGTTAGTTATTTAATGGTTTCAGCTTAGTTTATCTAAAACTTCAGTGCACGGTTGCAGGAATCAGCTGACACAGATCGCTGGCACAGGCTGGTTAGTTATTTAATGGTTTCGGTTTGGTTTATTTTATCTAAAACTTCAGTGCACGGTTGCAGGGATCAGATGAAACAGATCGCTGGCACAGGCTGGTTAGTTATTTAATGGTTTCAGCTTAGTTTATCTAAAACTTCAGTGCACGGTTGCAGGGATCAGCTGACACAGATCCCTGGCACAGGCTGGCTAGTTATTTAATGGTTTCAGCTTAGTTTATCTAAAACTTCAGTGCACGGTTGCAGGAATCAGCTGACACAGATCGCTGGCACAGGCTGGTTAGTTATTTAATGGTTTCGGTTTGGTTTATTTTATCTAAAACTTCAGTGCACGGTTGCAGGGATCAGCTGACACAGATCGCTGGCACAGGCTGGTTAGTTATTTAATGGTTTCAGCTTAGTTTATCTAAAACTTCAGTGCACGGTTGCAGGGATCAGCTGAAACAGATCGCTGGCACAGGCTGGTTAGTTATTTAATGGTTTCAGCCAAGTTTATCTAAAACTTCAGTGCACGGTTGCAGGGATCAGCTGACACAGATCCCTGGCACAGGCTGGCTAGTTATTTAATGGTTTCAGCTTAGTTTATCTAAAACTTCAGTGCACAGTTGCAGGAATCAGCTGACACAGATCGCTGGCACAGGCTGGTTAGTTATTTAATGGTTTTAACTTAGTTTATTTGATCTAAAACTTCAGTGCACGATTGCAGGGATCAGCTGACACAGATCCCTGACACACGCTGGTTAGTTATTTAATGGTTTCAACTTAGTTTATTTTCTCTAAAACTTCAGTGCACGGTTGCAGGGATCAGCTGACACAGATCGCTGGGTAGTTATTTAATGGTTTCAGCTTAGTTTATTTGATCTACAACTTCATTCGACGTTCGCAGGGATCAGCTGACACAGATCTCTGGCACAGCCTGGTTGGTTATTTAATGGTTTCAGCTTAGTTTATTTGATCTAAAACTTCAGTGCACGGTTGCAGGGATCAGCTGACACAGATCTCTGGCACAGCCTGGTTAGTTATTTAATGGTTTCAGGTTAGTTTATTTGATCTAAGACTTCAGTGCACGTTCGCAAAGATCAGCTGAAACAGATCGCTGGCACAGATCCCTTGCACAGGCTGGTTAGTTATTTAATGGTTTCAACTTAGTTTATTTTATCTTAAACTTCAGTGCACGGTCGCAGGGATCCGCTGACACAGATCGCTGGTTAGTTATTTAATGGTTTCAGCTTAGTTTATTTTATCTAAAACTTCAGTGCACGGTCGCAGGGATCAGCTGACACAGATCGCTGGTTAGTTATTTAATGGTTTCAGCTTTGTTTATTTGATCTAAAACTTCAGTCCACGTTCGCAGGGATCAGCTGACCCAGATCGCTGGCACAGGCTGGTTAGTTATTTAATGGTTTCAGCTTAGTTTATTTGATCTAAGACGTAAGTGCACGGTTGCAGGGATCAGCTGACACAGATCGCTGGCACAGGCTGGTTAGTTATTTAATGGTTTCAGCTTAGTTTATTTGATCTAAGACGTAAGTGCACGGTTGCAGGGATCAGCTGACACAGATCGCTGGCACAGGCTGGTTAGTTATTTCGTGGTTTCAGCTTAGTTTATTTTGATCTAAGACTTCAGTGCACATTCGCAAAGATCAGCTGAAACAGATCGCTGGCACAGGCTGGTTAGTTATTTAATGGTTTCAGCTTAGTTTATTTGATCTAAGACGTAAGTGCACGGTCGCAGTGATCAGCTGACACAGATCGCTGGTTAGTTATTTAATGGTTTCAGCTTAGTTTATTTGATCTAAGACGTAAGTGCACGGTTGCAGGAATCAGCTGAAACAGATCGCTGGCACAGGCTGGTTAGTTATTTAATGGTTTCAACTTAGTTTATCTAAAACTTCAGTGCACGGTTGCAGGAATCAGCTGACACAGATCGCTGGCACAGGCTGGTTAGTTATTTAATGGTTTCGGTTTGGTTTATTTTATCTAAAACTTCAGTGCACGGTTGCAGGGATCAGCTGACACAGATCGCTGGCACAGGCTGGTTAGTTATTTAATGGTTTCAGCTTAGTTTATCTAAAACTTCAGTGCACGGTTGCAGGGATCAGATGAAACAGATCGCTGGCACAGGCTGGCTAGTTATTTAATGGTTTCAGCTTAGTTTATCTAAAACTTCAGTGCACGGTTGCAGGGATCAGCTGACACAGATCCCTGGCACAGGCTGGCTAGTTATTTAATGGTTTCAGCTTAGTTTATCTAAAACTTCAGTGCACGGTTGCAGGAATCAGCTGACACAGATCGCTGGCACAGGCTGGTTAGTTATTTAATGGTTTCGGTTTGGTTTATTTTATCTAAAACTTCAGTGCACGGTTGCAGGGATCAGCTGACACAGATCGCTGGCACAGGCTGGTTAGTTATTTAATGGTTTCAGCTTAGTTTATCTAAAACTTCAGTGCACGGTTGCAGGGATCAGCTGAAACAGATCGCTGGTACAGGCTGGTTAGTTATTTAATGGTTTCAGCCAAGTTTATCTAAAACTTCAGTGCACGGTTGCAGGGATCAGCTGACACAGATCCCTGGCACAGGCTGGCTAGTTATTTAATGGTTTCAGCTTAGTTTATCTAAAACTTCAGTGCACGGTTGCAGGAATCAGCTGACACAGATCGCTGGCACAGGCTGGTTAGTTATTTAATGGTTTCAGCTTAGTTTATCTAAAACTTCAGTGCACGGTTGCAGGAATCAGCTGACACAGATCGCTGGCACAGGCTGGTTAGTTATTTAATGGTTTCAGCTTAGTTTATCTAAAACTTCAGTGCACGGTTGCAGGAATCAGCTGACACAGATCGCTGGCACAGGCTGGTTAGTTATTTAATGGTTTCAGCTTAGTTTATCTAAAACTTCAGTGCACGGTTGCAGGGATCAGCTGACACAGATCCCTGGCACAGGCTGGTTAGTTATTTAATGGTTTTAACTTAGTTTATTTGATCTAAAACTTCAGTGCACGATTGCAGGGATCAGCTGAAACAGATCGCTGGTACAGGCTGGTTAGTTATTTAATGGTTTCAGCCAAGTTTATCTAAAACTTCAGTGCGCGGTTGCAGGGATCAGCTGACACAGATCCCTTGCACAGGCTGGTTAGTTATTTAATGGTTTCAACTTAGTTTATTTTATCTAAAACTTCAGTGCACGGTCGCAGGGATCCGCTGACACAGATCGCTGGCACAGGCTGGTTAGTTATTGAATGGTTTCAGCTTAGTTTATTTGATCTAAAACTTCAGTGCACGGTTGCAGGGATCAGCTGACACAGATCGCTGGTTAGTTATTTAATGGTTTCAGCTTTGTTTATTTGATCTACAACTTCAGTCCACGTTCGCAGGGATCAGCTGACACAGATCTCTGGCACAGGCTGGTTAGTTATTTATTTGTTTCAGCTTAGTTTATTTGATCTAAGACTTCAGTGCACGGTTGCAGGGATCAGCTGACACAGATCGCTCGCACAGGCTGGTTAGTTATTTAATGGTTTCAGGTTAGTTTATTTGATCTAAGACTTCAGTGCATGGTTGCAAAGATCAGCTGACACAGATCCCTGGCACAGGCTGGTTAGTTATTTAATTGTTTCAGCTTAGTTTATTTTCTCTAAAACTTCAGTGCACGGTTGCAGGGATCAGCTAACACAGATCCCTGACACACGCTGGTTAGTTATTTAATGGTTTCAACTTAGTTTATTTTCTCTAAAACTTCAGTGCACGGTTGCAGGGATCAGCTGACACAGATCGCTGTCACAGGCTGGTTAGTTATTTAAATGGTTTCAGGTTAGTTTATTTGATCTAAAACTTCAGTCGACGTTCGCAGGGATCAGCTGACACAGATCTCTGGCACAGCCTGGTTGGTTATTTAATGGTTTCAGCTTAGTTTATTTGATCTAAAACTTCAGTGCACGGTTGCAGGGATCAGCTGACACAGATCGCTCGCACAGGCTAGTTGGTTATTTAATGGTTTCAGGTTAGTTTATTTGATCTAAGACTTCAGTGCACGTTCGCAAAGATCAGCTGAAACAGATCGCTGGCACAGATCCCTTGCACAGGCTGGTTAGTTATTTAATGGTTTCAACTTAGTTTATTTTATCTTAAACTTCAGTGCACGGTCGCAGGGATCAGCTGACACAGATCGCTGGTTAGTTATTTAATGGTTTCAGCTTTGTTTATTTGATCTAAAACTTCAGTGCACGGTCGCAGGGATCAGCTGACCCAGATCGCTGGCACAGGCTGGTTAGTTATTTAATGGTTTCAGCTTAGTTTATTTGATCTAAGACGTTAGTGCACGGTTGCAGGGATCAGCTGACACAGATCGCTGGCACAGGCTGGTTAGTTATTTCGTGGTTTCAGCTTAGTTTATTTTGATCTAAGACTTCAGTGCACATTCGCAAAGATCAGCTGAAACAGATCGCTGGCACAGGCTGGTTAGTTATTTAATTGTTTCAGCTTAGTTTATCTAAAACTTCAGTGCACGGTTGCAGGGATCAGCTGACACAGATCTTTGGCACAGACTGGTTAGTTATTTAATGGTTTCAACTTAGTTTATCTAAAACTTCAGTGCACGGTTGCAGGAATCAGCTGACACAGATCGCTGGCACAGGCTGGTTAGTTATTTAATGGTTTCAGCTTAGTTTATCTAAAACTTCAGTGCACGGTTGCAGGGATCAGATGAAACAGATCGCTGGCACAGGCTGGCTAGTTATTTAATGGTTTCAGCTTAGTTTATCTAAAACTTCAGTGCACGGTTGCAGGGATCAGCTGAAACAGATCGCTGGTACAGGCTGGTTAGTTATTTAATGGTTTCAGCCAAGTTTATCTAAAACTTCAGTGCGCGGTTGCAGGGATCAGCTGACACAGATCGTTGGCACAGGCTGGTTAGTTATTTAATGGTTTCAACTTAGTTTATCTAAAACTTCAGTGCACGGTCGCAGGGATCCGCTGACACAGATCGCTGGCACAGGCTGGTTAGTTATTTAATGGTTTCAACTTAGTTTATCATAAAAAACTTCAGTGCACGGTTGCAGGGATAAGCTGACACAGATCGCTGGCACAGGCTGGTTAGTTATTTAAATGGTTTCAGGTTAGTTTATTTGATCTAAGACTTCAGTGCATGGTCGCAAAGATCAGCTGACACAGATCCCTGACACACGCTGGTTAGTTATTTAATGGTTTCAACTTAGTTTATTTTCTCTAAAACTTCAGTACACGGTTGCAGGGATCAGCTGACACAGATCGCTGGCACAGGCTGGTTAGTTATTTAGTGGTTTCAGCTTAGTTTATTTGATCTAAAACTTCAGTGCATGGTCGCAAAGATCAGCTGACACAGATCCCTGGCACAGGCTGGTTAGTTATTTAATTGTTTCAGCTTACTTTATTTTCTGTAAAACTTCAGTGCACATTTGCAGGGATCAGCTAACACAGATCCCTGACACAGGCTGGTTAGTTATTTAATGGTTTCAACTTAGTTTATCATAAAAAACTTCAGTGCACGGTTGCAGGAATCAGCTGAAACAGATCGCTGGCACAGGCTGGTTAGTTATTTAATGGTTTCAGCTTAGTTTATCTAAAACTTCAGTGCACGGTTGCAGGGATCAGCTGACACAGATCGTTGGCACAGCCTGGTTAGTTATTTAATGGTTTCAACTTAGTTTATCTAAAACTTCAGTGCACGGTTGCAGGAATCAGCTGACACAGATCGCTGGCACAGGCTGGTTAGTTATTTAATGGTTTCGGTTTGGTTTATTTTATCTAAAACTTCAGTGCACGGTTGCAGGGATCAGCTGACACAGATCGCTGGCACAGGCTGGTTAGTTATTTAATGGTTTCAGCTTAGTTTATCTAAAACTTCAGTGCACGGTTGCAGGGATCAGATGAAACAGATCGCTGGCACAGGCTGGCTAGTTATTTAATGGTTTCAGCTTAGTTTATCTAAAACTTCAGTGCACGGTTGCAGGGATCAGATGAAACAGATCGCTGGCACAGGCTGGCTAGTTATTTAATGGTTTCAGCTTAGTTTATCTAAAACTTCAGTGCACGGTTGCAGGGATCAGCTGAAACAGATCGCTGGTACAGGCTGGTTAGTTATTTAATGGTTTCAGCCAAGTTTATCTAAAACTTCAGTGCGCGGTTGCAGGGATCAGCTGACACAGATCGTTGGCACAGGCTGGTTAGTTATTTAATGGTTTCAACTTAGTTTATTTTATCTAAAACTTCAGTGCACGGTCGCAGGGATCCGCTGACACAGATCGCTGGCACAGGCTGGTTAGTTATTGAATGGTTTCAGCTTAGTTTATTTGATCTAAAACTTCAGTGCACGGTTGCAGGGATCAGCTGACACAGATCGCTGGCACAGGCTGGTTAGTTATTTAATGGTTTCAGCTTAGTTTATCTAAAACTTCAGTGCACGGTTGCAGGGATCAGATGAAACAGATCGCTGGCACAGGCTGGCTAGTTATTTAATGGTTTCAGCTTAGTTTATCTAAAACTTCAGTGCACGGTTGCAGGGATCAGCTGACACAGATCGCTGGGTAGTTATTTAATGGTTTCAGCTTAGTTTATTTGATCTACAACTTCAGTCGACGTTCGCAGGGATCAGCTGACACAGATCTCTGGCACAGCCTGGTTGGTTATTTAATGGTTTCAGCTTAGTTTATTTGATCTAAAACTTCAGTGCACGGTTGCAGGGATCAGCTGACACAGATCTCTGGCACAGCCTGGTTAGTTATTTAATGGTTTCAGGTTAGTTTATTTGATCTAAGACTTCAGTGCACGTTCGCAAAGATCAGCTGAAACAGATCGCTGGCACAGATCCCTTGCACAGGCTGGTTAGTTATTTAATGGTTTCAACTTAGTTTATTTTATCTAAAACTTCAGTGCACGGTCGCAGGGATCCGCTGACACAGATCGCTGGTTAGTTATTTAATGGTTTCAGCTTAGTTTATTTTATCTAAAACTTCAGTGCACGGTCGCAGGGATCAGCTGACACAGATCGCTGGTTAGTTATTTAATGGTTTCAGCTTTGTTTATTTGATCTAAAACTTCAGTCCACGTTCGCAGGGATCAGCTGACCCAGATCGCTGGCACAGGCTGGTTAGTTATTTAATGGTTTCAGCTTAGTTTATTTGATCTAAGACGTAAGTGCACGGTTGCAGGGATCAGCTGACAGAGATCGCTGGCACAGGCTGGTTAGTTATTTAATGGTTTCAGCTTAGTTTATTTGATCTAAGACGTAAGTGCACGGTTGCAGGGATCAGCTGACACAGATCGCTGGCACAGGCTGGTTAGTTATTTCGTGGTTTCAGCTTAGTTTATTTTGATCTAAGACTTCAGTGCACATTCGCAAAGATCAGCTGAAACAGATCGCTGGCACAGGCTGGTTAGTTATTTAATGGTTTCAGCTTAGTTTATTTGATCTAAGACGTAAGTGCACGGTCGCAGTGATCAGCTGAAACAGATCGCTGGTTAGTTATTTAATGGTTTCAGCTTTGTTTATTTGATCTAAAACTTCAGTCCACGTTCGCAGGGATCAGCTGACACAGATCTCTGGCACAGGCTGGTTGGTTATTTAATGGTTTCAGCTTAGTTTATTTGATCTAAAACTTCAGTGCACGGTTGCAGGGATCAGCTGACACAGATCGCTGGCACAGGCTGGTTAGTTATTTAATGGTTTCAGCTTAGTTTATTTGATCTAAGACAGACGTAAGTGCACGGTTGCAGGGATCAGCTGACACAGATCGCTGGCACAGGCTGGTTAGTTATTTAAATGGTTTCAACTTAGTTTATCATAAAAAACTTCAGTGCACGGTTGCAGGAATCAGCTGAAACAGATCGCTGGCACAGGCTGGTTAGTTATTTAATGGTTTCAACTTAGTTTATCTAAAACTTCAGTGCACGGTTGCAGGGATCAGCTGACACAGATCGTTGGCACAGGCTGGTTAGTTATTTAATGGTTTCAACTTAGTTTATCTAAAACTTCAGTGCACGGTTGCAGGAATCAGCTGACACAGATCGCTGGCACAGGCTGGTTAGTTATTTAATGGTTTCGGTTTGGTTTATTTTATCTAAAACTTCAGTGCACGGTTGCAGGGATCAGCTGACACAGATCGCTGGCACAGGCTGGTTAGTTATTTAATGGTTTCAGCTTAGTTTATCTAAAACTTCAGTGCACGGTTGCAGGGATCAGATGAAACAGATCGCTGGCACAGGCTGGCTAGTTATTTAATGGTTTCAGCTTAGTTTATCTAAAACTTCAGTGCACGGTTGCAGGAATCAGCTGACACAGATCGCTGGCACAGGCTGGTTAGTTATTTAATGGTTTCAGCTTAGTTTATCTAAAACTTCAGTGCACGGTTGCAGGGATCAGCTGAAACAGATCGCTGGTACAGGCTGGTTAGTTATTTAATGGTTTCAGCCAAGTTTATCTAAAACTTCAGTGCACGGTTGCAGGGATCAGCTGACACAGATCCCTGGCACAGGCTGGCTAGTTATTTAATGGTTTCAGCTTAGTTTATCTAAAACTTCAGTGCACGGTTGCAGGAATCAGCTGACACAGATCGCTGGCACAGGCTGGTTAGTTATTTAATGGTTTCGGTTTGGTTTATTTTATCTAAAACTTCAGTGCACGGTTGCAGGGATCAGCTGACACAGATCGCTGGCACAGGCTGGTTAGTTATTTAATGGTTTCAGCTTAGTTTATCTAAAACTTCAGTGCACGGTTGCAGGGATCAGATGAAACAGATCGCTGGCACAGGCTGGTTAGTTATTTAATGGTTGTAACTTAGTTTATTTGATCTAAAACTTCAGTGCACGATTGCAGGGATCAGCTGAAACAGATCGCTGGTACAGGCTGGTTAGTTATTTAATGGTTTCAGCCAAGTTTATCTAAAACTTCAGTGCGCGGTTGCAGGGATCAGCTGACACAGATCCCTTGCACAGGCTGGTTAGTTATTTAATGGTTTCAACTTAGTTTATTTTATCTAAAACTTCAGTGCACGGTCGCAGGGATCCGCTGACACAGATCGCTGGCACAGGCTGGTTAGTTATTGAATGGTTTCAGCTTAGTTTATTTGATCTAAAACTTCAGTGCACGGTTGCAGGGATCAGCTGACACAGATCCCTGACACACGCTGGTTAGTTATTTAATGGTTTCAACTTAGTTTATTTTCTCTAAAACTTCAGTGCACGGTTGCAGGGATCAGCTGACACAGATCTCTGGCACAGGCTGGTTGGTTATTTAATGGTTTCAGCTTAGTTTATTTGATCTAAAACTTCAGTGCACGGTTGCAGGGATCAGCTGACACAGATCGCTCGCACAGGCTGGTTAGTTATTTAATGGTTTCAGGTTAGTTTATTTGATCTAAGACTTCAGTGCATGGTCGCAAAGATCAGCTGACACAGATCCCTGGCACAGGCTGGTTAGTTATTTAATTGTTTCAGCTTAGTTTATTTTCTCTAAAACTTCAGTGCACGGTTGCAGGGATCAGCTAACACAGATCCCTGACACACGCTGGTTAGTTATTTAATGGTTTCAACTTAGTTTATTTTCTCTAAAACTTCAGTGCACGGTTGCAGGGATCAGCTGACACAGATCGCTGGCACAGGCTGGTTAGTTATTTATTGGTTTCAGCTTAGTTTATTTGATCTAAAACTTCAGTCGACGTTCGCAGGGATCAGCTGACACAGATCTCTGGCACAGCCTGGTTGGTTATTTAATGGTTTCAACTTAGTTTATTTGATCTAAAACTTCAGTGCACGGTTGCAGGGATCAGCTGACACAGATCGCTCGCACAGGCTAGTTGGTTATTTAATGGTTTCAGGTTAGTTTATTTGATCTAAGACTTCAGTGCACGTTCGCAAAGATCAGCTGAAACAGATCGCTGGCACAGATCCCTTGCACAGGCTGGTTAGTTATTTAATGGTTTCAACTTAGTTTATTTTATCTTAAACTTCAGTGCACGGTCGCAGGGATCAGCTGACACAGATCGCTGGTTAGTTATTTAATGGTTTCAGCTTTGTTTATTTGATCTAAAACTTCAGTGCACGGTCGCAGGGATCAGCTGACCCAGATCGCTGGCACAGGCTGGTTAGTTATTTAATGGTTTCAGCTTAGTTTATTTGATCTAAGACGTAAGTGCACGGTTGCAGGGATCAGCTGACACAGATCGCTGGCACAGGCTGGTTAGTTATTTAATGGTTTCAGCTTAGTTTATTTGATCTAAGACGTAAGTGCACGGTTGCAGGGATCAGCTGACACAGATCGCTGGCACAGGCTGGTTAGTTATTTCGTGGTTTCAGCTTAGTTTATTTTGATCTAAGACTTCAGTGCACATTCGCAAAGATCAGCTGAAACAGATCGCTGGCACAGGCTGGTTAGTTATTTAATTGTTTCAGCTTAGTTTATCTAAAACTTCAGTGCACGGTTGCAGGGATCAGCTGACACAGATCGTTGGCACAGGCTGGTTAGTTATTTAATGGTTTCAACTTAGTTTATCTAAAACTTCAGTGCACGGTTGCAGGAATCAGCTGACACAGATCGCTGGCACAGGCTGGTTAGTTATTTAATGGTTTCGGTTTGGTTTATTTTATCTAAAACTTCAGTGCACGGTTGCAGGGATCAGCTGACACAGATCGCTGGCACAGGCTGGTTAGTTATTTAATGGTTTCAGCTTAGTTTATCTAAAACTTCAGTGCACGGTTGCAGGGATCAGATGAAACAGATCGCTGGCACAGGCTGGCTAGTTATTTAATGGTTTCAGCTTAGTTTATCTAAAACTTCAGTGCACGGTTGCAGGGATCAGCTGAAACAGATCGCTGGTACAGGCTGGTTAGTTATTTAATGGTTTCAGCCAAGTTTATCTAAAACATCAGTGCGCGGTTGCAGGGATCAGCTGACACAGATCGTTGGCACAGGCTGGTTAGTTATTTAATGGTTTCAACTTAGTTTATTTTATCTAAAACTTCAGTGCACGGTCGCAGGGATCCGCTGACACAGATCGCTGGCACAGGCTGGTTAGTTATTGAATGGTTTCAGCTTAGTTTATTTGATCTAAAACTTCAGTGCACGGTTGCAGGGATCAGCTGACACAGATCGCTGGCACAGGCTGGTTAGTTATTTAATGGTTTCAGCTTAGTTTATCTAAAACTTCAGTGCACGGTTGCAGGGATCAGATGAAACAGATCGCTGGCACAGGCTGGCTAGTTATTTAATGGTTTCAGCTTAGTTTATCTAAAACTTCAGTGCACGGTTGCAGGGATCAGCTGACACAGATCGCTGGGTAGTTATTTAATGGTTTCAGCTTAGTTTATTTGATCTACAACTTCAGTCGACGTTCGCAGGGATCAGCTGACACAGATCTCTGGCACAGCCTGGTTGGTTATTTAATGGTTTCAGCTTAGTTTATTTGATCTAAAACTTCAGTGCACGGTTGCAGGGATCAGCTGACACAGATCTCTGGCACAGCCTGGTTAGTTATTTAATGGTTTCAGGTTAGTTTATTTGATCTAAGACTTCAGTGCACGTTCGCAAAGATCAGCTGAAACAGATCGCTGGCACAGATCCCTTGCACAGGCTGGTTAGTTATTTAATGGTTTCAACTTAGTTTATTTTATCTTAAACTTCAGTGCACGGTCGCAGGGATCCGCTGACACAGATCGCTGGTTAGTTATTTAATGGTTTCAGCTTAGTTTATTTTATCTAAAACTTCAGTGCACGGTCGCAGGGATCAGCTGACACAGATCGCTGGTTAGTTATTTAATGGTTTCAGCTTTGGTTATTTGATCTAAAACTTCAGTCCACGTTCGCAGGGATCAGCTGACCCAGATCGCTGGCACAGGCTGGTTAGTTATTTAATGGTTTCAGCTTAGTTTATTTGATCTAAGACGTAAGTGCACGGTTGCAGGGATCAGCTGACAGAGATCGCTGGCACAGGCTGGTTAGTTATTTAATGGTTTCAGCTTAGTTTATTTGATCTAAGACGTAAGTGCACGGTTGCAGGGATCAGCTGACACAGATCGCTGGCACAGGCTGGTTAGTTATTTCGTGGTTTCAGCTTAGTTTATTTTGATCTAAGACTTCAGTGCACATTCGCAAAGATCAGCTGAAACAGATCGCTGGCACAGGCTGGTTAGTTATTTAATGGTTTCAGCTTAGTTTATTTGATCTAAGACGTAAGTGCACGGTCGCAGTGATCAGCTGAAACAGATCGCTGGTTAGTTATTTAATGGTTTCAGCTTTGTTTATTTGATCTAAAACTTCAGTCCACGTTCGCAGGGATCAGCTGACACAGATCTCTGGCACAGGCTGGTTAGTTATTTAATGGTTTCAGCTTAGTTTATTTGATCTAAGACAGACGTAAGTGCACGGTTGCAGGGATCAGCTGACACAGATCGCTGGCACAGGCTGGTTAGTTATTTAATGGTTTCAGCTTAGTTTATTTGATCTAAGACAGACGTAAGTGCACGGTTGCAGGGATCAGCTGACACAGATCGCTGGCACAGGCTGGTTAGTTATTTAAATGGTTTCAACTTAGTTTATCATAAAAAACTTCAGTGCACGGTTGCAGGAATCAGCTGAAACAGATCGCTGGCACAGGCTGGTTAGTTATTTAATGGTTTCAACTTAGTTTATCTAAAACTTCAGTGCACGGTTGCAGGGATCAGCTGACACAGATCGTTGGCACAGGCTGGTTAGTTATTTAATGGTTTCAACTTAGTTTATCTAAAACTTCAGTGCACGGTTGCAGGAATCAGCTGACACAGATCGCTGGCACAGGCTGGTTAGTTATTTAATGGTTTCGGTTTGGTTTATTTTATCTAAAACTTCAGTGCACGGTTGCAGGGATCAGCTGACACAGATCGCTGGCACAGGCTGGTTAGTTATTTAATGGTTTCAGCTTAGTTTATCTAAAACTTCAGTGCACGGTTGCAGGGATCAGATGAAACAGATCGCTGGCACAGGCTGGCTAGTTATTTAATGGTTTCAGCCAAGTTTATCTAAAACTTCAGTGCACGGTTGCAGGGATCAGCTGACACAGATCCCTGGCACAGGCTGGCTAGTTATTTAATGGTTTCAGCTTAGTTTATCTAAAACTTCAGTGCACGGTTGCAGGAATCAGCTGACACAGATCGCTGGCACAGGCTGGTTAGTTATTTAATGGTTTCGGTTTGGTTTATTTTATCTAAAACTTCAGTGCACGGTTGCAGGGATCAGCTGACACAGATCGCTGGCACAGGCTGGTTAGTTATTTAATGGTTTCAGCTTAGTTTATCTAAAACTTCAGTGCACGGTTGCAGGGATCAGGTGAAACAGATCGCTGGTACAGGCTGGTTAGTTATTTCGTGGTTTCAGCTTAGTTTATTTTGATCTAAGACTTCAGTGCACATTCGCAAAGATCAGCTGAAACAGATCGCTGGCACAGGCTGGTTAGTTATTTAATTGTTTCAGCTTAGTTTATCTAAAACTTCAGTGCACGGTTGCAGGGATCAGCTGACACAGATCGTTGGCACAGGCTGGTTAGTTATTTAATGGTTTCAACTTAGTTTATCTAAAACTTCAGTGCACGGTTGCAGGAATCAGCTGACACAGATCGCTGGCACAGGCTGGTTAGTTATTTAATGGTTTCGGTTTGGTTTATTTTATCTAAAACTTCAGTGCACGGTTGCAGGGATCAGCTGACACAGATCGCTGGCACAGGCTGGTTAGTTATTTAATGGTTTCAGCTTAGTTTATCTAAAACTTCAGTGCACGGTTGCAGGGATCAGATGAAACAGATCGCTGGTACAGGCTGGCTAGTTATTTAATGGTTTCAGCTTAGTTTATCTAAAACTTCAGTGCACGGTTGCAGGGATCAGCTGAAACAGATCGCTGGTACAGGCTGGTTAGTTATTTAATGGTTTCAGCCAAGTTTATCTAAAACTTCAGTGCGCGGTTGCAGGGATCAGCTGACACAGATCGTTGGCACAGGCTGGTTAGTTATTTAATGGTTTCAACTTAGTTTATCTAAAACTTCAGTGCACGGTCGCAGGGATCCGCTGACACAGATCGCTGGCACAGGCTGGTTAGTTATTTAATGGTTTCAGCTTAGTTTATTTGATCTAAAACTTCAGTGCACGGTTGCAGGGATCAGCTGACACAGATCGCTGTCACAGGCTGGTTAGTTATTTAAATGGTTTCAGGTTAGTTTATTTGATCTAAGACTTCAGTGCATGGTCGCAAAGATCAGCTGACACAGATCCCTGACACACGCTGGTTAGTTATTTAATGGTTTCAACTTAGTTTATTTTCTCTAAAACTTCAGTACACGGTTGCAGGGATCAGCTGACACAGATCGCTGGCACAGGCTGGTTAGTTATTTAGTGGTTTCAGCTTAGTTTATTTGATCTAAAACTTCAGTGCACGGTCGCAGTGATCAGCTGACACAGATCGCTGGTTAGTTATTTAATGGTTTCAGCTTTGTTTATTTGATCTAAAACTTCAGTGCATGGTCGCAAAGATCAGCTGACACAGATCCCTGGCACAGGCTGGTTAGTTATTTAATTGTTTCAGCTTACTTTATTTTCTGTAAAACTTCAGTGCACAGTTGCAGGGATCAGCTAACACAGATCCCTGACACACACTGGTTAGTTATTTAATGGTTTCAACTTAGTTTATTTTCTCTAAAAATTCAGTGCACGGTTGCAGGGATCAGCTGACACAGATCGCTGGCACAGGCTGGTTAGTTATTTAATGGTTTCAACTTAGTTTATCATAAAAAACTTCAGTGCACGGTTGCAGGAATCAGCTGAAACAGATCGCTGGCACAGGCTGGTTAGTTATTTAATGGTTTCAGCTTAGTTTATCTAAAACTTCAGTGCACGGTTGCAGGGATCAGCTGACACAGATCGTTGGCACAGGCTGGTTAGTTATTTAATGGTTTCAACTTAGTTTATCTAAAACTTCAGTGCACGGTTGCAGGAATCAGCTGACACAGATCGCTGGAACAGGCTGGTTAGTTATTTAATGGTTTCGGTTTGGTTTATTTTATCTAAAACTTCAGTGCACGGTTGCAGGGATCAGCTGACACAGATCGCTGGCACAGGCTGGTTAGTTATTTAATGGTTTCAGCTTAGTTTATCTAAAACTTCAGTGCACGGTTGCAGGGATCAGATGAAACAGATCGCTGGTACAGGCTGGTTAGTTATTGAATGGTTTCAACTTAGTTTATTTTATCTAAAACTTCAGTGCACGATTGCAGGGATCAGCTGAAACAGATCGCTGGTACAGGCTGGTTAGTTATTGAATGGTTTCAACTTAGTTTATTTGATCTAAAACTTCAGTGCACGGTTGCAGGGATCAGCTGACACAGATCCCTGACACACGCTGGTTAGTTATTTAATGGTTTCAACTTAGTTTATTTTCTCTAAAACTTCAGTGCACGGTTGCAGGGATCAGCTGACACAGATCGCTGGTTAGTTATTTAATGGTTTCAGCTTTGTTTATTTGATCTACAACTTCAGTCCACGTTCGCAGGGATCAGCTGACACAGATCCCTGGCACAGGCTGGTTAGTTATTTAATTGTTTCAGCTTACTTTATTTTCTGTAAAA
Organism: Rhamphochromis sp. 'chilingali'; assembly: GCF_963969265.1. Taxonomy (NCBI): domain Eukaryota; kingdom Metazoa; phylum Chordata; class Actinopteri; order Cichliformes; family Cichlidae; genus Rhamphochromis; species Rhamphochromis sp. 'chilingali'. The sequence continues at coordinate 18,693,472 of NC_137929.1, forward strand.
CTTCAGTGCACAGTTGCAGGGATCAGCTAACACAGATCCCTGACACACACTGGTTAGTTATTTAATGGTTTCAACTTAGTTTATTTTCTCTAAAAATTCAGTGCACGGTTGCAGGGATCAGCTGACACAGATCGCTGTCACAGGCTGGTTAGTTATTTAAATGGTTTCAGGTTAGTTTATTTGATCTAAGACTTCAGTGCATGGTCGCAAAGATCAGCTGACACAGATCCCTGACACACGCTGGTTAGTTATTTAATGGTTTCAACTTAGTTTATTTTCTCTAAAACTTCAGTACACGGTTGCAGGGATCAGCTGACACAGATCGCTGGCACAGGCTGGTTAGTTATTTAGTGGTTTCAGCTTAGTTTATTTGATCTAAAACTTCAGTGCACGGTCGCAGTGATCAGCTGACACAGATCGCTGGTTAGTTATTTAATGGTTTCAGCTTTGTTTATTTGATCTAAAACTTCAGTGCATGGTCGCAAAGATCAGCTGACACAGATCCCTGGCACAGGCTGGTTAGTTATTTAATTGTTTCAGCTTACTTTATTTTCTGTAAAACTTCAGTGCACAGTTGCAGGGATCAGCTAACACAGATCCCTGACACACACTGGTTAGTTATTTAATGGTTTCAACTTAGTTTATTTTCTCTAAAAATTCAGTGCACGGTTGCAGGGATCAGCTGACACAGATCGCTGGCACAGGCTGGTTAGTTATTTAATGGTTTCAACTTAGTTTATCATAAAAAACTTCAGTGCACGGTTGCAGGAATCAGCTGAAACAGATCGCTGGCACAGGCTGGTTAGTTATTTAATGGTTTCAGCTTAGTTTATCTAAAACTTCAGTGCACGGTTGCAGGGATCAGCTGACACAGATCGTTGGCACAGGCTGGTTAGTTATTTAATGGTTTCAACTTAGTTTATCTAAAACTTCAGTGCACGGTTGCAGGAATCAGCTGACACAGATCGCTGGCGCAGGCTGGTTAGTTATTTAATGGTTTCAGCTTAGTTTATCTAAAACTTCAGTGCACGGTTGCAGGGATCAGATGAAACAGATCGCTGGCACAGGCTGGTTAGTTATTTAATGGTTTCGGTTTGGTTTATTTTATCTAAAACTTCAGTGCACGGTTGCAGGGATCAGCTGACACAGATCGCTGGCACAGGCTGGTTAGTTATTTAATGGTTTCAGCTTAGTTTATCTAAAACTTCAGTGCACGGTTGCAGGGATCAGATGAAACAGATCGCTGGCACAGGCTGGCTAGTTATTTAATGGTTTCAGCTTAGTTTATCTAAAACTTCAGTGCACGGTTGCAGGAATCAGCTGACACAGATCGCTGGCACAGGCTGGTTAGTTATTTAATGGTTTCGGTTTGGTTTATTTTATCTAAAACTTCAGTGCACGGTTGCAGGGATCAGCTGACACAGATCGCTGGCACAGGCTGGTTAGTTATTTAATGGTTTCAGCTTAGTTTATCTAAAACTTCAGTGCACGGTTGCAGGGATCAGATGAAACAGATCGCTGGTACAGGCTGGTTAGTTATTGAATGGTTTCAACTTAGTTTATTTTATCTAAAACTTCAGTGCACGATTGCAGGGATCAGCTGAAACAGATCGCTGGTACAGGCTGGTTAGTTATTGAATGGTTTCAACTTAGTTTATTTGATCTAAAACTTCAGTGCACGGTTGCAGGGATCAGCTGACACAGATCCCTGACACACGCTGGTTAGTTATTTAATGGTTTCAACTTAGTTTATTTTCTCTAAAACTTCAGTGCACGGTTGCAGGGATCAGCTGACACAGATCGCTGGTTAGTTATTTAATGGTTTCAGCTTTGTTTATTTGATCTACAACTTCAGTCCACGTTCGCAGGGATCAGCTGACACAGATCTCTGGCACAGGCTGGTTGGTTATTTAATGGTTTCAGCTTAGTTTATTTGATCTAAAACTTCAGTGCACGGTTGCAGGGATCAGCTGACACAGATCGCTCGCACAGGCTGGTTAGTTATTTAATGGTTTCAACTTAGTTTATTTTATCTAAAACTTCAGTGCACGGTCGCAGGGATCCGCTGACACAGATCGCTGGCACAGGCTGGTTATTTATTGAATGGTTTCAGCTTAGTTTATTTTATCTAAAACTTCAGTGCACGGTTGCAGGGATCAGCTGACACAGATCCCTGACACACGCTGGTTAGTTATTTAATGGTTTCAACTTAGTTTATTTTCTCTAAAACTTCAGTGCACGGTTGCAGGGATCAGCTGACACAGATCGCTGGTTAGTTATTTAATGGTTTCAGCTTTGTTTATTTGATCTACAACTTCAGTCCACGTTCGCAGGGATCAGCTGACACAGATCGCTGGCACAGGCTGGTTGGTTATTTAATGGTTTCAGCTTAGTTTATTTGATCTAAAACTTCAGTGCACGGTTGCAGGGATCAGCTGACACAGATCGCTCGCACAGGCTGGTTAGTTATTTAATGGTTTCAGGTTAGTTTATTTGATCTAAGACTTCAGTGCACGGTCGCAAAGATCAGCTGACACAGATCCCTGGCACAGGCTGGTTAGTTATTTAATTGTTTCAGCTTACTTTATTTTCTGTAAAACTTCAGTGCACATTTGCAGGGATCAGCTAACACAGATCCCTGACACACGCTGGTTAGTTATTTAATGGTTTCAACTTAGTTTATTTTCTCTAAAACTTCAGTGCACGGTTGCAGGGATCAGCTGACACAGATCGCTGGCACAGGCTGGTTAGTTATTTTGTGGTTTCAGCTTAGTTTATTTGATCTAAAACTTCAGTCGACGTTCGCAGGGATCAGCTGACACAGATCTCTGGCACAGCCTGGTTGGTTATTTAATGGTTTCAGCTTAGTTTATTTGATCTAAAACTTCAGTGCACGGTTGCAGGGATCAGCTGACACAGATCGCTCGCACAGGCTAGTTGGTTATTTAATGGTTTCAGGTTAGTTTATTTGAGCTAAGACTTCAGTGCACGTTCGCAAAGATCAGCTGAAACAGATCGCTGGCACAGATCCCTTGCACAGGCTGGTTAGTTATTTAATGGTTTCAACTTAGTTTATTTGATCTAAAACTTCAGTGCACGGTCGCAGGGATCCGCTGACACAGATCGCTGGTTAGTTATTTAATGGTTTCAGCTTAGTTTATTTTATCTAAAACTTCAGTGCACGGTCGCAGGGATCAGCTGACACAGATCGCTGGTTAGTTATTTAATGGTTTCAGCTTTGTTTATTTGATCTAAAACTTCAGTGCACGGTCGCAGGGATCAGCTGACCCAGATCGCTGGCACAGGCTGGTTAGTTATTTAATGGTTTCAGCTTAGTTTATTTGATCTAAGACGTAAGTGCACGGTTGCAGGGATCAGCTGACACAGATCGCTGGCACAGGCTGGTTAGTTATTTAATGGTTTCAGCTTAGTTTATTTGATCTAAGACGTAAGTGCACGGTTGCAGGGATCAGATGAAACAGATCGCTGGCACAGGCTGGCTAGTTATTTAATGGTTTCAGCTTAGTTTATCTAAAACTTCAGTGCACGGTTGCAGGGATCAGCTGACACAGATCCCTGGCACAGGCTGGTTAGTTATTTAATGGTTTTAGCTTAGTTTATTTGATCTAAAACTTCAGTGCACGATTGCAGGGATCAGCTGAAACAGATCGCTGGTACAGGCTGGTTAGTTATTGAATGGTTTCAACTTAGTTTATTTTATCTAAAACTTCAGTGCACGGTCGCAGGGATCCGCTGACACAGATCGCTGGCACAGGCTGGTTAGTTATTGAATGGTTTCAGCTTAGTTTATTTGATCTAAAACTTCAGTGCACGGTTGCAGGGATCAGCTAACACAGATCCCTGACACACGCTGGTTAGTTATTTAATGGTTTCAACTTAGTTTATTTTCTCTAAAACTTCAGTGCACGGTTGCAGGGATCAGCTGACACAGATCGCTGGTTAGTTATTTAATGGTTTCAGCTTTGTTTATTTGATCTACAACTTCAGTCCACGTTCGCAGGGATCAGCTGACACAGATCTCTGGCACAGGCTGGTTGGTTATTTAATGGTTTCAGCTTAGTTTATTTGATCTAAAACTTCAGTGCACGGTTGCAGGGATCAGCTGACACAGATCGCTCGCACAGGCTGGTTAGTTATTTAATGGTTTCAACTTAGTTTATTTTATCTAAAACTTCAGTGCACGGTCGCAGGGATCCGCTGACACAGATCGCTGGCACACGCTGGTTAGTTATTTAATGGTTTCAACTTAGTTTATTTTATCTAAAACTTCAGTGCACGGTTGCAGGGATCAGCTGACACAGATCCCTGACACACGCTGGTTAGTTATTTAATGGTTTCAACTTAGTTTATTTTCTCTAAAACTTCAGTGCACGGTTGCAGGGATCAGCTGACACAGATCGCTGGTTAGTTATTTAATGGTTTCAGCTTTGTTTATTTGATCTACAACTTCAGTCCACGTTCGCAGGGATCAGCTGACACAGATCGCTGGCACAGGCTGGTTGGTTATTTAATGGTTTCAGCTTAGTTTATTTGATCTAAAACTTCAGTGCACGGTTGCAGGGATCAGCTGACACAGATCGCTCGCACAGGCTGGTTAGTTATTTAATGGTTTCAGGTTAGTTTATTTGATCTAAGACTTCAGTGCATGGTCGCAAAGATCAGCTGACACAGATCCCTGGCACAGGCTGGTTAGTTATTTAATTGTTTCAGCTTACTTTATTTTCTGTAAAACTTCAGTGCACATTTGCAGGGATCAGCTAACACAGATCCCTGACACACGCTGGTTAGTTATTTAATGGTTTCAACTTAGTTTATTTTCTCTAAAACTTCAGTGCACGGTTGCAGGGATCAGCTGACACAGATCGCTGGCACAGGCTGGTTAGTTATTTAGTGGTTTCAGCTTAGTTTATTTGATCTAAAACTTCAGTCGACGTTCGCAGGGATCAGCTGACACAGATCTCTGGCACAGCCTGGTTGGTTATTTAATGGTTTCAGCTTAGTTTATTTGATCTAAAACTTCAGTGCACGGTTGCAGGGATCAGCTGACACAGATCGCTCGCACAGGCTAGTTGGTTATTTAATGGTTTCAGGTTAGTTTATTTGATCTAAGACTTCAGTGCACGTTCGCAAAGATCAGCTGAAACAGATCGCTGGCACAGATCCCTTGCACAGGCTGGTTAGTTATTTAATGGTTTCAACTTAGTTTATTTTATCTTAAACTTCAGTGCACGGTCGCAGGGATCCGCTGACACAGATCGCTGGTTAGTTATTTAATGGTTTCAGCTTAGTTTATTTTATCTAAAACTTCAGTGCACGGTCGCAGGGATCAGCTGACACAGATCGCTGGTTAGTTATTTAACGGTTTCAGCTTTGTTTATTTGATCTAAAACTTCAGTGCACGGTCGCAGGGATCAGCTGACCCAGATCGCTGGCACAGGCTGGTTAGTTATTTAATGGTTTCAGCTTAGTTTATTTGATCTAAGACGTAAGTGCACGGTTGCAGGGATCAGCTGACACAGATCGCTGGCACAGGCTGGTTAGTTATTTAATTGTTTCAGCTTAGTTTATCTAAAACTTCAGTGCACGGTTGCAGGGATCAGATGAAACAGATCGCTGGCACAGGCTGGTTAGTTATTTAATGGTTTCGGTTTGGTTTATTTTATCTAAAACTTCAGTGCACGGTTGCAGGGATCAGCTGACACAGATCGCTGGCACAGGCTGGTTAGTTATTTAATGGTTTCAGCTTAGTTTATCTAAAACTTCAGTGCACGGTTGCAGGGATCAGATGAAACAGATCGCTGGCACAGGCTGGCTAGTTATTTAATGGTTTCAGCTTAGTGTATCTAAAACTTCAGTGCACGGTTGCAGGGATCAGCTGAAACAGATCCCTGGCACAGGCTGGTTAGTTATTTAATGGTTTTAACTTAGTTTATTTGATCTAAAGCTTCAGTGCACGATTGCAGGGATCAGCTGAAACAGATCGCTGGTACAGGCTGGTTAGTTATTTAATGGTTTCAGCCAAGTTTATCTAAAACTTCAGTGCGCGGTTGCAGGGATCAGCTGACACAGATCCTTTGCACAGGCTGGTTAGTTATTTAATGGTTTCAACTTAGTTTATTTTATCTAAAACTTCAGTGCACGGTCGCAGGGATCCGCTGACACAGATCGCTGGCACAGGCTGGTTAGTTATTTAAATGGTTTCAGGTTAGTTTATTTGATCTAAGACTTCAGTGCATGGTCGCAAAGATCAGCTGACACAGATCCCTGACACACGCTGGTTAGTTATTTAATGGTTTCAACTTAGTTTATTTTCTCTAAAACTTCAGTACACGGTTGCAGGGATCAGCTGACACAGATCGCTGGCACAGGCTGGTTAGTTATTTAGTGGTTTCAGCTTAGTTTATTTGCTCTAAAACTTCAGTGCACGGTCGCAGTGATCAGCTGACACAGATCGCTGGTTAGTTATTTAATGGTTTCAGCTTTGTTTATTTGATCTAAAACTTCAGTGCATGGTCGCAAAGATCAGCTGACACAGATCCCTGGCACAGGCTGGTTAGTTATTTAATTGTTTCAGCTTACTTTATTTTCTGTAAAACTTCAGTGCACAGTTGCAGGGATCAGCTAACACAGATCCCTGACACACACTGGTTAGTTATTTAATGGTTTCAACTTAGTTTATTTTCTCTAAAAATTCAGTGCACGGTTGCAGGGATCAGCTGACACAGATCACTGGCACAGGCTGGTTAGTTATTTAATTGTTTCAGCTTACTTTATTTTCTGTAAAACTTCAGTGCACAGTTGCAGGGATCAGCTAACACAGATCCCTGACACACACTGGTTAGTTATTTAATGGTTTCAACTTAGTTTATTTTCTCTAAAAATTCAGTGCACGGTTGCAGGGATCAGCTGACACAGATCTCTGGCACAGCCTGGTTGGTTATTTAATGGTTTCAGCTTAGTTTATTTGATCTAAAACTTCAGTGCACGGTTGCAGGGATCAGCTGACACAGATCGCTGGCACAGGCTGGTTAGTTATTTAATGGTTTCAGCTTAGTTTATTTGATCTAAAACTTCAGTGCACGGTTGCAGGGATCAGCTGACACAGATCGCTGGCACAGGCTGGTTAGTTATTTAATGGTTTCAGCTTAGTTTATTTGATCTAAAACTTCAGTGCACGGTTGCAGGGATCAGCTGACACAGATCGCTGGCACAGGCTGGTTAGTTATTTAATGGTTTCAGCTTAGTTTATTTGATCTAAAACTTCAGTGCACGGTTGCAGGGATCAGCTGACACAGATCGCTGGCACAGGCTGGTTAGTTATTTAATGGTTTTAACTTAGTTTATTTGATCTAAAACTTCAGTGCACGATTGCAGGGATCAGCTGAAACAGATCGCTGGTACAGGCTGGTTAGTTATTTAATGGTTGCAGCCAAGTTTATCTAAAACTTCAGTGCGCGGTTGCAGGGATCAGCTGACACAGATCCCTTGCACAGGCTGGTTAGTTATTTAATGGTTTCAACTTAGTTTATTTTATCTAAAACTTCAGTGCGCGGTTGCAGGGATCCGCTGACACAGATCGCTGGCACAGGCTGGTTAGTTATTGAATGGTTTCAGCTTAGTTTATTTGATCTAAAACTTCAGTGCACGGTTGCAGGGATCAGCTGACACAGATCCCTGACACACGCTGGTTAGTTATTTAATGGTTTCAACTTAGTTTATTTTCTCTAAAACTTCAGTGCACGGTTGCAGGGATCAGCTGACACAGATCGCTGGGTAGTTATTTAATGGTTTCAGCTTAGTTTATTTGATCTACAACTTCAGTCGACGTTCGCAGGGATCAGCTGACACAGATCTCTGGCACAGCCTGGTTGGTTATTTAATGGTTTCAGCTTAGTTTATTTGATCTAAAACTTCAGTGCACGGTTGCAGGGATCAGCTGACACAGATCTCTGGCACAGCCTGGTTAGTTATTTAATGGTTTCAGGTTAGTTTATTTGATCTAAGACTTCAGTGCACGTTCGCAAAGATCAGCTGAAACAGATCGCTGGCACAGATCCCTTGCACAGGCTGGTTAGTTATTTAATGGTTTCAACTTAGTTTATTTTATCTTAAACTTCAGTGCACGGTCGCAGGGATCCGCTGACACAGATCGCTGGTTAGTTATTTAATGGTTTCAGCTTAGTTTATTTTATCTAAAACTTCAGTGCACGGTCGCAGGGATCAGCTGACACAGATCGCTGGTTAGTTATTTAATGGTTTCAGCTTTGTTTATTTGATCTAAAACTTCAGTGCACGGTCGCAGGGATCAGCTGACCCAGATCGCTGGCACAGGCTGGTTAGTTATTTAATGGTTTCAGCTTAGTTTATTTGATCTAAGACTTAAGTGCACGGTTGCAGGGATCAGCTGACACAGATCGCTGGCACAGGCTGGTTAGTTATTTAATGGTTTCAGCTTAGTTTATTTGATCTAAGACGTAAGTGCACGGTTGCAGGGATCAGCTGACACAGATCGCTGGCACAGGCTGGTTAGTTATTTAATTGTTTCAGCTTAGTTTATCTAAAACTTCAGTGCACGGTTGCAGGGATCAGCTGAAACAGATCGTTGGCACAGGCTGGTTAGTTATTTAATGGTTTCAACTTAGTTTATCTAAAACTTCAGTGCACGGTTGCAGGGATCAGCTGACACAGATCGCTGGCACAGGCTGGTTAGTTATTTAATGGTTTCAGCTTAGTTTATTTGATCTAAAACTTCAGTGCACGGTTGCAGGGATCAGCTGACACAGATCGCTGTCACAGGCTGGTTAGTTATTTAAATGGTTTCAACTTAGTTTATCATAAAAAACTTCAGTGCACGGTTGCAGGAATCAGCTGAAACAGATCGCTGGCACAGGCTGGTTAGTTATTTAATGGTTTCAGCTTAGTTTATCTAAAACTTCAGTGCACGGTTGCAGGAATCAGCTGACACAGATCGCTGGCACAGGCTGGTTAGTTATTTAATGGTTTCGGTTTGGTTTATTTTATCTAAAACTTCAGTGCACGGTTGCAGGGATCAGATGAAACAGATCGCTGGCACAGGCTGGCTAGTTATTTAATGGTTTCAGCTTAGTTTATCTAAAACTTCAGTGCACGGTTGCAGGAATCAGCTGACACATATCGCTGGCACAGGCTGGTTAGTTATTTAATGGTTTCAGCTTAGTTTATCTAAAACTTCAGTGCACGGTTGCAGGAATCAGCTGACACATATCGCTGGCACAGGCTGGCTAGTTATTTAATGGTTTCAGCTTAGTTTATCTAAAACTTCAGTGCACAGTTGCAGGAATCAGCTGACACAGATCGCTGGCACAGGCTGGTTAGTTATTTAATGGTTTCGGTTTGGTTTATTTTATCTAAAACTTCAGTGCACGGTTGCAGGAATCAGCTGACACAGATCGCTGGCACAGGCTGGTTAGTTATTTAATGGTTTCAGCATAGTTTATCTAAAACTTCAGTGCACGGTTGCAGGGATCAGATGAAACAGATCGCTGGCACAGGCTGGCTAGTTATTTAATGGTTTCAGCTTAGTTTATCTAAAACTTCAGTGCACGGTTGCAGGGATCAGCTGACACAGATCCCTGGCACAGGCTGGTTAGTTATTTAATGGTTTTAACTTAGTTTATTTGATCTAAAACTTCAGTGCACGATTGCAGGGATCAGCTGAAACAGATCGCTGGTACAGGCTGGTTAGTTATTTAATGGTTGCAGCCAAGTTTATCTAAAACTTCAGTGCGCGGTTGCAGGGATCAGCTGACACAGATCCCTTGCACAGGCTGGTTAGTTATTTAATGGTTTCAACTTAGTTTATTTTATCTAAAACTTCAGTGCACGGTCGCAGGGATCCGCTGACACAGATCGCTGGCACAGGCTGGTTAGTTATTGAATGGTTTCAGCTTAGTTTATTTGATCTAAAACTTCAGTGCACGGTTGCAGGGATCAGCTGACACAGATCCCTGACACACGCTGGTTAGTTATTTAATGGTTTCAACTTAGTTTATTTTCTCTAAAACTTCAGTGCACGGTTGCAGGGATCAGCTGACACAGATCGCTGGGTAGTTATTTAATGGTTTCAGCTTAGTTTATTTGATCTACAACTTCAGTCGACGTTCGCAGGGATCAGCTGACACAGATCTCTGGCACAGCCTGGTTGGTTATTTAATGGTTTCAGCTTAGTTTATTTGATCTAAAACTTCAGTGCACGGTTGCAGGGATCAGCTGACACAGATCTCTGGCACAGCCTGGTTAGTTATTTAATGGTTTCAGGTTAGTTTATTTGATCTAAGACTTCAGTGCACGTTCGCAAAGATCAGCTGAAACAGATCGCTGGCACAGATCCCTTGCACAGGCTGGTTAGTTATTTAATGGTTTCAACTTAGTTTATTTTATCTTAAACTTCAGTGCACGGTCGCAGGGATCAGCTGACACAGATCGCTGGTTAGTTATTTAATGGTTTCAGCTTTGTTTATTTGATCTAAAACTTCAGTGCACGGTCGCAGGGATCAGCTGACCCAGATCGCTGGCACAGGCTGGTTAGTTATTTAATGGTTTCAGCTTAGTTTATTTGATCTAAGACGTAAGTGCACGGTTGCAGGGATCAGCTGACACAGATCGCTGGCACAGGCTGGTTAGTTATTTAATGGTTTCAGCTTAGTTTATTTGATCTAAGACGTAAGTGCACGGTTGCAGGGATCAGCTGACACAGATCGCTGGCACAGGCTGGTTAGTTATTTAATTGTTTCAGCTTAGTTTATCTAAAACTTCAGTGCACGGTTGCAGGGATCAGCTGAAACAGATCGTTGGCACAGGCTGGTTAGTTATTTAATGGTTTCAACTTAGTTTATCTAAAACTTCAGTGCACGGTTGCAGGAATCAGCTGACACAGATCGCTGGCACAGGCTGGTTAGTTATTTAATGGTTTCGTTTTGGTTTATTTTATCTAAAACTTCAGTGCACGGTTGCAGGGATCAGATGAAACAGATCGCTGGCACAGGCTGGCTAGTTATTTAATGGTTTCAGCTTAGTTTATCTAAAACTTCAGTGCACGGTTGCAGGGATCAGCTGAAACAGATCCCTGGCACAGGCTGGTTAGTTATTTAATGGTTTCAGCTTAGTTTATCTAAAACTTCAGTGCACGGTTGCAGGAATCAGCTGACACAGATCGCTGGCACATGCTGGTTAGTTATTTAATGGTTTCAGCTTAGTTTATTTTATCTAAAACTTCAGTGCACGGTTGCAGGGATCAGCTGACACAGATCGCTGGCACAGGCTGGTTAGTTATTTAATGGTTTCAGCTTAGTTTATTTTATCTAAAACTTCAGTGCACGGTTGCAGGGATCAGCTGACACAGATCGCTGGCACAGGCTGGTTAGTTATTTAATGGTTTCAGCTTAGTTTATTTTATCTAAAACTTCAGTGCACGGTTGCAGGGATCAGCTGACACAGATCGCTGGCACAGGCTGGTTAGTTATTTTGTGGTTTCAGCTTAGTTTATTTTGATCTAAGACTTCAGTCCACGTTCGCAGGGATCAGCTGAAACAGATCGCTGGCACAGGCTGGTCAGTTATTTAATGGTTTCAACTTAGTTTTTTTGATCTAAAACTTCAGTGCACGGTCGCAGGGATCAGCTGAAACAGATCGCTGGCACAGGCTGGTCAGTTATTTAATGGTTTCAGCTTAGTTTATCTAAAACTTCAGTGCACGGTTGCAGGGATCAGCTGACACAGATCGCTGGCACAGGCTGGTTAGTTATTTAATGGTTTCAACTTAGGTTATTTGATCTAAAACTTCAGTGCACGGTTGCAGGGATCAGCTGACACAGATCGCTGGCACAGGCTGGTTAGTTATTTAATAGTTTCAACTTAGTTTATTTGATCTAAAACTTCAGTGCACGGTTGCAGGGATCAGCTGACACAGATCGCTGGCACCGGCTGGTTAGTTATTTAATGGTTTCAGCTTAGTTTATCTAAAACTTCAGTGCACGGTTGCAGGGATCAGCTGACACAGATCGCTGGTACAGGCTGGTTAGTTATTTAATGGTTTCAGCCAAGTTTATCTAAAACTTCAGTGCACGGTTGCAGGGATCAGATGACAAAGATAGCTGGCACAGGCTGGTTAGTTATTTAATGGTTTCAGCTTAGTTTATCTAAACCTTCAGTGCACGGTTGCAGGGATCAGCTGACACAGATCGCTGGCACAGGCTGGTTAGTTATTTAATGGTTTAGGTTTGGTTTATTTAATCTAAAACTTCAGTGCACGGTTGCAGGGATCAGATGACACAGAATCGCTGGTACAGGCTGGTTAGTTATTTAATGGTTTCAGCCAAGTTTATCTAAAACTTCAGTGCACGGTTGCAGGGATCAGCTGACACAGATCGCTGGTACAGGCTGGTTAGTGATTTAATGTTTTCAGCCAAGTTTATCTAAAACTTCAGTGCACGGTTGCAGGGATCAGATGACAAAGATAGCTGGCACAGGCTGGTTAGTTATTTAATGGTTTCAGATTAGTTTATCTAAAACTTCAGTGCACGGTTGCAGGGATCAGCTGACACAGATCGCTGGCACAGGCTGGTTAGTTATTTAATGGTTTAGGTTTGGTTTATTTAATCTAAAACTTCAGTGCACGGTTGCAGGGATCAGCTGACACAGATCGCTGGCACAGGCTGGTTAGTTATTTAATGGTTTAGGTTTGGTTTATTTAATCTAAAACTTCAGTCCACGTTCGCAGGGATCAGCTGACACAGATCGCTGGCACAGGCTGGTTAGTTATTTAATGGTTTCAGCTTAGTTTATTTTCTGTAAAACTTCAGTCCACGTTCGCAGGGATCAGCTGACAAAGATCGCTGGCACAGGCTGGTTAGTTATTTAATGGTTTCAACTTAGTTTATTTGATCTAATACTTCAGTGCACGGTCGCAGGGATCAGCTGACACAGATCTCTGGCACAGCCTGGTTGGTTATTTAATGGTTTCAGCTTAGTTTATTTGATCTAAAACTTCAGTGCACGGTCGCAGGGATCAGCTGACACAGATCGCTCGCACAGGCTGGTTAGTTATTTAATGGTTTCAGCTTAGTTTATTTGATCTAAAACTTCAGTGCACGGTTGCAGGGATCAGCTGACACATATCCCTGGCACAGGCTGGTTAGTTATTTAATGGTTTCAGCTTAGTTTATCTAAAACTTCAGTGCACGGTTGCAGGGATCAGCTGAAACAGATCGCTGGTACAGGCTGGTTAGTTATTTAATGGTTTCAGGTTAGTTTATTTGATCTAAGACTTCAGTGCACGTTCGCAAAGATCAGCTGAAACAGATCGCTGGCACAGATCCCTTGCACAGGCTGGTTAGTTATTTAATGGTTTCAACTTAGTTTATTTTATCTAAAACTTCAGTGCACGGTCGCAGGGATCCGCTGACACAGATCGCTGGTTAGTTATTTAATGGTTTCAGCTTAGTTTATTTGATCTAAGACTTCAGTGCACGGTTGCAGGGATCAGCTGACACAGATCGCTGGCACAGGCTGGTTAGTTATTTAATGGTTTCAGCTTAGTTTATCTAAAACTTCAGTGCACGGTTGCAGGGATCAGCTGACACAGATCGCTGGCACAGGCTGGTTAGTTATTTAATGGTTTAGGTTTGGTTTATTTAATCTAAAACTTCAGTGCACGGTTGCAGGGATCAGCTGACACAGAATCGCTGGTACAGGCTGGTTAGTTATTTAATGGTTTCAGCCAAGTTTATCTAAAACTTCAGTGCACGGTTGCAGGGATCAGATGACAAAGATAGCTGGCACAGGCTGGTTAGTTATTTAATGGTTTCAGCTTAGTTTATCTAAAACTTCAGTGCACGGTTGCAGGGATCAGCTGACACAGATCGCTGGTACAGGCTGGTTAGTTATTTAATGGTTTCAGATTAGTTTATCTAAAACTTCAGTGCACGGTTGCAGGGATCAGCTGACACAGATAGCTGGCACAGGCTGGTTAGTTATTTAATGGTTTCAGATTAGTTTATCTAAAACTTCAGTGCACGGTTGCAGGGATCAGCTGACACAGATCGCTGGCACAGGCTGGTTAGTTATTTAATGGTTTAGGTTTGGTTTATTTAATCTAAAACTTCAGTCCACGTTCGCAGGGATCAGCTGACACAGATCGCTGGCACAGGCTGGTTAGTTATTTAATGGTTTCAGCTTAGTTTATTTTCTGTAAAACTTCAGTCCACGTTCGCAGGGATCAGCTGACAAAGATCGCTGGCACAGGCTGGTTAGTTATTTAATGGTTTCAACTTAGTTTATTTTCTCTAAAACTTCAGTGCACGGTCGCAGGGATCAGCTGACAAAGATCGCTGGCACAGGCTGGTTAGTTATTTAATGGTTTCAGCTTAGTTTATTTGATTTACAACTTCAGTCCACGTTCGCAGGGATCAGCTGACACAGATCTCTGGCACAGCCTGGTTGGTTATTTAATGGTTTCAGCTTAGTTTATTTGATCTAAAACTTCAGTGCACGGTTGCAGGGATCAGCTGACACAGATCGCTCGCACAGGCTGGTTAGTTATTTAATGGTTTCAGGTTAGTTTATTTGATCTAATACTTCAGGGCATGGTCGCAAAGATCAGCTGACACAGATCGCTGGGACAGGCTGGTTAGTTATTTAATGGTTTCAGGTTAGTTTATTTGATCTAAAACTTCAGTGCACGGTTGCAGGGATCAGCTGACACAGATCGCTGGCACAGGCTGGTTAGTTATTTAATGGTTTCAGCTTAGTTTATTTGATCTAAAACTTCAGTGCACGGTTGCAGGGATCAGCTGACACATATCCCTGGCACAGGCTGGTTAGTTATTTAATGGTTTCAGCTTAGTTTATCTAAAACTTCAGTGCACGGTTGCAGGGATCAGCTGAAACAGATCGCTGGTACAGGCTGGTTAGTTATTTAATGGTTTCAGGTTAGTTTATTTGATCTAAGACTTCAGTGCACGTTCGCAAAGATCAGCTGAAACAGATCGCTGGCACAGATCCCTTGCACAGGCTGGTTAGTTATTTAATGGTTTCAACTTAGTTTATTTTATCTAAAACTTCAGTGCACGGTCGCAGTGATCAGCTGACACAGATTGCTGGTTAGTTATTTAATGGTTTCAGCTTTGTTTATTTGATCTAAAACTTCAGTCCACGTTCGCAGGGATCAGCTGACACAGATGGCTGGCACAGGCTGGTTAGTTATTTAATGGTTTCAGCTTAGTTTATCTAAAACTTCAGTGCACGGTTGCAGGGATCAGCTGACACAGATCCCTGGCACAGGCTGGTTAGTTATTTAATGGTTTCAGCTTAGTTTATTTGATCTAAAACTTCAGTGCACGATTGCAGGGATCAGCTGAAACAGATCGCTGGTACAGGCTGGTTAGTTATTTAATGGTTTCAGCTTAGTTTATCTAAAACTTCAGTGCACGGTTGCAGGGATCAGCTGAAACAGATCGCTGGTACAGGCTGGTTAGTTATTTAATGGTTTCAGGTTAGTTTATTTGATCTAAGTCTTCAGTGCACGTTCGCAAAGATCAGCTGAAACAGATCGCTGGCACAGATCCCTTGCTCAGGCTGGTTAGTTATTTAATGGTTTCAACTTAGTTTATTTTATCTTAAACTTCAGTGCACGGTCGCAGGGATCCGCTGACACAGATCGCTGGTTAGTTATTTAATGGTTTCAGCTTAGTTTATTTTATCTAAAACTTCAGTGCACGGTCGCAGGGATCAGCTGACACAGATCGCTGGTTAGTTATTTAATGGTTTCAGCTTTGTTTATTTGATCTAAAACTTCAGTCCACGTTCGCAGGGATCAGCTGACACAGATCGCTGGCACAGGCTGGTTAGTTATTTAATGGTTTCAGCTTAGTTTATTTGGTCTAAGACTTCAGTGCACGGTTGCAGGGATCAGCTGACACAGATCGCTGGCACAGGCTGGTTAGTTATTTAATGGTTTCACCTTAGTTTATTTGATCTAAAACTTCAGTCCACGTTCGCAGGGATCAGCTGACACAGATCGCTAGCACAGGCTGGTTAGTTATTTAATGGTTTCAGCTTAGTTTATTTGATCTAAAACTTCAGTCCACGTTCGCAGGGATCAGCTGACACAGATCGCTGGCACAGGCTGGTTAGTTATTTAATGGTTTCAGCTTAGTTTATTTGATCTAAAACTTCAGTCCACGTTCGCAGGGATCAGCTGACACAGATCGCTGGCACAGGCTGGTTAGTTATTTCGTGGTTTCAGCTTAGTTTATTTTGATCTAAGACTTCAGTGCACGTTCGCAAAGATCAGCTGAAACAGATTGCTGGCACAGGCTGGTTAGTTATTTAATTGTTTCAGCTTAGTTTATCTAAAAATTCAGTGCACAGTTGCAGGGATCAGCTAACACAGATCCCTGGCACAGGCTGGTTAGTTATTTAATGGTTTCAGCTTAGTTTATTTGATCTAAAACTTCAGTCCACGTTCGCAGGGATCAGCTGACACAGATCGCTGGCACAGGCTGGTTAGTTATTTAATGGTTTTAGCTTAGTTTATCTAAAACTTCAGTGCACGGTTGCAGGGATCAGCTGACACAGATCGTTGGCACAGGCTGGTTAGTTATTTAATGGTTTCAGCTTAGTTTATCTAAAACTTCAGTGCACGGTTGCAGGAATCAGCTGACACAGATCGCTGGCACAGGCTGGTTAGTTATTTAATGGTTTCGGTTTGGTTTATTTAATCTAAAACTTCAGTGCACGGTTGCAGGGATCAGCTGACACAGATCGCTGGCACAGGCTGGTTAGTTATTTAATGGTTTCAGCTTAGTTTATCTAAAACTTCAGTGCACGGTTGCAGGGATCAGATGAAACAGATCGCTGGCACAGGCTGGCTAGTTATTTAATGGTTTAATGGCCTGTAGTCCAAAACGAAACCTAAGCTGGAGACCTGACGATCCCTTTGACCGTAATTTTTCTGGCGTGAAAAATAGCGTTTATAATGGAAGTCAATGGGCCCAAAACGGTCCCTAGGGTGTTCAGTGCGAGTATTTTTGCTGCTAAGCCGTGTTAGGCTGATGTAAGAAAATCAGACTGAAATTTTGAATCTTTTACAAAAACGAAACCGGGTGGCAAGTTTCGCTATATTACACCCAACACAGTGGAAATGGCGTTCATACGAATGAAAAAAGTGGCACAAAAAGGTCCCAGTATGACACAAGGGTTAAATGGTTTCAGGTTAGTTTATTTGATCTAAAACTTCAGTGCATGGTCGCAAAGATCAGCTGACACAGATCCCTGACACACGCTGGTTAGTTATTTAATGGTTTCAGCTTTGTTTATTTGATCTACAACTTCAGTCCACGTTCGCAGGGATCAGCTGACACAGATCTCTGGCACAGCCTGGTTGGTTATTTAATGGTTTCAGCTTAGTTTATTTGATCTAAAACTTCAGTGCACGGTTGCAGGGATCAGCTGACACAGATCGCTCGCACAGGCTGGTTGGTTATTTAATGGTTTCAACTTAGTTTATTTTCTCTAAAAATTCAGTGCACGGTTGCAGGGATCAGCTGACACAGATCGCTGGCACAGGCTGGTTAGTTATTTAGTGGTTTCAGCTTAGTTTATTTGATCTAAAACTTCAGTACACGTTCGCAGGGATCAGCTGACACAGATCTCTGGCACAGCCTGATTGGTTATTTAATGGTTTCAGCTTAGTTTATTTTATCTAAAACTTCAGTGCACGGTTGCAGGGATCAGCTGACACAGATCGCTCGCACAGGCTGGTTAGTTATTTAATGGTTTCAGCTTAGTTTATTTTATCTAAAACTTCAGTGCACGGTCGCAGGGATCAGCTGACACAGATCGCTGGTTAGTTATTTAATGGTTTCAGCTTAGTTTATCTAAAACTTCAGTGCACGGTTGCAGGGATCAGCTGACACAGATCCCTGGCACAGGCTGGTTAGTTATTTAATGGTTTTAACTTAGTTTATTTGATCTAAAACTTCAGTGCACGATTGCAGGGATCAGCTGAAACAGATCGCTGGTACAGGCTGGTTAGTTATTTAATGGTTTCAGCCAAGTTTATCTAAAACTTCAGTGCACGGTTGCAGGGATCAGCTGACACAGATCCCTTGCACAGGCTGGTTAGTTATTTAATGGTTTCAACTTAGTTTATTTTATCTAAAACTTCAGTGCACGGTCGCAGGGATCCGCTGACACAGATCGCTGGCACAGGCTGGTTGGTTATTTAATGGTTTCAGCTTAGTTTATTTGATCTAAAACTTCAGTGCACGGTCGCAAAGATCAGCTGACACAGATCCCTGACACACGCTGGTTAGTTATTTAATGGTTTCAGCTTTGTTTATTTGATCTAAGACTTCAGTGCACGTTCGCAAAGATCAGCTGAAACAGAACCCTGGCACAGGCTGGTTAGTTATTTAATGGTTTCAGCTTAGTTTATTTGATCTAAAACTTCAGTCCACGTTCGCAGGGATCAGCTGACACAGATCGCTGGCACAGGCTGGTTAGTTATTTAATGGTTTCAGCTTAGTTTATCTAAAACTTCAGTGCACGGTCGCAGGGATCCGCTGACACAGATCGCTGGCACAGGCTGGTTAGTTATTTAATGGTTTCAGCTTAGTTGATCTAAAACTTCAGTGCACGGTCGCAGGGATCAGCTGACACAGATCGCTGGTACAGGCTGGTTAGTTATTTAATGGTTTCAACTTAGTTAATTTTCTCTAAAACTTCAGTGCACGGTTGCAGGGATCAGCTGACACAGATCCCTGGCACAGGCTGGTTAGTTATTTAATGGTTTTAACTTAGTTTATTTTCTCTAAAACTTCAGTGCACGGTTGCAGGGATCAGCTGACACAGATCGCTGGCACAGGCTGGTTAGTTATTTAATGGTTTCAACTTAGTTTATCTAAAACTTCAGTGCACGGTCGCAGGGATCCGCTGACACAGATCGCTGGTTAGTTATTTAATGGTTTCAGCTTTGTTTATTTGATCTAAAACTTCAGTCCACGTTCGCAGGGATCAGCTGACACAGATCGCTGGCACAGGCTGGTTAGTTATTTAATGGTTTCAGCTTAGTTTATTTTATCTAAAACTTCAGTGCACGGTTGCAGGGATCAGCTGACACAGATCGCTGGCACAGGCTGGTTAGTTATTTAATGGTTTCAGCTTAGTTTATTTGATCTAAGACTTCAGTGCACGGTTGCAGGGATCAGCTGACACAGATCGCTGACACAGGCTGGTTAGTTATTTCGTGGTTTCAGCTTAGTTTATTTTGATCTAAGACTTCAGTGCACGTTCGCAAAGATCAGCTGAAACAGAACCCTGGCACAGGCTGGTTAGTTATTTAATGGTTTCACCTTAGTTTATTTGATCTAAAACTTCAGTCCACGTTCGCAGGGATCAGCTGACACAGATCGCTGGCACAGGCTGGTTAGTTATTTAATGGTTTCAGCTTAGTTTATCTAAAACTTCAGTGCACGGTCGCAGGGATCCGCTGACACAGATCGCTGGCACAGGCTGGTTAGTTATTTAATGGTTTCAGCTTAGTTTATTTGATCTAAAACTTCAGTCCACGTTCGCAGGGATCAGCTGACACAGATCGCTGGCACAGGCTGGTTAGTTATTTAATGGTTTCAGCTTAGTTTATCTAAAACTTCAGTGCACGGTTGCAGGGATCAGCTGACACAGATCGCTGGCACAGGCTGGTTAGTTATTTAATGGTTTCAGCTTAGTTTATTTTCTCTAAAACTTCAGTGCACGGTCGCAGGGATCAGCTGACACAGATCGCTGGTACAGGCTGGTTAGTTATTTAATGGTTTCAACTTAGTTAATTTTCTCTAAAACTTCAGTGCACGGTTGCAGGGATCAGCTGACACAGATCCCTGGCACAGGCTGGTTAGTTATTTAATGGTTTTAACTTAGTTTATTTTCTCTAAAACTTCAGTGCACGGTTGCAGGGATCAGCTGACACAGATCCCTGGCACAGGCTGGTTAGTTATTTAATGGTTTTAACTTAGTTTATTTTCTCTAAAATTTCAGTGCACGGTTGCAGGGATCAGCTGACACAGATCGCTGGCACAGGCTGGTTAGTTATTTAATGGTTTCAACTTAGTTTATCTAAAACTTCAGTGCACGGTCGCAGGGATCCGCTGACACAGATCGCTGGTTAGTTATTTAATGGTTTCAGCTTAGTTTAATTTATCTAAAACTTCAGTGCACGGTTGCAGGGATCAGCTGACACAGATCGCTGGCACAGGCTGGTTAGTTATTTAATGGTTTCAGCTTAGTTTATTTTATCTAAAACTTCAGTGCACGGTTGCAGGGATCAGCTGACACAGATCGCTGGCACAGGCTGGTTAGTTATTTAATGGTTTCAGCTTAGTTTATTTGATCTAAGACTTCAGTGCACGGTTGCAGGGATCAGCTGACACAGATCGCTGACACAGGCTGGTTAGTTATTTCGTGGTTTCAGCTTAGTTTATTTTGATCTAAGACTTCAGTGCACGTTCGCAAAGATCAGCTGAAACAGAACCCTGGCACAGGCTGGTTAGTTATTTAATGGTTTCACCTTAGTTTATTTGATCTAAAACTTCAGTCCACGTTCGCAGGGATCAGCTGACACAGATCGCTGGCACAGGCTGGTTAGTTATTTAATGGTTTCAGCTTAGTTTATCTAAAACTTCAGTGCACGGTCGCAGGGATCCGCTGACACAGATCGCTGGCACAGGCTGGTTAGTTATTTAATGGTTTCAGCTTAGTTTATTTGATCTAAAACTTCAGTCCACGTTCGCAGGGATCAGCTGACACAGATCGCTGGCACAGGCTGGTTAGTTATTTAATGGTTTCAGCTTAGTTTATCTAAAACTTCAGTGCACGGTTGCAGGGATCAGCTGACACAGATCGCTGGCACAGGCTGGTTAGTTATTTAATGGTTTTAACTTAGTTTATTTTCTCTAAAACTTCAGTGCACGGTTGCAGGGATCAGCTAACACAGATTCCTGACACACGCTGGTTAGTTATTTAATGGTTTCAACTTAGTTAATTTTATCTAAAACTTCAGTGCACGGTTGCAGGGATCAGCTGACACAGATCCCTGGTACAGGCTGGTTAGTTATTTAATGGTTTTAACTTAGTTTATTTTCTCTAAAACTTCAGTGCACGGTTGCAGGGATTAGCTGACACAGATCGCTGGCACGGGCTGGTTAGTTATTTAGTGGTTTCAGCTTAGTTTATTTGATCTAAGACTTCAGTGCGCGTTCGCAAAGATCAGCTGAAAAAGATCGCTGGCACAGATCCCTTGCACAGGCTGGTTAGTTATTTAATGGTTTCAGCTTTGTTTATTTGATCTAAAACTTCAGTCCACGTTCGCAGGGATCAGCTGACACAGATCGCTGGCACAGGCTGGTTAGTTATTTAATGGTTTCAGCTTAGTTTATTTGATCTAAGACTTCAGTGCACGGTTGCAGGGATCAGCTGACACAGATCGCTGACACAGGCTGGTTAGTTATTTCGTGGTTTCAGCTTAGTTTATTTTGATCTAAGACTTCAGTGCACGTTCGCAAAGATCAGCTGAAACAGAACCCTGGCACAGGCTGGTTAGTTATTTAATGGTTTCAGCTTAGTTTATCTAAAACTTCAGTGCACGGTTGCAGGGATCAGCTGACACAGATCGCTGGCACAGGCTGGTTAGTTATTTAATGGTTTCAGCTTAGTTTATTTTCTCTAAAACTTCAGTGCACGGTCGCAGGGATCAGCTGACACAGATCGCTGGTACAGGCTGGTTAGTTATTTAATGGTTTCAACTTAGTTAATTTTCTCTAAAACTTCAGTGCACGGTTGCAGGGATCAGCTGACACAGATCCCTGGCACAGGCTGGTTAGTTATTTAATGGTTTTAACTTAGTTTATTTTCTCTAAAACTTCAGTGCACGGTTGCAGGGATCAGCTGACACAGATCCCTGGCACAGGCTGGTTAGTTATTTAATGGTTTTAACTTAGTTTATTTTCTCTAAAATTTCAGTGCACGGTTGCAGGGATCAGCTGACACAGATCGCTGGCACAGGCTGGTTAGTTATTTAATGGTTTCAACTTAGTTTATCTAAAACTTCAGTGCACGGTCGCAGGGATCCGCTGACACAGATCGCTGGTTAGTTATTTAATGGTTTCAGCTTAGTTTAATTTATCTAAAACTTCAGTGCACGGTTGCAGGGATCAGCTGACACAGATCGCTGGCACAGGCTGGTTAGTTATTTAATGGTTTCAGCTTAGTTTAATTTATCTAAAACTTCAGTGCACGGTTGCAGGGATCAGCTGACACAGATCGCTGGCACAGGCTGGTTAGTTATTTAATGGTTTCAGCTTAGTTTATTTGATCTAAGACTTCAGTGCACGGTTGCAGGGATCAGCTGACACAGATCGCTGACACAGGCTGGTTAGTTATTTCGTGGTTTCAGCTTAGTTTATTTTGATCTAAGACTTCAGTGCACGTTCGCAAAGATCAGCTGAAACAGAACCCTGGCACAGGCTGGTTAGTTATTTAATGGTTTCACCTTAGTTTATTTGATCTAAAACTTCAGTCCACGTTCGCAGGGATCAGCTGACACAGATCGCTGGCACAGGCTGGTTAGTTATTTAATGGTTTCAGCTTAGTTTATCTAAAACTTCAGTGCACGGTCGCAGGGATCCGCTGACACAGATCGCTGGCACAGGCTGGTTAGTTATTTAATGGTTTCAGCTTAGTTTATTTGATCTAAAACTTCAGTCCACGTTCGCAGGGATCAGCTGACACAGATCGCTGGCACAGGCTGGTTAGTTATTTAATGGTTTCAGCTTAGTTTATCTAAAACTTCAGTGCACGGTTGCAGAGATCAGCTGACACAGATCGCTGGCACAGGCTGGTTAGTTATTTAATGGTTTTAACTTAGTTTATTTTCTGTAAAACTTCAGTGCACGGTTGCAGGGATCAGCTAACACAGATCGCTGGCACGGGCTGGTTAGTTATTTAGTGGTTTCAGCTTAGTTTATTTGATCTAAGACTTCAGTGCACGTTCGCAAAGATCAGCTGAAAAAGATCGCTGGCACAGATCCCTTGCACAGGCTGGTTAGTTATTTAATGGTTTCAGCTTTGTTTATTTGATCTAAAACTTCAGTCCACGTTCGCAAAGATCAGCTGAAACAGAACCCTGGCACAGGCTGGTTAGTTATTTAATGGTTTCAGCTTAGTTTATCTAAAACTTCAGTGCACGGTCGCAGGGATCCGCTGACACAGATCGCTGGCACAGGCTGGTTAGTTATTTCGTGGTTTCAGCTTAGTTTATTTTGATCTAAGACTTCAGTGCACGTTCGCAAAGATCAGCTGAAACAGAACCCTGGCACAGGCTGGTTAGTTATTTAATGGTTTCAGCTTAGTTTATCTAAAACTTCAGTGCACGGTCGCAGGGATCCGCTGACACAGATCGCTGGCACAGGCTGGTTAGTTATTTAATGGTTTCAGCTTAGTTTATCTAAAACTTCAGTGCACGGTTGCAGGGATCAGCTGACACAGATCGCTGGCACAGGCTGGTTAGTTATTTAATGGTTTCAGCTTAGTTTATTTTCTCTAAAACTTCAGTGCACGGTCGCAGGGATCAGCTGACACAGATCGCTGGTACAGGCTGGTTAGTTATTTAATGGTTTCAACTTAGTTAATTTTCTCTAAAACTTCAGTGCACGGTTGCAGGGATCCGCTGACACAGATCGCTGGTTAGTTATTTAATGGTTTCAACTTTGTTTATTTTATCTAAAACTTCAGTGCACGGTTGCAGGGATCAGCTGAAACAGATCGCTGGCACAGGCTGGTTAGTTATTTAATGGTTTCAACTTAGTTAATTTTATCTAAAACTTCAGTGCACGTTCGCAAAGATCAGCTGAAACAGATCGCTGGCACAGGCTGGTTAGTTATTTAATGGTTTCAGCTTAGTTTATTTGATCTAAAACTTCAGTCCACGGTTGCAGGGATCAGCTGACACAGATCCCTGGCACAGGCTGGTTAGTTATTTAATGGTTTTAACTTAGTTTATTTTCTCTAAAACTTCAGTGCACGGTTGCAGGGATCAGCTAACACAGATTCCTGACACACGCTGGTTAGTTATTTAATGGTTTCAACTTAGTTAATTTTATCTAAAACTTCAGTGCACGGTCGCAGGGATCAGCTAACACAGATTCCTGACACACGCTGGTTAGTTATTTAATGGTTTCAGCTTAGTTTATTTGATCTAAAACTTCAGTGCACGGTTGCAGGGATCAGCTGACACAGATCGCTGGCACAGGCTGGTTAGTTATTTAATGGTTTCAGCTTAGTTTATCTAAAACTTCAGTGCACGGTCGCAGAGATCAGCTAACACAGATTCCTGACACACGCTGGTTAGTTATTTAATGGTTTCAACTTAGTTAATTTTATCTAAAACTTCAGTGCACGGTTGCAGGGATCAGCTTACACAGATCGCTGGCACAGGCTGGTTAGTTATTTAATGGTTTCAACTTTGTTTATTTGATCTAAAACTTCAGTCCACGTTCGCAGGGATCAGCTGACACAGATCGCTGGTTAGTTATTTAATGGTTTCAGCTTTGTTTATTTGATCTAAAACTTCAGTCCACGTTCGCAGGGATCAGCTGACACAGATCGCTGGTTAGTTATTTAATGGTTTCAGCTTTGTTTATTTGATCTAAAACTTCAGTCCACGTTCGCAGGGATCAGCTGACACAGATCGCTGGTTAGTTATTTAATGGTTTCAGCTTTGTTTATTTGATCTAAAACTTCAGTCCACGTTCGCAGGGATCAGCTGACACAGATCGCTGGCACAGGCTGGTTAGTTATTTAATGGTTTCAGCTTAGTTTATTTTATCTAAAACTTCAGTGCACGGTTGCAGGGATCAGCTGACACAGATCGCTGGCACAGGCTGGTTAGTTATTTAATGGTTTCAGCTTAGTTTATTTGATCTAAAACTTCAGTCCACGTTCGCAGGGATCAGCTGACACAGATCGCTGGCACAGGCTGGTTAGTTATTTAATGGTTTCAGCTTAGTTTATCTAAAACTTCAGTGCACGGTTGCAGGGATCAGCTGACACAGATCGCTGGCACAGGCTGGTTATTTATTTAATGGTTTCAACTTAGTTTATCTAAAACTTCAGTGCACGGTCGCAGGGATCCGCTGACACAGATCGCTGGTTAGTTATTTAATGGTTTCAGCTTAGTTTAATTTATCTAAAACTTCAGTGCACGGTTGCAGGGATCAGCTGACACAGATCGCTGGCACAGGCTGGTTAGTTATTTAATGGTTTCAACTTAGTTTATCTAAAACTTCAGTGCACGGTCGCAGGGATCCGCTGACACAGATCGCTGGTTAGTTATTTAATGGTTTCAGCTTAGTTTAATTTATCTAAAACTTCAGTGCACGGTTGCAGGGATCAGCTGAAACAGATCGCTGGCACAGGCTGGTTAGTTATTTAATGGTTTCAGCTTAGTTTATTTGATCTAAAACTTCAGTGCACGGTCGCAGGGATCAGCTGAAACAGATCGCTGGCACAGGCTGGTTAGTTATTTAATTGTTTCAGCTTAGTTTATCTGAAACTTCAGTGCACAGTTGCAGGGATCAGCTGACACAGATCCCTGGCACAGGCTGGTTACTTATTTAATGGTTTCAGCTTAGTTTAATTTCTCTAAAACTTCAGTGCACGGTTGCAGGGATCAGCTGAAACAGATCGCTGGCACAGGCTGGTTAGTTATTTAATGGTTTCAGCTTAGTTTATTTGATCTAAGACTTCAGTGCACGGTTGCAGGGATCAGCTGACACAGATCCCTGGCACAGGCTGGTTAGTTATTTAATGGTTTTAACTTAGTTTATTTTCTCTAAAACTTCAGTGCACGGTCGCAGGGATCCGCTGACACAGATCGCTGGTTAGTTATTTAATGGTTTCAGCTTTGTTTATTTGATCTAAAACTTCAGTGCACGGTTGCAGGGATCAGCTGACACAGATCGCTGGCACAGGCTGGTTAGTTATTTAATGGTTTTAACTTAGTTTATTTTCTCTAAAACTTCAGTGCACGGTCGCAGGGATCCGCTGACACAGATCGCTGGTTAGTTATTTAATGGTTTCAGCTTTGTTTATTTGATCTAAAACTTCAGTGCACGGTCGCAGGGATCAGCTGACACAGATCGCTGGCACAGGCTGGTTAGTTATTTAATGGTTTCAGCTTAGTTTAATTTATCTAAATCTTCAGTGCACGGTTGCACGGATCAGCTGAAACAGATCGCTGGCACAGGCTGGTTAGTTATTTAATGGTTTCAACTTAGTTTATCTAAAACTTCTGTGCACGGTCACAGGGATCAGCTTACACAGATCGCTGGCACAGGCTGGTTAGTTATTTAATGGTTTCAGCTAAGTTTATTTCATCTAAAACTTCAGTTCACGGTCGCAGGGATCGGCTGACACAGATCCCTGGCACAGACTGGTTAGTTATTTAATAGTTTCAGCTTAGTTTATTTTGTCTAAAACTTTTGTGCACTGTCGCATGGATCAGCTGACACAGATCGCTGGCACAGGCTGGTTAGTTATTTAATGGTTTCAGCTTAGTTCATCTAAAACTTCAGTGCACGGTCGCAGGGATCAGCTGACACAGATCGCTGGCACAGGTTGGTTAGTTATTTAATGGTTTCAGCTTAGTTTATCTAAAACTTCAGTGCACGGTCGCAGGTATCAGCTGACACAGATCGCAGGCACAGGCTGGTTAGTTATTTAATGGTTTCAGCTTAGTTTATCTAAAACTTCAGTACACGGTCGCAGGTATCAGCTGACACAGATCGCAGGCACAGGCTGGTTAGTTATTTAATGGTTTCAGCTTAGTTTATTTGATCTAAAACTTCAACTGCAACTGCAACTTCAGTGCACTGAAGATTTAGATAAAATAAACTAAGCCGAAATCATTAAATAACTAACCAGCCTTAACAGGAATTTGTGTCAGCTGATCCCTGCGACCATGCACTGAAGTTTTACATCAAATAAACCAGTGGTTCCCAAACTTTTTTTTGCTGGGCCCCCATTTGTTTTACAAGAAAAATGTTCGCGCCCCCCCTTGCGCGCTCACGCACGCACGAACACATCCTCCAACCACACACACC
Organism: Rhamphochromis sp. 'chilingali'; assembly: GCF_963969265.1. Classification (NCBI taxonomy): domain Eukaryota; kingdom Metazoa; phylum Chordata; class Actinopteri; order Cichliformes; family Cichlidae; genus Rhamphochromis; species Rhamphochromis sp. 'chilingali'. The sequence continues at coordinate 18,720,683 of NC_137929.1, forward strand.
CATATTTTGCTCCATTGCGGTTTATTTCACACCGCAAACATTTAGTAAACAATTAAGCAAATACAAGTAATCTGCAATAAATTACAGGTAGTAAGAAAATAAACTACCAACACTTTTACGCTAGGTCCACACCTGTAGAACATCTGACCAATGTTGTTCATTAATGCTGCTTTAATATACCTGTTCCGTATTAGTATGCTGCGCATGCACGCAGTGAGACGGGAAGCAAGAGGAGGGAACCCGCCCCCGGGAATGGAATGACTAACGTGTAATGGTTGCTTTGTTTCGAAGTAAATGATGCTCGATGATATTCACGAACCCTGAGTCATTATTGAACGACAAACATGGTGTCAGAAGTTGTGGTTCGGTCATCTACTCCAGCACTGCCGACGGAGTGGTAAGACTAAAGTTTTCCCAGCACTTTACGGACGAAGCAAGCAAGTAACCAGCTAGCGTTGCTAGGCTATCGTAGCAAGAGGCTATTAAACGTCAACGACCATGTCGGACGGATTCCGTAGACCAGACCCATTGGTGTTTTGTGGAAACATCGCCGAGAAGTGGCGTATATTCGAGCAGGAATACGACATATTTATAGCCGCTGCTCATTCTGATAAGGATCCTCGGACCAGAGCGTTCATCCTGCTAAACCTAGCCGGCTCTGAAGCCATCGAGCGGGAGCGCGCATTCGTTTATGCACCCGCTGTGCACGCGGGGGAAGGAGAACACAGACGACTGGTGACCGAAGCAGAATCGAGAGAAGACCCGGAATGCCTAAAGCGCAAATTTCGTGAACTCTGTAATCCCCAAACAAACATAACAATGGAAAGGCACAAGTTTAACACCAGAAACCAACGGCCAGATGAAACAATTGAGTCTTATGTGAGTGACTTAAAAAATAAGGCAGGCAGTTGTAAATTTGGCCAGCTTAAAGACGAGCTCATCAGAGAGACTCGTTTGTGGCATAAACAGCGACAGCATGAGAAAGCAATTGCTGCGCGACAGCGACTTAACTTTGAGTAAAGCAATTGAAATGTGCCAGATATTCGAGCAGACAGATCGACATACGAAAGCTCTAGCGGCTCCAAAGCAAATGGCGGCAAAGGTCGACACTTTGCATCACACAATAAAGAAAAAGAATCCACACAAAGTCAAGACAAAGACAGGCAATGAACGGCGTGCAACGCATCCAGAACATAGGCTCGCTCACGCAATCACAAACTGTAACAACTGCGCCCCCCCTTGCCACGAGGCAAAAAGGGACAAATGCCCAGCATATGGCCAGCAATGCCATAAGTGCCAAAAATGGAATCATTTCCAGAAATGCTGCAAGTCATCACAAACACGGCAATTCAAAAAGAGACCCGTAAATCACATTGAAATGCAGGCGCACGGCAGCGATGAAGAAATGTTCTATGTGAATGGAATTGACATAGACACTATAAATCCCTGCTTTCCATACAAGAATGACATTTTCACCACGGTGCATATTAATGGAAAACCCTTAGAGCTCAAAGTGGACACTGGCGCCAAATGTAATGTCATGCCAGCTAACCTTTTTGAACAACTGAGACATGATGAAAAACTCATGCCATCACGAAACACTAAACTGGTGGCATATGGGGGAGAGGAAATTCAAACAGCTGGCACAGCAACACTCTCATGCCACTCTGCAGGCAAGGACTACCCTCTGCAGTTCTTCATAGTGAAACGAGACGTACAACCCCTTCTTGGCTTACCAGACTCACTTCACTTACAATTAATCACACTAAACAAAGAAGTCCACCATGTGACTAAGGAAGTGGAAATGCTCCTTTTGGCAGATAACACTTGACCACCAATCATCCATGCTCACAACTTTCAGCTCACCGTTTGGCAGATTCCGCTTTCTAAGAATGCCATATGGAATAAACTCAGCCAGTGAGGTGTTCCAGCGTGCAATGGAGCAGATCTTTGCTGGATACCCCTGTGCTATCATTGTCGATGACATACTCATCGGTGGAAGAGATATGAAAGAGCATGAACACAATCTCAGAAAAGTACTCGACCGTGCAAGGGAAGTCAAGCTGAGACTTAACCCCCTGAAGTGCAAATTCAGTCTCAAAGAAGCCTGCTACGTTGGCCACGTCTTCACAAGCGAGGGCTTGAAGCCTGACCCAGCAAAGACCAAAGCAATTGAAGAGATGCCCACACCTGAAAACGTCACAGCTCTCCAACGCTTCTTAGGGATGATTAATTACCTAGGAAAGTTCATTCCTAATTTCAGCGAGCTTTCAGCCCCACTTCGGGAGCTAACGTGCAAAGACGTACAGTGGTGTTGGCTCAAGCAGCATCAAGATGCATTCCATGCTTTAAAACGAAGCCTGATCAGTCCTCCTACCCTCAGATACTACGACGTAAAGAAACCCGTCACGCTAACGTGTGACGCATCGCAGCATGGACTCGGGGCTGCATGCCTCCAAGAAGGCGCCCCGATTGCCTACTCATCTCGTACTCTGACACAGACAGAAACGCGCTATGCGCAGATTGAGAAGGAGCTTCTTGCAGTCGTATTTGGTTGTTCCAAGTTTAATGATTACATCTATGGGAAACAAATCCAAATTGAAACCGATCATCAGCCATTAGTCACTATCTTGAACAAGCCAATACATTCAGCTCCAGCCAGACTGCAACGCATGATGCTTAGGCTGCAAAAGTACAACTTTCAGATAGTGTACAAAAAAGGCTCGCAGATGTACCTCGCCGACACTTTATCCCGTGCTCCCACAACCTCGACGGATCAGAACAGTGATGAAACAGCTGACTACGAGATCATGTCGATCCAGCAAATCTCTTCTTACAGGCTGATGCAGCTAAAGGAACATACTGCCTCAGATCCAGAGCTACAGAAACTGAGCACTGTCATAATGAGAGGATGGCCTTGCAGACAAACTCAGCTGCCCACAGAACTTCGTCAATACCACCCATATCGAGACGAACTCACTCTAGAAGATGGCATTGTCATGAAAGGGCTGAAAACAGTGATTCCTAAATCTTTGCAAAAAGATTATATCGTCATCCTCCACAGAGGGCACCCAGGCATGGAAGCTACTAAACGCAGGGCCCGTGGCATTGTGTTTTGGCCCACAATGACAGCAGATATTGAGCAAGAAACAGCTGCGTGTCCAGTGTGCAACAGCACAAGGCCACATCAACAGAAAGAGCCGTTAAAGCTACATCCAGTGCCGGACCTACCCTGGTCAACCGTCGCCACCGACATCTTCGAGTGGAACGGACAACATCACCTGGTTGTAGTCGACTCTTACTCAGGTTGGTTCGAAGTAGACCTGCTTCCAGACCTAACCGCCAACACTGTCATCACAAAGCTCAAAAGACACTTTTCTGTCCATGGCAGCCCGCACAAAGTAATATCAGAAAACGGCACTCAGTTCACCAGCCAACGCTTTGCAGACTTTGCTTCAGCATGGGACTTTGTTCATGTGACAAGTAGCCCAGAATACCCGCAGGCCAATGGATTGGCTGAACGTGCGGTTCGCAGTGCAAAGCAGTTGATGGAAAGATCAAAGAGAGATGGAACGGATGTCTTCCTTAACCTACTCAATCTCCGCAACGTGCCACGAGACAACACATTGGGTTCCCCAGCTGAAAGGCTGATGTCAAGACAGACGCGCACGACCCTACCCGTGTGTAGACGTCTGCTCGTTCCCAGCCCCAAAAGCAACAGAACAGTTAAAACAAACCTACTTCACAAGCGCCAGGCACAAAAGAGATACTATGACAAGTCCAGCAGACCCCTCCGCCCCCTCATGCCAGGTGAGGTTGTGCGGATGCAAACGCGTCAAGGACATGACTCCTTAGGAACCATCAAGGAAGCCCGCGAAGAGCCCAGATCGTACATCGTCCAGTCAGGAGCTGGAGAGTACAGGCGAAACCGCAGACATATCCTCCCAGTCTCTGAACCGCCACCACCACACGGAGATTCCCGTGATGATTACACCGCAGCCCAACCACCTACCACTGACTCCCCACAGCACATCCAAGAACCCGTGACACAAACCGACGAACAAACACATAGCCACACGCAACACTTCACACAAGCCCCAGTCCAGTCCCCCTGTCGCCCGGCACGTGATGCTTACATCACACGATCTGGGAGGGTCTGCAAACCAAACCCCAAGTATGAACACTAAGGCATTAGAGATGGACAGTAACACAAAAAAGAAAAAAAAAAAGTGGACAGTACAAGTGATGTGATGTCAGCAAAGTTAAATGCTCTCCGTGTCCTTACCAATGACACAGTTCAAGGTGTGAAGTAATTTGTTAATGTTTAGGCTAGAATGTTATGATATGGACATGTTGTTAACGTGTTATTGCTAAAGGTGTTGTTAGCAGTTTATACAGCCATAAGCTAAAGAGAGGGGATGTAGAACATCTGACCAATGTTGTTCATTAATGCTGCTTTAATATACCTGTTCCGTATTAGTATGCTGCGCATGCACGCAGTGAGACGGGAAGCAAGAGGAGGGAACCCGCCCCCGGGAATGGAATGACTAACGTGTAATGGTTGCTTTGTTTCGAAGTAAATGATGCTCGATGATATTCACGAACCCTGAGTCATTATTGAACGACAAACAACACCTATACAGGTATTTTTGAAAATGCAGCTGTTTCGTCCACACCTAAATGGCATTTGGAATCACCTAAAACGGAGATTTTTTTTTAAACTCCTTTTTTGCGTTTACGTGTGGACGAGGAATACAGAGTTCGTCACTCAACGTCAAAGGTATGTGCCTTTTTTCACGTCACGCTGTGCGGTACGTTATTGTTTACATGAGATGAATTGCAGAATGGCAGATAGAATGGCAGACAGAATGACAAAATACTGTTACTGTTAATCTGACTATCCCACTGTAACTTTACTGTATAAAGAGCTAACATCTCCAAAATGTCAGGAGTAGTTAGTCATTACAAGAAGTGTTTGTGAACTAAAAATCAAGAATGTGGGATACTGTTTGTCCATAATTTGGAGAGCCCAGCGCGTGCTCACGACGAAGGTAAAACCAATTAAGCAGGGGAGACCTACCTTGGCACTTGTGCAGGTGAAGCCAAAGGGAAGATATGCTTTCTAGTCTTTGGCTTAGAATGAAGTTGGTTTGGAAACATATTCAGCGATGCGTCATCTCCTGATTTGCGTTTGTGTGGGCGCCCCGTGCTAGCAGTGTACAAGCATTGTTTCTTTGTTTTTGTTTTTTCCTTTTCATACCGCGCCCCCCCTGCCATGGCTCTGCGCCCCCCCCCCCCCCCCCCAGGGGGCGGTCCCCACACTTTGGGAAGCTCTGTCTTAAAAGATGATGAGGGAACTCTTTTAGCAGGGTAATACATTTTGTACGTAGCTGACGGCTATGTGTACAGGGGCGGGTCTAGCAAAGTGTTGCCAGGGGGCCAGGTAGGGCATTAACAGGGAAAGGGGGGCACAAAGAAATACTTTTTTTTCTTATTCTCATTTAAAATGTCTAGCTTTTAATAAATAAATATCTTAAGATAATCAAATCGCAGTTTTTATCTAATGTAAAATGTATAGATATCATACATATACCAACAAGACTGTACATCACTGTCACAACAGCGTTTGTTTTCATTCAAAGGCTTTATAGCTTTAATACCTGGTGGGCCGGTCTCTAGTCAAAATGCCAGGGCCGATTTTTTTTGTCCCAGTCCAGCCCTGGGCACGACACGCAGTGAAGTAATCTGAGAAGGTGCATTAAAAAATAAATGGCCGGGCCAGCGGTGCACATCGCAAATTAGCTCGCATAGACACATTAGTTGTGCCGCTTCTTAATGACAGTATCTTAGCTAACAAGCCCAACTACCAGATTCAACTTGTAATTGGCTAAAAATAAGAGGGACGTTGCTAGCTGGCAGTTTTTTCAAGCAATGTTGAAATTTCCACATTCCGACACTTCAAATGCTTCAGGAGCTTTCAGCTCAGTGCAGCATCAGCACCACGGAAATACACGGATACATCTGTAGACTCGAGACAGAATTCAAAATGTGTTTTCGGGACTTTCAGGTGTATGGACCAATGTTTTCTTCTCAAATCACATCAGAAAGCTTTTTTTTTTTTTTTTTTTTTTTTTTTTTTCTACTTTTAAATGACATCAGAAACAGCAGTATGCGACATTACGTGATGGCAGAGCTTCAGTTCATCCTTTGTCATTTTTTTTTTTTTTTTAATAAATAGGACAGGGGGAATGAATGAGAGAAAGAGGGGGAGAGAAAGAAAGAAAACCAAAGGGGAGAAGAGACGGTGAGAAGGGGGGGGGAAGAGAGAGAAAAAAAAAAAAAAAAAAAAACTCCTGGGTCACCTGTATGGAGAAAAAAAAAAACAAACAAACAAACAGAGGAGACAGCAAACAACAAAGAGCAACATAATAATAGAGAAAACAAAGCACCATCACAATAAACTAGCTAGCCATAGATATCAATATTTACTAAATAATAAACGATATTGTGCAGCACGCAAGATAGACAGCGCACAGTGTGCTTTGAGGTAGCAGCCAAGAAAGCTTTAGTCCGCGTCTGTGAATACCCATGTGTGCATACCTGTGTGGATCAGCATGCTTGCATTCCAAAGGTTTCTCCATGTAATGATCTGCTAGGGAGTGTGGGGGGGCCACAGCCCCGTCCTCCAGGGTGTGAAGCGGGTATGGAGGAGATCAAAACTCCAGACATCCAGAGGCCCCCAGAACACAAGAGACCATGGAAGACCAACAGAGGGGCAGCCGCGCCACTGTTCCAGTAAGAGCTGAGGAGAGTCCCAGATGAGGGCTCGCCCAGCAGCCGCGGAGCAGAAGTCAGGGGGAGTTGCAGTGACGCGCCCGTGAGCTCCGCCGGCCCCCAGCTGCGCCTGAGTGACCGAGCCCCAGGCCGAGAGGCCGGGGGCACCCCACCTCCAAAGGGGCCCGAGCGAGCCCCAGGCCCCGACAAGCGGCCGCCAAGGAGTGAGCCGGTGTGTACCCGGACGCCCACCCCCAGACACAAAGAACCACCAACACACCGACACCTGAGGGAGTCCGCCACCGGCAGGGGAAGTGGTGGTGGGTGGAGATAGGCCTCCAAACCTTGGAGGGCCTGAGGTGTCCCCAGAGAGGTGGCGTCTGATACCCAACCTGACATATAGACACAGACATACAGGCACACACAGACACAAACATCCATTCCCACCCTCATGCTCTCATCAGAAAGCTTTAATGAGCAGCTGGATTTGTCCCGCATTAACTGGCTGGACACAGAGGACATCCAAATGCAGCTGATTGAACTAAAGAGCTCGACTCTGTGGGGGTCGAAGTTTGCAGAACTACGAACGCAGCTGGAATCCACAGCTGTGTGTGTTCATGGAGCTGCATTTTCACCTGCTGGACATCACTACCTGACAAGCTTAACTGTCTTTAGAACATTGCAGAGGCCTCATTGACAGTATTTGGCTCTACATATCTGTGTGAGCAGATTTTCTCTCACATGAAGAGTGTCCTTAGGCAGCCGTCTGAATGCTGGACACTCGGAGACCTGTGTCTCTGAGTGGGAGACCAGAGATCACATTAACATGTGTATCTCTGTATTAACCAACATGCCATATTGGCCCAGTTTATTTTTCTTATCATTATTGTGAGGAGACCATAAATAGCATTTGCATTTTCTGCTGTACAGTTCATTTGCTGTTATAGATTTCTTGTTATGGATAAAAAGTGTATTTTTTTGTTTCAAAATAGCTGATAACTATTCGCTGATAGCTGCAAGTGTGACAGGTTGAAGGACTACTGCATATGCTGTTCAGTTAATACAAATTCATATCAGTTGATATGAGGACGAAAATAATGTAAATATGGTAAGAAAATGGTTAAGAGTTTATTATTTTTCATGTTATATTAATTGCTTTCATGTTACTTAAGAGAACTACAATCTATACATCAGTGATTGGCTAGTAAGCCTTTTCTGGGATCGATTAGTAGTGTCTCTATTCTCCACTAGAGGGCTTTCGCGCGTTCTCCTCACTGCAATAAACTACTGCATGAGAGACGCAAGTCATAATCACTCTCGTAATTCTTTCCCCCCTGTTTTCAGGGGTGTAACACCAACATCTACGAACAAATATAGTTCTATAAAGTTGTTTTATATAGTGTGTGACTGTTAATATAAAGCATTATTAAATTTATTGCTAATACATCATATGGCACATTGACTTCTGAGAAAATTTTAGATGGCTTTTAGATAGTGTCAATAGGAAAATTGTACTTAGTAGTCAGTATAATCTTTTAATGATATAAGTTTGCATATGGTAGAATACTGCATGTAATCATTTGTGTTTAGAAGTATATAGTTGGTGGCATATTGAAAGAATGTCTGTAACATTCCAGGGTGTTCACACCCACATCCTAGGAGTATGGGAGAGGTCGTACCTTGTCTTATTGTTTTACGGTAGAATTAACGTAGCTATATCTGTCTTAGTCTAAGTGCCTTTTGGTTTGATGAACTGCTGGACTTCGAGACCAGCAGGTGTAGGGAAGTCATTTATGGGGTCACACTCTGACCCACCACACACACTACACACACCACACACACGTACAGCTCCACATTTCAATGTATGGAACAAACGCCCACTGAAGCATATAAATAAAGACCGGGGCAGTTTCTCAGTGCGAGTCTGTTCTGGAGACTGCCCTTGCTAGCAAGAAGTTCTGTGTGTTTCTCTTCTCTGAGTCTTTACTGAAGAAGTGTTTTAGAGTATATTTCTTAACAGATAGAAAGGTTGCCAACCCCTGATCTAGCCAAAACCAATCAATAAACAGCATCACTGTGCCCATCCTCAGCTATCGATATTATGACAAACCAATTCAAGGGACTCATCTAAGCTTTGCAATCCCATCTGTTAACACATACCCACTAGACATATAATACACCATGCATCCTTCTACTTGCCCATTCATCTAAGCATCCACCGATCTGCTCCAGCTCGGTAATCATACGAATAATAGCCCCTGTGTTGTTTCCATGGCAGTTATGAGATTGATGTTGTAATATTCAGAGAGTATGCTTTCATGTACGAGCACAATCTTCAATCATATTTAGGCATCCATGTTTGTGGTTTGGGACGTTCGTGGCTTACAGTAAACGTCTGAACAGAAACAGCTGTAAGGATATCTGGCACCTGTAACACACTAATTCCACTGGTACAGTTTTAAGACCTTTGCACTTCTTGAGGCCATCCTTCAGCAGAAAATTAGGTGTTACTACAATAAACACGCATGGTTTCACCTGAGGAATGCAAATCTTTTCTCCCAGGCTGAGGTGTGCCGGGAGATCTGCAACACCAAACTTCAGAGCTTGAAAAGCCAGTTATCAGGCTGTGAGTGTTGACTCGAGTCAGGTTTAATGAAAAAAAAGAAAGAATTAGAGCATCTTCATTTGGAGCAGAGCAGAGACAGTGCAAGGGGAAAATGTAAACATTTGGTTCAGTTAGTTGTCTGATAATTAATTTGTCAGCACCTCATCCAGAATTGCAGCACAAAATCCTCTAGTCAAACAAAATCCTCACAATTCTGCCAAGTTGCAGAGAGTGAAGCTTTGATCAGTGCATCTGAAAACTCTATCAAAAGAAGCAATAACTAAGACACATGAGACATGCACTTAGAAAAGAAAGAAAATATCTCCCTGTCATTGGCTTTCATTTGAAAATGAAATTAGAATGACAACATGTTAATATGCTTGCAAATTATTTTAATGGGTTGATAAACATTTGTGGAAGTGCCGATGTAGGGCAGGATGCTTCCTACACCTGTGGCATGCACTTGTGTTTCTGTAAATGAATTGCTTGGACGAAGCGTTTTCCACAGTTATTACAGGGGAATGGTTTTTCTCCTGTGTGAATACGCTGGTGCATTTTCAAGTTCCCTAAGTGAGAGAACCTTTTTCCACACTCATCACAGGGGAATGGTTTTTCTCCTGTGTGGGTGTATTGGTGTCTTTTCAAAGGACTTCGGTGAGTGAAGGTCTTTCCACACTCTTCACAGAGGAATGGTTTTTTTCCACTGTGCCCAAACTGATGCACCTGAAGATGAACTAACTGGGCAAAGCTCTGGCCACACTGATCACAAGAATAGGGTTTTTGTCCAGTGTGCAGACGCTGATGGACCTTCAAACTTAATAGTGTTTTGAACATTTTCCCACACTGCTCACAGAGGTATCGTTTGGTGTGAACTTTTGTGCGCAGATCCAGCTGTTCTTCAGTTGAATCTACCCCCTTCTTATGGTGAGGTCTTCTTTGCATTTTCCCGGTCTGTATATAAAGAGAAAGAAGAGATGGACAGAGTAACAACAATCTACAACCATTTGATCTGATAGACTTCCTCCTTACAAAGACTGAGGTGTTGTGAAAAAGTGGAAATGGGAAATTACTGAAGAGTTGTTGTGTCCTTCTTTCATAAACTCCTCCCGCCAGGTGAGGGATGAAAAACGTGTTTGTAGTCAGAAGATGTTTTGATGCAGTCAGCATGCTCATTACCCCAACAATATTTTGCATATTAATTATACATGTTTTTTACCCATTTATATGTAACTTAAACAGGCTATTTACAAGTAAGCAAAGTAATCCTGTTCACACGTCACCAAATGCATACACAAACCCACTATTCAACAACGGAAACTCTGTGCTTCCCCATCTGATTCCATAATTGGAGTCAGCAGGGAAACTGCAATTTTAGTGAAAGGTAAGTAAAAATATATCCTGGCTGTACCTGTAATGCCAAAAATGCTAAATTAACTGTTCCCCTGGCCCCTTTGGGAACATTTTTATGTCACTGTGAAGTTTACCTTTCACCTTCACATAAGATAAGATAAGATAAACCTTTATTAGTCCCACACATAGGAAATTTGTTTGTTCACAGCAGAAAGTGGACAGTAAAAAGTTAAGAGCAGCAAAGTCTACTCTTCATTCTATCAGAAACAGTTATCACAGCTCGTACATTTTCTTTTTACACATATATGTAAGCACTGAGCCAAATTTAGTAATGCCAACACATTAAAAGAACAACATTTGTCTCTTATGTATGATACATCTATATATACACTGTAACAGATACTTGTCTTTGAGTGAAGATTTAAGGTGATATAAATAAATAACTGCAACTTGAATCTTTACTGAAGCTCAGTATTTGACACAGAGTTCAAACTCACTGCTGTAATAACTAATAATGATTAATATAATAACTATAATATTGGCCATATTATAGTTACATTACCAAAGTGAGATGATTTTAGTCTCATGAACAACACTATCTAATTGTTATTTACTAGCTAATCTTAAAATGACTGTTCAGTACAGAAATGAAGCCCAACAATCATGTTTGTACAGTCCTGTGGTCTCAGCCTCAGATTCTTATCAAATCACACAGAGCTCATGTAGAAACAAATGTACAAAATATGTTCTCCTTCATTTCTGTCAAACAAAGCTGTATGAAACGTTTCCAAGCCTCGCACTTCCGGCCTTAACGGTCTTTGAGTACGCGGACCTTGAGGACCGTTAAGGCTGCGTACTTTAAAGCTGCAGACCCCGAATTGGGATACAGCCTTAACGTCGTTTTCCTTCGCTATTTAAATTCACAAGCACTACATAATCTCATAGTGCCACCTACCTGGCATTCCTCGGGATCAGCAGTTAATTTTCATGAGGCAATTTTAGGTGGGTTACACTTGGAATGCCATGTCTCTTCCTTATCTAATGTGTCACGTTAAAGTGACTTACCTCTGCCACTGTGAGCATTTGGCTGCTGGTGTTACTCAGTGAATCAGCTCTGACAAACATAAAGATAATAAGTTTAGAGAAAAATTATCCAAATACTGCCTTAAAAACAACAATGATGTTAAGACTTCTCATCCAAGCACATAAATGAAAAACAACATATGTACCTTTAAAATTTAGCTTGAAAATATGATTAAATACTTTAAAGTAGCAATAAGAAAGATAATCAAGTTAGATACTACAAATTTACAGACATTCCGTCTCGTGTTTGTGCCTAGTTTTAAAGATAAACTGGACCTGAAACATGAATTCAATTGAAAATAACACAATTAAAAGGAAAAAAAAACACTGAATGTCCTTTGATTTACTAAAACTACCACTGACCACCAGTTTTTTTCTTACCCTTGGCATGTGAGGGACATTTGTTTTGGTCCTGCTTAATGCTTGCCTTCACTGAACTCTGAGAGATGCACCAATGGTTCCCATGGTATCCAAAGCTGACTCCACTTCATAAGGTTCCAGAAGTGAATTTAAAAATCAACACCAAGTATTTAATGAACCACAAATCCCAGCAGGATAACAACCACTGGTGTTTTTTCCTCCAAACTTTATTTATTCAAAGTCATAAACAAAACAAAATAATAACTAACAACGAAATCAAAAATGACATAAAAGAAATAAAACCCACTCAAACTCATTATTGAACAAAATCAGTTACATTTACATTTCATCTTGTCAGAATATAATACACACAGCATATTAAATTCAACAAGATGAAGGTGTTCATAGTGTATTTGTATTGAGTATTACATAAGATGTATGTAGTTTAAACTCAACTTAAACTCTAACAGATCAACAGATCATGCATTTATAACAGCTCTCCACACAGCCCTTTCTCTAGCATTTTATTTTCATTCATTTTCACTTTCATTAGCAGATGTAAAGAGGGTTTTTTTTATATATATATCTTATTAAAAGCCCCTCTGATATGTTATATATATCTATAAAAAAAAATCTGTCTCGCTCATGTCTGCAGTAGGCTCACTTAGCATAGGGGGTCTAGCCTCAGGACCCTTACTGGATACAGACATCCCAGGCGGGAATGAAACTTGCGATCCTCGGCTCCAAAGGCCTGTAGATATATATATATATATATATATATATATATATATATATATATATATATATATATATATATATATATATATATATATATATATATATATATATATATATATATATATATATATATATATATATATATAAAGATTGACCGCCCACAGGGGCGAGCGGGGAAAGAAAAAAAATAAAATAAAATAAAATTATATATATATATATATAATTTTATTTATTTTATCTATATCTAGAGATATATATATATATATATATATCTCTAGATGGATAGATGGATGGATGGATGGATGGATGTGTGTATATATATGCACATACATATTTCTGACAAAGGACCCACACAGGATTTCTGTGCTAGTGAAAGTTTTTATTTTGCTTGAACAGCAGTTTCTCCTGTGTTTCAGCACAGGTAACTCTATGAGCTTTTACTTCCCTAGCTGCTCGACTCACATTCCTCTCCTGTCTGTTTTTGTCATCACTGTATATAGAGGAGAGAGAGTCATTAGTCCCAGTACACACACCTCTGTCCTCACCTCGACGCCTGTGGATTAGGTTTGTTCCAACACTCGGCCAGATTGGACTTTAACAATTTTGGAGGCAGTTGCAGTTTTTGTGGTGTGGCAGGTCATACTTTCCTGCTGTGGAAAGCTGTGAGGGGGCGAACTTAATTTGGAACAATGTCTGGTTGAGTTTTAGGTGATAAAATGCTGATGATATGAATGTCAAGACACAAGTTTTATAAATCCAAGCTGTCAATTAGTTTTTATGTTATGGCTGGTTGTGAACAGTACTGTCATAGGCTAAAATAAGCAAGCATAATAAGCCAAAAAAGAGAGTTTTTCTAATTCTCTTTTGGGATGGTTGAGGGGACGACTTGGACACAGTAAAGAGCTTCAACTCCATTATTTTGGGCTGCAGCTGGTAGTCCTTGTTTTACTTGTTAGCCTTGGTGAGCATGGCTTACCCATTTTGCTATTTGCTGCAGGTTCTACAACTCACAGCACAGATCCTCTTTGAAGTAGGGTCTCTGAGTGAATGATACCGAGCACAGCTAAAATCTGGCTAACAAGCCAGCTATTACGAAACCAAAATAAGCAGTGCTACCTGGTTAGGAGGGACTGAACTTTAAAAATAAGAAAGAAGGGGGCATTGTAGGTAACTTTGTCCTGTCAAAAACCTGAAAAATGCTAAATGAAAAATACATCTCAGAGGCCAGTATTATACCTGGGCAGCCTGTGTGGGAGAACCCCATCAGTATTGGTTGGAGTTTAATTTTAAGTTTAATTTTTTTTTAGAGGTTTCATAAATTGGTCCATCGATGGTGCTGATCTCATCTCAGTGTTGACTTCTAGTGGCTGTAATAAAACAGATGGTCTGATATTTTTTTCTCTGAAATGTTGAAAGGGTTGAAGGATTAGGGCCAAACTTTCCGATTAAGAGCACATTAGTCTGGTCTGAATTTCCTTGTGCTGTCTGTGTAACAGTGTCATCAGTTTAAATCACTGAAGGATCGGTGCTGTACATCACCTGAAAGTGTATTTCCTGTCAGAATGGATCTACAGAGCCTCACGGCCATCAGTTACTATAAGTGTAGGGTTTAAAATCATCACTCATGTGAATTTGTGACTCTACAGGCCTCAGTAATAACTATAAACCTACTTATCTTCATTAATATGTCCTCAGAAAGCCCAAGTCCTCATGCAGTTTACAGGCTACATATGAAAGTGTCACTCCTGCAGTCATTCATTCCCAAAACCTGCATCTTCCATGTTTGTTGGCAGGGTCCCCAACCATGTGTTCATTTCTAACTTAACTATAACACACACACACACACACACACACACACACACACACACACACACACACACACACAACACACACACACATATTTGCTTTCTAATGCATCATTGAATGTGCTTTATAAATAATACTTGTTTTTCTCCATCTACTCATTGCATTGTTTATTTGATTATACCTCTTCTTTGCCTTGCAGTGAAAGAATGAATGAACAACATTCCTCCCTTTCTGTGTTCCCTTTCTCTGCAATCAGTGTAAGCCGGTGCTGTGGCTGAGCTTCGCCAATATACCAAGAAACTACGAAATCAGGAAGGGAAAAATACATTTTTACTGCACTGGGTTTACTGATTTGGTTGGACTAATGATTGCCTGATTATCAAGGGGCAGCTTTGTTATCCCTTCAGGTTTCATGCAAGTGAAGCAGCGATCAAAAAGTTACCCGTCTTGCAAAGAGCTGAAATACTTTTTTTCTACAGCTCATGGAACAGAAAAGGCATTCAGACGTCTTTTTGTGCAGCTGATGTTCTCTTTGTTTTTGATTATCTTTACCAGTCAGCTCCTTTGTTCTGGTGGCGCAGGAATAAGATACAGCTCCTCCCTGCTCCCATCAGATCCACACCAAATCCAACACCAACTATCCTTGCTGTTCCCCCTTTTTTTTCCTCTGGGGGTTTCAATTCTTGCATTTTCCACTCAACATATACTTAAATCCTTAATCTTTTACCATTGATAAGATAAAAGCTTATCACAATAGAAAGGAACACAGTTTTATTTTTTTTAATCACAGGTTTGCAGGAAAAGCCTGCACCAAAGGATGAAGGGAAACAGTTTCTGACCATCACTCAAAAGCTTAGTATTGTTTCTGTAAATTGAGTTGCACCGTGCTCACAGTAGAATGCAGAATGACTTCCTCCCATGAGTGATAACGTAAAGCCCGGGTTTAGGCAGGATATCTTCTTCCGTCCTGGAGGAACAATAAATGGGGATTAATATGCTGCGTGACAGAGAAATGGAGGACTGAGGTTGCTGCCTCTCGTAGCGACACATGATCAGCGCAGGGAATTTATTCCTGCTTGTGACACTCAGGTATGTGCGTGTGCTATTTGTCTCATCTGGACTCACACTTCAAGCACAGACACACAACAAGTTACTTCATTCCCCCTCAGCTGATTATGGATACAAATACATGCAAATTCAACTTGGCCTTGGTTTGTGTCTATGGCAGTAAGGACGGACCCGACCACATAGTTCACACTTTTGACACCCTTTTTTTCCCAGTTGCAGCTTTTCAGCCGCCAGCCACACATACACACAACAACAACAACAAACTCATCAGGTCCCAGCACGTTGAATATGGAAGGCCTCCCTCACACCCCCACGTGGGGGTCGCATCCCTTTCTTTGTTGTGTCAAAGGGTCTACCTTGCAATGTAAGGCGCCTTGAGGCGACCTGGGTTAGGCTTTGTGGTAAAGTTTGAGTTTAGCTGATTCTCACTCGTTACAAGACTTCATTTGAAATGTAACATCCTTTAGCCTTTTTTCCTGTTTCCCATGTGTCTAAAACAAAATGTGACCATAACCTGGATTTTAACACTAGCTATTTAAAACTCATACCAAAAACCTGTTAGACTTGTAAAGGTCCTTTCATTCCTAAGCTACAATTCTTGCTTACATTGGAATGCAGTCTGGGTAGCGATGTCACTCTCTAGGCAGTGAAGATGGCATCACTGTTAACACTGTTAACACTGCTATCGCATAAATTATGCTCTGTATGCTTCACGTCTAAAGTGCATAGTGCATGCACATCTCTAAAAGTGTGCTTAAAGCCCACAAATTGAATTGGCTTTCTAGTCTGACTGATATCCAGATAGCAGAGACATTTAAACCTAATCTGGGCGATGTTTGGCACTTAGTTACAGCGTTGAAAAGTATCCTGTTGGATCTGTGGCTGAACTGCTGCCATCAGTCAGTTTGGGTCCATAGAAAACTAGGCCACATTCATTGCTACTGTTGATGGAGCAGCCTGACATTTATTGAACTGGGAGGCTCTTGTATTGCAAGGGTGTGTTCTTTCACATACTTTTCTGCTCTGTAAATAGTCACAGCTGCTTTTGACATGTTTAAACAGTTTGATCAATTTGTTTGTTAGTGTTAACTAAAAGATGAGCAAATATTAGACTTAAATGTATGTGCTTAGTACTGCTCTATTTCCAAAATGTGCCATCTGTACATGGACATGTTTCTTGCCAACAGGTTGATATTTGTTATACTGAGTAATAGTGATGGCACAGTTTGTGAGATAATCCAAGGGGATAGGTTGTGTCATAAAAAATAATTCAAGTAATATTCTCTTTCTCATGTTTTCCTCTTGTGGACACAGGGAATCCAATTAAGCATAACAATACAAAATGTTAAATGCAATTTTAACATGATTTTGCCAGGTGTGCCACTTAAAAGTCAGGAGCAAAGCATGTTTTCAGTCAAATGAATGAACAAATATGTCTGCCTTCTTTTTCCACTTTTTCACTTTATGTGTTTTTGTTCAGTTCAGATTTTTTTCAGTATCTCCGGCTGGCACCCGGAGAACCTTGTGGAGAGTCCAAACTGAAGGATAATCAAATGATTTATCTATTGAGGAGTACGAATGTAGAATGTATATTTTGCAACAATGTGTCTCTCTGGCTTTGCAAATGTTTTCTTAGTCTGATTTATTTTCCTCTTTCAGGAGTCTCTGTCAGCATCTACAACTTAGCCATTGCTATCGAAAGTTACAGTGCCATCTGTAACCCACTGAAATCCCGTGCATGGCAGACCCGATCTCACGCCTATCGCGTCATCGCTGCTACCTGGGTGGTGTCATTGTTAATCATGGTGCCCTATCCGGTGTTTCCCAAGGCATAATGGTACTGTGGGCCGCATGTGCCGCTTGGACTGGCCCAATCCACAATCTGAGCAGGCCTGGTAAGTGCTTATTAACATGTTATGTTAAACTATTTGCTGCCAGAGAAAGAAATATAAAAGATAGGTAGAAAAAAATCATGGTCTGTAATCAGTTTATCAGACAAATCTTTATGCAAAGAAAAAAAATATGTGTGTGGGCTGGATGACTAGTTTGGAAATGATGACTGCCAGCTATTTTAAAGCAATAATATCTACCATTCTCTTTTTTTTTTTTTTTTTGAAAATAAGTAATCAGTAAAGTAACGGGATTACTTTTTTGGGTAAGTAATCAGTAATTAGTTACTGATTACTTTTTTCAAGTAACTTGACCAACACTGCCTATGAGCAAAGCCAGTGTTGTGTATAGTAAATTTCGATGGTGCCAATAAAGTACAGTGTTTCATTTTTTAACTTTTTACAATTGAATCGCTTTTTGAAAAGTCCCTCTAACTTGCTAACTGGATTGCTGTTGTTTTTTTTAGCTTGTTTGCAAATCTGACAGTACTTTAACATTAGCATTTCTTCTTTCAAGCTGCAAGTGTTAATTTTAAACATGAAGTCAAACTGTCAAAAGTCAAGCAATTCTATACATCATTATAAGAAGAGTTGTTTGTTTTCAGATTATAGCCTGCCTACCCAAACATGTGGTAAAAGACCACATACTGGAGAACACATGAGCAAAATGCTCGATATTAAACACTTCAAATTTACAGTGTTACGTTTTCTGATGCAAGCTGAAATATCTTAATTAAAGCACTCAACAGTGGGCAGAAAATGAAATGAAGCATATTGAATATTCACCCACTTTGGAATCTTTCAAAACACAGATCATTTAAACACAAGTTTAAATTCATTAAACACAATTCATTAATAAATGAATATATATATGAATAATAAAAGAAAGCATTTTTAATTTCAATTGTATTCTAAGGTTTTAAGATTTACCTTGTGAAATACATTTTACTTTTTGACCATATGACATATATCAATTTGGCTAACCTGTATTAATAAAAGTTCATCCTAAAGAAACTGAAATATTTTCCTAAATTTTAAAGGTTTTTGTTGATTTATATATATATTAATGACATGTATTATATGCATGTAGCACCCATAATAATACTTCACAACATTTCACATTTCTTTTTCTTTCTGAGCTGTTCCTTGCTGGATTTGCTACCATGATTAGCATTGTTATCCTGTTGAAAGATCCATTTCAGGTTCAACTTCAATTTTCAGACAGATAGCTTCCCAATATTTTCAAGCACTCTTTGACATGATCCAGAATTCATAACTGACTCAGTGGCTGCTAGCTGGCCAGTCCCTCGGGTAGCTAAGCCACCCCAAACAGTTTCATTTTCACCTCCGTGCTTCACAGTTCTTCACCCAAAAAGCAGCTATATATTTCTACTGATCCATTTGTCCTGAGCGTGCTATTTGCCTTCAAGGGCAAACTGTATTTTTTGTTGGACAGCAAAGGCTGTTTCGTGATATACCCCGCATGCAGGCCATATTTATGAAACCGGATTCTGACAGCAATAGTTGCAAGGGTTGTCTGCATGTCCTCTGTTTTCTAGAGGCTTTCTTTGTATCAGACAGTCTGCATTACGGCTGAAGACATCAGTTCCTGACAAATTATCTATCTGTGCCAGATTTTAGCACATATGTAACTGACTTCTCTGTACACACTTCAAAGGCAAAAAGGACACCAAGGAGCTCTTGGAGGGGATTTTAAACTTAAGAAGTTTATAGACATAAGCTAGTATATCATACAGTATAATGTCTAAATCAGCTACAGAAGTGGGAAGGAACCAAAAGATGACAGAGGCACATCTCAAGGCTTTCTTTTATGGTTGCTGAATGAACTATTCGTTGCCATTTTTACGATTAGGCGAAGCTAGGGAATATTATCTAAATGTCTAAATGCTGGAACAAAAACAACAGCATTAGCAACAAATCCATATAAAAGAGAGATGCTGACAGTGTGGTTAATTGATTGAAGTTTGAAGCCTTGAATTAGGCATTGTGGACATGACCATATATAGAAAATCGGGTCTAGCAGGAGGCTATTAGCTTATTGTAACACTGCATGGCTAGCTTGATTATCAAAATGTCACAGATATGACTGTAATATTGACACCCTTAATTATGTTCCTTTAGGCCTCAACACAGTCCTCAGTGGAGACTATGGACTCATTCAATGACTCTAAAGGCCTAACAGACCAATAAGAAATTAAATATTCCCCACCATTTGTTCTCGCTTTCAAAGTAAAAGTTGCACCAACAGGTTGGAGGATATAGTTTTCTTGCTGGTGACCTGTGGCTCCAAGGAGGTCACTGACTGGTCTCCAGTTCTGCATGACTGGGCTTTAGCAATTAATTTCAGAGTGACTGTGATTCATCCCCAGTGACCACTCACCAGCGAGCTAGGCTCTCCCTCACTGATTGGTGATTTCCAGATAATCAAGGACCCCTCTATAGGCTCGAGGCCTGTTTAATGCAGCCACTGTTTGAGCTTCTTGCAGGACTTTTTGGGATCTTTACTTTTGTTTCCAGACTTCTTCTTTTCACTGCAAACTTTGCTGTTCAAGTTCATCATCCCAGAATACAAATGTTCTAATATTTGTTTAACCTTTGGTAGAACCTCAAAATCCCATCCTTTCGTGAACCTCGGGACCAAAAATGGTCCCGCCCCAAAAGTGCTCTAAAAATGTTATATATCAATATTTTTTTCTACTTTAAATTAGTCAATCTTTTAAAACTACTTCTGCTTAAAATATCCATGTCAAGTTTTAATTATATTTTCATTGTTTTAACCCTTTAAATCCCAGTTTTATTACATGAGCGCCCTGTTTTTTTAGCCCCAAAAAACAAAAAAACTAAATATTTTCCAAAAAAAACATTTGAAGTAATATTTGTTTGTTATTATAATTAGGCCTTTAGATGGACTAAAGATTGGCACCAACAGTCATTTCGATCGCCTTTTATTTTTTTTCCAGGAGCGCATTTCATAAAATGCACACTATCGACCACGCCCAAAAAGTGCTATAAAAAATTTATATATTAATATTTTATTCCACTTTAAATTAGCCAATCTTTTAGACCTACTTCTCCTTGAAATATTCATGTCAAGTTTTAATTACATTTCGCGGATTTTAACCCTTTATATCCCGGTTTCGTCACATGAGCGCACTGCTTTTTTTGCCCCAAAAACATAAAACATAAAACATAAAATATTTTCCAAAAAAAACATTTGAAGTAATATTTTATTGTTATTATAATTAGGCCTTTAGATGGACAAAAGATTGGCACCAACATTAATTTCGATCCGTTTTTAATTTTTTTTGCAGAAGCCGAAAATGTCCCCAGGCGGCGCTGCTGCTCCTGCTCCCCCGGGGAGGAGTGCCTCTGCCGCGGGTGTGTTTCGCGCAGCGCCGGAGCATATGGTTCGGTTCCCGTGTCTGCAGCACACACTTCCGCTACCACGTGAAAACAAATATGTCATTTCCTGTTGATTAAAAAAAATTAATGCACCCTCAAACGATCCTAAGGGCAGAAAATGGTCCGGAACGAGCAGCGGGCCAAGCTGCTGCTGCACGCGGGAAATTAGTCTGCCTTTTCCGGGTATCTGTCTCGAGCAGGCCGCTGGAGAAGGTGTGTATGTTCCAGCAGGCGGAACAAGGGCGCCACCCGGTGGCCAAATAAAAAATTACAATTCTAAGGCCCTGAGTCCAGAATGAAAGTGAAAGTTAAGCCATCGCCACTACGTTAATGGTAATAATTGTACAGTGAAAAATAGCGTTTATAATGGGTTTCAATGGGGCACAAATCGGCCACGAGGTTCGATAGTGGATGTATGCCTTTTATTCAGCCATTTAAGCTCATTTAAAAAACTCAGACTGAAATTTTAAAATAAAATGGGAAAAAAATACATGTTTGAAAATTTGGCTATACTCCATTAAACACAGTGGAAATGGCGTGGAATTAAAAAACGGAAAGGCCACGAAATGGTCCCAGGTTCTAAATAAATGTTTGTGTGGCAGGATGAATGTTATTTCTCGGTTCAGCCCACTTTCGGCCTGGCACATTAGGGAGGCGCTAGTATAAATAATGGCCATTTGAGCATTCCTGGATCGCTTACCTGTGATCTCCTTCTTGGTCACCTGACTTCCCTTGGTGTTGCAGAGATCATTTGCAGGTTACCCTTCTGAAGCCTCCATCGTGGCTGGTAGGTGTTTACTCATTTACTTGGTCGTAAACAGGTATTGTTTTTAGGTCGTAGCTGTATAAGCCTGCTATGAGCCACTCCATTCATGATTCATGACGCTGTTTACTCAGTACGTAATTCAGTTTTGTTACGATCTCTGCCTTTTATTGTTCTTTTATTGTAAATACTTATTATGCTTTGCAGGAAGTGTGGCCCTTAGTTTTACAGAACGCTACGCTAACCGAAGTGCTGCTGCTTTGCTTTTACTGTCTGTTCCTGTTGCGAGGTTACTTTTCCTGCTGCTGCCAGCTTTTTAAAGTGGACGTTGGCGTGGACAGCGGCTATATGCATGCCGGTTATGGGAGTCGGTTGGCGTGCATAGTGATTGACTGGATGATTAACTTATAGTCGGGCAGACGGCAAGTTGGAGCAATACAGCGATTCTGCCTGCTCCATATTTTAAAGTTTTATCTAGATTGTATGTTGTTTTTCTGTTTTGATTTTTGTTATGCCACTGGTGGGAGGCCCTTTTTCTAGCTGCAGATCACCAGTGTGGTCCTGCAGTTGGGTTATATTAGTTTTGTTGTAATATATTAAAATTTTCTTTGTTTCTTTTATCCAGATGCGGAATGCCGACGTGGAGGAGACGAGGGTGCCTTGGTGGTGGGATCCTTTGAGTGTACACACCTGCCTTTTTTAGTTTATTAGTGTGAGTGTGTGATAGTGTGCTGCACTTGTGTCTTGGTGAGTTTTCTTTTTTTTAAGTTTGTGCGTGGCATCCCTGCCCCTCCACTGGTAAGCCTCGGCTCTGAATACCCTTTTTTAAGCATATTTGTACATTGATATTTATGATTGTGCTTTTATATGTTGTTTTAAATAATTATTAATAAATTGTCCAACTGTTTTATCATTGAACCTTGTCTCTGTACTGAGTATAGCGAACCTAAGTGCCTTCTTGATGATTAGTGTTACATCCAGTATTCTCTGGGTGAAATCCCCAGGGTGGCGTTGTCTTTTAAACTGTGAAGAATATTTACTTTATTCCCACCTCGTGCTGCCTCATTTGCTATACAAATACAGCTAGAAGCACACCTGGATTGTCACACTGACAAACCTGCCACTGACTTCCTATTGTGGACTTTGTGGGCATGTAACAGTGTCCTCACACCTCACACATTTGGTGTCTCTCTCTGTCATGCACAAATGTACTTTGAGCAGTACTTGAAAAGTGCTCTTGCACAACATAGTGAGGTTCATGATTTTATGGATTTTGTGGCTTATTGTCCTCTCACATGGCTTATAGATTTGTTAATTAGTTAGTACAGCGATATTCACTGAGTTGGCTCTTGTTGAGGACATATTAAATCCCTGCCATGAGTGTTGTGATTTAGAGGTTTTCACACAAGTAGCCTCTGCTGGGGTTAATCTATTTTCTTTAACCAGGCAAGTCACTGAGGACAAATTGTTATTTATAACAACGTTTAGCTCGCTCACCAAGAAAAGAGTAAATAAGTGTTTTTCCTAGAATTTCCAGTGCATTTAAAGGAACAGCTACAAGGCTTTTGCTCTGCAAGTATTAATGCTCGATGTCACAAACATTAGGCTTGACATGAGCCTAAGTTGGCTCTAAAGTTTTGGACCCTAAATTCACAACCCAACAACAAGACAGACTGTTGTCAGCAAGTTTATTTACACAATATTCTGAGGTGTAATTAGAAAACTTTAATCATGCTTCTTGCTGTTTTCTAGAGACTGCACTGGGTTCCTCAGATAACTTGGAGCACCGGAGGAAGGACAGGCAGGTGCGACTGGCAGGTAACTTCCCTTAGTTCCCTTTTCATTAAATACAGACCATCTTGTCAATCCTGGGATAAGTTTTTCTCTTAGATGAGTTGCTCAACATGTAATTCAAGGGTATGAAGACAAAGAAAGAAGATTTTAGTGCAGGAATAGCAATCGAGCAATCTCTGAGAGCTAGTGTAGCCTGATTACCATGATGATTGATGCAAATCTGATGGTCACTGATCACCAGATGGTCCACAAGCATGATGAGCAAGAAGCGTGAACAGGGAAGGCTCCAGCACTGGGTGAAGCTCGGAGCAAGAGCCACCCATAGTCAGCTGCAGGGGGGAAAGCTGAAAGCCCACAGAAGAAATCCAGGCAAACCCTAAACCATGACAAGGTTCCCAAACCCAATAAAGACTCCAAGGTAAAAATGCCCCTCCATGGGTGAAAATGTAGCTCTGACCAGAATAACACCTGATGAAAACCAAAAGTGAAATGTGGCAGCTTCTTTCTTATCTCTATCTCTGTCAACAAAAATCCCATCAGGTGTCTTGGGATGCACAGAAGAACTAATTATTTTTTTAAATAAACCAGCTCCTCATTTGTGTATTTAGTTCTGCAGACAAGCCATTGAACAAATGTTGATCATCTCAAGACAACAGAGAAGTTCTTATGTAGTGCTTTTCTACTCAAAGGTGCAAAGTGCTTTACACAGCTTACTTGAAAACATCACAGAGCAACTTGTAGTTCAGTATCTTGCACTTTAGCATGCAGACTGGAACAGCAAGAGATTGAACCCCTAACCACCTGCTTAGTAGATTTCTTGCTCGATCTGCTGAACCACAGCAACCCCGAGTTGTTCTCTAAACTGGAGGCTGTGGTGTTCACAGAAGTCTCTTCCCTGGCGATGGAAGTGTAACCTCACGTTGGTGACAAATCTTTTTTGCTTTGCGAGTTTTCAAATCACAGCTGCTCATTTAATAGTTTCTTCAAGCAACAAGTAATTAAGCCTAAAAGATTATTTGCCTTTTAAGCAGCTCATTATCATTTGCTCTTAGTTAACCTCTCATTAGAGTGATTTAAAAATTTTTCCTTTAATTGAAGGATTTACTTGCTCAGAGGGAACTTTGCACACCTTGACCTTACTTGCTGCAAACAAAGCTGCCTTTCTCCATTCTTGAAAAGTTAGTCTTTTCAGCCAGCAGCAAATGCTGGTGAAGCAACCATAACTAAATTACTTTCTCAATTATTTATAATGCCTTTCTGGAAGATGGCTGCGAGTAAAACATGCCTCTGCTGGAGTTTTATCATTTTGTTGATATGCGTGCCCGCAGGCTCTGCCGGCAGCCAGTTGTGCCAGAGTGAACCGAGCCGCAGGCCCAGAGGCCGGAGGCCCGAGGGCCCCATTTGCCCCGGAAGAGGCCTGACCGAGCACCAGGCCCTGCCAAGTAGTCACCGGGAGTGAGCTGGTACATACCTGAGCGCCCAGCCCCGGACACCAAGAACCACCAACCCACCGACCACTGAGGGCATCAGTTACCGGCAGGCAGTGTGGTGAGGGGAGATAGGCCTTTCAGGGCCTGGGAGTTCCCAGAGAGGTGGAGTGTAAGACCCGACCTGACATATAAACACAGACAAACAGGCACACACAGACACAAACATGCATTCCCACCCTCATGCACACATATACAAATATACTCAGCACTCACCCAATGTAGGGATAGACATACATGGACAATGTACAAATAATCACACTCCCCAAACAAACTCTATACCCCAGGTCCAGGTACCCTCGTCCCTGGAGGGGGAAACGGCACCTAGACCCAGGAGATGTTACACTTTCCCCCGGGGTGGAAGCAAGCAGACCGCCCCAGGCTCCGCAGCAGCAGGGAGGCCCCGCATCCCAGATCCCAATCAGACGGCCAACACCTCCTCCCAGCCCCCCCGCCCCGATGGCAAGCAGAGAACAGGGGGTGTGTGAAGACCCCAAACCACCCTCCTCTCGCTGATGTGTAGTGTTGCTGCGTGTTGTTCTAAGGTGCATTTAAAACACGGGAGAGCATGGTGCTGCTGCCAGAGAGCAGCAGGTGTTAGCACGGCCCCTCCCGAGAACCCTCAATGTCTACATGGATTTAAAATTGAGGGGTGGGCACCGGCGCCAGAGGTGGGGTTGAATACACAGACCGTCCACTGGACGCCGTTAACGTGCCCACCCCCAAGGGGGGAGGGGGGGGGGAATGCCTCCCCTGCACCCTGGTGACACACCTGCACCCCAAGGCCCTACTTTTGTGGGTGGGTGTGTTGGAGCGGGAAGAGGGAGGCAGCCGGGGATGAAGTGCAGCCTTACATGTTTTGTAAGGCTGCACTTCCTCCTCTGAGGTTGACTTACAGGAAAATGAGAACAGATTTCTTTTTAAAATCTTCCGAGGGAGCATGTGTAGCCAGTGTAATGTCTTCAGGGAAATAAAAGGATTCCACCAGACTGAAGTGTTGAGGCAGAGAGAAAGCACAGAGAAGAGGTGATTAAATCATAAATTAAGCTCTTGTTAGCATTGGTAAACCTCGGCTGATGTGTTTGTGCATCTACATGTGACGAATGTTTGCAGAAATCATCTGAAGACTAAAACGCTGCCATGTTTGAGTACTGCAGGGGACACAAAAAAACTGTATAAGAGGTATATATGTGATTGCTGATGTCTTACTTTCACTGCATCTGCAGGAGAGTGCAATTATAGAGAAACATTTGGTTTAGGGTGCTCTGTGTTAATTATCCAACAAAAATAAACACATAAGAGATGATAACTGTATTCCGTTTCCTGGATTAACTAAGCTGAAACCATTAAATAACTAACCAGCCTGTGCCAGCGATCTGTGTCAGCTGGTCCCTGCGACCGTGCACTAAGTTTTAGATAAAATAAACTAAGCCGAAACCATTAAATAACTAACCAGCAATCTGTGCCAGCGATCTGTGTCAGCTTGTCCCTGCATCCGTGCACTGAAGTTTAGATCAAATAAACTAAGCTGAAACCATTAAATAACTAACCAGCCAGTAACAGCGATCTGTGTCAGATGATCCCTGCGACCGTGCACTGAAGTTTTAGATCAAATAAACTAAGCTGAAACCATTAAATAACTAAGCCGAAACCATTAAATAACTAACCAGCCTGTGCCAGGGATCTGTGTCAGCTGATCCCTGCGACCGTGCACTAAGTTTTAGATAAAATAAACTAAGCCGAAACCATTAAATAACTAACCAGCCTGTGCCAGCGATCTGTGTCAGCTTGTCCCTGCATCCGTGCACTGAAGTTTTAGATAAAATAAATTAATATACTGTCAATTACAAGGTAGAAAGGTCTTTAATTATTCTACACTGCTCTCTAGTGTAGAAAAATTGTAAGCGTAACCTAAAACGTCATCAAAATCGCGCCGCAATCTCACACGCATGCGCAATAGTGTGGAAGGTGACAAAATTCAAACTGGGTGGCGGGTAGTTGAAGTCGGAAGACCTAGAAGAAGAAAATAAAGAGTACAATATATTTACTGTTGAGAGCTAGACCAAAGCGTTAAGAAAATGACAAGCACGTTGAAGGGAATTACTCTCAAAGGAAGCGCGGAGTTAGTAGCCGAGTTCTTTTGTAAGTATTTCTGTTATTTCGTCTTTTAGTCGCTCGTTTTCGACACGCATGCATGTAACGCTAATATGCTATTGGGCCTACATAGTGCCCGATAACATATTAGCATCAACGCAGCATGTATGCACTCACATGGCAAGCATAGCTCCAGTTGATGAAAAATAAAGTGTTTAAGCCTGATGTGTCCTATAAGCGTCAACTCACAACTTCAAACCGAATAATTTGTAAAGACTGTCTTGTTGTCTGCCCTTCTATTGAGAATCGTGAACGTACACCATACATCGTTTCTATTCTACCGAGCTAATATATTAATTGATTCCCAGTTAGTTTTCTCTCGTGTTATTCGCTTTCTTGTGTAGTTGTTTTTGTAATCTTCTGTGCCTTTCAAGTTTGAATCATATAAGCCTCTAAAGTTTACGAATACTGGAATTCCGGCGTATTTGAAGCCTTTGATTTCCCCATTGTCATTCACAGCTTTCGGCATCAACAGCATCTTGTACCAACGGGGCATCTATCCTCCAGAGACATTCACCAGAGTTACCCACTATGACCTGAGTCTCCTACTAACTACCGACCCCAAGCTGAAGAGCTATCTGACTAACGTGGTGTCTCAACTTAAAGGTATCTCAATAGTGGGCTTCCCCACTCGTGACACAACTAAGGAGAAAGTGGAATAACTGTGGAACTGAGTGAGCTAACCAACTGCGGTCTGAAGGCACTCCAGTTGTAGTTTTGGGCTTCGAGTTCTGTAGCTATATCTACAAGGCTGCTGGCTTACGGCAAGAAATCTTACTCACGGTTATTTTGGTCACTATGGAGATGCTTTTTTTCTTCGTTTTACATATTTACTCTTAGACCTTGAAAAAAATGTGGACATATTGTACTTAAGAAAAAAAACAAAACTTCAGTCTACTTTACTTTAAGTGGATTTCCTTGAACACCAGATAGAAAAGAAAAAACGTAATTGGTGAGAACTGAGCTCACAGCTTGGTGGGGAGTGACTTTGGATTTTTATGGAGAAGGCAAAGTAAAGGCAAAATCCGTAGTGAAGTACAAAATAAGATGTTTGTGAACAATGAATGATTTTGTCAATTTATTTTGCTAATTCGGTGATCGTCTTTACTCAATAAATAGTAACTTGTTAGTTGCGATTGCTGAGTAGGGCCACGTGGTGGTGCATTCCCCCCTCCCCTTTTTGTTGCGTTGAATTAGATCAGAGTCAGAATCGGAAAGACTTTATTTATCCCCAAGGGGCAATTAACGTACAGCAGAGCAGCATGATGTTGAAGATGAACGCAGATGCCTATGAGACTCGTGCCTGAGATTTTAATTGGTATGACCTGGCATCTTATGATCAATGTTAAGTAACATACAAAGCAGCACACGTGAGTTTCCATTCCCATGTTACACAAATTTGTGTTAAGCTACTCTTAGGCTCTTGTCAGGTGAACTACAAGCTATTTCTGGTTAAAAACGCTAGATTTTTAATTTTTGATTTACCAATTTTTGATTTTGCCATAAATACTTATGTATGTGAATGAGGAAGGAGATCGGTGCACCCTTTTCTGTCCAAGGTGATGCCATTGTAATATTTTTTTTTTTTTTTCCTAAATCCAATGCCCGCAACTGTTGATGGCTGCCTCCTCAGGTTTCTTCCTGTTAAAAAGAAGTTTGTTTGTTTTTTATTCCCATCAATGCCTAGTGCTTGCTGTTCTGGGATCCTCTGATTGTTTTTCTTTTTAGGCCTGTGGGGTCTTTACTTTAAAGTATAAAGTCTCTTGAAGCAACTGTTGTGATTTTTAGTGCAATGTAAATAAAACTAAATGGAGTAAATATCTCTGGATTGTCAGTTCAAGTTTAATGTAATTCGTACCAGAATATTCATATTTTTGGGTGCATATGTCAAATCACTCAAGCTCTCAATTGTGTAAGGCTAAGAGTAGTGAAATTACAGAATACAAATCAATCATCATTTTTCTCACAGAAATTGTGATCTCTTGGATACTATATAATAATGGATTGGATTTATATAGCGCTTTTCAAGGCACCCAAAGCGCTTTACAATACCACTATTCATTCACTCTCACATTCACACACTGGTGGAGGCAGCTACGGTTGTAGCCACAGCTGCCCTGGGGCAGACTGACAGAAGCGAGGCTGCCATATCGTTGATATCCAAGAGATCAATATTTTGTATCCACAACTATTGTGGATACAAAATTCTGTGCATGTTTGTATTATGTTTTTAGGGTGTTTAACTACCTCTCACTTTGCATAACAAACTTTAATAAGTGTTGTTTGCTCTTTTGGTGTTGCAGAGTGGCTGTTTGAGTGCACTGTGCAAAAGCTGGTGTTGGTGATCACGTGTCTGGAAACCAACGAGGTGCTCGAGAGATGGCAGTTTGACATTGAGTGTGACAAGTCGGCTAAAGAGAGCAGGTCAGGACCTCTATTACCTTTTTTGTTTGTTTGTTTTGTTTTAAAGGCTCCATGCTAATGGTCATTAATTTGCTGTCTTCTAATTCCAACACCTGGCATGTTGCACTTGTACTTCCCCCACCGTCAGTTTGAGTGGAGTGATATATTATATAAATTGTTTTGAGCTTCAGGTAGCTTCAGGACAATCATCAGAGCCGAACAGGTGATGGAGAAACAGGTTCACCTTTTAGGTGACATGAATGAGTTGAAGGGAAGTTATAAGGGAAGGAAGAAATACACAGATGCATCTGTAGATTCGAGACAGAATTCACAATGTGTTTTTGGGACTTTCAGGTGTTTGGACCAATGTTTTATTTTCTGATCAAACCAGAAAGCTTTAATGAGCAGCTAGACTTGTCTCGCATTAACTGGCTGAGTTAATGCAACATCGAAGCAGCTGGAATCCATATGTGTGTGTTCATGGAGCTGCATTTTCACCTGCTGGACATCACTACCTGACAAGTTTAACTGTCTTCAAAACATTACAGAGGCCTTATTGACAGTATTTGGTTCTACATATCTGTGTGAGCAGATTTCCTCTCACATGAAGAGTGTCCTCAGGTAGCCGTCAGGTAGCTGGATGCTCGGAGCCCTGTGTCTCTGAGTGGGAGACCAGAGATCAGAGTGTATTAACAAACATGCCATATTGGCCCAGTTTATTTTTCTTATCATTGTTGCGAGGAGACCATAAATAGCATTTGTATTTTCTGTTGTACAGTTCATTTGCTGTTATGGATGAAAAGTGTCTTTTTATTTTTTTGTTTCAAAATAGCTGAAAGCTATTCGCTGCGAACTATAAAGTGGTTCTATATAGTGTGTAACTGTTAATATAGAGCGTTATTCAATTTCTTGCTAATACAATCATATGGCACACTGACTTCTGAGGACATTTTAGATGCACTCATCATCAGAAAGGTTGCCTACCCCTGCTCTAAGGCATCTGGACAGATCTGTTTACTTACTTATTGACAGGAGTTGAATGGTGCAGACTTTGGGTTGGTTGGCTGATTTGTCAACACAGATGTGAATTTGTATGTTTGCAGTGGATTAGTTTTTTTGTTTTGGTTTTTTGCAATAAAATGACATGAAATTTGTACTTTAGAAGAGTCTTTACAACAGATTATGTAATTTGGTTAAATGAGCATCTGTCATTACACTCAACTATTGTTTGACTAATAAATAATGCATGTTAACTGAGTTCTCATGTGTCTCCCAGTGCACCCAGAGAGAAGTCCATTAAGACAATTCAGCATGAGATCCGCTCAGTTATCAGACAGATAACAGCCACTGTTACTTTCTTGCCCCTGCTGGAGACGCCATGTGAGTAATGAGACTTTTGACATTTGAGCCTTTGATGTGGTGGTTGGGTAATAATTTCAACTCCTCCCCTCAGGTGCTTTTGACCTCTTGGTTTATACAGACAAGGACCTGGTGGTTCCAGATAAATGGGAAGAATCAGGGCCGCAGACCATTGACCAGCCAGAGGAGGTGCGTTTGCATTCCTTCACCACTTCGATCCACAAGGTGAACAGCATGGTGGCGTACAAGAAGACTGAGTCAGCTTAAACTTCTAAACCACATGAGCTGTTACAGCACCGACCACTGATTCTCATAGAAACCAGTAGATCTAACACTGCCGTGTCTTTGTTCACTGCCTGTGCGTGACTGGACAACGAGGACCTGTTTTCCTTTGTTGAGCTTCACTGTGTCTTATTTGTCAATATGATAAGGACATGAAGGAAATGTGTTCTTTCTACATTGATGTAAATATTTCTGCCACGTGGCATTTGTCTGTAGAAAACAACTGTCTTTTCTTTAGTCTTTTGCTTTCTTTCATTCTTTCAGTCTGTTTTAGAAGATAGTGGTATATATGTTGAACTTTTATAAAATGACATAAATAAATGCATTTTGCTTTTTCCCAAAGAAGTGATTCTGTGGTTTTCTTTTGTTCAGGAGGTGCCAAGGTTTTTCATCGTGTTATTTATTTTGGAGCATTGTATAAAAGATATCACATGGTTTTTGGAGCCTTGAGACGATGCCGTCTTGGGGTGCATTTCAATAGTATAAGCTGACCTTTTCATCAAGGTCAAGAAAGAGAAGTTAGTTTGGAATGCACTCTTTTAGTAACGTGTTTTAATAACTGGAAAGCACACTGACATCCATCCATCCATTCATTGCTTGTTTAGTACATTTGAGAAATTATAGACAGCACACAGGAGACATAGTAAATAAGTATTATTTAATGGGACATACTATTCACTTCGCTCACAGTGTTGAAAGGTGTCGACAGTTGCAGATGTGTAACACCATCATAGTACCGTATCAGCATATTACATTTTGCAAAAGAAAACCCACAATTCTCTTACCTAAAAAAATCCATCCATCTGTCGTGTAATGTCCTCTCATATACATGCAAAAGAAAAAACTGACAACCAAGCAGTGAGGGTTTTTTTTTTTTTTTTTTTTTTTTTTTTTTTTTTTTTTCCTCCAGAGAGCACAGAGGCTAAGCTACAGGCACAAGTAAAATAGTCCTGGAGACTTATTCAATGTACAAATGACAACCACGGACACAAATTAACTTTCTGAGCATGTACATCTACAAAAGTGCTTGAGTTTAAATGAGTCTGTCATGTCCATTAGTAAGCTGTTCATTAAATGCACCTATGTGGCTCCTCATCAACAGTTTATTGGCTGGACAATTAACTGTTTTACCAGTTCTGCTGATTCAGCAGTTTCATTTACCAAAACATTTCAGAACTTTTTCTTTTCTGCATAAAAAAAAAGAAGTTCTGAAGGGTAACAGTAGCATCCTTCAAAACTAGATATTAACAAACATTCTAGGTGTAGAGAAAAATGTCATAGTAATGTTGCATTTTCTATTTATTCCTAGTGTGGACATGCTGAAATCACTTTTATTGAGGAGTAATTGTTCCCTCTTGCAGGATCAGCAAAAACCTGCATTTCACAAGGTCCAAAGGTACCAGATTGTTCTTTTAAATGTGTTGGTGATGACACCTCGCCTCTGACTACAGACTGAAAACCTCTGCCTCTAAAGGGTGGACAGCAGTGAACCCAAACACATCAAAACGCTGAAACACTTAATATCTTATCTAATGAAAAAGTTGCTCCTGGATACATTCTGGGTTACACACTGAAATTTTCTGCCAAATTCTGTTGTTTAGTCAGTCTTTGTAGTGCAACAGAAACTGCTCTAAATGTTAAAGAATCCTTTTTGCCCCCTTGTAGCAAATATCTTGTTTGAACAGATTTTTACATTTACCCATCAGAGAATCAGGTTTACAGAAATAGAAATTATACACCGTCACAATGTATCAGAGCTAGATGCCACCCTCGGTGAGTAAATCATACTTTATATTCTGTAGATATTACTCCGTCGTTCAGTTTGTAAAATTGGTATGCATAAACAGCATTACTGGACATGGATAAATAAAAATAAGTGGTTCTGTAAAACTGAATTGTCTACTTTATCGCAACAAGGCAGTGGCAACATCTAGATCCATTTTCCTTTGAAATCACAGATCTAATCTTTGGCTCTTCCTACAGCTGGAAAAATAGAAAATCTAAATTCCAAATAACACAATACAGTACATTTCCAAATGTCATCAGAAGAAGCAGTTGTTCCTAAGAAAGGGCCTAAAAAAAAAGACGGGATTTTTTTTCCACATATGAAAACATTTTCTAGATAATTGTGTGCTTTGACAAAAGAATGACCTTACAATATAGACTCTAATAAATATATAAAACAAAAATAAATATGCAATAGTTAAGACAGTGAATAAAATGTACGAAAGACTCAAACCCACGTCGTGTGTGTGTGTGTGCCGTGAAGACATATAACAAGTCTATAAGATTATTGTGACACTAGTATACTACTAAGTATATAGTAGTTGCATTGTTTTCATCCCACTAGAATGGTGCTAATGGTGCTAAAGCTCCATGAACACTGGAAGCGACATACTGAATACAGACCATTCAAAGTGAATCACATCCCACAACTTCAAGTGATTACAGATGAAATAACCACAGGCAAATTCTTTGAATGTTCAGGCAGAGTAGAAAAGTGCTAAATAAGAATCAGTCCGTTTACCATTTCCTATTTGCTAAGGGAAGTTTTTTTTTTTTTTTTTTAACCGAAGCAACTACCAATAGGAATAAAGAATACATATGAACTGGAAGTAAATATGTAGAGCTTCCAGTGTATGCAGCTTAACCATTCAGTGTTCCCTAAAGTTCACTACCTTTCACAGATAGTGTAGGTGAGACCATCAATATGAAAGCCACTCTATGCAAAAATAACAATGTCTATGGTAATAAATATAGCTTAGTGCTGACTTTGTTATTATCTCTGGTGAGTGAGAAAAAATGGTGGTGACAGGATAAAATGACCATGATTTCTTGTTATGGACACATTTCATTCCTTTCTGTTCATGGTAGGGCTTAGCTGTAAAACTAGCATACAACTTTTTAACGAATGTTTGATAGTGGGGGTGGAAAGGTACAACTTTGATGTTATTTCATAGTTTATCTATTTTTATCTGTTGTGAAAAGTACTCACAAGAATTACTGATACTCCGGGAGACAGGAAAAGTGCTGACAAGTCTATGCAGATTACCAACAAGTCAACTCACTGACTTGTAGATGTTTTTACAGTTGTTTTTCTATCTTACTTTATTTTTTAACTTGTACTCATTGGCATGGCTATGCATGATCGTTTGTAATTTTCCTATATCTGAGCAAACGCTTTGCCGGGTGAGTAAACTCCAGATTACAACAAGGAAAAGAAAGACAAGCTGTGAAACCTGACTGCGGCACCTCAACCGTAATAGATTAAGTCTTAAAGTATTAAGACTGCTCAAGGCAGGTGACCTCTTCTATTATCAGACCATAGCTAGTGTTTTATTTCATGATAGGAAAATTACTTTTCTACCTCACTGTCAGTCCACACAATACGCTATTAGATAATTTTAATGAGACTAGGTTGAAAATGTAGAACTCTGGAAATCTGAGTTGGATGAAAACCAAACTGGTGTTTGGATCACACCAAGCCGTTGACAAGCCCCTTCTCACACTCCTCGGCTAAACACTTCCACTGCTGCCGGTTTTTCTGACATCCTTCCAACAACGGGGAGCAATACTCCGATAAGCCAGCCAAGGTCTGTGACAGTGATAAAGACAATTCAGCATGGGAAATCAGAGGCAGAACTGAATGCAGGAAGAATTGCTATTCATCAGCTACACTGGTCAGCAAAAATAGCAAGGGCTGAATTACCTCATACAACTGAATGCAAATGGCATCAATGAAGGACACCTGCATGCTTGGTATCTTATCCCTTTTCTCACGATTCATCAGGTCCTGTGAAAGGATTGAAAAAATGAGATGTAAACTTTATATAAGTTAACTGTTTATCCCCAAAACAGACAAATCTATGAGAAAATGTGTATATATATATATATATATATATATATATATATATATATATATATATATATATATATATATATATATATATATATATACATATATATATATATATATATATATATATATATATATATATATATATATATATGTGTGTGTACACATACACATACACATACACATACATACATATATATATTGCTATATATAGCTATCTCTCACTCTCTCTATATCTATATATAGATAGATATAGAGAGAATATATATAGAGCGAGGGAGAGAGAGATTACCACAAAATATGACAATTAGTTAAATTTATAATGTGTGTCCAACATCATTTTACAAACAAAATAACTGAGACAAGATAAGACACAGGTATTTATAGTCATGTAAAAAAGAAATTTGTCACATAAATGCACCGTCTGTGAAGAATGAGTACCCTCCCACTGCTTCAATAGGAATTAAAAAGGTAATTAAAAGAGTGAGTAGAGGCCAGGTGCTGCTTATCAAATGCAATTGATTAACTAATCATGACTGTAAATGCAAATGTTTGTTTAAATAGTGTCAAATAACAATAACAGTGATCCCTGGGCACTTCATACTGTAGGACAAAGATCTTCCAATACAGACTGCATAAAGTCCTAAGAAAACATTCTTTTCACATGGCTGTAACATCAGCACAGTTCTTGAAAATGTGTTGTGATACTTCATGATTTGAAAGGGAATATATTTAAATGCAGTAGGATGAAATACCAGAGGATTCAGAACAGATTCCCGGGCACTCGATGGCAAATGTTGCACTGTTGAGAAGGATTTATCCAATATCATTCAAATGAACCCTGAAATTACTTACAATTGGTTCAATGTTCAGCTCTTGCCTCTCCTTATCCCCCTGCTCGAAAAACTCAGTGGCCACCAGCTCTGCTATCTGCATCAGAAACCAAATGCAGAAACATTGAAACATTTTATGAGCTTTTAGTTCTTAAAAGGCAAATTTTATAACACTAAATGTAAAACCAAAGATAGAAGCAAAGTAAGCTTTTACGATGGGGTGGCTGTAGCTCAGGAGTTAGAGCAGGGCATCTACTAATTGGAACGTTGGTGATTGGATCCCTAGCTGCTCTAGTCTGTGAGCCAAAGTATCCTTAGGCAAAATAGCGAATGCAAAGCTGCTCTCTGATATGTTCATTGGAGTGTAAATGTGTATGAATGAAATAGAAAGTAAAGAAAAAGTGCTTGTGTGAAGGGATGAATGACCGTTTTTGAATACTGTATTTATATAGCGCTTATATATATATATATATATATATATATATATATATATATATATATATATATATATATATATATATATATATATATATATATATATATATACATATATATATATATATATACACAGGTCTATAAGAATCAATCCATTTATAATTTGCTCTGAAAGCATCAATTTTAAATCCTCATTTATTGTTGGACAGAAGACTAAGTTGGGTGAATTGTATACTATGCAAGTCATAGTGTCATTGCAACCTTGGAAACTTTGTGGCATATTGTGGCAGTTTGAGTAATAAGAAAGAGGTCTCCTACATGGAAATAACAAAATGCTTATACTGCTGCTGGAGGCAGCATCGTTAGAACATTAATCTTGAGGAAATGACTGGGAATGACCCAGACAGACTGACAGCCTGTGTGACAGCTGGAAGGAAGAAGGAAAATGAAACAAGTGAATAGCAAGAGCTCTCCCAAAAGCGCCACACAAAGTTAGTGTTCTCAAGTTTTTAACAAAGAGATAAAGAAGATCAATCAACATCACTCTGTGTGAACGTGTTGCTGAAGCCGTCTTCAGCTCTTGATTGAGTCGGTGGTGCTGCAAGGAACGTAAGTACTATGATGCAGTTGTTAATTGTTGAGACTAAGAAGCTTTGCCTTTACTTCCTCCATGATCTATGAAAATATTTTAGCAGTGCTTATGGAGGTTACTTTCACAAACTCATATCATTTCTTTAACCCTTTCATGCATGAATCACGACAACCTCAATCAGGATTATACTTTATTGTTAAAGTATTTTTGTTTAGGCATGAAAAAAAGATTTTTGAAATACATTTTTTTAAACAGGTACTTTTTAAATAGTTTTTTACTTGTCCACTTAGGTGAACAACATCACTTTTGGAGTGTGTGGCAGAGTATGGAGTGACACATCAGTGTCCAATGTAGTGGTTTATGTGCAAATATACCATCAACACTGACACTTATTTAAGGTCTTCAAAATCAAAAGTGGAAACCAACCAGAATGTATTTCTTAAGTAAAAAACATGGCATGATATTAAAGAATGCTATATTTGTAAATCGTGGTGACTTTACTGCATTTTTTAAATACAACTTTTTCGTTATGATATTTTATGTTGTTAAGTCTCAGTGATAACCTTAAATGATTATAATGACTTTACCTGACTGAAAAAAGTATGACTGGAAGTTTCAGATTTAGAGCTAGTCTAAAAAACAAAAACAATATGGCAGATCAGCCTAAATGCTAGGAAAACACCATTAGAATCAGTCCAGAATCCAAAACCATTGGGTGACGTCACAGTGAATATGTTAATCTTTATATAAAGTCTATGGATGGAGGCTGTGAAAGTAAAACAGACCAGGGAAGGAGGGGTATGGGTTTAGCGCAATCTGTTAATGAGGAGCAGGTGATTTGCCAGAGTGTGTGTAAGCCAGGGAACGTATGTACTTGTTTGCTGCCCTGAATGGTTTTTTTTAGAGTTGTCATCTGAGGACAGGGCCCAGCTGTTTTTATTAACAAGCTCTCATTTATCAGCACTCTCATACACACACACAGAATGTTTATCTGTATAACAATTCCTCTGGGCCTGAGTTTCCTAACAAGACACAGACTAATGAAGGTCACTGGGGGACAGCAGGGACACTACAGCATTGAATATAGTGCACGCTCACGTGCGTGTGTGTGTGTAGTAGGTCAGTGATTAAGAAAAAAAGAGAAAACAAGGAGGAGCTCT
Organism: Rhamphochromis sp. 'chilingali'; assembly: GCF_963969265.1. Taxonomy (NCBI): domain Eukaryota; kingdom Metazoa; phylum Chordata; class Actinopteri; order Cichliformes; family Cichlidae; genus Rhamphochromis; species Rhamphochromis sp. 'chilingali'. Next base: position 18,758,897 of record NC_137929.1, read on the forward strand.
GAAAGGTAATTAGAGTAAGAAATTGTAGGATCAGATATGAATAACAAAGAATACATTTTAAGGCACGTTGCACCTCAGGTCACAGTCAGCAGGGCTCTATTCCAGGAAGCTTGTTATATAATATAATATAATATAATATAATATAATATAATATAATATAATATAATATAATATAATATAATATAATATAATTTTTTTTTTTATGGTGTCTGCTGTTATCATTTACCCAACTTGAATTTTCATAAGATGAAGCTGGAATTCTGTTTCTTTATGTTTGATTTGTTAAATGTAATGATTCAATTGAGACAAAATGCAGGTGACAGAAACTGAAGATAAAACCTGAAGATCCACCCTCGAATCAGCTTTTATGAGTCTGATTATTTTCTTGTTCCAATAATTAATCAGTAAAAATGTAAGAAATGTGTTCCTTCCATCCTTTGACAGAATTGTACTTACTGAATGAAAGTGCTCCATGAGATTTAGAGAAAAACTCTGCTTTAATGTTGCCCAGTTTAACCATTTATACTGATATAAAGCTTTCAGCTTCCAGGCCTGGATTTCTACATTTAAGATAAAACTTGAAACTTTTCTTTTTGATAAAGCTCATAGTTAAGTATGGATCAGGTGACCCTGAATCCTCAGTTAGTTACACTTCAATAGGTCTAGGCTGCTGGGAGTTTCTCGTGATGTACTTCCTGTTTCTTCTTTACTCACCTTTTTAGATTTCATTTCATTTAATCATTAGTTATTATTACAGTTTTTACCGAATGCCTAAACACTAACTGTGAATCCTGTAGCACAATCTCTAAAACTATTCAGACTTATAGCAAAACCACTCACTGAGTTTGCAAAACTAAAAGCACAAAAACTGCTTTGCACTCAGTTTGCAATTTTGTAACACACACTTTGCAAGACTGTAGGCACAATTCACTGCACAACACTCAATTTCCAAATTTCCAACACACTCCTAGCAAAAGTATACACATGTATGGCTATCATTAACACTAATTTGCCAACTGTCTGGCACACTTTCACATGTGAAAACTTTCTTAGATAATTCGTTCACTTTGCAATCAGCCTAAGCACTATAATACAGGTAAGCTGTGTGTGCGGAGTACAATGGTGGGAGCAGAAAGAGTGAGAAGTAGAGGAGGCCGAGGAAGAGGACGTGGAGGTGAAGAAGTAGGATGAAGAGGACGACAAGGACAAGGAGGAGCAAGAGGAAGACGAGGAGGGGGCAGAGGAAGCATGTTCACTGCAGACCACGTAACCCATATAGTCATTATGGCGATTGCAAATAATCCTATACTTGGAAATAAACACTTGTGTTTGTTTTGATGTGTTTGACTAAACACCAGTACTTGAAGTTTGGATCCCTCCATGCTTATGGATCTATGACAGAAGTATGAGCTCAAACTGACATAGCCTACCTTGTGCACAGGGAAGGCAAACGCCAGATGTGTTTTGTATTCATACCATCGGTGTGCAGTTGGCGCATTGTGTGCTTAGTAGATGATGGCTTGTGTGTACTGTTTGATACGGAAACACCATTTTTACGAAGGTGTGAAGAGTTAATCTAGCTGTGTTTGCTTTTGCAAGAGAACTACAATGTTTTGATGATTGGGTGACAGGTTTTCTTATTTGTGTGAAGAGTTTTGCAAAATTAGCCAATAGTTACAAAAAATGTGCTTAAGCAATCAGAAAAAACTGTAATCTAATGAATGAATGAATGAATCAGGATGTCACACAGCCAGCTCAGAAGGGGAGGAGTCAGAGACAAAAATTTAGTTCAGACTCTGTTACCCCAGTAACTGACACAGAGTTGAAGTTAACTCTCTTTCCCTGAGTTTCTCTCATCTTCTGCAAAGCAGAAGTGTTAACTGTCTTGATACTAAGGAACTTAATTATTTTTGTATCATCAATTTAACTAAGATTTTAAATTACATTAAACAAATTAACTAGCAGTTATAATCTATTTTTAAAATTTGGTTTGTTTGCTTCATTTTGAGTTTTTGATACATTTTTATATTTTTTAAATACATTTTAATATTTTACTCATTGCCATTTTCCCTTTATATGTAAAGTGAGTAGTTTCAGCTGTTTTTTTTTTATATCTCATAGAAACACTATGTAACTATAGAAAACAGAAATGAGGGGATGTGTGTGTATACCACAGTAAAAACATAAATACACAGAAAAGCAGCGTACCAACATACAGACAGGTAAAGGTTGCGGGGTTTTCTGTTTGTTTGTTTGTTTGTTTGTTTTTTACCCTTTTTTGTACTGGCCAGGGCTTAGTGATGGCAGAGATGTCACATGCGGTCATCAGCATTGACCTGAAGGGGGTGACAAAGTTACAGACATTAAATTTCCACAGACACACTAGTTTCTCATAGCAGGAGAAACTCTGGACTTGTTACCATGGTATTGCCAGGTTTGAATATAAGGTTTGTATAGCAAAACCTAAAACTTTGGTCTTAACCCATATCTGGCAACCTATAATGCAAAGAATGCCTGCATTGATGGCTAAACCATTTTTTTTGAAGAAATGGTTTCAACACATAACTTTTACAACTATATGTTGATCAATAGAAGTGTTAATCATCACGCTGTCATGATGCTTTTTTACTTTTCAGACTTTGCACAGCAGGTGGCCTGTCCCTCACGAACATTTATCTTATGTTGATGTAAATGTTAATGCAGGCATCTGAGACTCTATACTCACCTCAGCAGGTCTCTGTGGTGTTCATCCTCCCAAACAAACTGGTTGTTCTTGGTCAGCTCAAAGAACTCCCCTCGCCTCCTGACAGCACACACCCACATGAACAATGTCACAGCAGGTAATTATCCTCATATATAACCCACTTAGCCCCCAAACCACCCACTGTCTAGACTAAAAGTGGGCTAAGATAAGAGCTGAAGTCACTGAGGTAGTAGGAGGGAGTTAAGAAAAAACATGAATGCATTAAGATGTAGTAAAAAATTGTCACCCCTCTTTTCAGAAGACTGGGTATAACAACCAACACTGTGAAGACTGAAAAACTATAAATTTTCTGTGAAGCCACCCTTAAAATCCCACCAGTTCAAACGTACTTGGCAGGTAAATTGCTTGAGTACTTATACAGTCTGTATTTTATTTTCATTTTAACTTTTAGCTGCTCTGGGGCTGTAGACATACATGAGTTCTAAGCCAATTATATTACAAAGAAAGAAAATACCCCCTTTCCATCCACCCACCCACACCACCACACCCACACACAAATGCACACTCACCAGAAGAAAGACACAACTTTTAAACACTAACTTGTATCTAGACCTACAGAATTACTATAAGGAGTGAGTAGAACTTAAGTGATGAAGGCTTTAACAGTCACAAGGTGAGTGTAATCTCAATTGTACTCAATTTTGCACTGATTAAAAACCTTTAAAATACTGCTTTTCTTCTTCCGTTCTTTTCCTCTCATTCAGTCTCCATTGAGGCTTGATGTTTAGTACTTACTTCATGTACAGGGCGAGGTCGGTGGCCAGAATAGCCCTTTCAATCATCTTCAGAGTGGCCTTGTACTCGTCCAGAGAAAGGCCGCTCAGGATCTGGTTTCCCTGGAGAGAGAGGGACAGAGAGAAAACAGTGTAAGTGCAGGAAAACCTCTGCATGCTATATCATGAGTTATACTCATACTGAGTTGCTGGATGGGAGTTTAATTTTCATGTCCTCGCAGTAAGGTAGCAACAGAGCTAACTGCAGGTTTCACTACTAAGGTTTTACTGCGGCAATTGCAATGATTGCACAAAAACTATAAACAGAGTGTTTATATGCAAATGTTGACACATCATTACATGTCCCTTCAATGCTGAGCACTGTTTAGTGATTACTTGCATTACGGCTTATCACACTACATATGATAAGGTGTCTGTATCCCTCCATCTGTGTTTATGTGTGCAGCAGCAGTGGCCTTAAGTGGTGTTTGTGAAGTTGGGAGTGCATTTAGAGTTTGCTTTGAGGCCATAGAAATCAGAGCAGGGTGTACTTCTCTGCATTTTATTGGACCATTTGAAAGATATGTGGTAGGCTAGCAGCTCAAAAATGACCGGAATAATACGCGTAATAAATAAAATGGGGATATTCAGCAGAAGAGGGCAATGGCATTAAAATAGCTATCCACTATCAAGCAACTGGGTCTACAGTGTAAATCTTTTGTTAAAGGTCAGGGTAGGGTTAGCTGTCTGATTCTGTCTGATTCTCTACGTAATTATTAAAACTAAATGATACTGTGTTCAATGCAATTTTCTGAGAAAAGACTGAAAGTAGTGAAGCTGCAGTTCTACAGCTAATAAATAGTTAGCCGCAGTAATACACAGTCCCATTTGTAATATTCTCAGGCAAGTTAGCACCTGCTGCACATTTGATTTCCAAAAAGATTTTTAAAATATTAAAAAACTGTAGTACTCTGTAGTACTGTGCAGTGATTCTCGCATAATAAACAAAGTTCATTGCAAGAACTTTAAAATGATTTTCCTCCCAACAGGTGCAGCAGTGAAATGGTAAATGTATATGTGTCTGAGCTTCACTGAATTACGCTATGAGCATGGGCAAAAGTTTGTGGAACATCTAGGTATCTCAATAAGGAAAGCTGTTGCTAAGGAGGTTGAACAGGTCTTCCACCAATTAGAAGGTTGGTGGTTTGATCCATGGTCTCCGTGCCTGCCCGGCTGGCCCCACAAGGCTACATGTGCTATTTTGGTTCTCTCTCTCTCTCTCTCTCTCTCTCTCCCTCTCTGCCTGGGCTGAGCTCACTGTGGGCTCCCGCCCTTGGCCCACACACCTGACAACAATCACCTGTCATCACCGGGAGCACTATTTGAGGCTGGAACACAGATCCTCTCGTCGCTGGATGATTGTACTACTGACGTTAGTGTTTCTCGCAGCTCCTGTAGACTTGTGCTTAGTAATTTGAGATTCGTGATTAGTTTGTGACTTCCCTTCTCTTCTGCTTCAGACCTTTCTCCCCGGACCTTTGACCTCCCTGCCGTGTGAACATGTGTGAGTGCGGGCAAGAAGACGTGAGCGAGTGTGAGAGAGCTACCCTGTGATTCCCTGGAGTTTTGGATTCCCTTCACTGTATATACTGTGCACTGGTGCTGTAAATAAACTGTTTTTTGGAGACGTCTAACCGCTCTGCGCCTGAATTCCTACAACCAGATTGTGACACTCTGCATGCCAAAGTATTCTTGAGCAAGATAAAGAACCCCATTTAAGATTTTGATTTGGTATCTATGTCTTCATCCCAGTGTCTGACTTAACCCTGAGCGAGGGGAGTTTACACTTTGAGATTTTTCAGGATATGGAGTTTGTTAGGATAATGCTATCTCCTATTGTTCTCTACACATTCAGGGTGAAACAGTCATGTAAAACTGAAATATATATTCAGTTCTCTGATAAGATAAATATACCTCAAGATTCAATAGCCTGTAAAACCACCTATAGCAATAAGTTAAAGATTATGACTTTATCTGTCTGTCACATAGTTGTGGAGGAATTTTCCCCCAGTCTTCTTTACAACATTGCCTCAGTTCATTGAGGTTTGTGGGTATTTGATTACATATACAGTAGGTTTCTTAAGGTGTCACCACAGCATTTCAATCAGGTTGAGGTCTCGATTTTGAGCCACTGCAACACCTTAATTCTTTTATTTCTAACCCTTTTGTTGTATATTTGCTGGTGTGCTGGGATCACTGTTCGCTTGCATGCCCGAGTTTTGCCCAATCTTTAGCTGTCAGACAACTAGCGTCATATTTGACTCTAGAATAAAGCTGATTTAATGACTGCAAAGTTCAAATCATTACCCTTCCACCACTGTGCTAGGCAGTTGGTATGACATGTTTATGCTATATTTACCAAATGTGGCACTGTGCATTATTGTCAAACATCTCTACTTTGGGCTTATCGGTACATAACCTACAGGACAACCTAATGTAAAACTCCCAAGAAAGATAACTACGCATTGGATCAACGCAGCCCGAAACTATAGTGATTACACTATTCAGTTGATTCCTTCTGTCTATTTCTGGGTACTTTTTCACAATTTTTAAATTTATCAGTGAGAGAATAACAATCATTGCCTCAATATGAGAATACTAATCAAAGCATCAATATAAGGACTCACAAATATCAGCAATTTATTTCAGAAACAAAGAGTGGGCACAAGGGTGGCAAAGGTCCCAGCATCTTATTTGTTTCTATGAGGCAGCACCGCATGTAAAACACTTGATAATTAACACATAATACACCACTCACAACCATAAATGCAATAGCGTCGGCCACTTACATAGCTTACATCGTAGGCTCTACAATGTTTCCTACCAGAAATCTAAATCAGGCCTCACATGAAACACAGATCAAAATTCACAGGACTCACAAGAGTTGACTTTAGTCTTTGGCAGGAAGTCATAAAACCTGGCCAGGGTTTGTAGGTGGAGGGTGGGAAGCCAGTTAGAGATAATATCCTGTTTTTACACTAGGAACTTTCGCCAGTTAAGGAAATGAGCCTAGATGAATGTTTCCTTGTGCTAAATTTTTTCAGTGAAGACACACATTATGCTTATTGCATTACACATAAAAATGTATTACTTTATATGCTCAGTATTTTTATTGGATTATGGGCATGCTATTGCATTACCAGGAGGTAGTTATTAAATTATCATTTTCTTCTGTGACTTTTTGGCAATTTTTTTCAGTGTTCCACAAAAGAACATAAATGGGAGACTTTGGACATCCTGATCTTGTGGGACATAACACAGAACCTTGTAGATTATAAAGTTTGAAATTATTTCTGCTGGCAGGGAGCCATGTGGGAACACCAGAGGGTGGAGATGGATTCTCTGGACTGAGTCTGCCAAGAGCTCAGCTGCTGCATAAAGAATGAGCTGCAGCTGTGAAAGGCCAGCTAAAGCCATGTTTTACATAACAGTATTGGGGTTAAAATCTGGGTGTGGAAAAAGATCTAGATTTGCTCCCTCTGTCTTCCTAGTATTGCTCTTGTATTAGTGATGCTAGCTACAGTCTGTATTTCCATCTATCAGTATGCAGTGCAGTTTAAAAGAGGAGGCATTCAGGTGTAGGCAGAATAGCTAGCGTTTAGTACCAAAGAACAAATTTGTAGGCTTCTTTTGTTAATGCTGGTTCTGCTGCCTGTGGGAGTTGATGAATGTCTGATTATCTAAATGGGCTATAAAACACAACAATACAGTAGAAGATGGTACACGTTAACAAGGGCTTTAGAAGTACAGGGAGTGCAGAATTATTAGGCAAGTTGTATTTTTGAGAAACAATTTTATTATTGAACAACAACCATGTTCTCAATGAACCCAAAAAACTTATTAATATCAAAGCTGAATGTTTGTGGAAGTAGTTTTTAGTTTGTTTTTGTTTTAGCTATTTTAAGGGGATATCTGCGTGTGCAGGTGACTATTACTATTGTCATGGTCCTGGGTCGGTGACCCAGCGCTTTTAGTTTGTTATCATTTTCTAGATGATGATTGTTTAAGTTCTGTGTTATATTCGGTCTGCCTCTGAGTCTGCGTCTGTATCTGTCTGTCTATGGTGTCACCCCATCTGTTTGTGAATCTGTCTGTTTAGTTCAATGTCTTGTCTGGTTACATGTGTCTGAGTTTCCTGTTTTATTGTGAAGGTCCGTGTCGTATGTGAGTGTGATCAGTTTACGTTTCCCCTGTCCCGTCAGCCCAGATTCCTCCCAGCTGTGTTGCCCTCCTGTCTCTCATCCCCTGATTACTGGTGTGTGTATTTAAGCCCTGTGTGTTCTCCTGCCTGTTACCGGTTTGTCTGTGTTCCTCCGTGTCAGTCTGTGTTACTCGGTGTCCTGCTCGCCTCTCTGCCTCTCTGCCTCTCTGCCTCTCTGCCTCTCTGCCTCTCTGCCTCTCTGCCTCTCTGCCTCTCTGCCTCTCTGCCTCTCTGCCTCTCATCCCTTTTTGTATCTTCTCAGGTTTGTCATTTAGCTTTCCCAGTTCAGGTCTTTAGTTTTGTCTTCCCTCTTGCCTGTTTTGCCTTCTCACCACTGTGTAAATAAATCATCACCAGCGTTATCATCTACTGCCTGTGTTTTGGGTCCTTTTTCCCTTCAATACCACACGGCTCGTCTCAGCAGCCGTGACAACTGTGCATAATTATTAGGCAACTTAACAAAAAACAAATATATACCCATTTCAATTATTTATTTTTACCAGTGAAACCAATATAACATCTCCACATTCACAAATATACATTTCTGACATTCAAAAACAAAACAAAAACAACTCAGCGACCAATATAGCCACCTTTCTTTGCAAGGACACTCAAAAGCCTGCCATCCATGGATTCTGTCAGTGTTTTGATCTGTTCACCATCAACATTGCGTGCAGCAGCAACCACAGCCTCCCAGACACTGTTCAGAGAGGTGTACTGTTTTCCCTCCTTGTAAATCTCACATTTGATGATGGACCACAGGTTCTCAATGGGGTTCAGATCAGGTGAACAAGGAGGCCATGTCATTAGTTTTTCTTCTTTTATACCCTGTCTTGCCAGTCACGCTGTGGAGTACTTGGACGCGTGTGATGGAGCATTGTCCTGCATGAAAATCATGTTTTTCTTGAAGGATGCAGACTTCTTCCTGTACCACTGCTTGAAGAAGGTGTCTTCCAGAAACTGGCAGTAGGACTGGGAGTTGAGCTTGACTCCATCCTCAACCCGAAAAGGCCCCACAAGCTCATCTTTGATGATACCAGCCCAAACCAGTACTCCACCTCCACCTTGCTGGCGTCTGAGTCGGACTGGAGCTCTCTGCCCTTTACCAATCCAGCCACGGGCCCATCCATCTGGCCCATCAAGACTCACTCTCATTTCATCAGTCCATAAAACCTTAGAAAAACCAGTCTTGAGATATTTCTTGGCCCAGTCTTGACGTTTCAGCTTGTGCGTCTTGTTCAGTGGTGGTCGTCTTTCAGCCTTTCTTACCTTGGCCACGTCTCTGAGTATTGCACACCTTGTGCTTTTGGGCACTCCAGTGATGTTGCAGCTCTGAAATATGGCCAAACTGGTGGCAAGTGGCATCTTGGCAGCTGCACGCTTGACTTTTCTCAGTTCATGGGCAGTTATTTTGCGCCTTGGTTTTTCCACACGCTTCTTGCGACCCTGTTGACTATTTTGAATGAAACGCTTGATTGTTCGATGATCACGCTTCAGAAGCTTTGCAATTTTGAGACTGCTGCATCCCTCTGCAAGATATCCCACTATTTTTGACTTTTCTGAGCCTGTCAAGTCCTTCTTTTGACCCATTTTGCCAAAGGAAAGGACGTTGCCTAATAATTATGCACACCTGATATAGGGTGTTGATGTCATTAGACCACACCCCTTCTCATTACAGAGATGCACATCCCCTAATATGCTTAATTGGTAGTAGGCTTTCGAGCCTATACAGCTTGGAGTAAGACAACATGCATGAAGAGGATGATGTGGACAAAATACTCATTTGCCTAATAATTCTGCACTCCCTGTATTTACTCATCCATCCAAATCACTTCCATGGCCACAGGTGTCTAAAATCAAGCGATGCAGAGTGCTTCTACAAACATTTGTGAAGGAATGGGTCAGTCTCAGGAGCTCTGTGAATTCCAGCGTTGTACCATAGGATAGGATCCCAGTCGGTATGAAATTTCCTTGCTATGAAATATTCCATATAAGTTTAAACTACATAAGTTTAATCAGATAGTAAGCACAAGGGTCTGTGAGGAGGTTGAGATGCCTGCCTATTTTTGTGACCATAGAGACTTGTATGTGAAGAATTTAGATCACAGTGCACCAACTATGCTTGCACCCAAAGTAGCGGACTTCAAAAAAAGTATCCGGTTGTTCAGTCTGACGTCACTACTAGCCGTGTCTGGACCTAAACTCCGCTGCAGGTCCATATATCAAACGATCACTATGGCATTACTGAGAGTTGAAAAACTGTCTAAAGTCTTTCATCTTTAATAAAATGATCAGCGTTCTGCTCTACCAGGTGTAACAACTGAGTTTAACATCCAGGCATCCATGAAAACGGAATTTATGACATTTAACGGAGTTAGAAGTTAGCAGGAAGTTAGCTCGCTAGCTTCTATCTAAATACAATATACCATGTCCTGACTGCGGGGTTTTGGAAACAAATTAAAACGTACAGCTCTGTTATCACTTCCAACATAAATGAAGACAGAAAACTAAACAGCAGTGACATTTGTAGGGTTACTGAAGTTGGGCTAGCTGGTATATAATGATGTGCTACGTGACCGCTAGCGACACAGCTATGTTAGCATAATATAAACAAGCTAACTTTTTTTCCACTCGATAAAAGTTAACGTGAGTGTTCTCGGTGGTCAGGAACAAATGTAATCGCATGGCAGGATGCTGTAAAAGGACCAAACTTCAGTCAGGAGAACAACTGAGATAATCCATCCACAATACGAGGTTAGTCATTCATATACTGCTGCATGGGCTGGGCTGTAGTTACATCCTAAGGTTTTAAAAACTGAGCTTAAATAAATGATTAGCGGTAATAAAAGCAGAGGGAGGTCAACAGTGATCACTGACTGTTTTAGGAGCTTTTTGAGATTAAATAGAAGAAAATACATAACATTAAACATGTTAACAACACAAAAGCCACATTAAACGCAGACTACTTTAGACCCGGAAGTAGGATTCGTCGCGTCATCACTTAACGACGGGATAACAGGACTGACTACTCGGCTGTCAGGTCTCCAGCTGTTTGTGTCCATGACCAAATATCCAAATGTCTACATTCCTGGCACCAAAAAATGTGTTTCTGGATTTTTTTTCTTTTTTCTTTCTATATATTTTACGTTTAGGACAGCACGGTGGCACCGTGGTTAGCACTGTTGCCGTACAGCAAGAAGGTCCTGAGTTCAATTCCACCATCAGGCCGGGGTCTTTCTGTGTGGAGTTTGCATGTTCTCCCCGTGTTTGCGTCGGTTCCTTCCGGGTACTCCGGCTTCCTCCCACCGTCCAAAGACATGCAGCTTGTGGGGATAGGTTAATCGGATAATCCAAATTGTCACTAGGTGTGAATGTGCGAATGAATGAGAGTGCGAATGGTTGTCTGTCCCTGTGTGTTGGCCCTGCGACAGACTGGCGACCTGTCCAGGGTGTACCCTGCCTCTCGCCCTATGACAGCTGGGATAGGCTCCAGCGCCCCCCGCGACCCTGAAAAGGATAAGCGGAAGCGAATGGATGGATGGATGGATTTTACGTTTATTTTGGGAAATTTTTAATTAGCATTTGTGGATGCAGTGTGAGAATTGTATTGTGAGGCAATGGTTGAACCACACCACATCTTTATTCCTGAAGGCCTTTCTGAAGGGATGTAAAAAGCCCACAATATAAGTTGTCTGCTGCTTATTAGACAAAGTAAGAAGCCATTCTGTACTAATGTTTTATGTAATTACACAGGTGGCAAGTAGAGGGATAGAGTAGAGAGAAGAATGATAGTCTGACTAGAAGGCTTCCTACATATGAGCGCGTGTGTGAGTGAGCAAGTGAGTGTGCTTACATGGCTGTTGAGGATCATGAGGCACTGATCGAAGTGGTGATGCTCCATGGTGGAGTGGCAGTAGAGCTGGGCCAGTGGGTGGTCACTCCTGGAGAAGAAGAAACCGAGGGTGAATAGTGTGCTCCCACGCATGCATATATGATCATGCACACACCTCTGTGACTCATGCTCTCTGATGTACCTCTGTATGTAGGAGTTATTGACTCCTCTGTGGTCCAGGTCGTGGCAGAGTGTTGCAATCATTAGAGCCAGCACCTCCAAATCACTCATATAGCTCTGTTAGGAGATGAATAAGTACATTAAGGCAAGGAAGGAAGGCGGGAAAAATGGCAGCAGGTTAACAGATGACATACTGCCTCCACAACCAAACCAAAAAATACAGTTGTGTACACAATGCTGTTATAATACACTTTTGGCAGTGTGTGTGCTCAGCATGCACCCTGGAGTGGACATCAAAGCTGGTTCTGCATATGACACAAAAGCTTTTATGCAGCCAGCTGCCAATTTTGCACACAAAAATCACTAGTTTTTATAATGTGAATTATTCCCGAATCAAAAATTATTTGATATTGGTATTCTGGAGTCCTTGCCAAGGATTCTTAATTGGAATTTAGGCTCTTTTTAAGAGAGCTGGTTTTTATGTCTCACCTCACCTCAAAAAGAGCCAAAAACGCACAAATAACTGAAAAAAGGTGAATGAGGGGGTGTTAGCATTTTACTTCATTTTAAGTTTTAGACTTTTGTTTTGGACTTTGATTTCATATTAAGTTTGGTGAGGTTTGATTTGAATTTGTCAGGCAACGACTACCGGTACTTTTTACATTTTAGCACCAGAAGCACTTAATGCATGGTCAGAAAAAAGAATGGTTTGGGTTAAAAACAACCATTCACGGCTTTATTAACTATCTGAAACAGCAAAGTTCTTGCATCTGCTAAAATATTCTCTATCATTTTTCTTTACCTCAGTACAAGTTCTGTACAAGAGGACATTTGACTAGTGTCACATTGCATTACTACACATTAAAAATTCATTTTAAAAAGGTACACTTTGCTTTCAAATGTAGTAGCAAGTGGCTCTGACAAACTGTAACTATGTAAAATGTTAATAAAACATGTTGGATTACTTAGAAAAAAAGTGGTTGCCCTTTGCAGCAAGATTACTGTTACTGTGAGATGCCTTGGAAAATCCTCGGTATGTTACTTATTGGGAATGAGAATGCTCTGGGAATCAATGACTATATTTTTTGACTGCACTTACCTGTAAGTGCCCTGACTTGAGGACAACAAACATGCACTGGGCTGTGTTGAAGGCATGTCTCCAGTTATGATAGGCCACATTCTTCCTGTAGTTCTTCTTAACACTCATAATCCACTGACATAAACTCTGCAGAAGAGAGCCAGTGTTATAAAAATGTTGCAAAGTAAAAGCATATACAAAATTTAATTTGGTTTTGTTCTTTGCATCGCCTGATTGTAGAGACAATCATTCTAAATTGACTGCTATTTGTATGCAGAATACTACCCTGCTTCTATCTGTCTGAAAGTAAGTTTCCTACAACAAGGGACACATTTCTAAGGGGTGAAAAAGGCTAAGGCCACAGCAACAGCAACCAGGGATAATTTTTAAATTTGTGTCCACTGAGATACAAACTGTGACACAGGTTAAAATAAAAAGGGTTGACATTTATGTCCATGTTATGTCAATAAGATCTTACTACAGTCAGTGTGGTTTTAATGTGCTGAGCACTTAGAAGATGTCTGACACAGACAGCCAAGCCATCATGTCTTTACGAACTAATACTAGTACAAACTAATTTAAGTTAAGAAAATAATAATGAATTATAAATTAAAGTTAAATTATTCTCTACAGAATTTATGCTAGAGGAACAATGTTTTTTCAAGAACACAACACGTACAAGATAAGATACGATAAGATAAGATAACTCTTTATTGTCATTGCACAGTCATACATAGTACAGTAGTACAATGAAATTGGAAAACTGTCCTACATCGGCACTACATATAAGACAACATGACACGATATGAAACATCACAACGCAACAAACAACACAACACAGTATATTAACTTAGTATAAAAAAGAAGAATAAGTGTATGTGTATCGCACACTGTTATTATTGCACCTTGTTATAAATATTAAATATTATTATTGTTATTACAATGGGACCAAAATGAAAATGAAAAACAAACTAAAGCAGTACATTGTAAGTGGGGTACAATTTTAGCAATTGAAAGTAAAGGCAAATGTGACAAGCACAGGGTCATTTTCTTTGCCATTTCCGAAAGTGAACACTTAGCAGGAACAAAGCAGAGAGCCCTGATCTGCTGGCAGGGTGCTAAGCTGCACGCTCGTCATGACCACACTGTGAATAAAACTAATTCCAATCTGAGGCACCACGAGAATCCAAATTATTATTCATCTAATCAAATCGGGGCTCATTTTCTCTATAGGAAACATTATAATTTGATCTCAGACTTGAATGAGTGTCTGTATAACATGTTAGGATTGCAATCAAATCATGACTTGGTGTGCAGTTCAGCTTCCAGGGTGTGATGCTCTGGGATGGCCAGTTTGTCAGCTATTGGTGTGACAGTTAAACTGACAGCCTGCACTGCTGGAGGGCCATAACTTCTCCAGTCAAAGTTTCTTTTTGTGAGGCCTCTCCCCGCAGGCACCCAGGGGTCAGCCACCAAGAGCACCTAAAGGTGGAGAGCCAATCCTGCCAATGATCTGCTGATGCTGGCGCCAATTAAAAGTCAGATGAGCAGAGAATTGGGTTTAACAGACAGCGATGACAGAGTCACCGACACAGTCTCGTGTCGGTGACTTTTGGAGGGGTATTGTTTTATGTGCATGATACTGTTGTGTGATACTGTTGTGTGATGATACTTCTTCAGCTGTAAATACATTTATTTGTCCTCCGACACATTTGCTCATAATGTAATGGTTTAATGTTGCTGACAAAAAGGAGGTTGTTTTTTTTGCAACAGTTCATCATATACACTGAAGATATTGGTTGTTTCTGTGCTGCCCTTTTAAAGTCAAACCTTCTACTCTGAGTAAAATATCTGTTGTTGCACAATAAGAGCTACTTTAAGGCTAGTTCTCTTAAGATTATGAATGGTTTGGCTTGCAGTGCATGTACAGTAGCTGAGCCTTTAAAAAAACCCCAAAAAAACCCAAAACGCTTTAGCTCTATTTAAATCGTAGGTCAAGTTGAATGAGCACCAAGTCACCTCCTGTACAAGCTGTATGCCAGTATTGAGCAAGACTCACTGATCCACCTCAGATGGGGAATGCCTAGCTGAAGCCCTGGTCCACAAGAGCTTCAACTCTCACCTCTGTTAGAGCTTCGGCAACATTCTGAGGGAGACTGGGGACACTGAGTCCGAATGGAGCATGTTGAGCGCCTCCATTGCATGATGTTGTAGGGCTGTCTTGGTTAACATGCCTTTGCAATGTCTTGAGGAGATCTGGGGCGGTACCTCTGGATTGGCAGAGTGAGGTGGTGGTTTCCATGTTCAAGAAGGGGGACCAGAGGGTGTGCTCCAAATATAGGGGGATCACACTCCTCAGCCTGCTCAGGAAAGTCTATGCCAGGATGCTGGAAGGGAGAGTCCGTCAGTTAGTCAAACCTCGGATACAGGAGGAACAATGCGGTTTTCATCCCGGTCGTGGAACACTAGACCAACTCTGTTTTTATTCTGTTCCACGTCCTGTCACTCTCTGTCTTAAGCTGCCTGAGGCATTTTGTAGCAGCTCAACTCAGGGTGTCATCTTCCTGATTTATTTGTGCATGATCAGTGTTTCATCCTGAATTGTAGCTTGGACATCTTCCGTTGCTTGTTGCTTGAAGACTACCATGCACTGTGGGGAATTCTTGTGCGTTGACATAGTAATAACCTCCTTTTGGCAGCTTATTATTGCAGGGTATCTGATGACTGGTAGGATGTATGTACTGATGGCTCAGATTCTTATTCCGAACACTCAACTGGCTTCTCAGCACCTGTCTTACCTTATTTGGCTGTGGCTTAACTTAGTGCATATTCATCATGGTTCCTGTTGGCCTGTGGGATACCCAGGTAGTTGAAGCTGTCCTCTACATCTGCTATTCTCCCTTCTGAGAATTTCATCCCTTCAATCCGGATCCCCTTTCTTCTTTTTGCAAACATTTGGCTGGTGAGGTGAATCAGTAAGTCTTACTGGCATAGAGCTTGTACAGGAGGTAACTAGTGGTCACTCAGCTTGACCTAGATCAGTACTGAATCTATATCTGTATTCATTCTTAGTGATGAGCTGGCTTAGGTGGTTGAGGCCTATGCAGAAGAGCAGTGGGAACAGAGCATCACCTCTGAAACAAAGGCCTGAGTGGTATTTTTAAAGCAAGTTTGCAGTTCTCATGGATTTTAATGGAGCACATGTTAAGTCTAACCTGTTTGTGTAAAATCCCAGGTCAGTTCTTACCGTGTACTTCATCTGAAAGTTTTGGACCAGGTGGAGGTCAACAAACATCCGCACAGTAGCCAGCGTGGTTTCACTATCTGACAAGTCAAAGTCACTGAAGCTGAAGTCCAGAAGATGGAGCGACTGGGCTGATGGAATGGTTGCTAACTTCAAACACACACAGAATATATACATGCAAACAGCAGGAAAAACAACAGGCTTCAAATTCAGAAATTCTGCATTATATAGTTGAACTAAAGACTAATGATTAAATATTAATCAGATTCAAATCTCAATTCTTAATTCTGTTGCTGTTACAGAAGCAACTTTAATTTAAAATGCAGTTATGAGGTGTGCAATGTGCCAAATATACAGTATGTAGCTACCTCTTGAGTAGAGACTACCAAAATAATCAATTCTGTGTCCTAGTTACCAAGTGACACATCCTCTCTCTTGTGCCCAAGGGAGGACACTACGCTATTAGTTCAGCTAGTTTGCTATAAGGAGAGAGGAAGAGAGCAGGATCCTTTCAGATGGTCAAGCAGTGCCACTGTTAGTGCTGGTGGGGAAGATGGGTTGCTCTAATTGGTTCATATTTTAAGAGGTACCTTGAAGTCAATGAGCCAGTTAGATGCTACAAATGAGCTACTCAAAATCACTTGGAATATCCTTTATTCTTTTTTTGGTTGATTTGTGGGGTTCATTCATACACGATTTGCTCAAAAATATTTAAATTAGACACAAAATACTAATAGTAGAAAGAATCATATTAATGATCCAATCCCAATGAAGAGAAGTATATATTATCACCAGATATATTACCACCAACATTATCAAATTAAGTGCTAATGTCCCCATAAACAAGACACATGGATTCAAAACTCCATCCGTCCATCAATTCATTCTCCTCCATGTGTTCCAGGGGGATACTGTGGCTAGGGATGGGTATCGAAACCCGGTTCTTGTTGAGAACCGGTTCCCACTGTCAATTCCTTGGAATTGTTTGCCATTTTTGCAAACGATTCCCTTATCGATTCCAGTCGTTGCGGAGCGTCATTTACCTGACAGGAAACACGGCGCCTAAGCTCAACGCTCAAAAGTTTGATTATACTTTACGAGAACGGATGACAACAGGGCAACTTGCAATACTTGCAAAGTAAATATTTCATTTAAGGGAGGAAACACTACGAATATGCAAAACCATTTGCTCACAAAACACGTGATAACCTTAAATGAATGTCGTGTTTTTAATTCCGCTCCGGACTCGTAAATCTCAACCCAGCAGCAGCGGTAACGTTTGCACGTCCTCTCCCGTTAATGTGGCAGATAAATAATCAACTAACAGTGCATATTATGTTAGTGAGATCTGCCTTATTACAAACCTGCCATTACTGTGCATTTAGGTGACCATGATGAGAGAGACAGACAGAGTCTGGCTGGCTCAGATGCTGGCAGTTCTCGCTGCAGTCTACCGGTAGCGTCTCCTTTCAGGCAGGATAGACGAATGTCACCGAGCAGTGACTAAGTTTGTGGTAAAAGGCTTTGCCACAGCAGATGCCCCCGATTTTCAGTAAGTGAATGTGTTTAATTGTAGGCAGGGACATTACTGGATATTCTTGTGTAATTGCTACAGAATAATTTATGTTATACTTTGTTATTGCTACAGAAGAATATTTATTTTATTATTTTACATTTACAATTTTTTTCCTGGGGACCCTGTGACACCCCATTGAAGAGCCGTAGGCTGTGGATCTCTTAAGATCTCACTGTTGGGTTTGTAAGGCCATGTTACTCCTAAATGTCTGTCTTGTTCAAAGAGAAGATATAAAACAAAGTTCTAAGCTAATCGACCTTAGTGTTCTCCTTTTTTAAAAATAAGAATCGATAAGAGAATCGATAAAGAATCGAATCGTTAAACAGAATCGAAAATGGAATCGGAATCGTGAAAATCTTATCAATACCCATCCCTAACTGTGGCATTACAAATCCCACTGATAGATAGATAATCTATCCAGCATATCCTTAGCATATCCAAAACATGTCACCTAAGAGGAATCCAGGATATGCCAGAACCATCAAAAGTGGCTGTTTTTGATGTGGAAGAGTAGCCACTCTACTTTAAGCCTCTCCCAAATGACTGAGTATCTCAGCTTATCTCTGAGATACTCAGTCATGGATGGCTGTAGCTCAGGTGGTAGAGCAGATCACCTACTAACTGGAAGGCTGGTGGTTTGATCCCCGTCTGCTTCAGTCTACATGCCAAATATCTTTGGGCCCATGTAGTTCCCATACTTTCTTACTGATTCAGCCAAAGATGTTATTTCTACACGAAGCCTTCTTTCTCTTAACAACATCACCTGCCTGTGTTTCTCTCTTTCCATGCTAAGTGTATAATGTTAAATTAATGCATTTCAATTTACTTCAGCTACCTGGAGTTCCCGTGATTCTTCATCTGCAGCAGAGGCATGATACGACAAGACCTGCAACACATGTATTTAAAAAAGATGAGTTTTGCAGAAAAAAAAGATATGATTATTGCACAAGTAATTATTTCACCAAATACAAATATGTCTGACTGACTGGACATTCTGCATGACCTTTCTTTTATTTAGCAGGCACAGTGCATGTTAATAGACATCAGTATAAAAGACAAGATGTAAACATGCCATGTTCAGAGACTTTTGGAAATTATAAAGAAAAAAAAGTGGGCTCTGATACTTGCAGGCTGTCAAAATGAAACGGACAGCTCAACAGGCTTTTGACAGGCTATAAAAAAGAAAAGTGGCACTACTCATCAACCAGATGTCAGTCAAATCCAAAATAAAAAAGAATCCTTTATGAAGAGGAGTGCACTGTCAAACACAGCGACTAAATCTTGTGTTTACTATTTTTAGTTACCAACAGATGAAAATACAATCAGTGTTTTGTGCAGTGCTTGTCGGTCGGGTGGACCTTCTCCCTTCTGAGTGTAGGAAGCTCCTTCCTAGTCCAACAGCAGTTGGACCAGGGGATTTGTATAAAGCAATCGATCTAACAGATACTTCCTTTCAAGTGGCCATAGATCCAGACCGCAAACACTTGCTGATATGTGCATATGCATTCAACAGCATAATCCTACAAATTCCTGGTGCTGCTGCCTGGTGAAGTTATCTTATTGCTCCCTACATCTTTATGAAGATAGCATTAATTCCTCACTGAGAGAGGAGCACCTTAGCCTTTCTGCATGATAGGACTCATAGCAGCTTCAGTAAGTACGCCTTTCCCTGTTAAAGCTGTATCACTCTCTGCTGTGTGCATTTCCCCCAGTGTAAATGATACCACATATTCAAAGGAGAGTGTGTCAGCGGAGCAGTTTTCTGATTCTAAAGGCTTGTCAGTGGCCATGATATGCAGAGATAATCAGTCTCTACAGGGACCTCCTCTCTCAGGTGGGAAGAGGGATGATCCACCCAGAACTGTGGTGGCTGTTTACCATTTGAGAGGTGAAATTTATAAGGGTCAGCCCCCAAGTGTGGGGGCAACGACAACTCATTTCTCTCCTTTAGGGGACAGAAATCATAGTCATAACATTTCATTTTGCTGTGTGTTTCTTGCACTTGATGCATGCATGTTGTCTTGTTAATTTTGGATCCATACACATTACAGCTCTTCTTTTTGTTGATACTGGATCTAGGACCCTAAAGAAGATCAGAGAACATCTTCTGATACGTGTCATTGTCTTGGGTCTTCGACCCAGTTTTTAAGGTTGTTCTGGACTCTTTATTCATTCTTTTAAATGTATTAATTGTTTATATTCAAATTTTGTATTAGGTTTGAGTTCTGTATTTCACTAGTGTTGCAAGTTTGTTATTTTAAACTCTTGGTTCTTGTTTTATCTTTCTTCCCATTCGTTTCCAATCTATCTCTGTCTCATCTCAGTATCCTGTCATCAGTGTCCCTGTGTTTGTTTACTTCCTTTCTCCCCAGTCATGTCCCTGTTTCTACCTGGTCTCTCTGTGTTCTGTCTCTGTGAATACCTTTGTAGTCCTGGCCCTGTGTTTTCTCCCTTCCTGTTCCCATGTTCATCTCTTTGTGTTTCGTCCCTTTGTCTCCCCAGTTTGTAAACGTCTCTGTGTATGTTCCCAGTCCCAGTGTCAACGTCACGTCTTAGTCTTGAGTGTCTGTGTGTGTGTGTCTGTGTCAGTGTTACTTCCTGTTTTCTTTTGAGTCTCGTGTCTTGTCATGTTCTGTTTTGCTTCCCCTGTCTTGTTAGTTATGATTCTTTTAAGCTGTGTTCTCCAGGTGTGTCTGCTTTCCTTAATCACCCTCCGTGTGTATATTGTTTGCATCTCCCTCTGTTCATCATCACATTCTCCCTCATTGTGTGTGTGAATTCAGTTTGTTTGTCAATTCAGCTTGTTGTTGGTCTGTAGTCAGTCAGCTAGATCCTTCCATGCTCTGTTATAGTTTAGCTTTTTTCCCCATTGCCTTTTGTGCCAGCAATAAAGCTGTGGTTTCTAGTTTTATCTGCCGCTCGCTACATGACAATACAGGTGAATTTCTCAGAGCTCATCAGCTTTTAATTAGACATGTTTTTTTGTAATATTTCAGTATCATGTGGCTTTAATTGGAGCAAATTCATTGACTGCTGTTTTATTACAGAAGCCATGTAGACGTGTTGTTCCTTCTTTTGCCCGTAAACATAACATGCACTGGCTGTCACTGTTATAACTGATACAAATTTACAAATAAAGATCTTTCACTGTAGCTTCTTAGCTCAGAATGGAAGTGCATTTTTATGAAAATGTCATTGTCTCACATATATTATCACATATTCACATATGTGAAAACACAATGGCATTCTCCTAAAAATAAGAAGAGCTCCTTTGTTTTGTTCAAGCTTAAAAACATAAAATAGTGTGATTAATGGCTCAGTGAGAACATGATGAAGGACATGGAACAGGGTTATCCATTTTGTTCCTACTCATGCCCTGCAGCAAACATTGCAAAACTTATTATTTCTCCCTGCCTGTAATCCAGTGGCTGCCTTTCATATGCTTTCAGAACTGTCCACATAAATGTGTTGTTGTGTCATCAAAGCCTCCCCACTGTGACAGTGATCTCCTTTAGAATCAAAAGTGTGTCTGATGTCACGTGATTGCTGACACTGGAACTTGGACAAAAATGTTTGTTCTAGTAGAAGTGCTCATTGATCCTCTCTATGTGGAAGAGATATTAAATATTAAATCATGTCTTTGAAGTCCAGAAAACATGCTGTGATTGCTTGTGTTTTAGGACAGAGCCGACAGTTAAATGTCACAAAAGATTAATCTGCTCACCTCCTCATCAACACAGCTCACTGCTGTGCCATCTACAGCAACTGACTGGCGTCCTGACTCAGAGTCCAAATGACCAGTGTTCATTTTGGATTTGTGGACAATTTTGACTAATTTGAAATGATTTCATCTCCTGTTTGTTGCATTTAAAATGTAATATTTTTCAACATTTTAAGGCTACAGCTGTCTAATACTTGTGTGGTTTTAACTCATGTTTACAGTTCAAAGTTCACTGGTAACTAACTGTCATCACCAGCCAACCAGCTGCTGAGTCAAATACCAACATCTGAAAAATGATCCACATTACATCGTGTGATTTTGGGCATAAAGAAGAAGATCTGATTGCAGTCTTTAGATGCAGAACAAATTAAGATAATTCTAGTGCTCCAAAAAAAGTGGAATGTAAGAGATTTCAGATGCAGTTTCTGTGATTCTGCAGTGAACTAAGGGGCTGACAGCCATCGATAAATGCAGTTCACCAAAATTAACATCAGCTTAGATACTTGTGTCTCCAACAGAGAGATGAGAAGATACCTCAGGGTTTCACTTCACTAAAAAAATGAAGGGAAATCTCAGAACACTATACAATATTTATATATAGGTAATGGTTGTCATCCCTTTTGATAGCAAGATGAAATTCAGTTTTTTCAAACAAATTATCTTTACTCATCTAGAGAATGTAGTGTGAAAGACTTTTTTCCCCCTGAAAAGTATTCATGTGAATTAAAGTTCTACAAAGATTCATTTTAGTGAAAATGGGGCTTAAAATTCCTTTTTTTCGTTCCTTTATTTTTTTTGTAACGTCCTTTCAAACCACTAGTTGAAACAATGGCCTTGCAAATGCAAATGCGAGGCTGCTAACAATAAGAAAATCTACAATATCCTTCTAAGAGTTGGAAAGGAGGAGAAACAGACTTGTACAATATGTGTGTTTATGCTAGGGCTGCCACGATGAGTCGACTAGTCAAAATCGTCGATGACTAATTCAATAGTCGGCGCGTGGTTTGAAGCTTTCTAAGATCCCAAAAGACGCAGGAATAAGTAGAAGGATTTAAGAGTGTAATAACGGACTGAAACAGAAGATGGCAACACTGCATGTACAAGGATGCCAGCTGCCGTTAAACCCCGAAGAAGAAGAAGCAGTGTCCGGTATCGTAGCTGTGTCCAAATTAAGGAACCGCATCCTCCTGTGCCCGCATTAGTAGGGCGTTTATGTTACAGCGACACGACGAAGACTGTCCACATTCGAAGACTCCGACAAATGCGGCCGACAATTGCGCCCTTCATTTCCCCAGATCTGAAGGATGGGTCGGGTATATACTTCGTGGCCCATCCTTCATAGCGCAGTCCTGCTCAGTTTCCAACAATGGCGGCAGCTCCTTAGTTTTAATATTACTCTTATTATTCTTTCAGGCAAGAATGTAGCTGTGTAAACTTCAAATATCTGCTCAGTTTATCAAGACACCACATATTTTCAAAAGCGCTCCAACGTTTTCGGAGACGTCTGTTACCCACCAGCTTGATGCTAGCTGGGGTTCAAGGCTCACTAGAGCCGGTGAGAACACCGGACTCCCGGGAAATCGTTTTCAAACCCACCGCCATTTTTCGCTACTCAGGTTAAACATGATATATAATACACTTAGATAACTTAGAAATGTTATTGTTTGGCTTTTTTCAGTAATTTATTTGCTCCTGAGTAAATCGGTTTGGCTGAGATTAAAGTTATTACATTAAGTTTTCACACAGCTGAATAAACGTCAAGCAGACAACTGATTATCAGAAGTGTGAGATGCTCGAGAATATACTCCGGTGTCCTGTTATATGTTAGATAGCAAGGAGCATACGGCTGAGTTTATTAAACTCCACTGAAACAATCTGCAAATTTCATTAAAATTTAATAAATTATCATCTTGTCTTTATTTTTAGTTAGCACATACCTTAAACACTTAAAGCTGTAAGCTAATAATAGTTATATAAGAGCAGATGCTGCTGGTGCAATAAGCTGTACATTTTACGTCCAATGGATGCATGATCTGATTAGCCAACTAATCACAAAAATAATCCGTGACTAGTCAACTATCAAAACAATCGTTTGTAGCAGCCCTAGTTTATGCTTGACTCACCTCCAGCGTGACCTCTTGCTTGGCCATAGCTCTCTCTACGGTTTCATACATCTGTGTGTTTTGGATGCCGAGACCACAGAAAATGGCAAACGCCTCCAGGAACTGGTCATCATTTCTGTTGAATGCCTTGACGCTGCCTGACACTTCATCTATTTTGTTCACCAACTGACAAACACCTACATGCAAACACAAACACATTACTGTTTATATTTGGTAATGTCTAGTATAGAACACTTCACTTTAAATAGGCCTTAATATAAAGGTTAGTTCAGCAAACCTTCAGGTAAGATTATAAGCTTTAGAATAACAACAATTTTATCTTGTCATTGGATCAGTTCATTCTTCCAGAATTGGAGTCAATGAACAACGTCCAACAAAATCTGTAAATACCTAACATCTGACTCAGGGTCATGAGTTTGCCCATAGTTATCCCATCTCATGATGGTTTGTACCAACTAACAAACAACTAGCTAATAATTTAGGTAAGAACGATCTTGAGAAAAACTTGCTGAGAAAAAACCCCTCTCTGATCAGAATTTCTTAGGGATTGCTTCCATATTAATGCAGGATCTGTACTGTCCAAATCTTATTATCATTCTGTGTTATGTAATTAATAAAAAACAAACAAGCATGTTTTAAAATGGAAACCATAGTACCAGGAGAATGTCCCTGCAAGCACAAAACACAAGCACTTCTACAATGCTACCAGTTAGTCAGTTATTTCAAAGCTTTCAATTTAACTTTATGCTTTCATTTGTTTTGAGTAGGATAATGGTCAAAGTCTACACTAATTGTAAGGCCATTAGTATTCTCCTTGCATGCATGCAACTGACTCAGGGTGCAACTCATAAAATCTAAGGTTAGCTAATGCTATAGCTTCACAAAACAGAAATAATTTATATTACTTTTAAAGAAAAACAAAACTAAGGTATTAATTGAAGACAGTGATAAGCCACTTTGTCTACAGTACATGCTGTAATGCAAAAATCTTTTCCTGATTACATTATCAAAAAAATATATACAATTATTATTCCCTTTTATGTATCTGGACATAGAACACAATATTACTTTCTAACTGCTAATGCTTTCAATGCTAACATTGTATTCGGGCAACAAAGCAAAGCCTACCAATGACTTTGTCCTTCTTGCCATTCCTGATGGGAGTGCAGAGCAAACTCTTTATCTGATTGCTGGAGTGAGCTGGGTTTTCACTCTGTGAGAAAAAGATGGATAATTACTCACTTTTGGAAAAGGAAAAAAAGAGAGAAAAAAGAAAAGAAAAGAGTACAGACCGTCCAAGGAAAGCGCTGGTCCTTGGTGACATCGGCAATGTTCAGAGGCTGCATGGTGTTTTTAACATACTGGGCGTACATATAGTTAATCTGGCTGTTATCGTGGCCCCTGAGAAGAAACACACAAAGAGAAAGAGCTTCACAACTAAGCATTTAGTATCAAGCTCACTTGGAATAATCCATTGAACCCTTGTGGACACTATGATACCATAGAAGGGCTATCCTCAAAACCAAACATAAAACACAAAAGAGAAAAGGCATAATATTCCCCCAAAATGAAGACATTTTCCAAGAAGCGGAAATAAATACAAACATTGTGCAACAACTGTATAAAATGTTAAAACATTTGCATTTCAAGGGTTTAAGACTAAAAAAGAGCTGAAACATTATGGTCCCAGTCATGATAATTCCATCATGACTGGGACCATCTCTGCCATGTGACTGTTAATTTGACTGGCTTTGCAGCCTGTGTTTTGTCGCTGACTGCAATGCACTGACCATATTAGCTCCCAGTTGGAGCTGGATTCGTCTAAAAGGCTCTGTTTAAATGTACAGCTACCAACAACCTGACTAATGTTGTTGGTTTCAAGTGCTCCAAATGAAATGTAAAACAGATGTTAAAAAAATACATTTGGGGGGTGGAGTGGGATTTATTACCCTGCCAGGTTTGCCACCACCCTGCTGGCAGCCTGTTGGGCAGATGGTGAAACTGGTGTTTGTCAGGAAATATTTACACCATTTAACTGCACTTAAAACCAAAAACTGAAAGTTCTACATTACTGTTTGTGAAAAGGTAAATAAACAAGATGTGGGCGGTTAAGTAAATGTGCCTGACGACCATTTTTAAAAAAGCATTTCTTTTAACAGACACAGCTTTGTCCAAAAACTGCTATGGTAGAACGGTTTATCACATAGGCCCACATATCACTGAAAGCAGAAGACACATTTTTCGGTCACTCTTATAATTTCTTATACATTTACCAGCAACTTTGTTAGGTATATCCAGTTCATCTACTTATTAACACAAATGCGTAATAAGCCAATCAACTCAATGAATTGAGGGACGCTGATATCAAAAGATCTCCCAAGCAACAGATTGGAAAAAGAAGGGGACTTGAGTGATTTTGAATGTGGCATGGTTGTTCTAACCAGAGTTTTTCAGAAACCACTGACCTACTGGGATTTTCCCACACAACTATCCAAGTTATACAGAGAATGATCAAAAAAATAGAAAATATCCAGTAAGAAGCAATTGTCCGGGAGAAAATGCCTTATTGATGCCAGAGGTCAGAGGAGAATACCCAGATGACTTTGAGTTTATAGGAAAGCAAAACACATTCAAGATATGCAGAAGAGCATCTCACCAAAATTATGCAACAGAGGATAGGAAAGACATTCTCTGGGTTGATGAGTCTCTGTTGCAATAGGGAGGGTCAGAATTTGGGATAAACAACATAAAATGGATTCTGCCTTGTATCAATTTTAATATTTCTGGCAGAGAAATAACAGTTATTAGTTCTAGTATGCAGTTTCTATCATACTTTGCTACTGGTTATGGGGTGGCAACATTTATTATGTGGTGGTCATGGCATAATATGCATGCATAATGTGTATTAAGTATTTTTGCTTCCTCAATTAATAGTTTTTTTTTTCTTAAAATGCGCAACCTTTTCTATTAATTCTACTAGGGGGGACTTTGTGGTGCTGTATCAGTACTTTGACTTTTAGAAGTAACAGCAGCCCTGAGTATTTTCAACAGCCAAAATTAGCAACAAGCAGTTAAGTAGTATGTATAGTATCAACTTTGACATAGTAGTGGCACACTACTATGTATTTATACATAGTACTACTTTATATTTCAAGATCATGATAATCTTCCAATTTAGAACTACAAGTTAAATAAAAAATAAATAAATAAAAAGAACTAACACAAATAAAATACACTTCAGCTAAATACTTTTACAATTTATTTTCTCAAACCAAGGAGCCGCAGTCTAAAGACTAAAGAGCTGCAGGTTGCCGACCCCTGCTCTAGGCTAACAGCACTGAATAATAAAATAGCTGCTGGCTAATAAAAACTAGGGGAGCTAGAGAGCCGCACCTGAGTTCAGTGTGCCCTGGCTCAGACCTGGGAGCTAAAGCCATCAGTCATGTCTGTCACCACTTAATAACCCTGTTTGTTATCTTTTGTCTCTCCAAGTTTAACCACAGAGTCCAGCTATAATACTGCATGAGAAATGATGGAAAAAGGATATATAAACATGGCACAAGCTTAAAGTCAGCTAAAGTTAAAGCCAATGGATTTTGGCTGTAGTGCTGTGGTGTAAGTGGTGTGTGAGTAAGACTGGGAGGGAATATGAGCATGTGTTAGCAAATGACAGAAAGGACCCCATGATGAGAGACACAAACTGTTAAGCATGTTTTGATGAAATCTAGCAATTATATTATGAAAATGATCAAGGATGGACCTTACAGATTTTTCCTTATAGTCAACAGTGAACGTGGATCACTGGAAAGTCTTTATTTACGTTTCTGCACCATACTGGACAGTATATAAACATTTAATGTGCTCTTTCATTTATGTTTTTTCTTCATTTTAGCTACTTTCTACATTGTAGATATGTACTACAGACATCTAATATATGCGGAAAGATATATGGAATTATGTAGCAAAGAAGAAATTGATAAATAACTCTAAATATAATAATGGATTGCATTTATATAGCGCTTTTCGAGACCCTCAAAGCGCTTTACAATTCCACTACTCATTCACTCTCACATTCACACACTGGTGGAGGCAGCTACAGTTGTAGCCACAGCCGCCCTGGGGCAGACTGACAGAAGCGAGGCTGCCATATTGCACCATCAGCCCTTCTGCCCAACACCAGTAGGCGGTAGGTGAAGTGTCTTGCCCAAAGACACAACGACCGAGACTATCCAAGCCGGGGCTCGAACCGGCAACCTTCCGGTTACAAGACGAACTGACAACTCTTGAGCCACGATCGCCCCTAAATATGTTTTTTTTCCTTAGTTGACAGCACTACAAACCCTCGGCCCTCTTTCAATGAGCTTCATGACATAGTCAGCTGAAACGGTTTTCACTTCACAGGTGTGCCTTGTCAGGACTCATTTGTGGAATTTTTTGCCTTCTTAATGGGAAGATGGGAACAGTCAGTCAGTCCGGAAAGTTGCTAAACTTGAATGTGTCCCCAAGTGCAGTTGCAAAAACCATCAAGCACTAAAACCAAACTGGCTCACACGAGGACCACCAAACGAAAGGAAGACCAAGAGTCACCTCTGCTGCTGAGAAGTTCATCTCAGTCACCAGCCTCAGAAATCACCAGCATCTGAGATTAGAGCCCAGATAAATGCCACACAGAGTTCCAGCAGCAGTTACATCTCTAAATCAACTGTTCAGAGGAGACTGCGCAAAGTAGACCTTCCGTGAAGACCGAGTGTGAATGCATCATGGACGAGAACGGTCTTGGATGATGGAAGCTCTTGTCCTAGGCTAGTATCTCAGAGTGCTCTATCTAAAGCAGGGGTCGGCAACCTGTGGCACGCGAAGGGTTAACTGATGGCACGGCCATAGCTGGACTGGCCATCAGGCATACCAGGCTGCTTGCTCGGTGGGCCGATGATTTTTTTATTTATTTTTTTGTAACGGTATAAACAATGAAAGGTGGTGGATTGGCCAGATGCCGGTCGGTGTGTAAAAACAACTCAGTTGTTTGGTGGTGGCTATGGCGTAGCTTCCACAGATTCAGTAACATTAGCAAGTGGTGGAGGCCAGCGGGTGGATGAGAGAAAGGGGAGGCAAGAGGAGAGACTCGAGGCAGCCGCCGGTCCGAGTGTCGGGTGAACTGAACTTCAGGTGAGAAGTTATGACCTGCAGTCTATCTGGGTCAGATATAAACCAAGTTTAGGTGGAGTTTATGGCTTTAATACCTGGTAGGCCGGTCTCTAGTCAAAATGCCCGGTAATGCCAGTTAATGCAACATCAAAGCAGCTGGAATCCATATATGTGCGTGTTCATGGAGCTTGCATTTTCACCAGCTGGAAATCACTACCTGACAAGTTTAACTGTCCAAATACTGTCTTATTGACAGTATTTGGTTCTACATATCTGTGTGAGCAGATTTTCTCTCACATGAGTGTCCTCAGGTAGCCGTCTGAATGCTGGATGCTCGGAGTCCTGTGTCTCTGAGTGGGAGACCAGAGATCACATTAACATGTGTATCCCTCTATTAACAAACATGCCATATTGGCCCAGTTTAGTTTTCTTATCATTGTTGTGAGGAGACCATAAATAGCATTTGCATTTTCTATTGTACAGTTCATTTGCTTTATGGAGTTCTTGTTATGGATAAAAAGTGTCTTTTTTTTGTTTCAAAATAGCTGATAACGATTTGGGTCAAGGAGTATTTCAGTAATTCATTTTCTTAGACTAGATCTAGCAAACTTATCTACTTCACACAAGGGAAACATAACCCAGCCAAAGGAAACAGCAGAAGTAGTCTATTATAATGGGTGTAGATAGGTCATATCAGTTTGTCCAGTTAAGATATACAGAGCTTCTGGTTTTGTGTTATGTGCCAAGACCAGAGCATTTAGCATCAGTTGATGATCAGACAAGACTATCTGTCATAACTGTACAGGTAAACCTTTTACAGACCTGGTAGACCTTCTCCTGTTTGTCTATTGTAAGTTTCCTCAGGTTTCTACAGGTTTTTCACCTTTTGTGTTTCTGTTTGCCCATCAGGTCAGAGGTTTACTAGAGGGAGACTTGGGAGGAAATGGATCAGGTTAAGGACAGAAATATAATCTCTTACGTCCTTAAAATGAGAAACTCAAAATAAATAAATAAAAATTGTATACTTTCTTGATCCCTGTGGGGAAATTCCTCTCTGCATTTAACCCATTCACTCAGTAAAGCAGTGAGAAGCCACCGAATCTAGCGCCTGAGGAGCAGCGTGTAGGTACTTTGCTCAGGGGTACCTCAGAGTAGCTGTTTAGGAGATTTGAAACCCCGATGTTCCGATCATGGGACCACCACTCTCCTTACCGAGCTATTCCTGCCTCAACTGAGCTATCCCTGCCAAAGACCACAACCTTGGCAAGAGAGAAGCTTAAATCTCAAAGGAAGCAGAAAAAAATGGGGTGATCAGACAGCAAGGTGAAAGCAGTTTTGAGGTTAGCCTCAAGTCCCGTTGCTGTTGTTGTGTAGTAAGGTGAGACCGTTCCATCTCCGGTAGATTACTATATAGCTTTATAGTGTTAAATTATTTCTTTGCTGTAACACTGTCAAAAAAGTGGACACAAACACTGGCTGGTTTCATGTTCATGTGGTAAAAGTTAGTTAAAGAATTTGGTTCTTTAACTAACTTTTAAGAGCATTGCATAGTCTTTGCATCCGTTGTGTTAATCTGCTATTAATGTCCAACAAAGTACAGTGAAATCTACGCCTACTTGTGAATTTTCCAATTTTCTTTCAAATAATCCAGCAGAAAAATCCTGTGGATGACCCAAAAAACATCCATCCATCCATCCATCTTCATCCGCTTTGTCCGGGGCCGGGTCGCGGGGGCAGCAGCCTAAGCAAAGAGGCCCAGACCTCCCTCTCCCCAGCCACCTCCTCCAGCTTATCCGGGGGAATACCAAGGCGTTCCCAGGCCAGCCGAGAGATATAATCTCTCCAGCGTGTCCTGGGTCTGCCCCGGGGCCTCCTCCCGGTGGGACATGCCTGGAACACCTCACCCAGGAGGCGCCCAGGGGGCATCCTTGTCAGATGCCCGAACCACCTCAGCTGGCTCCTTTCGATGTGGAGCAGCAGCTGCTCTACTCTGAGCCCCTCCTGGATGGCCGAACTTCTCACCCTATCTCTAAGGGAGAGGCCAGCCACCCTTCGGAGGAAGCTCATTTCTGCCGCTTGTATCCGCGATCTCGTTCTTTCGGTCACTACCCACAGCTCGTGGCCATAGGTGAGGGTAGGGACGTAGATCGACCGGTAAATTGAGAGCTTCGCTTTTACACTCAGCTCCCTCTTCACCACGACGGACCGGTGCAGCGTCCGCATTACTGCAGCTGCAGCCCCAATCCGTCTGTCGATCTCCGGCTCCCTTCTCCCATCACTCGCGAACAAGACCCCGAGATACTTGAACTCCTCCACTTGTGGCAGGAACTCATCCCCGACCCGGAGTGGGCACTCCACCCTTTTCCGGCTGAGAACCATGGCCTCAGATTTGGAGGTGCTGATCCTCATTCCCGCTGCTTCACACTCGGCTGCGAACCGTTCCAGTGCGAGCTGGAGGCCTTCACCCGATGAAGCCAACAGAACCACATCATCTGCAAAAATCAGAGATGAGATTCTGAGGCCACCAAAGCGAAAGCCCTCCGCCACTTGGCTGCGCCTAGAAATCCTGTCCATAAAAATTATGAACAGAACCGGAGACAAAGGGCAGCCCTGGCGAAGCCCATCACCCACCGGGAACGAGTCCGACTTATTGCCGGCAATGCGAACCAAGCTCTTGCAACGGTTGTATAGGGATCGAATGGCCCGTAGCAATGGGCCAGACACCCCATATTCCCGCAACACCTCCCACAGGACACCCCGAGGGACACGGTCGAATGCCTTCTCCAAGTCCACAAAACACATGTAGACTGGTTGGGCAAACTCCCATGCACCCTCAAGTATCCTGGAGAGGATAAAGAGCTGGTCCAGTGTTCCGCGACCAGGACGAAAACCGCATTGTTCCTCCTGTATCCGAGGTTCGACTAACGGACGAACTCTCCTTTCCAGCACCCTGGCATAGACTTTCCCAGGGAGGCTGAGGAGTGTGATCCCCCTGTAGTTGGAACACACCCTCCGGTCCCCTTTCTTAAAGATGGGGACCACCACCCCGGTCTGCCAGTCCACAGGTACTGCCCCTGATCTCCACGCAACATTGCAGAGGCGTGTCAACCAGGACAGCCCTACAATGTCCAGAGCCTTCAGGAACTCGGGGCGGACCTCATCAACACCAGGGGCTCTGCCACCAAGGAGTTGTTTAACTGCCTCAGTGACCTCGCCCCCGGAAATTGGCGGGTCATTCCCCTCATCCCCAGACTCTGCTTCCTCCTCGGAAGACGTGTCAGTGGGATTAAGGAGGTCCTCGAAGTATTCCTTCCACCGCCTGACAATTTTCTCAGTCAACGTCAGCAGCGCTCCGCCAGCACTATACACAGTGCAGGTAGAGCACCGCTTTCCCCTCCTGAGACGTCTGACGGTTTGCCAGAATCTCTTCGAGGCAGTCCGAAAGTCTTTTTCCATGGCCTCTCCGAACTCCTCCCACACCCGAGTTTTTGCTTCAGCCACTGCCCGAGCCGCATTCCGCTTGGCCTGTCGATACCTGTCAGCTGCCTCCGGAGTCCCACAGGCTAACCAAGCCCGATAGGACTCCTTCTTCAGCCTGGTGGCTCCCTTCACCTCTGGTGTCCACCATTTGGTTCGGGGATTACCACCACGGCAGGCACCCACCACCTTGCGGCCGCAGCTCAATGCAGCAGCTTCGGCAATGGAGACTCTGAACATGGTCCATTCGGACTCAATGTCCCCAGTCTCCCTCGGAATGCTGTCGAAGCTCTGCCGGAGGTGTGCGTTGAAGATCTCGCGGACTGGGGCCTCTGCTAGACGTTCCCAGCACACCCTCACTACGCGTTTAGGTGCACCAGGTCTGTCCAGCGTCCTCCCCCGCCACCTGATCCAACTCACCACCAGGTGGTGATCAGTTGACAGCTCAGCCCCTCTCTTTACCCGAGTGTCCAGAACATATGGTCGCAGGTCTGCTGATACGATTACAAAATCGATCATCGACCTACGGCCTAGAGCGTCCTGGTGCCACGTGCACTTATGGACACTCTTATGTTCGAACAGGGTGTTCGTTATGGCCAAACTGTGGTTAGCACAGAAGTCCAATAACAGAGCACCGCTCGGGTTCAGATCAGGGAGGCCGTGACCCAAAAAACAACGATTGATTAATAAATAAATAAATAAAAAACAAAAAACTGAATATTGATGTATTTTGTGTTTTGAACTATTTAGAAGCCCATTATACATTATGCAAGGCTTTACTGGCAAATGATTAATATGGGGCACTAGGGCAAGTGAACATCTCTGTGGACCAGGAGAAGACATTCCTCAACCAGTGGGTGTTCTTCCATTGGCTGGCTAGGGTTAGAGGTAAAATTATGGGCAAGTGATTCCAGCCAACTGTGCCCACAGATTCTGAGACTCTTTACACTCTTAACCATCCAGTGAAGTAGACCTGAAGTACACTTATTGGCAAATTCCTCCCAACACAGCAGATGTCTGCCTCTCCCTAAGCCTGGTTCTACTAGAGCAGGAGTCTCAAACTCGTGGCCCGGGGGCCACTTGCGGTCCACGACACCCCTACTATATTGACATAAAGAAATATAATGTATTTGGCCCTTGAAGTTACTTACTTAAATTATTTGTCTAGTTTTTTATTAAGAGCAAAAATAGAACATTTAACATTAAAACATGAATTTTGTAGTGTGTATGTGTGTGCAGATTTGTAGCACAATGGAGTGTTTAAGTCTCTGATAGTCATTCGTTTACTCAAGTAAAAGTGAGTCTTTTAGTGTTTTTCTTTGATTTCCAAGATTTAATGCATGGTAGGCCTTTAAATTTGGATAAATTTGATCCTTCAAGCTAATTACCTCAATGTGTCCTATCCAAAGTGACCTCAGTATACACCCACACACAGATGGAAAAGGAGCAGACTATGTGCATTTGTGTTTGGGTTTAATCACTCAAACTGAAATCCACACTAAAATCCACCCTTCCTCTCCCTTGCCCTGTGACTGACTTAAACAAGGTCATAGAAAACCTGCCGGCATCATGTAAACCATGACAGAAAATTTTGGGTTTTGATTCCGGGCAACAATCAAGCTCCAGACCCACACAAACTTCATTGTCCCACTTTGTCTGCTTGAAATCATCTGCCTGCCATTCCTGTGAGCTGTATCTACAGCATCAGTTCAGCATGACTGAACTTCCAGCTTTAGCGAAAAAGATTTCGTGTCACTGGGAAGCCACAGCCGTGGCAGTTAATGTCACTATAAAAAGCCTCCAGCAGTTCCAGACAGTCAAAGCTAACATCCTGCACTGCTCCTCCCTCCCTTCCCACATCGGCCCAGATGGAGTTGCTCATTTTTGCCATTTCGCAGCTGTCCCAGAGGAAATCTAGCACATACACACAGCAGCATTTAAACAGAATTATTAGATTAGGAGAAACTGGAATGAAAGTGGGATATACAAAATGAGACCCTATAGAAGACAAGGCAAGGTCTGGTTTGTGTCTGGTCCATCTACCAATTATTTCAATTTCAGACACAAAAATAGGAGGCCTGGAGAGCAGAATATCTAAAAAATAAAAGACCTAGTAAGAAGAATATCTGTGCGTTGGGTTTAAATCAGTCACACACAAGAAAAGGATGTTAAAACTCTGTTTTGAAACTCACAGGTCCATTTGTTTCACCAAACTTTCCTTTACTGTGTCCTAGCTGTGTCTTAGCTATAAAGATATAGCTAAGAGACACAGAATGGGAAAAGTAATGGAAAAAGTGATTAAAGTCTGATCAAAAGCATGTTTTATGTATTACCTGATCTTTAATAATAATAAAATAAAAATATACCAAACCATGAATTCTCTGTATTTTTAGTTTTCTTTATTTTAAATGCATTAAGGTTACATTTAAAGACCACTTACATTATTATCGTCACCAAATCCTATGAACATTAATCAGTGTGTTATTCCATTTCTCAGAATCTTATGACATGCCTTTCTTGTTGTGATTCTCAGCACAAAGAGCTTTGGCCCCTCCTAATATTTGGAATTAACCCACAAATATGTGGTTCAGATTTTAAATTAATTTTCAAAAACGTTGTAGTGAGTCGTTGAGTAGTGCATGACATGCTTTTGATTTTTATTTGGAGTAGCATAGCTGAATTCAAAATAATTTGACTTCTTTGTTAAAAAAAAAAACTTAAACTTGTATATTGTAGGAAATATATGTAATGTTGTCACATCAATTTGTTGTCCACGCCATAAAATATTTTTCAACTTGAATATTTCAGTCAAAATCTCATGTGTGATTTGAGCTTTCCTCTCGATTCTTGAGCTGTATATTTTCTTATGTAGATTAGCTTCAAATTGGGTCTACAAACTGCAGTGTTAATACATTACATAGCATGTTATATTCAGGCTTCATTTGTTTGCTTATATTGCAATTTTACAGTTAGGAATGTTTATGAAATATGCAATAAAAAATACACACATTACTAAATAATATCACAGAATTAAAGAGTTACGTTAAAGTTAAGGAACTACTTTAAAGTTTGGTTAAAGTTTTATCTACGTTCATGTACTGTATATTTACTACCACAATACCTGCATTCATTTTAAGCTCCCTATTGAATCATATTTAGATCTTAATTTATTAAGCTCCTAACTTTTCTGTATTAATATTTTACTTATTGAGTTGGTTTGTTCTGTCATATTGTATTTATTTTCATAAAGCTACATTTTTAATGTTTTTTGGTGGAAAATAGTAATATCCCTACTTTTGGGGTT
The DNA here is from genome assembly GCF_963969265.1 of Rhamphochromis sp. 'chilingali'. Lineage (NCBI taxonomy): Eukaryota > Metazoa > Chordata > Actinopteri > Cichliformes > Cichlidae > Rhamphochromis > Rhamphochromis sp. 'chilingali'. Next base: position 18,794,315 of record NC_137929.1, read on the forward strand.
TCACACTTCTCTTAGCAGCAGAGTGTTGGTGAATTTTATGCACTATATGACTCAGCACTTGACAATAATGCTCTGTCATTTTATGTGGGTTTCAGCCTTGTGTCTGAGGTACTATGCCTCCTAAATACTTTCACTTTGCAGTAATACTATTTAGAAAGTTGATAGCACAATATCTAGGAATAGCATCCCGTTATAGTACCACACTCAATCTCAGTGAGCTCTTTACACTTATCCATGGCTGCAAGCTGATATGGCTGCACTTCATGCAGAGTTTATTTTCAGAAACTTGTCATTAATTAGAAACTTATCAGAAACTAAAATCCAATTTTATCTGCTTCTTATTAGTATAAAATCTTATTCTCACTTCTCCTATAAATATGCAGTCCATCAAACTATAGCATACCTCTTTTTCTTCTTCTTACCCCAGGCAAACCAAACTGACTAATCAAAATCACATAAAGCACTAACATATATGCATAGGTTATATATGGATATGTTGATACACAGAAAATGTAGTGAATGCACACTTAACTGCACACACAAACACACACACACACACACACACACACAAATACAAACATGCAATCCAATTGTATTGCTTAGGATGAGATTAAGATTGAATTTTAGATGCTACATAGCAACTGTGGAGGTCAGGCCGCCCTAGAGAGCAGCATGCCAAAAGACGAGTGAGTGGGAGGGAGTAAAGGGGAAGGATCTCTATCTCATTGTATCTTAAATCAGATTAGTTCTTATTCACCCCTCTTGGCTGCAACCCAAGTCTACAACTGCAGATTCCCAAATCCTTTCCCTTGTACCATGGCCCTCTACTCATCCTGGCTGTAAATACTAAAACCATTTAACCCTGTGTTGGGAACTCAGTCTTCACCTCTTTGTGTTTCCTTTCTAATCATTTCACGACTCTTATTTTCCCGTTTCTCCCTTACAAATGACCATTATACTATTTGCGACATTTTATCATTTCTAGAGAACAAACAGGACACAGAGATAAAAACTACTGATCATTAATTTTTTCCTGCCATGGCAAATATATACACAACTTGCTAAAGTGGCTTATTTGTAAAGTTTATGCACCTGTAAGACCTTATAAATGTATAATATAATTTTAATATCACAAAAATAACTTCCAATTTAGACCCACAAAACCTTAATTATGCATGACATATTATAATTGCATCATATTAACAGGCAACCAGTGACGTAGCATAAGAATGCACTAGTAGTCATAATGTACACAAACTTTTAATGAGCAACCAAAACCATATATAGAACAGTTCAATAGTTCCCCTGTCAGTTGTTTCAGCTCATCCGAGGGAACATCAAGGCATTCCTTGGCCAGCTGAGAGATGTAATCTTTCCCAGTGTTCCCTGGGTCTACCGTGTGTGAGGGTCCCTGGGTCGTTGACCCAGTGTTTTGTGTTTTTGGTTCTTTGATTTTGTTATTTCATTATATTCTAGCTTTGCTTTACGGGTCTTAGGATTATTCTTAGTTAAGGTTCTCTGGGTGGGGTTTGGTTAGAGTTTTAGTGTTCTGGTTTTCTGTCTGTGTAATCCTTAGTTGCTGTCTCCCCTGTCTGCTATATCCCTGTGTCCAGTCAGTGTCTGTGTCTGCCCTGGTCCCACGTCTCTGTTCCCTCTGTTGTAGTGACTGCATGTGAGTCTGTGTCTTTTGTTCCATCTCTGTTATGTTTCCTGTTTTACTTTGAAAGTCCATGTCTCATGTTAATTTCGTGTTTTGCTTCCTTTGTCTCGTTAGGCCTGATTTGCCCCAGCTGTGTTTCCCTCCTGTTACCCATTCCCTGATTGCTCCCTCTGTGTATTTAAGCCCTGTGTTTCGCTGTGTCCGTGTCGTGATCTACCATTTATTTTGCTGTGTGTTTTGTCAGTCCGCCGGTGTTAGTTTAGTTTGATTTTTTCCAGTTATGTTATGTTTGAGTTCAGCATTAAAGCTGTTTCGGTTTAAGTTTGTCTCTGGAGTCTGCACCTTGGGTCCTATTCCTGTCTGCACACAGCCGTCACTTAACACCGTGGGGACTCCTATGAGTAGGATATGCACAGAAAACCTTGCCCAGAAGGCACCCAAGAGGTATCCTAGTCAGATGCCCAAACCAACTCAGTTACTTCCTTTTAGTGAGGAGGAGGAGTGACTCTGAGTTCATCCTGAATGACTGAACTTTTCACTCTATCTCTAAGGAACGGCTAGCCTTTGGAGAAAGCTAATTTTTGCTTTTTGTATCCAAAATGTAATTCTTTCTGTTATTGCTCAGAGGTTGTAAATCCATCTGTTTCTTAATGCATGCTCAATCATCCAGGTAAAGAAATCCAAAAAAGTTTGTTCCGTTCATCTAGCAATTTTAGTTTTCCCACTAAAAAACCCTACATCCAGATTAATAGAATCTACTTTTTCATGAATCCATCTCTCAATCACCTGCTCCTCTCTCCCTTGACTCATGACCAACAGACCAGGACAATTAAGTGTAAGTCAGCACCAACCAATGAAGCTGACAGGACCACATTATTCACCAAAAGCAGAGATGAGGCCATCAAAGTGGAAGCTTTTTGACATGGACGAGTCACCCCCCCCCCCCCCCCCCCCCCCCCTCGTCACCAGACTCTGTTTCCTCTCCAGAACATGTGTCAGTGGGATTGAGGAGACCCTGAAAGTATTCCTTCCACTGCCCAAATACATGCTCAGTGGAAGTCAGCAGCACATCATACACTGTGTGAGTAAAGCACTACTTTTCACTTCTTAGTTGCTTGGTGGTTTACCAGAATAATTTCAAGGCCAATCAAAAGTCTTGTTCCATAACCTTACCGAGCTCTTCCCACACCCGAGTTTTTGTTTGAGCTATTGCAAGAACTGCACTCCACTTGGCCTGCCAGTGCCTGCCAGCTCCCTCCAGAGTTCTACAGACAATCCGAGCCCCCATACAACCTCTTCTTCAGCTTGATGGCTCCCGTCACCTCCAGCAACCTCTATCTGATTTGAAATGGGACCATGACAGGAGGAGGTGCAGAACATGTTGGAAGTGGGAACCGAATACCTTGCTTACTGGGCCTCTTCCAGATGAAGCCAGTACACCCTCACTATATGTCTGGATGCACCAGGCCTTTCCTTCACCACATGAGCCAACTCACCACTAGGTGATGATCAGTTCACAATTGAGTGCCTGTTTACACTTAGTGTCCAGAATATAGCTTGCAAACCTGCTTTTACAAAATTGATTGTCGACCTGCAACTGTCCTTTTGCCACATGTACTTATGAACACCCTTATGGTTAAATTTGGTGTTTATAATGGACAAACTGTGGTTAGCACATAAGTCCAATAAAAGAACGCCACTTGGGTTTAGGTCCTTCCCAGTCACATCCCTTCCGGACACACTGTTATTACCACTCACCCGTCTTCAAGTCTCCAAGTTTGAGAATACTGTGAATGAAATTGTTTATTTAGTTGGAGTGACATTGTCACGGCTGGGGCAGCAGTCGTGTGGTGGAGTGAATGTTGCCGACAGCGGCGGAGGTGCGAGTGAGTTTATTTACAGTGCACAATAACAAAAGCGAGGGCAGAACTTAACATAAACCTAAACTGGGGAACACTAATAATAACAAAACACGAAACCATAACTCACAAAGTCACACGCAGGGAAAGACATAAGGAGGTACACAGGGGATGGAGAGCTGCAAATGGAGAGCAGAATGTGGAGCAGAGAGACGCAAAGATGACCCAATGACGCAGAATAACACAGACGAACCATCGGGGAACACAGGTAACCAGACACTATGTATGCACACGCTGAGGAACACAAAATGGCAAACCGGAGGGAGGCACAGCTGATCCTAATTACACAGACGAGGCAGGGAGAGCACAAAACTGAACACAGAGGAGTCATACATGGATATACAAAGTAAAACAGGAAGTATACACTGACGAAACCTAACCGGGAGCATAAACTATAACCAAAGACCTAGAACATCCAACCCCAAATACATATAGACAGAACCCCCCAAACATATAATAATAATAATAATAATAATAATAATAATAATAATAATAATGAACACAAAATGCTGGATCAACGACCCAGGACCATGACAGAGATGTCCTGCTATGGATGTGACTACCCCTAATGACTGTTAAATGGTAAATGGACTGGTTGATTCTGTTCATCTGGACGCAGCGTTTTCAGCAGGAGAAACTTTTCGCCACTCATCCAAGTGACTTCTTCAGTCTCAGCTGACTGCAGGTTTCCCCAATCTTATCAACAGTATATTTTCACAATGACTGAAACAAGCCCACTAAATGAACAATGGGCTGTGAGGTCAGTTCCTCGATCATTAATATGCAAATTATCATGACCACTGGTCAACAACCACTCATCAAACCCCATTGATCAATGGTACTAACTGGAAAGTTGCAGGTTAAATGGACTGGTTCTTATATGTCACTTTTCTACTCTATCTGAACACTCAACACGCTTTACACAACTTGTACATTCACATATTCACACCAAATTGCACAAGCACTTTTTTCTATGCTGTTCCTAAGTGCTTCCCATCTAACATTCCGGTTAGTAGGTGATCTGCTCTACCACCTGAGCTATAGACCAAGCACACAGCTCATGGAAATGGCAGCTGTTTCCACCAATATGACCATGTGCCCTACAACGCCACAAAAACCGCTAATTCAGGGAACACAACAAACTAACAGCAACCAAAATCTCCATCATCCACCTGAGTTGTCAGATGTAATAGGAGTGCACATGTATCTCAAAACAATGTTCATAATGGATGGTGTCTGAGAAAGGCTTCAGATGGCCTCCAAGTCAGTAAAAGCGTCCACATCATCATGGTAAATGGGTTGTAACCCAAGATCTGTCAACTTTAACCTAAGGACAGTGCAATGAAGCCAAAAGGGCCCAGCTAATGAGGACCAAAAGCTTTGTACTGAAATCCTGCAGTTGAATATCTAGGAACATGGCAGGTGAAGAATTTGGATTACCTTAAAAAGATCCCAACAGGCTGCAAATCAGCTCAGCAAACTTAAGAGTATTGAACCCCTTGTTCTTGTCTACACTGTATCAATTCAGTGTGACTGAAGGGGCATAATAAGACTTTCATTACTTCCAAAACATCTCCTTCTACATGATGATAATAGATCTTTGTGCAAGTGTCCATTATGCAAACATCATCTAAAGGCCTCTTAGGGAGAGAGAAAGGACAGTTTTCAACATTGCAAAAATACTGATGAAAATAGCTAGAGTATGCCTGAAGGCATAAAGTCATTAACACTCGAATGCCATTTTAACAGGCTTGTGCTGAGGGTGATCCTCTTACCTTTTTGGGGCATCTAGGACTTCACCAGTAAAGTCCTTCACCAGTTCCTCATAATCCATGTGAAAGACGCTTGAGAAAGTGTTCTGCAAAAAGAATGAAAGACAGTTTACTTCTCTGAGATGTCAAAAACATGACTAATTTGGATGGTGGAGTTTGGTGAGGTGTAGGGGATAACAAGAGGTAGAAGTTGCTATTAGAAGCAAGATTATAAAAAAACATTCAGAATTTTGTGGTTTAATATAAACATAAACATTTCTATGACTTGCTGCAGGTCTACTGTGTGTTTTCTGGCTATATTGATTTCCTCTTGCCCTTCAGTTAAGCTACTAAAGCAAAACCCAGCATCCAGATGCCTCAAGTTAAACAGAGGTACTGTGCACAGCGCCTAAAACAGATTTCCTAGCATGAAAAATGGATGTTGATCTATTACCTATGAAGCCTTGCCAGAATGAGAGTTTATTTTGACATTCCAGTCCTCTTTTCTCCTTTCCCCCCTTATAGGGACTTGTTTCTCTCAATCTGCACTCCCAACCCTTCACAAAGGATACTTTTTTTTCTATTTTAAAAAGGTTGGGACAGGATGTTAAAGACGAATGATCTTTCTTCATTTGGAAAGATTGCCCCCATTATTGTACATACTTACACATAGTTTTGCTCTTGGGTAACTGATCTTTTTAGGTGAGTGTAATAAAGCTGTTTTAAACATAAATAGGACCAAACGATGTTATGACATTTATTGGGGTCTTTGGCAAGTGGAATAGTTTATAACAGGATGACACATGATAATGGAATGTTTTCCTGCATGTGGGAACACTGGAATAAATTAGGTTTGTCTTATATTCATTCGAAGCATCATCATGTGAAGGAAAGACGAAGAAATAGTTAACTACAGCAGATTATAGATTAAACAGATTAAACATACAAGTCATTAAAGAAATCATAGTGGTGGTTTATGTTGATATAAAAAGCCCTATTTTGTTGTTCAGATAGGAAAATAATAAGACGGTCGGAAATGGGAAAATCAGAAAATGATAAAAAGAAAGTCTAAAACATTGGCTGGTTTCTACGCACACAAATTCACTCACGCTAATGGCGTAATATGTTTTTAGGAAACAATTTCAGATTTATTTCTACTGGGGAGAGCTAAACTATACAGAACAACAACATAGTTATGGTGGTGTGCCAAATGTCAAACCCTATCACATTCACGCACCAAGCCAAACATCCACATCTCCACACTATGAACATCTACTGTGCACATATTTACATGCAAAATGCTAAACACCATACAAGTGCATGCATTCGAGAGCCCATATATTAGATATGGGCGCTCACATACAAGCAGACTCTCTCTCTCTCACACACACACACACACACACACACACACACACACACACACACACACACACACACACACACACACACACACACACAATATATAGCACTGTGTCCAAAGAGATACCATGTACTGCAGTAAAATGAAGTGAGCTAATGCAGGCTCACATCTTAAAAAGTTCCATGTTATTGTTGGTACAGTCAGTGTTTAAGAACAGCACTTTCATTTAGTAGACTTCCTACAGGAAAGCTCCTTTCCTAGACAAAATGTTATGTTAAAATCCAAAGACTTGTGTGTCCTGCTTGAAAAAGTACAGATATCTAACACTGACACGTGTATACAGAGGGCTGTCTTGTAGATAAGGTTAGAAGAAGTCTCTTCTCAGAGTAAATGTTTAGTAAGAAAGGAAAGAGGTAAGAGAGAAAGGGGGATTGGTATAAAAGAAAAGGAGACAGCTAGTCTGACAACTTGTGAGGTCAGGAGAGGGACAAAGACACACACACATGCCCAGAATCTATACGCAAACTTAAGCAGTGGTTTGTAAAAAGGAGTCACTTTACCCAAAAACATCGAGAGCACCTGAGAGAATTGCGGGTGAAGTGGTTTTGACATATTAATCACTTTGAGATACTCTTTAACCCTTGAAATTCAGTTAATCATTGTAAGGTTATAAAGCCATTTCCACACTATCTGAAGTCCATCTTGATGCACGCTCAATCATCCAGCTAAGTAAATCTCCAAAAGTTGATTCTGTTCATTTGGACGTAGCGTTTTGTGGGAGAAACGTTTCGTCACTCATCCAGGTGACTTCTTCAATCTCAGCTGACTGCAGGTTTCCCCAAATCTTATAAACAGTACATTTGCATAATAATAATAATGGATTGCATTTCTATAGCGCTTTTCGAGACCCTCAAAGCGCTTTACAATCCCACTATTCATTCACTCTCACATTCACACACTGGTGGAGGCAGCTACAGTTGTAGCCACAGCTGCCCTGGGGCAGACTGACAGTAAGAGGTAGATGAAGTGTCTTGCCCAAGGACACAACGACCGAGACTGTCCAAGCTGGGGCTTGAACCGGCAACCTTCCGATTACAAGACGAACTGCTAACTCTTGAACCACGATCACCACAATGACTGAAAACAGCCCACTGAAGGAACAGTGGGCTGGGAGGTCAGTTCCTTAATCTTAATTATGCAAATTCTCATGACCATTGATCAACAACCACTGATCAAAGCCCACTGATCAATGGCCATGAGTACCATTCACAGAGAGTTGGGTAATGGCTGCAATCACAGTCCTGTAGTCTGTAGTCTGAAGTCCATCATTTTACACTGTGAAAGATTATTCACAGATAGTTGCCAGTCTTTCAAGGCATCAACATCCCAGCAAAGTCACCCCAAAGTCAGTTGATGACTGCAAAAAAAACCCCCAAAAAAACCAAAAGCCGCACCTCAGACTCTACAGGCCTCAGTTACAATGTTAAAATTTGTGACAGTAGAATTATAAAAACACTGAACAAGAATGGCTTGTTTGGAAGGGCTGCAAGGAGAAACCCTCTGCTTTTCAACCTTCAACATGACTGTAGTCTCACCACAGTGAGACCCAAATGACCACAAACTTCAACGAACTGAAGCAATGTTATAGAGAAGATTGGACCAAAATCCCTCCCCACTGATGTGAAAGTTTTACAGAAAATTATTATTTCAAGTTACTCAGATTACTGCTGCTAAAAATAGTTCTACAAGCTAGTGAATCTTAGGTTAGTTTTTCACTGCTTTTGTAGCAGAAATCCAGAACCTGGTAAGTAAAAGATTATATTTTTATTATCTTCTGGCCTTTAAATTGCAAGAGGACATACTGCATGAGGTCTCAAACAAAGTGAGGGTTTGGGACCTATTGGGTAATCTCTCCCTCTGTGCAAAGTAATTTTATTATACTCCTCATAGTGAAGTCCAAGGTAGACATAGCTTTACACTATTTTCCATACAATGGTTATTCTGAAATCGTTATGACAGCTGCTTTCTTTGTCTGGATAACATTCAGAACAAGCAATCATCTTAATTGGGCTAACTGGGTTACAATAAATACCAGACAAAGTAAAGCACCAGTGTTTTGTAACCTAATGCAAACCATTTCATCATTCCTAAGCCAGTTAAATCAGGCCTAAACACAAACATTAAACAGTGAACTGACTGTGCAGTTGATGCTTTACAAAACCAATATGTAGAAAAACTCAACATTCAGTACAGTTACCCACTAGCCAGATGGAAAGAAATATAAAACTGATCTGTTGATGTTGGGACTGGCAATGAGATTGGAATTGCACTGCTTAGCCAAGTGCAGTGATGTAGGTAAGTGAAGATAAATGAATGCTGAAATCTATTTCCTGAAAAATATCTCTAATGAGAAATATAAGACATTGTACATGCTCGGATCGTTCCTGAAAAATAAACCCAACCCAGCAGTCCACCCAACACATCTGGTGCGCCGTCATCCACTTCACTATATATAAAAGTATATACATATCACAGATATCAACAAGACAATATATTCTGACATTATGGTGACAGGTCATAAGAAGAGCACATGCGAGTATCCATCATGTTGTGGCTGTTTAAAGGTTGCATTGGTGCTGCCTTGACTTGAGTGATTTAAAGTATTAATGGTTTCAGCTTTATCCAGATTTAGGCATGCACATAATGTTTACACATTAGTACATACTGTTAAAAAGCTGTTATATTACTAAGTATGGGTTCATTTTACACATAAATGAAAAAAATATAGCAATTAATTAAATATTAAATAAAATAACTAGATATTATAATAGTTAGAATGTTGTGCCTAAATGTGGTTTATATTATTTTATATTATTTTTTAGCCTGCAGCTGCTAATATGTATTTTTATAGAGTGAACATATCATAGATTACTACCAGGTATATTTAATGATGGAAAAGCTATTCTGATGAGCCTTACGTCTGCTGGACAACGTTAAGCCCCAAAAGATTATTTTTTCAACAACAAAATTAGATCTTTTTATTTTCTCCTCTCTGAATCACCCTGAATCACAGCTTTCCTACCAAAGAATTCCTCCTTGTGGTCCCTGTAGTAACATCTCTTTCTGGCATCATCTTTGTTGTTGTCCACTCACTCACTGCATCAACCTACAGTGGTACTAGGGGGAAAAAGTGGTTGGAACATGTGCAACATGACCAAAATTAGTGCAACCACGTGCAATGAACTTGATTCCTTATTTCAAAGGAAACAAAGCTTTGCTTTGAAGACAGAGAACCAGGTCTCTGAGCACTTCCAGTCAGTTGCTGTCTTCATAGCAACTTTGGTGCATAAATCTGTGAATGTTCTCAGTCATCCAGGTCATCGTAGTCAAAGGAGCTTGCAAAGAAAAGCGTCTGGACTTCTTTAAGTTGCTTGAAGACGTTTCACCTCTCATCCGAGAAGCTTCTTCAGTTCTAAGGTCAAATGGTGGAGAGTCCCAGATATAAACCTAGTGGGAGTTTCCCCCCACAGAGGGACAAAAGGACCCCCTGATGATCCTCTAATCGCCTGAGCCAAGGTGGGAAACTGGGCGTGGGTCCCAATCAGCCAGAGTTTCGGGTGCGTTCATTGTGAAACCTGGCCCCACCTTATCATGCGAATTCCTGAGGTCAGATGGCCCAGGATGTGAGTGGGCGCCTTAACGCCTTAGAACTGAAGAAGCTTCTCGGATGAGAGGTGAAACGTCTTCAAGCAACTTAAAGAAGTCCAGACGCTTTTCTTTGCAAGCTCCTTTGACTTTGGTGCATAAAGATGGTAGAAAGGAGGAGTCAGTCTGGAATCAATTTCTGATTCAGTCCTGTCAAGTAACTAATTATATGGTGATGAACTGTGATTGCAAATCTGCTGCTGTTTTCCGGAGGAAGAAATTAGTGGCACAGTCTACAGTCTGGACATGAACATTTTATTTATATTTTATTGCACTCAAAGATAAGAGTGCAATGATAAAGTTGAAAACTGTATCCAGGCAGAAATATCTGCATTATGCTGATAACAAAACCTCGGCTCTTTGCAAGCACTTCCACACACCTCATGCTAACGCTAAGCTAGCCAAGAACCCAGAGTGATAGAGCTGAGTGAATGCCAACCACAGCCCAGTAGCCAGACCTGGACTTTCAACAGGTAACAAAAAATAGTCATTAGCAGTCAGGCTGGAGCCTCTGTTTCTACCTGTTCTTGTTTGTAACATAGAATCATTGTGGTGATCACTTTAAAGTCTCTTTGTGCTGTTTTTTATTTTTGCTTTGTGCTGTTGGCTTCGTGTTCATACATAAATACTAAGAGAAAGACTATTTGTGTGTCCTCATTAGCATAGAGATTTTTGTTGGTGCCTAGAACTGTAGCCTACAGGTATATAATGTTAGATGGTAATTATGAGACAACTGAATCAAAGTGATATCGTAATGGATTTTGAATTTTTATCAATTTTCCATCCTTAGGTAAAACTCCCTTTCTTACCTCAGGTTAAGAGCACTTCTTTTCTGCAATTGTTTTTAAATTTACTAGAGTAAGGTGATATTAGATCTGCTCTTTAGGAATGCACCTGGTCAGCACATAAAGAAGCTGGATAATGTCTGTTCAATTCTATACAATTCACTTTTATTTACACAGTGCCAAATCACAACAACAGTCGCTTCAAGGCGCTTTATATTGTAAGTTAAAGACCCAACAATAATATATACAGAGAAATACCCAACAGTCATATGACCCCCTATGAGCAAGCACTTTGGCGACAGTGGGAAGGAAAAACTCCCTTTTAATAGGAAGAAACCTCCAGCAGAACCAGGCTAAGGGAGGGGCGGCCATCTGCTGGTTGGAGTGAGAGAAGGAATAAAATAAAAGACGGAATAAAAGACATGCTGTCGAAGAGAGCCAGAGATTAATAAGAACTATAATTGTGCTTTATGTTTTATTACTGACTGTCAAAATCATGTACATCATTGTTATGCTGCGGCTAAGCTGTCATCTCTGCTTCCAGACTTGCCTATTAGTTATTTTTGTAAATACATCTCTTTTTGGGAATGGTCATTCTTATCTGTGTGTTTATATGTGTACAAAAGCGAAAACAGTACTACCTACACTCTCACAATACAGAACTGAATTAGGAGAAAACACTTTTAAATACGCTACCTCTTTTCCTTGAATAATAAACAGAAGGATCTGAAATTTTCAATCAGAACAGTTCTCTTGGTCAGTGTGACTGCTTTTAATGTTGCTCTTGTAATGATCTGACTTCCAGTCAGATCATTAACCAGGGGTTAATCATACAGGTTTTCACTGCTCTGTTTTTCCATGACCAGTGGAGGTCACTGGCCGTCAGCCCCTAATCTTTGGATGTTTGTGTGAATCTGCTGATAGTAAAACAAAAATTTCAGTTTGTGTGCACCCACACATTGTGATTTGAGGTCCTTGTACCTTTTGAGATGCAGAAATTCTGGAACCATGGAACCCGGGCTAGTCAAGTGACCAATTGCAAGATATAGAAAAGCTAAGAAACAATTCAAAGTTTGGTAAAATACATCTAATCAACCTTTTTTGAATTAAGCCAAAATAATCTAATCTAATCCAGAACAACAGACAGCTATTCCAACTCCAAATCCACAGTATTGAAGTTCTTCTGTCCTCCTGGGCAGCCCTACTGGGCTCTGGGTTTTGGTGTGTGTGGTGGTTTTTGCTCGTCCTTGCTCGCTCTCTGTCTCGCACTCCGTCACTCTCTCTTTGGTTCTCTGTTTAATTGTCTCCGGAGGTTCTGCCTTGCTGTGCCCTGTGTCCACTTTTATTGGACACACCTGGCAGCAGGCCTCTGGTCTCAGGTCACTCACCTTTCTCCCAGCATTCTTAAGGCTGTGGAAATTCTCCAGTTGATGCCATTTTGTCGTGTTATCACCTGTAATGTATTGACAGGCCACCATTTGACCATCGTGAATATTCCTCATTTACCTGTTTAACATCTACCGAGGCCCTGTTTCAGTGGGAGCTGACGGCCCGACGTACGTTTAACTTCCCGAAGGACAAGTTCTCCTTTGCCCTGGTCCTCACAGAACCCAACATCCAGGGCAAGTTCATCGTGGCAGGGGAACCCCAAAATCAGGTCCTACACCTGATCCTGATCCTTTCCCTTGTCAACATCATCATAACAAAAATGCATCCCTAGGCCTGCTTTTCCTTTTGTTTGACTTCCAAGGAGCAAAAATTACAGTGTGGGTGATTGTGAGCTGTTGACTGTAGTAAGTTGGCATCAGAGGAGTCAAGGCACTGGCTCGAGGGTACAGAAAAACTATTCAATGTCTGGACCTAGCATACATCCAAGCAGTCAAGCATCTCAATTCTTGTTAGGCCAGGTGGGCATTGCTCTGTACCCATTTAAATTTCAAAATAACTTACCGCCAATGTTCACAAAATGTAAAGCCAGATGCTCGATATTCCCCCAAGGACACCTCTTCCAAGCCAGAAACTATCCTTTCACCAACGTCTGTGGTGGGAACTCTTACTTGGGAAACTGAGTGCCAAATAAGAAGTGATTAGCTCTCCAAACCACATCCTGGAAATGGACCACCTGGCCACCCTATTCTGCTTGCAAGAAGGAGAACACCACCTCTATCGCTGCCATCATCAATGTAGAATCACACAGGCGGCTCTCCTCTGTACGTACAAAAAAAAAATGCCTGGACGATTAGCACCGGCTTGCTGCTCATGTCTACCGTCCTGGTCAGAAGATGGGTAACCACAGTCAATTATGTGCTTAGTCCAGAAAACAATCTTGGAGTTTTGTAGGCCCCTTTGAAGTTAATTCATAGATTAATCCTGTGACTGTCCATTTAAAACTTCCTAGACACATAAAGATCCACACCTTTTTCCATGTGTCTTAGCTAAAGGCAGTGCTCTCTTTTCAAACACCGGTAACGCATTGACAGGTCACCATTCATCCTTCGTAAATATTCCTGTGACTAAAGCTTCTGTGACTTCTTGTATAGACAATCCCACTGTGCCTGCCCAGTCACTGGAACCCCTGTAGTTTAATACTGTGTGTTTTGCTCAGCTGCCAGCCTGCCTGCTTCCTCATGCTCATTGCTCCAAGTTTTCTTGTGTTATCTTTGGATTATCTTCCAGCCCTAGGGTCTCATTCTGTGCTGCGCATTGGCAGGGACGATGGTGGCAATGTGATTACCACATATATTCGACTGATATATATACTAATATATCTATTAAAACCTTTAATTCTACATTAAAAATACAGACATAAAGATGAATGTCATGCACCAAAGGCCATTTTCTACTCATCAGAACCCTGTGCCATCTTAGTTAAGTAGCATAGTCATGTAATATTAACTCTAATTTTTAAAAATAACTATTACTCATAAAAGCATAGCTACAAATTAACAAGTTACACTGATGTAGTGATTTTTGATATTACAGTATAGGTCACTGCTTGCATATGTACTGTGACATCAATGCATCTCTTTAGAGTTGCACTGGAGGTGCATTCAGCTTGCTCCTCACTTTCTAACAATAGGTGTCATTGCTCAAAAAAAAAACAAATTACCACTTGACTGCTGGACAGAAATAAAAGTTGAAAAAGGAAACAAACTAACAAAAAAATATCAAAACTTCTAATTTTCTCCAAAGTTTGCACCACTATGATTAAAAAATGAATTTAAAAAATTATTCCACTGCCTATTTTTTCTTGCTTAAGAATATTTTACATGTTTTGCCTTACTAAAAACTGAATGGTCTTGTTCAAGACAGAGGAATGGGAACACTAACAAACCACTGTTTAATGCAGTGTTTCATTCAGCAGTGGAATATTTCCCTGGAGCACCTGCTTTGTAAAAGTTTCTTCCATCTCCCAAAATATCTCTTGTTCAAAGGTTGATCTGCCACATTCCCCACTGTACTAATGTTAACATAAAGCACTTTACATAAGGCCTATATAAGCTACCTGAAGTGTCTGTCAGTAGTGTTAGCTTTGAAAATTTCTGACCATAAAAGGAACTCCATGATAGTTTTAAAAAAGGTGATAAAAATAGCATGTAGGGTGTAACATGATGTTTTGGAAGCAATACCACACCTCTAATCTTCTCAATGAATTACTGCTCTTGGATAGGTCAAGCAAAAGGACAGAGGGCCTGTTCAAATAGACACAATATGAAAAGAGAGTATCCATTGCACTTCTTGAGGACAACTTGCCTGAAAACATACACAAACAAGAAAAATAAACAAGAAGCACTCAGCGAGTGCAAACCTCCACCAAGGCTGCTCACAGCAGCTTTTACTTTTGTTTTATTTTTTAATATGTATCTTTAAAAGTTTGTAGTGCAGTAAAATAGCACGTTTTGGGGTCAACTTCAAAGAAAGGCAGATGTCAGATATTTGGTCAAAGTTGACATGATACTTATAATGTGATATTTAAAGTCGCCATATATCTGTATCATTTCCTAAATGTTACCAATACAAACAAAGGCATTTTGAGCATAGTTCTAAATGTAATATATTTTATGAAAGGTTTAACTTATTTGACCTTGAAGGAGGGGTCAGAGGTCAAATGTGACATGATATTTGAAATCCTTAATTATTTATTTATATCTTTATGGTACTTTCTATATGTTGACAATACACACCACAGTTGTAAGAATCATAGTTTGTAAGTTTTAGGGCTCTTTGTTAATTTTTGACCAATAAACGATTTAGCTGACCTTAAAGACCTTGGGTGCTGCAAGGCCAGTTTTAATGAATTGCTATAATGAACACACTGTAGAACCATACAAAGTTTTACCCAAACTCATCCAAAACTTTTAGAGCGATTCTGTTTACAGACAGAACGATGATTTGCATGCACGCATTACTAAAAACATGTTGGTGGAGGTAAAATAACCACAAAGTGTCGTGGTCTGGGTGGTTTTCCACAGCATCAGCTCCTCCCCACTGGGTGGAGTCTTTGTTGTTCCTCACCTGATGGCAATCGTACCAGCAGTATTTATGACCGGCGCACTCAACTGGTCGTCGCCAGATTATCTGCCAACTTTAGTCAGTTCTCGGCCTCACGTCCATTCCTTGGTGACTCATCAGATGTATTAACCGTATCTCTGTTTTTCTCGTCAGCCGCGAAAACCCACCTACCAAGCTCTCCTGGAAACCAGTTTGCTGCCGCCGGTAATCCCTCTCCGTGTCGGAGCTGCCATTCTTTCCTGCCTGCCTCCCTGCATTGCATGCAGTACCCACCTGGACCTCTCCTGCCTCCCCCCTCCACGCAACCCTCACCTGCAAGTTTGTAAGACAGCTCAGTGTACTATCCTTAGATTCACTCGCAGCTCTCTGTGGGATTCCCCTGACTGCTCTCTCCTCTGTTTCAGTGCCCTGGCCCGCCACAGTTTCCCCTGCCCAGTACCTGCACTCAGTTATCCCTGCCGTCTAGTTATCATCACAGTATCTTCTCTCGCCTCAGACATCTAGTTTATGTTCATTGATTCTAGTCTGCACTTTCTGTTAGCCTTTGAGCATTGTAAAATAAATATCTCTTTTCGTTACACCTCACCCCTGGCCTCCGGTTTTGAATCTGCACTTGAGTCCCTTCCATTTCCACGGGCCACTGCGCCTGACACAAAGATGATGACTAGAGCCTAAAACTACATATAAAATAAATTTTAAAGGTGCTAAACAAGAATTAGCATTTTCTTTGAGGTTGACAGTGATAATTTGTGACATGGATAGACACAATATGTTAAGGTTGCTAACTGCAACCCTTTTTTCATTTGTGTAAACCAGCCAAGTAAATATCCAAAAAGTAAATATGCATGGTGCCCCTAAAGGTGTGCCAATAATCCCCTTAGAAATAGTGTCAAAGCTTGACTTAGCAACACTTCAGGTAATCAGGCATTTGTTACACCAGGTGGATATCTTTTTTTGAAGAAAAGGTAAGGGAATAAGGTGAAAAAATAAAACAGTCACCACACTACAAAGTAGTGCACAGACAAAATCCTGAAGAAAGGCACCAATCTGTCTAAAGATCACAAAAAAATGTAAAGCAACTAATAATCCCAGGTCATGGAAGGTAATAAGAGATATTTCTAACACGAGAATGATCACAAGGAGCCAAAAAAAAAAGACAATGGACAATGCAATGCAACAGATTTCCATTTGAAAGGTTGACACTGTGAGTCTTTAAAACAAGGAAGTCAAAATAGCCAATTTTGAAATCTAACTATTTTGAAACAGCTATTTAGTACCAGATATATCTTTAAAAAGATATAAAATATATAAAATATGATTTGTCCTTCTTAAAATCTACTCTGACACGCTGCTTGCTGGAATTAACAATTAAAATAGAATTAGCGCTTTGCCATATCATACCATTCACAGTAATTACGGGCATAATGTTGGGCAACGATAAGAAAATGAAATATCGTGATAGAATGTGGGTAAAACGCACATGCACAATGCCTTTGTTTTCATACGCACATGGCAGAAAAAGCATGTCGGCGACGCAGAATGAGAAGGGTGAAAGCGGATTGTTGAATGAAACAGATGAACCAGAACTGGTTTGTAAAAATGCTGCAGCTTCAGTGGTGTGGAACTGGGTTAGCTTTCGTCCGTCAGATACACAACAAAGCACTATTTTTGGTAGAGCATGCCAGCGGGCCGTCATTATTACCGTGTTGTTTGGAAAATACGGCACACTTAAAATCAATCCTTTGATTTTTCTGAAAATCGACAGTGTTATAAAAGTTATAATCCCGTGTGCCTCATGTATGAATTGTGGTTGTGTTTACTGACCTTGAAACGATTTTATGTACACGGCGCTCGAAAATCTGTCAAATGTTTCAGTACGACTTTGCTAAGCTTCAACATAATATTACCGTGTTGTGTGTATAACCCCTTTTTAAGATTTGTGGATATTATACATGGTTATGCTGAGGATATGTCGGCCAATTTCCACTGGAAATGCCTTTTGGTTAAACTGTCAGCAAGGAATTTTCATTTGCACTGTTAAATTTTATATAACTTTAATGCACTTAGAAAACAGCTGCTTGTTTAAGTGGTTTTTTTGCACTAATAAAGTTGTGGAGTTGTAAAGTATTTTGTCTAGTGTCAATTATATTGTCAGTTATATCGTTATCGCAAATTTTCAAATGTATATCGTGATAAATAATTTTGGTCATATCGCCCTGCTCAAAATCACACTTTGCTGTTTTATAACCTTAACTTGTTTTGTCATCTACAGTTAGAGACAAAGCACAACTGAAAATGTTTTAAATATTTTAAGGAATATAGCAAACAACAAGGTAAGTTTACAATGTGTTTGTACTTGATAGTAAAGCTTATTATTTATTTAATATCTCACTATACTGTAAGTGTATTCTTCCTCCAAATCGCTTCACTGCACTTTCCTGTTTGGTGCATTTGTCATTTTTTAATTTTGACTTTATTCTCTGGAGGCTGTGTACTGTAGTTTAATGTTTGCACAGAGTGGCACTAAGAAATGTTCACTTTGTCTTTCTTTGTGCCACTGAATTATTCATGAAATTTTTCCTGCCTTATCAGATTGTATTTTCTCTCTGACAGTAAATATGGGACATGTACTAAATTGTTTTCTAATTACCATGAAACACACTTTTTATTGCACTAAGTTTATATCATAAGAAGGCATTCTGCAGCATCAGTTCAATGTATGTCTATTTTAACTACACATAAAACCAGAAGCAAGTTTTACATGCTGATAAATCTATCATTAAACACTACGCCACTTTATGTGGGAGTTTTGCTCTCTCTTCTTTTTTGAAATCTCTGTGATCTAGTAACTGACACTAGAAAGATTCAAATCACTCAAACCAATAGCTCAAGTTCTAAAGTCTAACTACAATAGGATTTTTAAAACGAATTTAAAAATCCAATATTCCAATATATCATCTGATATTTCTTCTTTGTCAGACACGCACAGCCAATATATTTGCCAGAATCTATCACACACAAAATGTCCAGTTATAATAAAAAATGCAACCAGCTAAAATAATTTACACATATTATATATGACCTGTCTACAAGATATCAATCATGTCTTGTAATGAAACACATGAACTCTTTGAGGTGCTGCTTTTTTGTAACCTCACTTTAAATGACATCAAATCAAAATCTTCCTGCCCTGAGCTCTTAATGCGCTGCATTCAAACAACCACTATCGTACAGATCGAACATCCATTTAGCCAGTAAATCGTATCACCTCAGTTTGCATTCTTTGAAAATGGATTTTGCACACCAAGTACAGAAACATTAGCATGTTGCGAGCATGTGTGTTAGTGTGTGTGTGCTGACCATTGAGTCCTCGTCAGCGATGAAGACGGTACAAGCCTGGGCCTGCATGAAGGACAGGATGGTTCCTGCAATCTTTCTCAGTAAAACCTCCAGACACTGCTGCTCCTCAAAGATCAGACTGGCCAGGTCCAGCAACACCTACAAACACATACACACACATAAACATCATTTATGGATCTGAGCGTGACTGTATGTTCACGCTAACCTTCAGAAAAACACATTCGCACACACCTGATTGCGTCTGTTTTCCAGCTGCGACGTCTCATACAGCTGTGCGTTGTGTAGTACGATGCCTGAAAACGCCAAATAAGCTGAGAAGTCCTGTTGGAAAGAAACAGAGCAACATCTGAGTACCAGAAAGAGAGGAAAAATAAAGGGAAAAATGTACGCAAAAAGATAAATTAGCAAATTAGAGAGCAACGAGAGGATGACATGAGCAGGGAAATATGGAGAAAGAAGGATTTTATTAAAGGATGGCTTCTTAAAATCTGATCCGCAGTTATATTTTAACAGATATAAGTCATATTGTCCAACACAAGTACAAAGTAACACACTTTGATGATGTCTTGGTGAAAATTCAAATGTTTTTAAATTGAAAAAAGTGTTATTTTAGGTGGAACCATGATGTAACCTTTTCATCCTGCTCAGTGAAGGCTCCACCGTCCCCGCATTTCTTGTTTATAGCCTGAGCCACTCCAACTACCTGCGATAAATTAAAAGAAAATGTTAAGTGAAAACCAGCAAATCTTAGCAAAATAACATATTAAACTAGTATTGCAATAAGAAGGGAAACATCATCAGTCTGAATGTGCACTGATGTGAGCATACTTCATTCATATTACATTTAAATTATCTGCTAATTAATGTTATTAAAAGTTATACTAATAGGAAAACTGAAAGTTTGGTTTGGATAAGACGTATCAAGGTTCTTTTTAAATGGAGAATGGGGGCACAAATCTATGTAATGTTTTAATGGCTGCAGAGGCTCACACAACTGCAAATCACGAGTCATGTCATAATGCATGAATTATCTTTAGCTTCTCTCAAAGATGCATGCTCAATCATCGTCCAGATGCATGCCCAGTAAGGGGCTTCTCTAAAAGAATTAAAAAGAATTAAAAAGAATAAAAGAATGTGCCTTTTAAACGAATAAGTACAGTAAACTCTGCCAAACTGCTAAGCTGTGTGTGGAGAGTCTTATTGCTAGTACGCTGGAGAAAAAAAAGAAAAGGTTGTCAAAAAAGAAACGCTTTCTCAAGCAGATAATTCGAGATCTCAGATTTGATTGCTGTAATAGCCAGCACACACTGGACAAGAAGCTCCACTAGAATTTAAACATCTTATCTATGTAAAGGTAAAGTAAGGTTTAAAACAAACCATAACAAATTATATTGATCATGGCATCTCACCTCGTCTCTGTGGTTCTTGATAGGCAGACAAAGGATACTTTGGGTTTTGTAACCTGTGATGTGGTCGACCTCAGCGTTAAACCTGGGGTCCTGGGGGAACAAGAACATGCATATAACCCTTTTCAAAGAGCTGCTATCAAACATTTTGATACTTACATTAGCTTTCAATAGACACTGTTGTGGTTTTTTGCGCTGTAGCTTTTGAATGAAAATGCAAAAGCAATATTGTGATCCTAACCCTGTGAGCCAAAAGGTTTATGCTTCAAACATCTCTGAATGCTCAGCTTTTTGTGTTTTTGTAGTGTATCAAAGTACAAGCTGTTGAACAAGCAGGCGTGAGGCACTCCCATCTGTTGAACAACCAGTTCAGTGACCTGTACTCACCACAACTGGGTGTCCAATTTGCATAAAGAAGCAGATACTCTGTAGTAGCTGAACACCTGCAGCTACAATCATTATGCAAACAAATGCCTCGCTCTTCTCCAAAACAAACACCTCACGTGCATTAGAACTCTTATTGTTTGGGATCAGTGACAAAGAGGCTAACAAGAGCATACTAGGACCGCGGATGGAGACATGTTTTGTTTAGAGAACTATTCCCCTGTTTGCAGCTCTGCCACCCACCAGCTGACCTTTAAACACTCGGCTTCTATGTCCATTTCTATGATTCTCTAGACCCAAGAGATTTGTGTGTTTGTGTGTTGACAAAAACATGCATACAAGAGGAGTCCTACACTGACTTCACAGTTACACTCTTAACACAGCAAGTAATGGATTATATGACTGGCTCAGCCCTCAGTGGTGTACACACCGCCGTGTGTTGATACTATGAAAACAATACAGGCACACAGTGCATCATGCAAACAATGTACAATCTGTAGTAGCTTCATGTCCAGTGCTGCAATACAAAGTATAATAGGGAGCGCCAGAGCACTTTGGTCTCAGACTGCATTCTCTAAAGGTAGAATGGGAGGCAGAGCTGTCAGATATCAGGACCCTCCCAGTTTGGGTTCTGGAGACAAACACCTCTATTTTTAGGATTTCTTTTACCCTTCTTCTACCCTCGCCTCTTTTTGCTACCCATGTGTTTTATATACAACTACTGCATGCCCTCAACTTTTACCTTTTCTCTCCCATAGTTTGTGTTTAGTCCTTATCTCTGTATACGCTCCTTTTTTCTCATCTCTCTTCACTTCACCGCTGCTCCTCCCTTCAACTGATTTTACCAGGGATCTCTTTGTGTTAAGAGGGGGATACTAATAAGGAAGAATTCGTTAAATTGCTGCTGCTTTCTCTATAACATTGTAGGCTTTACCTTACAATACAAAGCACCTAGAGGTGACTGTTGTGAATTAGTGCTATATAAATAAAACAATAAATAAAAGTTTAAAAAAAATTGAATTAAATAGTATTACAGGTTGTATTGCTTTTTGTCAGCATGTGTTCGAGCTGTTCAGTAGTTTTTTTGAAAGAATTATCACCTCAAAACTCAATCTGTTGCTTTAATTTTCTCAGAAATCCTTAATTTCAGTATAAATTATATGACTCATTTTCTACACAGTGAAAGGCCATTCAGTGAGACACAGCACTTTGGCAAACATTTGGTTCCATTCCTGAAAAGGTGCTCCCAGTTTAATTCAGCAATCCAGCACGCAGCACTAATAAGCTGATCACCGTCCACACACACACACAAGCTCCTTTGTAAATTGGTTTGGTCCAGGCTATTTCGAAAACACATTATTTAGTCCACTCCACAGAGAGCTGTATTAATATAAACGGGCAGAGGTGGAGCTGTTTTGGCCTGTGCTGCTGAAGTCAATGTAATCCTGTGCAGACTAATGGGAAGTTAAAGATCCAATCAGAGGGTTGGGGACTCCGTCAGATGATGTCGATAGACTTCCTGGAAGCAGTACGAGGTTCTGCAGCAGCACACAGGCATGTGTGTTCATACACACACACACACACAGCTTGCCACATCTACACTGACTGTCAGACTAACACACTGCATTTACCAACACAGCTGCAGTTGTGGCAGGGAGGCGATGCATACACAAACATTACGCATTATTATATTTGAACACAAATACGAGGAACTATAAAGCAAATAAGGTCAGCCATAGAAGCACAAATTAAATCTGACCTGGAAAACAAATCTCATATGTGCACTTTTTTTTTTACATTTCATGACACAAATCCATGCAGGCATTAATTATACACAATTATAATTTCTTCTGGGATTAATAAAGAACTCTGATTCTGATTCACACACAGACACACTCAAAAACACTTGAACCCCCAAGTGCACACTTAGCAGGTACACACACACACACACACACACACACCCACACACACACACACACCCACACACACACACACACACACACACACACACACACATGCACATGCACATCCCATAAGTCATTCTTGATCTGTTCCTCTCTCTCTTTCTCTTCCAGCTCCATAATCATCATCTTGTGGTTGGCAGGCAACCAGATGACAGTGTTATCAAAGGAGGATGGTACCCAGCAGGAAATCTTTTTTGCACACACAGAATCACACCACACCAGTCCATCTTATTTGCTGCTGTGCATGTTTTGATTTACAGTGTCATGCAAAAAGTCTTGAGCTTCCCTTCATTTCTTTATTTTGCTTCAAGCCTACCAGACCATTTTGTAATTTTTAAAGTGGTCTTGGGCAGCAGTATTCCAGGCTTTTGGAAGGTCTTTCAAAGGGTTTATTTGGGCATTGGTGGATTTTTTTTTACTCTAGTCCTTGTACCGGACTATTTTCAGAGGAATGGTTCTATATTTATTGAGACACTTAACAGAGATTATTAATTAAGCCTGTCACAAAAACACATAACACAGTTATTCCAATTTCTTTAGCTGAATCTTTGAAAAATTACAAAGATAAAACAGTCTGACAGGCATGAAACTGCATTTTTACCCCAACAACATTATTATCAAAGAACTATTAGCTGAAAACTTGGCATATCTTATCATGGTGTGTGGCGTATAGTATTTACAGCAGATTGACAGAATCAAAAAATACAGAGAAACAACAACAGGGAGATGCATTTGGCCCTTCAGATGCATCTACTCATAGCTAAATTTCAGCGAGTGGTGTTGGGCATCTTGTCAAAATTGATCAAATTATGAATGCAATCTGGAAAGTATGTGATTAGCAACATGCTCATTTTTCAGTATGACAACGATACCAAACACACTGCCAATGCAGTACAAGCATAACAGCAGCATGCTAACAGTCAGGTACTTGCTTCCCCTGTACTCGGGATTTGTCCTGTAGAACATGGATGCTTTTGTCCTATATAGCTGTAATCAGGCCTCTAATTTGCCTTTTATCTGTGCACAGGTGCAAAAAAGAAGAGCAGCTTATGCATGACAGTAGAAACAGGCATCTAATTATTCATGTGCCAAAACACATTAAGGTTCTATTGGCAAGAATTCAACAATCCAGCACCTCCACATGGCATTCATGTTTTCTGGTTTACACAGCATCTACACAGCATTTATACAAAATGAGCTTTTGTTTAAAAGAAATGTTATTTATATTTTTATAAATATGCTCTATATAACGTTGTTATATTTTAACAACATGGTGCCTAATTTATGTTTGTAAATATATTTAGCAAAACAATTTTTAATGCAGTGGCAGTTTGGGGTCACTGTGCAGAAATGAATGTGCTGTCATTCATATCTGTAAATAAATGCTCATCAAACACTGATGCTATTAGTACCTGTCGCTTTGTGTTACATTACATAAAGCTTTACATAAAGCTTGCAAAAAAATAAGAAGACTAATTATACAGTAAGGGAAAAAATATTTGAACTGCCAGCTGATTTTGTAAGTTTTCCCACTAACAAAGAAATGATCAGTCTATAATTTCAATGGTAGGTTTATTTGAACAGTGATAAATTAGGTTACAAATTAATTTGCATTTTGATGAATGAAACAAGTATTTGATCTCCTATTAGTGAGCAAGATTTCTGGATCCTAGGTGTATTTTATACAGGTAACAAGCTGACACTGGGAGCCTTCTCAACTAGTTACCTGTATAAAAGAACGCTGTTCACCATGCCCAAGACCAAAGAGCTTTCTAAGGATGTCAGGGACAAGATTGTGGACCTACATAAGGCTGGAATGAGCTACAAGACCATTGCCAAGCAGCTGGGTGAGAAGGTGGCATCAGCTGGTGCGAACATTCGCAAATTGAAGAACCATAAAATAACTCCCTCAATCCGGAGCTCCACGCAAGATCTCACCCCGTGGAGTTTCAATGACAATGAGAACAGTCTGGAACCAGCCCAGAACGCTAGTTACCAAGAAAACAGTTGGTAACACACTATACCGTGAAGGACTGAAATCCTGCAGTGCCCACAAGGTCCCCCTGCTCAAGAAAGCCCATGTACAGGCCTGTTTGAGATTTCCCACTGAACATCTCAATGATTCAGAGGAGGACTGGGTGAAAGTGTTGTGGTCAGATGAGACCGCAATCAAGCTATTTGGCATCAACTCGTGTTTGGAGGAGAAGAAGGAAAACTGCCTATGAGTCCAAGAACACTGTCCCCACCGTCAAACATGGAGGTGGAAACATTATGCTGTGGGAGTGTTTTTCTGCCAACGGGACAGGACAACTGCACCACATCACAGAGAGGATGAATGGGGCCACGTACCGTCAAATCTTGGGTGAGAACATCCTTCCCTCGAACAGGGCATCGAAAATGGGTATGGGTGGGTATTCCAACATGACAATGATCCAAAACAAGCGGCCAAAGAAACAAAGGATTGGCTCAAGAAGAAGCATATTAAGGTCTTGGAGGGGCCTAGTCAGTCTCCAGACCTTAATCCCACAGCTGAAGGTTCAAGCTGCCAAACATCAGCCACAAAACAATAATGACAAGGATAGGATCTGCAAAGAAGAATGCCACAAAATCCTCCCTGAGATGTGTGCAAAATTTGTGGCCAACTACAAGACACGTTTGACCTTCGGTTTTGCGACCAAGCACTTTTTTCAAAGGGATCAAATACTTATTTCCTGCATGAAAATGCAAATTATTAACTTTTTTCTGGATTTTTTGGTTATTGTTCTGTCTCTCGCTGTTCAGACAAACCTACCATTGAAATTATAGACTGATCATTTCTTTGTTAGTGGCCAAACTTACAAAATCAGCAGGGGTTTAAATAATTTTCTGACTGTATGTATTTCTTTTTTATTTGTTTGGTTGTTGTCAGCAGCTGTTTTGCCATGTGGCTATACAGAGTGATATGAAAAAACACAACCAATGTATGTTTTATTACATGACCAAAGCCAACAGGCACTGCAAGCCTCCCAAAAATTAAATCGCTAGTTTGTATTACGTCCATACGTCCACATGTGTGGTAAAAGCTGAAACTCGAGAGGAGCACTTTGACCTACTCACCCTCTTTGGTTCCTCTCATATCCACTGAGCTCTATCAGCAAGAATGATCAAACTAAACTAAAGCATACGTAAGTCTGTTTTTGAACACCCACATACACACGGCAAATCAGCTCATGTAAGATACTTTAACTGATGCTGCTAAAGATCTCTGTTTTTAAAGAAGACTTAAAAGTGCTCACCTCGTAAGCATTCTTGATATTGAGTGGTTGTCCCGTAGAAGCTACGTGTCCCACAATCCCTTTGTTCCACTCCAGTCGGATAGAGTTACTGGAAGATTCTTCCAGTGTGGTTCCTTCTGCCACATCAAACAGCCGGCTGACCAAGAACTTCCTGTTTGAGCTATCCTCACCCACCTGAGACCAAAAACAAAAAGTAGCAACACAACTGAAATAAAACTAATGACTGAAATAGAAGTTATAAGCCAATACTGTACATATGACAAAAACACAAATAATTGTGTTTTTTTTTTTTGCATGTTCCAGTTTTGGTGACTGTTAGCATCTTATATTTAGAGTTTAACTTTTTATTCCAAAAGACTAAATCATAAAAAAATGATATAGAGGAATTTTTAGCATTTACAACATAGCATTTATAGCAAAGTAATATTGCTACACTCTTTTTTTATCACAGTGTTAAGAGAGCATCACAATAACTGTGAAATATGAAATAAACCACAGCCTGCTTTTGTTTTTACCAGATGACCGTGCGCTATAGTCACTTCCTTTCTTTCCAAGATGAGACAAGAACAACAACTGCGTGCAGAGCTAGAGCCAGAGGGTAATTAACTTAGCTAAGCATGCTAATCACTTCTAGCTTGCAACACAAGTACCTGATACCTGTATTAAAGCTCCATCCAACTCTGAAAAACACTGCTCAGAATCAAATTTTTAAATGTGTAACTACTGCTTTAAGCTTACCGCTAATGATAAACTTATGAAATGAAATAACATTCATGCATACATGTAACTTTTTGTTAGGGAGCACAGTGACAGGCTTAGTGACAGGAGATTTACGTTGTTCTACATAAACTGTTAAATAAAACGAGGGTGGCAATGTAATACGCTTCTTGTAACATACTAGTGAGCATATAAAGAGGCGTATCTTCTTTTTGTGCTCTGCAACAGTTAAATCAGTTACAACTGTAGCTTTCTTTCCTGACGTACCAGAAACAGTGAGTAGCGGTCTGCAGCAATCAGCTCATTGATGTGGAGGAAGATCTTATGGCAGAGCGCTGTCACATCCAGATGACTCGATACATCCTTCACCAGCTCCAGCAGCCTGGCACAGCGGTCACCCTCAAGACCACCACCACCTCCATTCCCACCTCCCCCACCAATACCACCCTCACCCATCACCAAGCCCCTCACAGGGACAATTTCACGGTCAGCGTCACTCAAAAATGTCAGCGAGCCCTCTGAGTCTTTAACCACAATGGGTCTGAGTGGGCGGTCAAACTCTGACGCTGAGATTTTGCGAGTTGGGGTACCAGGGGCCGGGCTGGAGACTGTAGCTGGGGATGGACAGCGGTTGTCCAAGTGGCTGAGGGTAGGTGGGAG
Source organism: Rhamphochromis sp. 'chilingali' (assembly GCF_963969265.1). Lineage (NCBI taxonomy): Eukaryota > Metazoa > Chordata > Actinopteri > Cichliformes > Cichlidae > Rhamphochromis > Rhamphochromis sp. 'chilingali'. The sequence continues at coordinate 18,821,773 of NC_137929.1, forward strand.
GATGGTGGAGGCACAGGAAGGGCCAAGGTCAGTGGTGGGCTGGTGGGCTCGCTGCTGTGAAGGACTTTCTTTGGACACAGATGGCTGAAAGGAATGGATGCGTTCAGCAAACCAGGCATTCACCATCTCCCTGTCAAAATTAAAAAGAAAATGTCCGTCAGAAGTTTTTAGAATATCTCCAAAACATTATGACCACCCACAACTAAAAGGCTGTTGGCACTTGGCATGATACCAAAACAGCTTTAGACCACATAAGCCTTGCCTGCACAAGTACACATATTGACCAGAAGAACTGTCTTACTTACCCACACATATATCTCAAACCTTAATATGCTCCATTGTTAGATCTATTGTTAGGAGGTAATCAGTCTAATTTGCTTCAACTGTGACTAGACATACTGTTTTGGCTCATAGGGTTAGATTACCTGCAGATATACTATATTATATATGAAGCCTTTTTGAGTAAATGCACAAGGCAAATTGATTGACAGGTAGACTGTGAGTAGTGCTGTGTTGCTAATCAAAGCCAAACTCCTGCACAAATTCTTGTCTGCTACTGCATCAAAACAAAAACAGACATTAATCAAGAACAGTTTGCCGAAATTTATTCTGCAATTAGAATAAAAATGGAGAACGATACGAATTCAAATCATTTGTTAGGCATCTCATTACAGGCTGAATTTTAAATTTTTTCCATCATGAAATGAGTTCCATGCCCGTGTAGTGGAAAGAAGAAGAACATTAAAATTTAACCAGATGATCACATTATACACACTTTAATCTAATAAAAATCTCTTCTTTGTACCTAATCAAAGCTCACAAGCTTCAACTTCAAAAGGACTTAGTTGAGATGAGGATCACAGAGCTTCCACACCAAAAGAACAGGATCAGCATCGACTGAACATAAATTACAGAGGTTCCATAAAACCTGTTTACATCAACTAACTGAAATCCAACTCAAATGAATGAAAACAGTGCAAAAATGACCAAAGTTACAAAAGAATTGTTGATTATGTACAAACAAACATGCGTCTTCAGCTGCTCTTCATTCAATGTAATAACTCATGAAAACTATTCCTTCTTATTCCTTCTTGCATTTTAAGTCTGAAGCTGATGCTATCCTTTAGGGAGAATGGAAGTTTTGCTGACCAACATTCATGAGGGCACGTGGGACAGAAAAGAGTCAATAATTTGCTGGAGAAACAAGCTGTTGGTTCTTAAGTCTACTTCTAAGGATGCAATCTAATCCTGACTCAAGAAAGCTGGACAGGGTCTCAATGACTGCTGGGAGATTTATGAAATTCAATTCTATTCTCTGCATTTACGACATCACACATCAACATCAACTCAGTATCAGCAGACACCTCGACATAAAAGTGTCAGGAGTTTACAGATGTTTAAATGCAATGATAAAACACTGAATTCCAAAGTCCTCCATGGCTCTACTTTTGCAAAACCCCATCTGAGCCTATATATCTGAGAAGACTACCCACGCTGACCTGCCAATTATTTCCAAGTACACTAACAAACAGCATACAGTAAGTTATACAACCTGCAATATTTCTTATTATAAAATTAACCACAAACTTTATGCAAAAGAAATAACTAAAAGCAGGCTGTCTCTCACTGTGGCTCAGGACACAAACAGCTGAAATTGTGTTCATAAACAGCCAGACCACCTTCAAAATGAATCTCAAATACTTGAAAGTATTCAGAGTTAGCCTTTAAATTTAATAAGAGAAAGCTTGCAAAAAGATTTAGAAATAAATGTACACGTGAGAGTGAGAAAGAGATGAAATGTTGAGCAAGCAGAGTGCTCTTTACATGCTTAGAAGATGAAATTATTATATGATATTAAATAACAGTAAACAGTGATAACAATGTAAATTGAATGAATGTAAATGCAGCAGTAGCCAGAATACTTTTATCAAGGCTATGTGTTTATGTGTGTTTGTGTGTGAGATAACCACTGGAAGCCTCTAATGATGACATTTACTGGAACAAATCAAATATGAGTGTGTGTATTAGACAGAGTGTATGCTAGTGTGTAAACAGAAACATTAAATTGAATGTGATTATGGAGAATCTCTCCAATCAGCCAACACATTGTCTAATCAACCCACACACATTTCGAGCATGCACTCCACTTCAGGTCCAGTTTTCAAACGCGCCGAAGGTCATGTGACTCATTCTGTTTCTATGCCTGTCACCAAAGCTCTGTTCACCTGAACGGAAGGTCAGAACCTTGAGAAGGTGATAAAAAGTGCTGGCTGTGAAATTGTCCGTGGTATCTTGGGCATATCCAAGCAAGTAAAACTTTGTAGGAGACAAAGTGCTCGTTATGTGCAGTTTCTCAGAGGTCCTCTCCTCCTCCATCTCCCATTGAGCTGCCTGACTCCCCACAGGGCTGACCCTAATGTATCCAGGGGATGTGTGGCTGAATCAATACCTCTCTAAGAAATGCCTCTCAACCAGAACTGCAGAATGGCTGATGTGTGCAAACCTCTTGCTCCAAGCCAATCAACTTTTTTGCTTTAGTAATGTGGTCAAAAAACGCAGGAGGGAGAGAAAAAAATGTCCTCTGACAATGGAAAATATTTCAAGATGGACTTGGGATGTTGTGACAGATGAAAAAACACTGAGTGACATTACCTTGGTGGTAGTGAATAAATAGGTCTGAAGGGGTTTGTCACTAAAGCAAACACAGACATAAAGTGCCCTGATGAAGTGCACTGATGAAATTCCCAGGTATGCATGCTGTAAAAAAGTCTTACACAGCCGCTACAGTTCCAGAAAAACTGCTTTGGATTCTGTGTTTGCCGAACAAATTGAAAGGCTAATTTGTTCCAAACCACACTCTCTGAGGTTCAAAAACTGAACGCTACAACACAAATGAAGTGCTTTCTTTTATATGGAAGGTAAGTGTAATTATCACTGAACAGCAAACTATGAGAATTAAACAGAATCACTGGCAGCAGTAAAAGTTAATGATTAAAGGGCTCAGTCTAACTCTCAGAGGTGTTGTGACGTGGACGGTGAAACGAAATAAAGTCGTAGACTGAAAGGAGCTCGCCAGCACAGCAGCTCTGTGACATCCAAAACACTGCAGGTAGCGCACCTGAGCAGGCTCACCTCCACTGCACACGATGATTGGTGTCAAGATACGATCAGTGCAGGTTTTACAGTCTTCCTGAATAAACAGCGAGGTAAAGTGACACCTACAATGGAAACAGTCAGAACTAACAAAGGGAATCTGATTGCCTGCGCGGCTGCACATAAAATAGTTTATTTGCAGAGAAAAGCCCTGGAAAGTCACATACACCCGGCTGAACGTACACTGACCTCTCCACTGTTATTTTTTTTTTCTTATTTTTACCTTGACGCCTTTCTGACAAAGTAGGAATGGGTGAACTCCAAGTGGTCGTCCAGCCACGCTTCCATCCTCTCGTTTTCCAGGGAACAACAGTCCTCCATGGTGGAAAAGCGACAACAGCGTCTCCCCACTGTGAGCTCCGATTACATTTATCCGCGGAAGACCCGGTACCGAATATATGTGGAGGAATAAAGAGGGAGCAAGGCGGGAGAGAAAGAGGGGGATCCGAGAGAGAGCTCCTCGCTAGCCGGTTGGTAGGTCGGTGCGCGCGGATCAGAGCTGTGACTGCGCGCTTCCTAGTTGGTCAAGCGACTCTGAGTGAACTGGAGAGAGAGAACGAGTGAGCGAGGGAGTGAGGAGAGAGGGGATAGCAATCGAAAAACCCAAGTATGAGAGATGTTATAGTTTAGTTTCGTTTGTTTGTTTGTTTTATGTAGAAACCACATTGTTAGGCTATAGCCTGACAAAGTTATTTCTACTAACTATTGTTGTTGTTATTATTATTATTATTATTATTATTATTATTATTATTATTATTATTATTATTATTAGATATAATATTAATAATGCTTAAGGTTATTTTAAATTGGAGGACGGCAAACACGACAACAATTGGTCTATATATATATAAGTCTAATGATAATTTAAGTAAAGAAATAACAAATGTAACCTACTGCTACATGGGTTTGATTTGTATTGTTGAAATATTCTGCTTTGCTTCCAGTCACTGATGTTTGCCATTAGATGTTTATATGTTTGCTTCCATGGGTCAGCCAATCAGACTAACTCTGCATCTAAAATAGCATCGTGTGGCCATTGTTCCACACACTTCTGCGTAGATAAATCGTTGTCTTTTATTAACTAGTTAGCCTATTCTTGCTACTTCCCTAGATTTTTTCAACCTGGGAACACATTACCAAACTAGCCCAACTTTATTCTATCTGTACTGTAACAATGGGCATCAGCCTCTGGTTAGTAAGGTCCCATATTTGTGGTGTTTTGAAACTGGATGTAGAACACTGTCTGGCTCTAAATATTCAGCTGTGTTTCAATCAAATGGGTAAAGTCTAATCTTGTTTATCCTTCTGTTTGACAGTAATATTTCCAAAATAAACTTCATATTGTATTCAATAAGACGTGTGAGCTTGTGACTGAGATCATAAAGTCATAAGGAATGTGTTTATTGAGGTCATAGATAAGGGAGGCAAAGGGCTATTTTCCCATAAACTTGCATACAACCAGCTTGTTGACACCAGATGTGGCATCCTTCACTGGCTATTAGGTTTTAAGCTTTTTTTTTTGCATTGGCGCCACCTTTCACACTAAGAAAAGTGCACATTTATTAAACATTCTTTGTTTAAGAGAACCCAAGTAATAATTACCAAATGTTAAAACATTTGATGTCAGATCCCTGTCTGTCAGTGTTTACTGTAGACACTGCAGTGTGTGATATGTACATCAGTGCTGTGAATAAAGTACTTGTCTCAAAAGCAAAACTACTATAGGATACTAAAGTTTCAAACTAGGACTGGGCGACCTATCTAATATACTAATTGTAAGACAGGTTTTGCCACGTACCATGGTTAAAACAGCTTTATGGTAACCATCGAGTTAAAATAGTTAAAATAAAACATTTCTATTAATTCAGATTTTGTTGTATTAAATGTAGAAAAAATACTGAGTGGTCGATTTGAATGAGTATACCAGTGCAATTTCAGGCACAATATGGTTTAAATTACATTTGTTTTTGGAGGTTATTTAAACATATTCTGATATATATTGTATATTGTGTTATAGCCCCAAGTATCCTTTAACAGAAAGAAGCAGTAATGTATGTCAAATATGGCTTGTCATTTGTGGTTCACATTGTAAAAAGATGTGTTTTAATTTTTTTTCTAACTCTAACCAAGTACTTTTTGTGATTCAAACAGAAATATAAACAAACAGCAATAGGAAAATGACACCAAAGCCTAAAAATGGCCCCAAAGCAAACTAGAATTCCTGTCCGCTAGTCAAAAGTCAGATCATGCTCACCACATCTACCACATTATTCTGACTAGATCTCAGTAAGACCATATTCTGAACAAAAAAACAACATTTCATTACAGTCAGAGATTTTACAGCTTGCTTCTTTCTGGTAACTCATGCTGAGGAGAAAGAAAGTTGTGCAAAGTCCAAAATTGCCTCAGGTTATGCCAGTTGAATAAAACTGGTTAGCAGTGAGGACTACTAGCAAGTAGTGATGTGTCGGTCGCGAACGAAATGGCTCTTAGAGCCGGGTCTTTGACGTGAACGACGCGAGCCGGCTCCTTATCACGAGCTGTGGGGTTTTTTTCTCTTTCTTTCTCTCACCCTCTCTCTCGCACTTTTTTTCCCCTTCACTCTGCACACAAGCCTTGTGTTTTGCGCTGGGAAGAGGGGGGAGGGGCCGTAGTTACACTGGCAGTAGCACAGGAACAGAGCGGGAGGGAGAGAGAGAGAAAGAGAGCAGGGGACAACAACTTCACATTAGAAAGGTATAGTAATCATCCACAACTATTTTCATTTGCAGATGATAAAGGATTCAGAAAGTTTATTCATGCAGGCCCATATGACAGAGAATATGCATCTTCTTTTTATTTTCATATTTTAATTTATATTTAATTGAGTTGTGGTTTGCAGTGTTTTCTGCTGTTTCACTTTAAATTTGTTTAAAAGGAAAAAGCTGAAAATTTAAATAGTTAAAAGTTGAAATATGAATAGTTGGTTTTTGTATTATATGATTTATTTATTAGATTTTATGTGGAGTGAATAAATAAAAGTATATTTATGGTGGCCCCTAGAGACAACCCATATGGAAAAGAAATAGTAAAAACTTATATGTGATTACTCATGAAAGTGGCCACTTTCATGAGTAAATCATATAAGGCTTACATGATTTACTCATGAAAGTGGCCACTTTCTCATTACTTTCATACATTGTTTTAGTAAGTATCCAAAACATACAAGTTTCATTATATAATTTTTCAAGGGCTCTTATATCTGTTTTCACTCTTATATGCTTTTCATACAAGTTTCACACAAGACAGATACAAACTTTATAAGCTTTATATATATCTTTTCCATATGGGAAAGCACGTACAAACACGTACGCACTCCGAAGCACGTACAAACTCCAAAACACGTAAAAACTCAGAAGCACATAAAAACTCAAAACACGTACAAAACACAATGCTCCAGGATGCTAGTGTCAGTGTTGAGCTTTTGTTACCTAGTGGATACACAAGTACCAACGACCAGATTTGGTGTGTGGTTGTAACAGGTAAATGAACTTTTTTTAAAAAAAATATTTCAATACATATGAGTACTTGTGTATAAATACACAAACAATACACACATGCTTTCAATTGTGTAATTTAAGTGATCTAGGTAGCTCTGTTTTGGAAGTTCAGTTCATGCTAGAAATGTGTTTTGGAGTTTGTTCGTGTTTTGGAGTTTGTACGTGTTTTGTCTCTAGGGGCCACCGCATATATTTATATATAAACATATATAAATAAAACCACTTTTTTTACATTAGTAATTCCTTTTGTGCATAATTTTATATTATTGTTAATAATAAATTAATTAAAGCAACAAGACAACCTGAAGAGCCAGTTGGGAGCCGAAAGAGCCGGCTCTCTAAAAAGAGCCGGAAATCCCATCACCATTCACCAATGTTCCCTCTAAGCTGCACGCATGCGCAGTTGCGCACTGCGGGCTCGGTCTCTGCGCACAGGAAAAACTGCATTGTGAAAAAAAAAAATCTAACCTGAATTGAAAATAAAACTTTAACAATTCTGTTTTGCAGTGTAGTCAGTAAGTGACTGGCTGCTCCCTGTATGGGATTAGAACGATGCCACCTTATCCTGTAGTCCAGCCGATGATGCGATTCACATTCGTATATAAGCAGTTAATCAGCGTGGTTGACAGGCTATGACAGCGTCCTTATGTGCGACACCGGTGTTTTAGCTAGCAAAGCGTCGTGGCTGATGTGGAGTGAAGCCACGTTAATGACAACGTGTACAACCATTGGAGATGTGAGCAGGACAGACGGAACAATTGACGGAAAAAGTGTGGACTTTATACCAGTTTTTAAATTGTGTTGATAGGCCACGTAAAACCAGAGTTATGATAAAAATATCTGCAATGTTTGTTTTTCCTGAATGCTATGTTTGTTTATATTTACTGTGGTAAGAAACGGTAAAAACTGCATTTTATAAGGAAAACGTTCGAAAACACTCTCCGCCTGTAAGCAAAAACAAAACCAACCCCCCCCCCCCCCCCTTTCCTATTTGTCGAAAAAATTACCATGTTGACCAATCAAAAAATTACATGGCAACGTGGCATTTAGTTGTTTAGGAAAGGGGGAAGTTTTAGGAGTGACGGCGGTGTTTTGAGATGAGAGATTTGCCACGTTTAGCGCAAATCTTGTGTAGTTAGTGTGTAGTGTAGTCAATAGTTTTGTTGTGTGTGTCAGAACAGTGAGGCAACTGCTGAATGTTACAGGTGTTACAGGAGTGATACATCTCCTGTTGTCAGGCCTGAAGGTATCAGGCTGTTGTTCTCCTTTATCTCATAGTGGACAGAAATTATTTTTTGGAGTGACACAAATAATTTGTGTGGCATCAAATTTGATGCAGAACAGCTGATTGTTCTGTAAATAGTAAATAGAAGTATCAATCAAAGCTATTTCCTCTTCTTGTACAATAATCTCACTAGTGTTTAGCTTTTGACTACCTGCCTATATTGCAGGATTCCACTATCTTATGGCTGGACACATCAAGAGCTGCATACATAATGGAGCAGAAGTTACCCTTATTTTACTGCTTCTATTTACTCTATGACTATTTGCTTGTCCATTTAGTAGAAGGATGCATATGCCAGTGAGTAAAGAATCAGTCACACTAGTGTAAAAACAGGATTGCAATCTCGTTGTCGTGAAATTGTCATTAATGCTCTAATTTCCTCCCACTTGACTACTGCAGTTCACTTCACACCAGACTCAGTCAGTCTTCTCTTTCCCATATTCATCTTGTCCAAGATACTGGTGCCAGCTCCTCACAGGCACCCAAAAAAGAGATCATATCCCACCTCTTTTAGTTTTTCCCCACTGGCTGCCAGTGAGGTTCAGAATCAATTTCAAGATCTTCCTGTTTGCCCCTTCATGGTTTGGTTCCAGGTTCCAGGTTTAAATTCATAGGAGAGTCAAATCTGTTCCCTCCACTGGGTCTACCCATAAAACTTATTTTTACTGACTGGCATTTAAGTCTGTCTGTTTGTCTCTCCTGTGCATTTGATTGTATATGTTTAGCACACAAAAATAATCTCTATTTATTTCTTATTTCTTTGTTTTTTATACGTTGTGTACGTTGTGAATTTGCAGTCAGTGGTTGTTTTTTTCCCTGCTTTTTGCAAATGGTTGCAAGTAGTTGTGGCATCCAATTGGTCATCTGGGTTGAGGGTTTCTCCACATAACTGCCATCCAACTTTGTTATCGTGAAAGGACTGCCAACTGCCAGGACACTGCAATGTTTAAAAACACAGGTGTATCATTATCACACCCACTGGTGATGATGTACATATTAAAAGAAAAGTATTGATGTATTTTACTCTATATATTCACTTTTACATAGTTTTGGGGTTTTTTTGTACACTGTTATCTTAGTTATCTATTTTTTCTATTTATAATTTTTTTCTTATATATTTTTAATTAACCTTTTCTTGCTGCACCTTCACAAAGCTGCTATAAGAAGTGAATTTCCCCAGTGTATGATTAAATGCAAATTATTTCCAAATCTAAGTCAATGCATCTGAGTCTGCACCAGAGAGTACCATTTATCTGTGACGTGTCCCTTTGCAAAAGAGGACTCTACTTAATTGGGTTTGCTATGATTATATAAAAGCAAGTCTGCTAAGTGTTTTTATTATGTTGCTGTTAATTACACAACTATGTCACTATTTTTAGAGGAGTAACTCTTTTTTTTTTGCCAATTTTTCATAGTTAAATATCATTTAATTGCAATGCAATCACCAACTTGAATTACAAACTGATGGTAGACTGATCTTTATTCTTGTTATCTGACACACCAAAGTTACTTTGAAGGCAGCAACTAACTGAGAGTGGTCACAGGCCTGGTCTCTGTCTTCAAAGTAACCATCTCAAAGGTCATGCTCGTATTAATTTTGCTTCCACTGTGGTTTCCAAGTAGTTTTCCCTTGTGTGACTGCAGCATTGGTTCATTTGATCAGAGTACAAACAGATGTCCACACAAAGGCTTCCACTCACCTTGCAGCATATCTTAGCATATTATTGGAGAAAATATTTAACTATTTGTTTAACCTTTTGAGTTTTAAGTTATCATCAGTGATAACCCCAAACCTATCTCAGAACCTTTCACCCTTTGTTTTTTTCCCCTGACTGCCAACGCTTGGAAGATGATTCTAAAAAAATATTTCAAAAACTACAGATGGTGACTTTAGACCTCAGCTTGTTAAACGACTGAAAACTTATACAGTACACTGATAGTGTGAAATTACAAGACACTTCACAACTATAAGCTACAGACAGATTCTTAAGTCACAGATGTTGAAATATGTCATGTAAAGATCCAATGGAACAATCAGCATTTATAACAAGTTACAGTAAATACACATGCATGAGTGTAATATAATCCTAATGCATAAAAAGCTGAGAAACAAGCAACAAAGAGTTTTTATACTAAATTATAATGAATTATATCAATGCATTTTTTTCTAAGGAAGAAACAGTCACCAAGATTTTCAGTATTTTGTTTAAAAGTGATCATTTCTATCAGTTAAAACTGGTGTGAATGAAGGAAAATACAGAAATTCCTCAAGGTTCGCCTCAAAGTATGCATTGTTTATCTGCCCTGATCTTTCTTAACCTGTGCATTGTAATAAAACTACTAATTCAAAGTTAAACTACACACAATCAACTCTCCCAGTAATTAGCTTTTCAATTATTATAGCAAATCACATGCCTGAAGGAGCTCCAGATTTTATTGATAAAATCTAGTGTGTCTGTGTCTGCTCTTTGGTCTCTCGTGTCCCTCCCAGCTGGACACTTGCACCCCATTGGTGGTGTCATCTTACCAGCAGATGGTGGTTGTTCATCTACGGGGGATCCATCCCAACCCCCTTTCAACCTCCCACCAACCGCACAGCACACACACCCAACCAATCAGAGACAATATAACCTCTGGTCAGTCAAATGTTTCTTTTTTCTTATTTATATCTCTATTCAGTATTTAATAATAAATAAATCAATTTGACTGCATTTGAGCCAACAGTATGTCTCTGAACACTCAGACTTGGATGCTTCTGTCCTTTATCACTAGTGTCCCAGTGCCACTGGCAGCCATGCACGCCCAAGTCATTACACTGCCTGTGCTGTGTTTTCAGATGATGTGCTATGCTTTGGCTCATGAGCTGTTCCATGCCTTCCCCATACTTTTTTCTTACCGTTATTCTGGTAGATGTTGATCTTGGTTTCATCTGTCCAATGAATGTTTTCCCAGAGCTGTGCTGGCTCCTTTTGATGTTTTTTTTTTTTTTAGGTCAATCTAGCCTTTGTATTCTTGAGGTTTGTGAGTGATTTTGGGCTTAGAGTGAATGCTTTGTATTACTTCAATTTTCTTCTCTTTATGGTAGACTTGGGTCTCCTGGAGTGTTGCTCACTTGGCTGGCTGTTTGTTACAGGAAAAATGATTCTATGTTTCTTTACCTTCTTTTAAATGTGCAAGCATGCCCTTTTGTCTATGGTTAGATTAGTTTAGAATTATCTTTTTAGACTTTCTCAGCAAAGACATACTGTTTTGGGACATATTGTTTTAGATTGTTTTATCTCTCACAGCCTTCTCCCAGCTCTCTGCTGACGAGACTAGCGCCACATATGGAGTTGTTTATTTTATTTGTTTTGTATTTTCTTATCCTGTTCTCACTGTCTTTCCTATAAAAAGTGCCCAGCCTCTGTACACGGTGTGAGTTGTTCTGAACAGCTTACCCGTGTGCACGTTAAAGCATAAAAAGTGATCTTGTCTCATTGTGTCTTTATTTCTCCTGAGTCTTTTACAGAATTTTCCCCCAACATTTCTTGGTCCTTCGACAGCCGGAGCGCCTCCATCGTGTCCCATCTCCGTGACCAGTCCACGTTGTTCGTCTGTCGACAGCCCACACACTAGGTGTGTGGTCAAAGACCAAGGGCGTTAAATTCGAGTCTTGGCCAACGTCTTAGAAAGCGACCCACGGTGGTGGGGCCCGATCGAGGTGGACCAGACCCGGCGACACTGACCAGGTAGATACAGACACACTGACACAATTTTGCGTAAAAGCGTATTTTAAATTCAGGGAATTTAAAATAAATTCAGGGAATTTAAAATAGCGAAAGTAGCTCGTCGACTGGTAGCATTGGAGCTCGTCGACTGGAAGCTCCCCACCTCTGTGGGTTAGGTTTAAAGTAGCTCGTCGGCTGGTAGCTTGGAGCTCGTCGACTGGAAGCTCCCCACTCTTGTGGGTTAGGTTTGGAGCTCTGGGTAGCTCCCCCAGCTGGGTCAAGGGAATAAGTAGCTCGTCTACAGAAAGACTGGCAGCTCCCCTTATGATAAGGGTTCCGATCGCGCGAATAAGTGTGAATGTGAATGTATGTGTGTGTATTGTTTTAATTAATGGAGCAAGCTGAATTTTCACGGTCCAATAAGAGACTGAGCTGCTCCTACTGTGTTTTTCTTTTACTGCTATTCACTGACGTGCTGGTGAGTTGAGAGAACGGTCGAGTTCCGTCTCGTAAAGTTCACACCGCTTTTGGAAATAGTCCGAAAGTAGAAGGGCGTGTGAGCAACCACTCTCGTCTCTAATACCAGCGAAGGTGATAGCAGCTGTATTGTGTATATATTACTTAAACAAAAATAAGTAAATACATAAATAAGATGGGTAATCAAGCAAGTGAAATTAAAACTCACTCCTGCTGACGAGCAGTGGTGAGAAAAGAAAAGTCCAGACGCCGGACAAAAACAGTGTCTGTAAACTGAGAGATTTAAGAAAACAAAATATAAACAGTCAGAAGAATAGAACTCAACTGCCAGTTTAGTAAAACCAGAAGACGAGACACTGTGCAGTTCCCACAATCCTTTTAGTAAACCATCACTCACTCCTGCAGCCGCATCTGCAGCAACACCCATATCAGGAAGAACATAATAATCCCTTAAGTGAAAACTAGAGATCACAGTAGTTTGAAGTAGTTTAAAAGGGTTGAAAACAGACCCCACTGAGTAGATATAAATATAAAAAGTACGAAATAAAGCTAAACAAAGGGAAAGTTACAGTAGAAATTATCTTTAGAGTATTTGAAATTAATAATAGCAAGGATAACAACCTGTAAAGTGATATTAACAATGAAACACAGTTGACATGATGACCATGCCCAGCATGTATAAAATGAATATAAAGCAAATAATTCGCACGAAAATATTTTAATAAAATAAATAAGGAATATTAAGGCTGTGTCACTGTTCAGCCAAGGACAGTGTGTGAAAAGGTAACTGTCTCCACCTTGGGAAAAGGATGATTCTGCAGGTCATCTGAAGCCCTTGATGGATACAAAATAAAATATAAATAATATATTATAATAGACCTGCCTGGTCCGCCATGCAACAGAGAGAACAAATGTGACCGCAGATTGGATGAATTCAAAATTATCTGTTTGCTGAATAAGATGATCCTAACTATCAAATTGGCTCAGTAGTAGTATAATGGTACACACTAATAAAACATTATAATATGCTATTGCTGTTATATAAGACAAAGAGGATAATATTAACAATGACATAATATTAATATGAAGAGGCACCTTAATCGGTTATGATGTGAGGTGGATAATTGTTAAGCAGTAGTCTGCATCAAGCTTAAGGTTTGCTGAAACTCAGTGTAATGACATGTGAGATGAAGACAATACAGAGAATAACTAAACTAATGAAGTGCATAGAGGCACTTGACCAGCTTGAAACTTATCATTCTAGCATGACACATTGCTGAGATATAGAGCACACCTACAATAACAACCAATAAGCAAAACCCTGTAGACAACAGCTAAAACTACAGGATTGAGAAGCTGAATTAAATATGTAGACACTGCTAAGCTGATGAGCATGTTACACATTTTCTTTTCTTTTTATTTATTTGTTTCTTTTAGAGCAGAAGCTGCTGTAACACACCCAAAGAAAGACTCTAGGTCTGACCAACCGTCTCAGTCGTGGGCAAAAAGATGTCAGTCAATAAAATTCTAAAAGATAATTTATTGACAAAAAATATATCAAGAGATAAAGGATAAAACAGTCCAGTGTCCCACTTAAGAATTGTATAAAAACACACAGTCCCAAGGCCAGAGCCAGCTATGCCACACAGCCAAGTTGCACCCCACATGTTGCCTTTAACAGGGTTAGAAGTCGTCCTTGGAGACCCACCACCCTGCAAGCATATAGTCAGTGGTCACTCAAGCCTCTGCAACTCTGCTGCCTTTAGGCTGTGGCATATAATAGGCCCTGGACTGCACAGAGAGACAAAACGACACACTTAATATAAAATTCATAGGGCAAAACCCGTCCATCCCAAACATATCTGATTTCATCACATTACATACCTGCACAGAGAGACAAAACGACACAGCAGTGTTTGTAGTGTGGGCTATAAGAAGACCGGTGTATCAGTGCAATCAAGTACACCTGCCTCTAATTACTCCAACCCCATTCCAGCCATTGGCTCACCAAAAATGTGACACACACAAAACCACTCCCAACCCAGTGCAACTTCACACAATAATATGGAGCTGAATTAACACAGACACATTAGTCTACCATGTTACAAGCTGCATGCTATTAAAAGCCAACATATGCAGACTTCTGCCTTGTTCGGGTGGCAGCATTTTTCTTTTTCTTTTGTGTCCTGACACGTTTATGTTTTTTGTTTTTGTTTGATTATTTTGTTGGTTTTGGAAACGAATTTAAACGAACTTGTGACAATACTTGAGAATCACAGTGACACATAGTGATTAGGCATATGATTGAAAAATGCCTAGGTTTAGAGCTATGAGCTGTGAGCAATGCAAAGTTAAATATATATATATTTGTATAAATGGGAAACAACCCTAACTTGAAAGTTTGAAATGTGTGAGATCCATGAATTGTTTGAAGAACTAGAAATTATCTAAAAATGCCTTAAGTGAAAATGTAGAGTTGCATCTATTCTCCCAAACAAAAAAAAAAAAAAGGAGAAGAAGCATTCTGTAACTTAGAAATAAGGCTGACGTGTTGACAACAGACTAAAACACTAATTCGCAGGTGGCTATCAGGAACAGAGAGGCGAGCAAAGTCACAAACACCAAGGCTGCAGACAGCCACGCAGAAACAGCAGATAACATAGAGACAACGCCTGCTAGAACCATGGAGAGGAAGGTCACTTCCCACGAGATTGTAGGAGTAGAGGACAAATTAGTTGTAAAGTCAGCTTCAGGCCACACAACTGTACAACAATTAACTGCCCTTTTAGAACTAGTACACACAGCAAGTGGCCGCAGGTGCTTTATTAAATGCATATATGACCCGTCGTGTCCAGTAAATTTGCTAGGTAGAGACGCTCTGACAAAACTTAAGATAGCAGTCATGCCATTCTTTTCTGGTATTACACCTGAGTGCCAGAAACCGACCGAGTATCACAACATTCTGAGATTTAAACAAACCCCAGGCCCAGATCCACCTTATGATCAGCAAGTGTGGAAGCTAGGAGAACAGCATTTGACCTTACAGCACAGGCCGAAATTGTGTAGGTTACGCAGTAACCACAGATAGTAAAATAATAGAAGCAAAACCACTTTCTTCTTCATGTTCTGCACAGAGCGCTGAGCTGATAGCTGTGATACGCGAAAGCTAAATACACAAAGACAAACTAATAAACATACATACAGACAGCCAGTATGTTTTCTCTGCTGCGCATCATTTTGCAAAAAATTTGGCATAACAGAGGAATGATTACACCAACTGGCAAACCAGCATGCCAACCTCTTACAACGCCTACTGACTCTTTCATTACTACAGGCAACAATTTTGCTGACAGAGCAGCAAAATAGGCGGCACAAAAGACAAACATCACATTGATGGCAGTGAACACACATCAGATTCCACTGGATGTGTTGAAAAATGAACAAAAAGCAGCAAGCACAGCAGAGCAGGCAAAATGGCTAAAACACGGTGCAGTTCTGACAAACGATTTAATGATGTGTTATGGCAAGCCAGTGTTGCCAAAATCGCTCCACAAGATGGCGGCATTAGTGACTCATGGCTGTACGCATTTGTCAACGGGGGGACTGACCAGTATTGTCAACTCTCATTTCTACACTGTAAATTCTACACTGTAAATTTTGAAACCTCAGCAAAACAATTTGTCAGAACGTGCATGACGTGTCAAAAATGTAATGCTCAGGGAAACCTGAGACCACACAATCCATATGGACTTTATTGAGCTAAATGAATGCCAAGGGTAAAAATACGCCCTAGTGGTTATAGATGTATTCTCAAAGTGGCCAGAAATCTACCCAGTGAAAAAGGCAGATACAATTTCAGTAGCAAAATGTATGTCTAAGTTGTAGGAAAATAAAGAGATGATTGTAAATAACGAAGAATGTAATGATGTCTATCAAGTGTCTTGCAGATCACAGCCCGGTGACTGGGTTCTGATCAAGGTGCTCCAAAGGAAAAACTGGAGCTTGCAAAAATAGCGGAACGACCATCTTGCATCCATCAGAGCCAGTAAGTGAAGCCATCTAAACACAGCTGACAGCAGGCTTGCCCACTTGTTGTGATCTCGCCCGGTGGAGGGGTCAGCTTTCCTGGCCGGGGGGTCTACTCGCGACAGGAGGGTGTGTCCCGTCGTCATGAAGTGGTGGCTCTTAATAACTGCAGCGGCCCTGACCATGGCCGGGCTCCTCATCTTTGCTTCCGTGAGGGACAATAAGTCACGCTATATGAAGAAAAGGCAGACACTGTATGACAAAGGAAAGTACACCAAGTTTCCCCATGGCTATGCCACTAATTTCTGGTGGCAGTTTATGAACACTACAGCTTACTGGAATAATAAAACTGACTGCTATGCAAATACATATACACTTTCTGCCCACCGAGGAACGAGAGGAAGTGTATGGACTGTTCACTCAACGAAACCTGTGCCAGTAACGCGACACTGATGAGCCTCAACTGTCGCTCCAACTACAGCTACCGAATGCCACTACAAACAAAGACTCAGTACCAGACAGGATGTGCACGGACGGCACCCAGCAGTAAAGGAACCAGAGTTTTGGCTGACTGGTACTTCCTATGTGGCAATAAGGCTTATCTGTCACTCCCTGAAGGTTGGGGAGGTCTGTGCGCCCTGGTGGAATTATCAGATCACGTTTTCTTCATGCAACGTGTTGCACATCACCCAAGCAGCCGACAGAGACGTGAAGTGGACTTCACCTCACCCAATTCTTTCGGCATTACTGTGGACACTGGAGTGCCGGGAGAGTTTCGCATCTGGGGAGGAGTGAAATTCTTACAGAGCTTGATCCCCGGCATTGGAGTTGCCGAGGTGCGGGATCACGTGGAAATCAATCGATATGCTCTGCTACGACGCATCAACTCTGACAAAGACCCTGGGAACGGCCTTAGCAGGAGAACAGAAGGCCATCAGAACGATGGTGCTGCAGAACAGACTGACACTAGACCTGCTAACAGCATCACAAGGAGGAGTTTGCAAGCTGATCGGGGAAACATGTTGCACTTTTATCCCTGATGGATACGAAACTGGAGGAGACATTTATGAAGCTTTGCAGAATTTGACCGCTCTGCAAAAATATGTCATTGACCACACACCTGGAGCAGCTACAGCACAAGGCTGGCTGGACTGGCTGTTCAGCGGTTCATGGCTGGCTGCTGTAGCAAAGCCATTTTTCCTTCTAGGTCTCATCATGATAGCACTGCTCATATTAGTGTTGTGTGTGTTGCCATGCCTAAGAGTAATGATTTCAAAGATGATAACAACTACAATGACTGCTTATGTTGCCGTGCCTCAAGAAGACCAGCATCCTGTTGCAATTCTGTTAGAGGAGAACTTGTAATAACTGCTAATGAATGACGTGGTGATTAAAAATGACTTCTGCCTTTTTCAAGTGATCATGCACTGATTAACACATTAGTAGTTTATGCAGGTACAATATAAGGTTTTCATCCTTTTATTTTTTTGAAGTTTTCATTTTAAATATGAAGTTTTCATCATTTTACATATGAAGTTTTCATCATTTTACATATGAAGTTTTCAATTTAAGGTTTGCATCATTTTAAATATAAGGTTTTCATCCTTGTATTTTTTGAAGTTTTCATTTTACATATTAGGTTTTCATCATTTTTAAATACAAAGTTTTCATTTTAGTTTTCATCCTTTTATTTTTTGTAGTTTAGTTTTATTATTTTTTCTTGTTTATTCCACTTGTTATTTCATTTACTATGATTTTCATTTACTATGATTTTCTTTTTTCTTTTTCTTTTTATTATTTTATTTTGTTTTAATCTTTAGACCAAATGACTTCCATTTCTGCTATGCTGACATTTTGAAAATTAAAAAATTGCTTAAGATACTTAATAAATAACCTTCACAGACAATTGTTGTATACATTTAAAATAAGTTAAAACAGGAGGGAATGTTACAGGAAAAATGATTCTATGTTTCTTTACCTTCTTTTAAATGTGCAAGCATGCCCTTTTGTCTATGGTTAGATTAGTTTAGAATTATCTTTTTAGACTTTCTCAGCAAAGACATACTGTTTTGGGACATATTGTTTTAGATTGTTTTATCTCTCACAGCCTTCTCCCAGCTCTCTGCTGACGAGACTAGCGCCACATATGGAGTTGTTTATTTTATTTGTTTTGTATTTTCTTATCCTGTTCTCACTGTCTTTCCTATAAAAAGTGCCCAGCCTCTGTACACGGTGTGAGTTGTTCTGAACAGCTTACCCGTGTGCACGTTAAAGCATAAAAAGTGATCTTGTCTCATTGTGTCTTTATTTCTCCTGAGTCTTTTACAGAATTTTCCCCCAACACTGTTGGTAAGGGATTTCTCTTCACCATGGAAATGATTCTGCGATCATCCAGCACAATTGTCTTCTGTGTAAGTCCAGGTCATTTTGTGTTGGTGAGTTCAACAGTGCTTTCTTTCTTTCTCAGGATGCACCAAACTGGAGATTTTGCCACTCCTACTATTGTAGCAGTTTCTCAGATGGTTTTTTTTTCTGTTTTTGCAGTTTAAGGATGGCTTGATTCACCTGCATGAAGAGCTCCTTTGACCGTATGTTGTCTGTTCAAAGCAAAATCTTTCTAATGCAAACACCACATATCAAATCAACTCCAGCCTTTTATCTGTTTAATGGATAATAACATGGCAAAGGAACTGCCCACACCTGACCATGAAATAGCCTTTGAGTCACTTGTTGAATTATTTTTTCCCCTGTAAAAAGACGGTGGCACATATTAAAGAGCTGAAACTCCTAAATCCTTCATCCAATTTGAATGTGGATACCCTCAAATAAAAGCTGAGAGTCTACACATTATTCCCATGCCCATTTTATAACTATAATTGGAATATGTTTCAGTAAACTGGTAAAAAAAAAAAAAAAAAAATCTTGTGTCAGTGTCCAAATATATCTGGACCTATCTGTATGTGTGTGAACATTAAAGTGGAATGTTTGTGGAAGAGGAAGCCACCTCACCCCCACCCGACTCCTCTTTCTCTTTGTCTATCCCCTCAGGTCAGATCAGAACTGACATAATTGAAAGGCTGCCTGAGTGTGTGTGTGCCGTGTGTGTGTGCCATGTGTGTGTGTGTGTGCAGTGTAGAGAGAGTGTCCAAATTTGGGAGGCATTGTAGATGCACATTTGAATGCTAGAATAAAAAATAAATTTTATTTTCACAATCATTGTTAAGTGTATCCCTGTAATGTAGTTTCATGGATAGAAAAGCTGCTAAAACGGTCGTGGCTCAAAGAATCGGCAGTTCGTCTTGTAACCGGAAGGTTGCCGGTTCGAGCCCCGGCTCGGACAGTCTCGGTCGTTGTGTCCTTGGGCATTACACTTCACCTACCGCCTACTGGTGTTGGCTAGAGGGGCCGATGGCGCGATATGGCAGCCTTGCTTCTGTCAGTCTGCCCCAGGGCAGCTGTGGCTACAACAGTAGCTGCCTCCACCAGTGTGTGAATGTGAGAGTGAATGAATAGTGGCATTGTAAAGCGCTTTGAGGGCCCCGAAAAGCGCTATATAAATGCAATCCATTATTATTATTATTAAAACATAACATCACAAGGCACTAAAGATTTAGTCATGCAAGCTTTCTGAATGAAAACCAGAATATTTGGAATAAGTTACATAAAATAACTGTTTAGTAGAGTTTTCGTTACAGCAGAACAATCACAGAATTTTCATCCATTCACGTTTTTTGTTATTCATTTTGAAAAATAATAGTTAGGTCCCTAATTAGTTGGCTGAAGGCAGTTTTGTTAGTTCTACCTCTGTAAACTGGATTTTAAATCAAACAATCAAGATGTGACTGAAGTGCAGACTTTCAGCTTTAGTTCGGCTTTAGTTCAAGGGGTTTAACAAAAGTATTATATTAATTGTTTAGCAACACATTTTTTAGAGACTCAAAAGTTACTGGAATGACTGAAAAGCAGTTTCAGTCAGTTGCTTTCTTTTTCCTCCACTGCTCAGTTGCTGTTTGTTTGTGGGTGCTCTGTTAGGTTGTAATCATTTATCTGACTAAAGAATATGCTGTTTCGTTGCAAGTAAGTGCCTTCAGGTGTATATTTGAGTGGTTGCAATTACCCGATGTGTTTTGTATTTTGGATACATGTGTTTTCCAAATGGCACCCTGAAATTTCATTTTTGAACGAAGTGTCTTATGTATGAAATAGAGTGTAGTATGCAGGACCATGTGTGTTGCATAAAGGAGTAAGTGTGTTGCATAATTGCAACCAGAGTGCAAAGCAGCACTTTTGTTTAAGGTATGGGTACATGTGTTTGAGGTATGGTAACAAAAGCTTCAAGTTGTGTTACTTTAGTCTAAGCATGGGTTTATAGTGTTCAAGCAACGAGCAAAAACTGTAATGGGTTCCCTCCATCCAGTAAAGTTGGAGAAAACACAGATGTGTGTCTGCACAGTGTCAGCACAGAGTGAGGACAGCAGGAATAACTCTCACAAGAGAGTCAGAGTGACAGAGAGCTGCTCTCCTCCAGCTCAAATGGAGCTGTTTTTCTCAGAAATAACAGAGAAGCCTTTGATTGCACCGAGCTAAAAATGACAATTACTGTACAAATATCACATAATCTTCCCCTATCCTGTGCTAGAAATGAGGACCACATTACTAAACTGAACTACCGTCCCCAGAAACACCACTTTGTTGGTGTGTTGTTGGTCTGAGTCTACATACAGAAAAATGGATGCACCCAATACTTAGAAAAAAAAGGCAAATTCCTACGCAGCAGAAAAGAGACAAGAGAAAATGACTCTTTTTGTAGAGGAATATAATTCATTCGCCTGCTCTGACTGTACTTTGGCAGGTTTCCAGTTAGACAGCACAGAGTGAAAATAGACGGAAATTATAATGACAAAGACAGAGGGTGTATATGTGTTTGCACAGCAGTTTCATCTTAGAAAAAAAAGCTTTCTGAGATGTTTCATCTACTTTCAGAGTGTGAATGCATTTAGAATAGGGATTTCCGGCTCTTTTTAGAGAGCCGGCTCTTTCGGCTCCCAACCGGCTCTTCAGGTTGTTTTGTTGCTTTAATTAATTTATTATTAACAATAATATAAAATTATGCACAAAAGGAATTACTAATGTAAAAACAAAAGTGGTTTTATTTATATATGTTTATATATAAATATATGTGGTGGCCCCTAGAGACAAAGCACGTACAAACTCCAAAACACATTCCTAGAGTTAACTGAACTTCCAAAACAGAGCTACCTAGATCACTTAAATTACACAATTGAAAGCATGTGTGTATTGTTTGTGTATTTATACACAAGCACTCATATATATTCAAATAATTTAAAAAAAATGTTCATTTACCTGTTACTACCACACACCAAATCTGGTCGTGGGTACTTGCTGGCTTGTGTAGCCACTAGGTAACAAAAGCTCAGCACTGCGCCTAGCATCCTGGAGCACTTCTGTTGTGTTTCGTACCTGTTTTGAGTTTTTACGTATTTTGGAGTTTTTACGTATTTTGGAGTTTTTACGTGTTTTGGAGTTTGTACGTGCTTTGTCTCTAGGGGCCACTGTAAATATACTTTTATTTATTCACTCCACATAAAATCTAATAAATAAATCATATAATACAAAAACCAACTAGTCACAGTTCAACTTTTAACTATTTAAATTTTCAGCTTTTTCCTTTTAAACAAATTTAAAGTGAAACAACACAAAACACTGCAAACCACAACACAATTAAATATAAATTATAATATGAAAACAAAAAGAAGATGCATATTCTCTGTCATATGGGCCTGCATGAATAAACTTTCTGAATCCTTTATTGGATGTGGATGATTACTATACCTTTCTAATGTGACGTTGTTGTCCCTGGCTCTCTTTCTCTCTCTCTTCCTCCCGCTCTGTTCCTGTGCTACTGTGAGTGTAACTACGGCCCCTCCCCCCTCTTCCCAGCGCAAAGCACAAGGCTTGTGTGCAGAGTGAAGTGCAAAAAAAAGAGAGAGAGAAAAGGAAAAAAAAAAAACCACGGCTTGCGATAAGGAGCCGACTTGCGTCGTTCACGTCAAAGACCCGGCTCTAAGAGCCATTTCGTTCGCGACCGACACATCACTAATTTAGAAGGCATTATGTTTATCTTTATTTCCATTACAACTAAAATAAACTAGAAAAATTTGCATTTCCTGCGAAAATGCTGTGTGGATGCCTTAACGCTGAAGATGTCTGCTGAAAAAAGCAGAAAAGGTTGAAAAAAAAAAAAAAGTTGCCCTGAGCAGGATTCGAACCTGGCCCTTCTGGTACTCAAGGAAGGCACATATCTCACTGCGCCACACTCTTTCTCACAAAGAAGAGGTGGAGAGACTGACAATTGTGCTGAAATGAGCAGAAGCTGCGGTGAATTGGGCTGATAAGAGGTGGAAAGGCTGAAAATTTTACAGAAGAGGTGAATAAGTAGAATTTCTGCTGAAAAGAGATGAAAATTCTGCTGAAAAGAGTTCAATCAGCACAATTTCTACTGAAAAGAGTTTAATCAGCAGAATTTCTACTGAAAAGAGTTGAATGAGCAGAATTCTCCTGAAAAGAGGTTTTTGCTGAAAATAGCAGAAAAAACTGAAAAACTTTTCTGAAAAGAGTTCAATCAGAAGAATTTGTGCTGAAAAGAGTTAAATGAGTAGAATTCTGCTGAAAAGAGGTTTTTGCTGAAAACAGTTTAAAAAGCTGGTATTTGTGCTGAAAAGTGGTGAAAAAACTGAAAAATATGCTGAAAAGGGGAGAAAAAGCTTAAATTTGTGTTGAAAAGAGTTAAAAAAGTTTAAGTGTTGACTGAAAGAAATGTTGCCATAAGCGGGATTTGAACCCCGGCCTCCCAGTCCGAGAACGGATGCTCATCTCACTGAGCTAAAACACAGCTCAACCCGGCAAGGAAAATCAGTGAGGCCACTGTTAATATGCAAAAAAGCTCAAAAAGTATTGAAAAGAAAAATCAATATCTCAAAAAGTATAGAAGTTATGAGCACCAAAAGTCATAGCTGGAATTAGCAGAAAGAGCAGAATTTTTTAAGATTTGAACTGAGAAAATCGGCTGAAAACTGAGGGAGTAGTTAAGCGCCGAAAAACGTACGGAAGCAACTTGAAGATGAAGAAAAGATAAAGAATAAAGAGAAACAGGATCTCAATTGTGTGGATGCCCTTGAGGGCATCCACACAATTACTTGTACTTGATTTCCTACCCTTTTTTCGGCCAGTGTACACTGGGGTAGGCTTCGCCCTAAAGGACACAGAAAACTGTGCATTCCTGTAATCATCAAAGCAGCTAACCAGCAACTTACAAGACACAAGATGACCTTTGAGTGCTTAATTGGGGGACATATCTTACTTTTGTTTGCTGTATTGCAGTGCAACAATGGGGTTTAGTTGGACTGGATGTCATAATAGTTTCACCTCACAGCAAGAAGTCTCCTGGTTCAAATCCACCAGCTAACCAGGGTCCTTCTGTTTGGAGTTTGCATGTTTTCCCTATGTGGGTTCTCTGCGTATTCTGCCTCACTCACAGTCACATATTAACCCAGAGACTAAGGTAACTGATGATTTTAAATTAGTCTCTCAGTGTTTGCCCTGTAATAGACTGGCAATCTATTCAAGGTGTATCCTCCAGTGACCCTGAATTAGTTAAGTGGTTGGGAAAATTAATGCCAAAAAGGTGAGGCACCCTAATAATTACAGTTCAAGCCTGGTAAATAACCACATATTCTGTTCAGACCTCAGTAACATGCTTAGCTTAACCTATCTTAATGGCACCCCAAGGTGCAACAGCCACTACTATCGGATGAACTACGATGCAGCTTCAATATGCCAAAACAACTTAAACTTAAAACACTGTTCAATCTGCAAAGAAACTGCAATAAAAGCCAAAGGATCTGACAGTCCAATTCCCTAGAGCCAAAAGCACATGGAAAACTGGAGAACTGGCAATGTGTGAAAAGGCCAACGTGCTAAAAGCTTCAAGCACAGCTTAAAAGTGATTAAACTTAGCAGGTATCAGGTTCAGCTGTGTAGGTTAAGGGTTTGAATTTCCTGGTGACAAAGCCTTTTTGGGAAGAGTTGCTATGATATTCCTGTGGGTTGATTTTCAGCTTCCTCCACAGCCCAAAGATATTGATGCTGGAATAACTGATGATTTTAAATTAGCTAGATGTCTGGCTGCGTGGAAAAAGTGCTTATATGCACAGAATAAAGGTATGAATAAATAAATAAAATAAAAGGTAAAGTGCGACTTGTAGTGTAAGTGCTGTGTATGGTTAGCAAGACTAGAAAAATAAATGAATCCTGCCTTAGTCATGAGAAACTTCCAAGAGGCTAAAATTGGGTATTACTAAGAAATTGCAGCTCTTATGTTCATTAGACTGGGATTGTCTGGACTATAAGGTATTTGAAAGGATGGTTCTTTTATGTACAATTTCAAGGTTCAAAAAAGGCATAACTGGTTGAGAACTACAGAACTACCACACCAAGCAATGCAACTCCCTCTGGTCTATACTTTTTTCCTCATGGGATTACCCTACAGCAAGAAGGCAACCTAGACAATACCTCCATAATGTGTGTGAACTACTACTACAAGAAAAGAACAGTCTCGAGACTTAACTGCCGGCTAACGGAGTATAAACAGAGAATAATCATTTTGGTAATTTTTTGTGGAACTTGTTTTTAGAAATAACACTTTTTGCACTCAACCTTTTACCTTTGAATCTTTATACTTGTAAGTCAAATAGCTATGTTATCAAATAATTCTGGCATATTGTTAGAATAGTTTTAAGCTGATGAAATTATTTGCTGTTTAAAAATGCTTAAAGAGACCAATTTGGAATTCCAGGGCTTTCATTGGAGATTATGTATCGGAATTTCAGGAGCAGGATCACGCCCCCAAACACGTTCTTTCCGGTTGTCATCTACATAGGCTCCCCCAGTTCTGCAAGCTGTTCATTCTTGTTTACGTGCCTCATTTCTATTTAGTGCATGGGGATCTGCCAGGCCTGGGAGCCGTCGCCAGTCCCCTTCGAGGCCTTCCCCAGTCCCACAGCTCAATTCATGTCAAAGCATTCGCCTTTACCTACTAAAACGCTGTCAAACCTAGAATGAGGACGTGGGCTCAGCTAGTGAAATGTATAGTTTGAAAAGAACTGATACATATTTAACACAAGTATGTGAACCAGCATTGACCCCTGTGTCTCCTAAAAGCACTTTTTGCCTTACATCGGGCAGTGCTTTCAGTTTCCTGTTCATCTACCTTGTGTAACAAATGCTTGTCCTGATTTCAGTTACTGTCCAGATTTATGGCTGTTTCCACAGTCATACTGGCCTCAATAACTCAGCAGATATAGGCTTACAGTAGGTGTTCCCATCTAGACTGCATGTATTAGCCTAAATAGATTTCCCCTCATATTTTATGGCATTCTTCGCCAGTGATCTCATTTTGAACTTTGTATTTTGTTACTTAATTACACAAGGCTATAGTATCATCTACTGCCCTGATTGGGAAGTAACATGATGAGTTATATAATTTTTCTGACGCTGATACAACAAAAACCAATACAGTTGTCTTAGCAGCCATGGTTATTACAATGAGCAAGTGCTGGAGGTGTGCCACTAAAAGATGTCAGCATGTAGTAAGCTGAATTTGGCCAAAAGAAAAATATTTCATGTGTTTATTTAGCACTTAGAGGAGAAAGATAACCCTAGCTGTTTGGCAGGTACTTGGTCATTAGTAATAATTTAATGATGAGTTGAAATTGGGATCCGATGATGATGACATTGACATATAACACCATCTTCATCATGATGAAATAGATATCTTTGAGTCAAATGCCATGGCAATCAGTGTATTACTAGTTAAGATAACAACTGAGTGTTGATAGGAAAAACATTTAAACTCAATGTCCATTTACCCTAGATGTCACAGACTCTTCATCAACAGAAAAAAGCTGTCCATGTTGGCATTATTAATAAATGTATTTATTTGTGGCCCCATTATGCAGTAGACTGGATGTGTGATTGTCAGAGCACAGTAATAGAAACAAGTAGAACAATTTGAAAGAAAGCTAAGAGAAATAATGATTGATGTTTAGGTCTCGATACAGTCTGAGACTAAACTTTAGTCCCTGTAAAACATCAAATCACAGAACACAGCAAATGTTCAAATGGAAAAATTAGATCCACATTAGAATGAATCATCAGTGGTTTTTAAATTAAATTCCTCAATAATTTATGTCGTACTTGCCTTTAAAGTACATGTGTGCACATGTATGTGGAAAAAAATGACCCTATGGAAAAGATCTCTGATGAGCGGAAACACACTCATTAAAGCTGTTTGTATAGGTGTGTAGATCTCTGCGTTGTGTTATTCTCCAGGGTTGTTAGATGATGTTTGGTTGCTAACCTATAAACACACACTGCAAACAGTGTTTGTCACATTATGTGCATGCAAATGCACTTATCCCTGATTGGTAAGACTGCTGATCATGATCCCTGGTCAATAGTTATGTAAGTTATATTTATGGTGAAACAACTGCTTAAACTGATGAGCAACAGTTGCATTCCTTTTCAGTGTTTATGTTTTTGTTTCTTTCTGGGAAACTCAAGAAAAATATTCCAAGTTCATACTGTGAAAATTTCAGGACAATGAGACAATAGTATCAACTGTTACAGATAAGTGATTTATTTTGTTTTATTTTTGCGGCTAATTGTTGACTTCATTTAAATTTAAACTGTGTTTTTCATCAATAATTTTCATATTTCTTTAATGATTCAACGGCGTCTCTGGTATTCGCTATGCTAGTCCTTTTGCAGCGGCATCACATGTAGCTCCATGATGAAGCATGTATTACATATTCTGTGCTACAAAAACTAATGGTTTTATGAAGACATAAACAGTGAAACTATCGGTACCTTTTTATGTGGGTGCTCTAACAAAATCTCTTCATTATTTTGAAAGTCTGAGATTTCCTTAAAGAATATGAATGCAATGTTTTGAATGTTTTGAAACGGTAATGGAAGCGGGGGGGAAATGCTGGTGAATTGTGGATACACTTCTCTCAAAATCCACATTGTATGACTGTTTTAGGTACATTTGGTACCAATATTGATTGGATGTGCTGTCTTTCTGTAAGACAAATGTAATTTCTGTCCCAGACTAAGGTAAACACAATTCACTCTTGAATCTGAATCTGTCTCCACTATTTGATTTAGTCTTAATATAGTGGGGAAAATTACATGAGAACATGACCTCAGACTGTAGAACACATTTACAGTTACATAAGCTTCGCTGTTTGAGCCTACAGACGTCTATAGTTCTGTAATGTACACTATAGACTCAGCAGTTCTCACTGCAGTTCTGATCACTGAGACCACAGCTGATCTTTCGAGGTTAAATTGAATTATTCTAGCTGCCTCAGTCATTGACCCACCATGATTTATGGCGTGGTTGACATCTATTTTTCCAATCTAAAGGGATACTGTTGGTGGTGTCCCTGTTGTTGTCTGTGGCCTGTGTTCTTGATCGCGTGTATATATATATATATATATATATATATATATATATATATATATATATATATATATATATATATATATACATATATATATATATATATATTAATCTAACTATGTTTAGATCAAATGTGGAGATTTATGTCTAGACTGGAAGAAACTACATCATATCAGAAAATGATTTCCATCGTAATCATTGCCCTGTAACAGCAGAAAAATAAAGGTTACTTTTATGTACCAAAGCATGAATTAGCGTGATGATAATGACGTCTCAAACTAGGCATAAATGTATTTTTTGTAAATTCATGTGTTTTAAAACCATTAAACCATTCCAAATTTAACTAAGCCTTTAAAAAGAATGTGAAGAAACAACTGTCATGACATTGTCTCTAAATCCTTTATATTGCTCAAGAGATATCAACCGACATTGAAATGATGCCCTGCCATACTTTTGTGTAATACC
This sequence comes from Rhamphochromis sp. 'chilingali', assembly GCF_963969265.1. Classification (NCBI taxonomy): domain Eukaryota; kingdom Metazoa; phylum Chordata; class Actinopteri; order Cichliformes; family Cichlidae; genus Rhamphochromis; species Rhamphochromis sp. 'chilingali'. The sequence continues at coordinate 18,849,970 of NC_137929.1, forward strand.
TCTTTGTGCCACAAGATGATGTAACAAGTCAACACAACCTTATTTTTAACCAGTAAAGCCATTAAAATGCCACAGGGCCAGGAAAGATCATCAAGGTATCTTAAGGAAATGAAAAGAAGAACATTAAAATAATGGAGGGAAAATATGAAATATTTCATAATGTGACATAAAATTATTGTTTCCTCAAAGGACTCTGATTAATTATTAATCATAAGAACCGTGGAGTGTATTTATTGTCACTGATGCCAGCTGTCAGGTTCTTTATTTAAAATTAAATTGCAATTTTATCTTATTGTACCTGCATCTACAGCATGTCACAGTTTCACCACATACATCTACAGTGACTTTGTGTTAGGAGAAATGTGAAATTTCTTGAACTACTTGACGCAATTAATGCATATGCTACGATGTACTTTGTATGCTTCTGTAACTGGGTGCAACAAACCAGAGTAAGTGGACTCACAAAGATTGGACTAACAGGGCAGAGGACATGCATGTTACAGTGGGGGAAATAATTATTTGATGCCCTGCTGAATTTGTAAATTTGCTCAGTTGAAAAGAAATAACATCCTCTAGTGTTTATGGTAGTTTCATTCCATCTGGTGAGAGACATAATACCAACTAAATATCCATTACATATAAGTCATAAATTGATTTCCACATTAATGAGTGAAATATGTCTGTGAAGGTTCTCAGTCATCCAGGTCATCGTAGTCAAAGGAGCTTGCAAAGAAAAGCGTCTGGACTTCTTTAAGTTGCTTGAAGACGTTTCACCTCTCATCCGAGAAGCTTCTTCAGTTCTAAGGTCAAATGGTGGAGAGTCCCAGATATAAACCTAGTGGTAGTGACCCCCCACAGAGGGACAAAAGGACCCCCTGATGATCCTCTAGTCGCCTGAGCCAAGGTGGGAAACTGGGCGTGGGTCCCAATCAGCCAGAGTTTCAGGTGTGTTCATTGTGAAACCTGGCCCCACCTTATCATGCGAATTCCTGAGGTCAGATGGCCCAGGATGTGAGTGGGCGTTAAGGCGTCTGGGAAGGGAACTCAAAACTGGATTATAGATGGCAGAGAGTTGGTGTTGTAAACCCCCGCCTCTGTTCAAAGATGGTCGCTCACAGTGGACATAGATGGATTCTTTCACTCCTCTTTCAAACCATCTGTCCTCTCTGTCCAAAATGTGAACATTGGCATCCTTGAAAGAGTGTCCTTTATCCTTAAGATGCAGATGGACTGCTGAGTCTTGTCCTGTGGAGGTGGCTCTTCTGTGTTGTGCCATGCGCTTGTGAAGTGGCTGTTTGGTCTCTCCAATGTAGAGGTCTGAGCATTCCTCGCTGCACTGTCCAGCATACACCACATAATGTATGTGGTGTATGCTGAAATAAGTGTATACTTATTTCAATGAGTGAAATAAGTATTCAATACCCTACAACCCAGCCAGAATTCTGACTCTTATAGACTCCGACAGACTGGATTATGATCAATCAATCATTTAATCAATTGCAAATGGATGTAAACTCCTTATATGTATAAAGCAACCCTGTCCAAACCATCAGTTAATTCCATACTAACCTTGCCACTACCTCGTGCAAGTCCAAAGAGCTCCCAAAGGATGTCAGAGACAAGAGTGTAGACCTGCACAAGGCAGGAATGAACTACAAGACCGATGAGAAGCTTGGTGAGAAGCCTTTCCCACAGTAATAAAACAACGCTCCTGAAGGAAGTTTCAAATACGGCCTACAGTATTCCTGCTCATTTATACTCAGCCTAGCTTACCTTTTTGGAAATTATGGCAAAGTGGACTGCATCGTTTGTAGCTTGCTCCAGTTGCACTGTTGCTGAAGATCGTGTTATTGTTAGTAAGTGCTTTAAATATGTTATATTAGAGACATTATTTCTGATGCCCAGGATGCTACTGTCAAACTACACCAGCCGGTTTAAGACAGAGCTGTTGTGTGAAAGACCTGTAAAACTGTAAAGTCATTCTAATTTTCATATTATTCAAAGATTGCTCCCCATGTATTTTGACATTTAAATAAGCAGCATCGGAGCTCATTCATTAGCATTACTGCCTCAATCTAGGAAGCACCAGGATTGTATTTTTAACATGTGATCTGAACTTTGTGTAAAGTTTTATCTTCTCATTTCATGTTGTTGTCTTTGGTGACTGTCCTCCAATCTCACAGACCTTGAAGACGTTGATTCTTTGCACCTTCATCACTTCATGATACAGTATTTAAGGCTGAGGAAATCCTGTAGTCAGTGACTATACAGAGCTGCCACTGTATCCCTTTTGGGCAGATCACAAAACCTTGGCATAGTTGGGTAGTAAAGCACCTAAACATTAAACAAGTCCAGTTGGCCCTGTTATTTATTAGGTTAAACTTCACTATAACTTATCATCCCAGTTCCCATTATCTAATATAAAGCCAAATGCCTTGTACCACCAACGTGTGGCCACTGATTCTGTCTGGATCATTGGCTGTCTCTCGGTTGGAAGAGTTTGGAAGTCTCTGGCCATCAACGCTCAACAGAATAAACCTGACCTCCCCGTCTCCTCTACATTACATTAGGTATCAGGACATTGTGGTCACAGCCAAATTCTCATGTCATCCTACAAAAGAAATACACAATTGCTTTCCTTCAGACTATTTTTTGTGGCCAATTCTGTTCAAAAATATTTATGAATATGTTTGTCTTTTCTCTTTGTGTCTAAAATTCCATCTCTGCGCTGTGGGGACAGTTTAGATTGCTGCCGACGCTTGTACACGACTAGTCCTACATTGCTCTGGACTTCATGAATGGTCTTGACCATCACTGATCATATTTCTAACGCTGCTCACTTTTTCACTCTGCTCAAGCTCCCATCAGGGCTAGAAACACAGCTGTCTTTCATCCTGTCTTCTTTCTCTCACCACAAAAGCAGATGGCCCTAACCCTGAGCCAGGTTCGGCCGTGAGGCTCCTTCCTGTTAAAAGGGAGTTTTTCCTTCCCACTGTTGCTAAAGTGTTTGCTCATAGAGGGTCACATAATTGTTGGGTTTTTTCTCTGAACGTATTATTGTAGGGTCTACCTTACAATATAAAGCACCTTGAGGGGACTGCTATTGTGATTTGGCGCTGTATAAATAAAACTGTATTGAAACTTAATGGAAACAGCCCTGTTGCTAGAGCACATGTTAACATGGAATTCCTTTGGATATTGTGTCGGTCTGTGGACCCCAGTTTCCTTCTTGGGTGTAGAAGGAGGACTTTGGTTAATTTTTCTTATGGCTTTTACCTCCAGACCAATGGACAAGCAGAGAGAACCAACCAGGAGGATGTGTCATTCCGGTATGTGGCTACTACCAAACAGTGCAAATTACCTGGGTGGAGTAAGCAAACAATTCTACAACCTCCATGGCAGGCTTTCCAAGGCGCTTTCCCCATTCAAAGCTTCAGTGTGTGTGTGTGATGTTTATTTTTTTTCTTTTTCGTGGAACACTGTTACCTAAGCATCAAAGCTGCCATGCATGCAAAAAACAAGATCAAGTGCTAGTTCACCTAATCATATGTCTGGTAAACATTCTTCTTTTTTATGTTTTGGCCACTGTAGTGAAAACTGAATAATGTACAGCATTACTTAGCTGCAACAAGACCAGACAATTCCAACATGTTGTCTACTCTACAGACAAAAATCCTCCAAGCCTTTTTACAGCTGAGATAGTCCCATTATACAAGCTCAGTGAGCCAGCATGCAAAACACCAAGAACTTGGAACCCAACTGGAATGCAATCATTTTGAATATTGCACAAGGGCTTTGTTTAATATTCCACGGCAATGACAAGCTAAAACGTTTGCTGTAAAAACATGACACAGAACTACAACAAGTAGTCCAATTTGGAATAAGCAGAATTTAAAAGAAAACATGCTGCACATCATACCATCACGCCAACTTTTAATAATTGCTCTACGTGGAAAATCACTTACTTACTTCCTTTAGAGCACAAGATGGATTTGAAACCATTAGAGGATCATTAGTTGCTTGGGAACAGGAGAAAAATTGCTGCCTGAGATGACTGGTGAAGAACCCATTTTCATCAATAATATCTGAGTAACCTCAGAGAGAAATGCAGAGAAAGTTGCTCAGTACTGCATGTTTAAATGGGTCATAACTGCTAAGGCTCGTCTTTAAAGTAAACACAAGCTTCCTCTTTTTGGCACAATTTGCATGTTCACATGACAGTGAGGACAAGTATGTGCAGTGCTACACATTCACTGTGTCAACAGGTGTCTGTCAGAATAGATATTTACAGACTGCAGCTCTTGCTACTGAATTGAGGTCCCTGCGTTTATGTCATCAGAGCTAGTTTTTCCCCATATCTATAACATCTACCATCAACCAATCTCTGCTTTTAAGCTGTCAAATCTACTATATAAAACCTCTACAGTGTTCAGTACTTTGTAGAGATACTGAACACTATTCTGAAAGTGTTCAGTATCTCTTTTGCAAATTACCTAAAAATTGCTGCACAAGCAATTTCAATGCTTCTTTTCCTCCTCATGATTTTCATTAAACCTGCATTTTCCATTGTACACATGAAAGAGTGAGTAAAAATACAATAAAGTACAATAAATAAAAATAATACAATGAATAAATAAATAAACAATGTTGATATTGATAGTGTGACAAAGCATTATGTTGGAGTCACTGCAAATGTTATTGCAACTAAAAGAAATACATTTTAAGAGTATCTCTTCAGGCTACTAGTGGTGACACTGACCCTAGCTAAATGCAAAACTAGTGGAAAGAACAGTCAGAAAAGATGAGGAGAAAAAATGTCACTGCCCTTGACCGCTTAAACCATTTCTGTTTTGGGAGCTTGTCTCATTGTTGCCCCTCTAGTGCACCTGTTGTTGATTTCATTAACACCAATGAAGCCAACACGGATTAAAAAACACCTCTGCTACTTAACTGACCAGATTAATACTAGAGATGGCACGATACCACTTTTTTATGTCCGATACCGATACGTAATATCGGATCGGTCCATCTCTAATTAATACCGCAGGAGTTTAATCAGCTTGATGCTATACACTGACTAAAAAGTGTTTCTTAAATTTTTTTGAGCAGTATATTGGCATGCTGGACCCATTGGAGTCATCTCTTAAAAATAAAGGGAATGCAGAAGTGAATTAGACTGTCTGCTTCTATACAAGTCTATGGGAAAACAACTTTCTGACTTGACCTCTGTAAACACTTTCCTGATGAGTTTACAGAGATAGAGTTATGGATAAAAACTTAGGTTTGTTTTGGAATAGATGTTCTGTTTGTTTCTTGGGGATATAATCTGTTAAAAGGATTGCAAGACCTTCTGTGGCAAACTAATTTTTCACAGTCAAAATTGCCCCTCCTTCTTACATCTGTTTTTTTGGAACCAAGCAAGAGTGGAAATATTCATTTCTAGGCCTCAAAACAGGACTTCAGAAACCAGTGGATGATGCCTACATTATCACTGGTTGTAGCTACATCCATTTTTTATATTGCTAACGGTTTTCTCCAAAATGTCTCATCCTTTCTAGCTCTTGCAGCATCTCCCTCTTTGTAATCTGAGAATCTCTGAGCTAATGTAGTGATATATCATTCAAATGCCAGTAGAAGAAGACACAATCATATATTTACATACATATAAGTGACCTGCCAAAAAGATACCATAGCGTGGCATGTGCCAGCAGTTAAAATTTCACTTTTAGCGATTGCTGGCATGAACAAGAGCAAGAGTTTTTGGGAGCAACAGAAGCAGGAGCTGTTTTTAGAGACAAATTGAAACCACTGTACAATTCTGGCCCCGAAACTACGGGGTGCTGTCTATTTCTCATGATTTGGTATATTACACCTCTGTATTAATGGATATGTTACCTTCTGTCTGACATGTCAACTTGAACTGATCCATCAATACAGGTTTTTCCTCAGGTTTTCCTACACATTACACTTTTTTAAAAATTATTCTTACACAACTGTAATATTTTTTTGCATCATATAATATACTAATATACTAATCAGCTATACAATACAAAGCCAAAACATTTATGAAATGTTGCTTGCTTGCAGTGCTCCGCTCTCAGTTTGAAAGAGTAAATAATATGTAACATACTAGTTAACATTTATCGATTAACACTAATATTATAACTTAAAAAAATTATTCACTAAGACTAGTTAAAGGATCTAAAAGTAAACAGCTATATGCTCGCGGACGTATTCACAAGTGAAAAATATACTTTCAGTATATTAAATATAGATGTTAAGGTGTTTCTTCTTTGAAAGCACTCAAGAGTGCTCACAAAGTGAACCAGTCACTGCAGTCAGGTTTCCTAGGTAATTTGTTAGCTGAAAATATGCATCCATACACTAATTCCTCAGTGGAATCTGGTGCTCCATGCTCGCTCTGCTAACTGGGTTAGAGCCAGTGTGGCAGCCTGCAGATGAATAGTCAGCAGAGGGTGTAAGGTAATGTGTTGAGGCAGTGCAGATCCTGGGCATTCATCTTATTCTTCTCTATCTGGGGAGGTCTGCTCCAGATCCTGATATTTTGCTATGTGGCACTTAGCAGAAACCTCTGCCTGGCAGAAACCCAAATATAAAAAGAACCTCCTTTACCACTTATAAAACCTGGTAAAGGTGGACCACATACAGTGGAAAACAAATATTATAACTATAACCATTTTCCATTACAACAATTTTCAAGATTTCCTTGAGTTTGTGCATTATGATTGCAGCTCTATATTCCAAGTGTAGCAACAGTTTGCCATGGGCATCCATTGTTGATTGTCTTTTTCAATTCCCTATGTTAACTTGGAAGATTCCTTTGAGCTTTAGGCCCCAGGAGCCTGTCCTAGCATTCATGACTCTAATTTAGTATGCTTCACTGACCCTGGATGTGATTTTGTCGAAGGTTGGTAAGCTGTAGGGTGAAAGTTTGATTACCTTATTCACATCTTATTGGTCATAAAGTCAGGATTACCCAACAACTACCACTGAAACTATTTGTTTCAGTGACCTTGTCATGAAGTGGGCATGCTCATGGCTCAAACAAGATAAAAACAAATGGAGTTCTGTTTGGTCCAATTGGCATGTTTGCAAACATGTTTGTATTGCAGGTGTTATTCCCTTTGGTCAATAAATAAATTGTTACTGTCTACATTCTCACTAGGTTAATTTTTACTAAAGCTGGGCATAAACTGTGCGATTTTTTTCAGTCGTCTTATTTAGCTCCTGGTCAATCTGTACGATTGAATCGCAGGGGTTAGAAGTTCGTCTGTCACGATGCATGGTCTCACATGCTCTGATGCGACCTGAGTGCTCACACTCTGCGTCCATAACATGAAGGTTATAACACAAAATCTGTCTCTCGTCTCTTTACGTCCGTCCGTCTCTTTTCACGGTTGTTGTGGTCGTGATAATTTTAGGCCACATGGAAAAGGCTCAGATGAGCTTGCCAAAGTTCTAGAAGTTGTGCCTCCATCGCTTGTGTCCAGATCAAAGACTGCACTGTCGTGCTACTCCATCTTTTCACTTCTATTTCTGTGTTTGTGTGTGCACAGTGTGAGAGCTTGCGTTGATACCCCACGAGGGGCGACAGGATTTCAGACATTTCAAACATTTTCTTGCGACCATACGATTGCTGATCGGGAGCTGGTCGTGAGGTGTTAATCGCTTCTCGTTACCCCATGTGTACTATATGATGCACGACACACGATTAAGGCGAAACTCGGGCCGATCCCTAAAACGGTCGCACGACTGAAAAATCGTCTCAAAATGGCCAAAAATCATACAGTGTATGCCAAGCTTAACCAGACTGCTTCCTTTGATTCATGAACTGTCTGTATCTTCAGACTATGGCAGCTATTGATTGTTTTGAGTTGTGCTTGTGCCAGTTTGTAAGACCTAGCAATATCTATTGCTTTGCACAGTATTAAATCAGAACTGGCACTTAGCAACCTCTGACAAACACCATGCAATCCTTTATCATCTCATTACTGTTAGCTGCAGTCCTAAGTGTGTCACAAACTGTTCATAAGGTTTGCTGTCTCCCTGTACCTTTTAAATGTCATTTTATATCATGTAAATATGACGTTAGACTTTGTCATTACAAATACATGAGGATTAATATTATTGCCCCTAGTGCATTTATTGTTTTTGCTGAAATTGATGTTCTTGAAACTTTATAAATTTAATATTAATAAATCTAATAATCTGTTAAATTTTGACAAAAACGTTTTAAAAATGTTCTGAAAGTGTCCATGTATAGTATTTTATTCACCAGAACAGGATAACATAACAACTTTTTTTAAACACACATAAAGGGCTATCCAGGTGAGGGCACAGCCTATACCAACCACAACAGTCCAGTAGGAACAGTAACCTTATTATATACATGGGATTTTGGGTTAGATCACCAGCTCACTGCCCTCATCATTTCTGCTGATGCTGTGGGAGTCAGCTGGTTCTGGCAGCAAGTCAATAAAATGACGCTAATTTGTGGCTGAACCTAAGTCATTATGGTCTTGTGTGGCAGGCCAAACATTTAGCACATAAAAGTCGCATAATAAAGTGTTGGGAAAAACGGTACAATATCAGTTTCCATTCAAATTTTTGAAGCAAAAGTTTTTACAAATTACTATGACACAAAATAAAGGAACAGCATCCCATTGTGGCTATACTACTCAAATGAAAGGAATAAGTGGTGGATATAGTTTTAGAAGGATCTTGGAAAAGTAAGTATGACTTTGCTGTTTCTAATATTCTAATTTTGTTCTATATAAACTTCATCTAAAGCTGAATATTTATATCCAATCTGCCCAAGGTCAGCAGATATTTTTAAATATTATATATAATTACTATTATTTTTAATATAATAATTTATGTAAGACCTGTATTACATTTTTGAAGTTCTGAGTGCTTGTTCCTTATTACCAGTGATCTACAGCAGGCGTGACTATAAATCTTCATCTCTAACAGTCAAGGGACGACTCTGGCCAGGGTCATAATAAGCTATCCTTTGATTCACCTTCCTTTCATGGACTTGATTCTGTTTATTCTCCCCATTCACAGATTCAGTGAATCTATTACCCAGCTCACATAAACGCAAAGGCGCCTGGCTGGCTGACACTTCACCTCTGCAGCGGAAACTTGTCCTAGAGTCAGGCTCTGTGCTGTTATATCTTTTGAAAGGTACCGTGGAGAACCGCCTCTAAGTGTAAATCACGTTTTGACACTGTGCTCCATTAAAGGTTTTCTAAAGCTTGAGTGAAAAACAGATATTTTAAAGTGTAAAACAGAATTGTAAAAATACAGTATTGCTCTTAATGAGTAAGGCTCTTAAGATATGGGTGAAAACTGTGAGTATTAATAACTTTTACACATCTGTTCATTTCATTCTCTCTTTCTCTCATCAAAATGCAGTTTTTGTTTTAATCTCATCTTGGAGATGGCTTGGAATAGCTCTCATCCTAAAATGGAAACTTGGGATCCACAGAACGGGAACTTTGCTCCATTAGTGTCACCTCCAGAGGGAATAGGTGACTCGTGTAACCTCAACAAACCAAAAGAAGAGAGGAAGAAGAGGATTGGGTGAAAGAAGGCACTGGAAACGTGAACCAAAGAACACAAATACAAACTTGTGCCAACACTTGTCCATATTCAAACAAGGCCTATATGTAAACCTTTGATCCTACTTTTTTCTTTCCTTCTTCATTATGTAATTGTTGCTCCTGGAGTGACGAAAAGCACATGGCCTTTGCTTACATGTTCCTATTATAAAGCAATAACTTCCAAGCTGGGCAAGCTCAATCTAAATCTAGCTGAAGAGCAGGGCCATTAATCAAACTGTTACACCCGAAAGGATCTGCACCCGCTAGAGGGAGGGAGAGAGAGAAAGCAAATATATTCTTCTATAAACACATATGACTGTTGAAACCAAGCACACCATTGTTTTTCTTGTGACATTACCAATAAGTTTGATGTGTCACATGGCCCTCTTCCTATTGAAAAAACAAAAGTTGTATCCAAGATGGCCGACTTCTAAATGGCCACCATGGTCACCACCCATCTTGAGGAGTTCACATAATGTGCCACAAACAGGACTTAAATATCACCAACCATTCCCATTTTATTACGGTGTATCCATATAAATGGCCCACCCTGTAGAATATGTTGAGTTATCACCTTTTAAACGTGTTAACACCGCCATGTTAATAAGGAGCCATTTTACATATCCAGCAAACTTGAAACAAGAACAGAAAAATACACATTTTAGGCAAATTCTTAAGCCACAGAAACCAAGACAGAAATTTCTTTGTAGTTTTTCTGAGGGTTGGGAGAAAAGAAACCACTTACCACCAGTGTTGGGACTAACGCGTTATTAAGTAACGCGTTACAGTAACTACGTTATTATTGTGGTAACGAGCATGGTAACTAGTTATTATGCCAAAACCGGGAACACGTTACTCGTTACTGGGATTTAGATAGGCTCGTTATTCGTTACTTCGTGTGGTGGCTATCGCGGAGCTTCCACAGATTCAGTAACATTAGCGAGTGGAGGAAGCCAGCAGGTGGATGAAGGAAAAGGGAGGCAAGAGGAGAGACCCGAAGCGGCCGCTGGTCCGAGAGTGTCAGGTGAACAGAACTTCAGGTAAGTAGTTATTACCTGCAGTCCATCTGGGTCAGATATGAACCAAGTTTAGGTGGAGTTTATTTTCGTTATGCTGACTTTTTCTAGCTAGCATGACGGAGTTTCTATAAACAACAGCAGCACGTTTGATCAGCTGTTGTTAGAATTTATTTAATATTAATTTCTAGTATCAGCTGATGTTTGCTGGAGCCACAGCTGTAAACCTGCTGGTCATGATATCGGTTTGGTTATGTGATGAGAGGGAAACATGAAGATGAAACCAGGAGATGTCCTTACTGAATCATCAGAGCTGAGCAGGTGATGGAGAAACAGGTTTACCTTTTAGGTGACATGAATGAGTTGAAGGGAAGTTATGAACTGTTTCTGAGAGACAAATAACACCAGGATCCTTTTCTATGTAGCTGACAGCTGGTAACTGTGCAGGGGCGGGTCTAGCAAAGTGTTGCCAGGGGTCCATGTAGGGCATTAACAGGGAAAGGGGGGCACAAAGAAATACTTTTCTTTCTTATTCTCATTTAAAATGTCTCACTTTTAAAAAAATAATTATCTGAGTCTTACAACAAACGATTGATAGATTGATGCATATATACCATCAGAACAGTGTACATCACTGTCACAACAGCGTTTATTTTCATTCAAAGGCTTTATGATTTTTCCTATAATGGTGGGCCGGCCTCTAGTCAAAATGCCCGGGACGATTTTTTTGTCCCAGTCCATCTGCAGTCTGGTGTTACCTACATCTTCCTATTCAGAAGGCAGAATTTCCGAGTTCTGAGTACAATCGAAAGCACCACGACTGCAGTTTTTGTGTTGGATGTAAAAAGCAGGCTAGGATAGAATCAGGTGTGGGATTTCTCTCGTGGAAATGTGCACATTATTCTTTCCTTTCTATTGGTAGGTGGCACAGTGCACTTGTGGCATGTAAGCAAGCTAGAAGACTGGCAGTCTGGCTGGGTATCCAGTTACGGAAGCAACACATTAACAAGAGAATTCTGAGTAAAACCAAAGTTACTTTCCCTAGTAACTAGTTACTCTGAAAGTAACGAGTAACTTGAAGTAACTGAGTTACTTTTGCTAGAAGTAACTAGTAATGTAACTAAGTTACTAATTTAAAGTAACTTACCCAACACTGCTTACCACATACCAGAACTGTCAAGTTGCTGAATGTACTGTTACTGTAAAATTACTACACTTAACAAACTTATCAGCATTGCTCTTAAGTGTTTATTGGTGAACATGACAACAAAGGCTGTAGTCCTGGTCTAATAGAGGTGCAAAAAATAATATTATGCAGATTTTACTCAGGAAATAAAGATTCTTAGCATGCATTGTTTACTGGATACTTGCAAGATAACCAACTTTCTCTAACTCATAGTCTCTCTCTTTGCTAACTTTGCTACCTTGTAGTTCAGAGCAACAGCAGACGAGAGCGGAAAGAGCCGCAAGATGTTTACAATCCTATAATGTTGTGCAAACCTGATAGCAGGCAATTTTACAACAAGATGCTCCACATTTTGTATGGTGTATTATTTCATCTGTTGTAATATATATATATATATATATATATATATATATATATATATATATATATATATATATATATATATATATATACATAAATTAATGTTACAAGTGGTTCTGTCACTCTCATCTTGTGGTTGTGGTATTGCGAATTAGTTAATGAAGCAAATTCAAATGAAGCTCTCAATCTTTTGAACAGCTCAGCTGGATACTAACCATCACTTTAGAGGTTGAAAATGTTTCCACTTTGCCTTGTTTGCCACGATTCTTAATATATCTCCACTGTACACAAATCTACACTCAGCACTAACCACCCCAATGCTCTACTTTAAAAAAAACAAACCTCTAAAAGAGCATCAAAGATCTCAGCAGATAAGCATTAATGTCTTGTGTAGTAAAACCAAAGCAAAAAGGCCTCTTGAGATATTTTCACCACTAAGTAGGCCAAATTGCAGAACGAGGAGCAGGAGCAGAGGCCTTATATAGTCAGAACAAACTCATGCTTGACTTTAAGAACTCAGCACACTTGTGTTGTTAACCTCAGTGATAAGTTATCAGAACTAATGACTTATTTTAGTGGCTAAGAGGGGAAAATGTGGGAAAAAAAATAAGATGTCTGGTGTTTATGTGTGTTAAGTTATAGAAGATAGAAAGAATGTGACCTTGAAATGGTGAAAAAGAAACCAAAAGCAGAGGGGACAGAGACAGGGGACAGATGGAGAATACAAAAATAAAACCAACCGGTAAGCCAGTCAAATTCTCCACTTCCCTTCAGACTCTCCATTTCCAATCATAGTAGTCCACTCTTTAAAGAAGGGAAAGGGGGTCAAAGGTGAGGATTTCCTGGCTGTCTTTCAAGCTTGGTCCCCTAGTCCCTGGACTCAGTTCAGATTCATCCCAGAAGTCCCACGACCTCGTTGGAAGTGGTGCCGTACGACGCAGGACTGTGGGATTTGCACAGACCTTTCTTTTTTTTCAAGGGACAGCATGTGTTTGTTAATGTTAGCTTCTGTGGGCGGCTACGGTAAGACATGAAAAATCATCCAAGAGGAGGGGCTGTCAAAGTGTGAGAGCTGACAGACTCAGCCTGGCACTCTACTAAAGCCACACTACTAGAGGACAAACAGTTGGAACAAGAAAGAAAGAAAGAAAGAAAGAAAGAAAGACTTACTGACAGTACTTAAAATTCCCCTTTGCAGCTGTGAGGCAGCAGTTTTGTGTTTTTTAATAAATGCCAAAACCACTTTTCTTTCAGGGTGTTGTAAAAATGTCTCAGAAAGAGTTACACTCAGATTGTTCCATGATGTAGTCAATTATAGTAACAAGTATATTCAAGTAACTGTCACACACAGCATGAGCGCTCTGTTTCACCACAGAGTGTCGCACACAAACTCTTCCACTTCCTTACAAACCACTCCTTCCTCCATCACTCTCTTCAACACACACAAAACAGTGAACTCTCCCATGGTTCAATGTGGCTGCGGTCTGTCTAAATGGGCAACCCCCATCCTCACTCATGCATTGTACTTACCCCATGGCAGTGGAAAGATGTCTTTGTGGCTCCACTTAGCAACCTCAGTCTCAAACTCTTATGCACATGCACTGATGGAGCCTACCAGGGGGTTTCCTTTGCTGGTTTCTCCCACTGTTTTTATCTTCACCCTCCTTTCTCTGGCTTCAGCTGTATCCTATTTTGGAATTAGGGAAGAGAGAAAAAAAATGAATAATAAAATTGTCAGAAAGCAAGCAAGGGAAGTAGAAATAGGATCAAAATATTTTCTCACAGTGTCCCAAGCCAGGGACCTTACTGTGACACCAGTATCCCTTCCAAACGTGCCTCTTTTTTCTTCCCTTCTCCTCCTTCGCTCCAGCTTGAACACTGTGCAGGCCCACAAAGAGGCTGCCCTCACTTTTCCAATTTTATCCTGTGACAGGGATTCTCCAGTGACTTTGGCTCTCACTGTCCTTTGTTTTCCCAAAACTGCGGCAGTTTTAAAACCCACAAAAGTTTGAGCAATAAAAAAATAACACATTTCCTTTGTAGCATTCATGGCTTTTCTATATTCCAACTAAATCTTACAACTGTCTGGCAACAATACTACTTATATTTTATAGTTCATGGGAACTGATCAAAAGATAAGATAAGATAAGATAACCTTTATTAGACTCTTCAAAGTAACTTTTGAACGCTAAATTATCTCATATTTCCTTGACGTCATTAGCAAATCTCCTAATTATCTCCTAATTATGCAACTTACAGTGGAATTAACTGGAAAATAAAATTAAATGCTGGTATGAAAATGTTGATAATACTCCACTACATCTTTAATTGAACCCTGGTGATCAAGGATTCTTCAATTCTTGTTGATTTGAATAAGTTTCAGTTATTGAGGGCTAAAGCCTTCTCAAAACTAAATGACTTGGAAAATAAGGCCTTAGTTATCAGCCCTTCACACCTCCCAGCGGAAATTTTGTGATCTTGGTTCACCCCACCAAACCTTTACTTTTCCTCCTTCAAATCGTCTTGATGCATGCTCAATCATTCAGGTAAGTAAATCCCCAAAAGTTGATTCTGTTCATCTGGACGTAGCGTTTTCAGTGGGAGAAACATTTCGTCACTCATCCAAGTGACTTCTTCAGTCCCAGCTGACTGCAGGTTTCCCCAGACTTATAAACAGTACATTTGCATAATGACTGAAACCAGCCCACTGAAGGAACAATGGGCTGGGAGGTCAGTTCCTTAAACATTAATATGCAGGTTGCTGTTTATAAGATTGGGGAAAGAACGGGAAGTCACTTGGATGAGTGACAACATGTTTCTCCCGCTGAAAACGCTACGTCTACGTTTATCTTCAAACTGCTCAGCCTGACCTGTCCCTCTGATATAGTTATTTCTAATCTTGTCCCTCCTGTCAATCCCAATGAAAATCATCATTTCTGCCACCTCAATCTTCACTTCCTGTCTTTAGTCAGCAGCACCATGTCCAAACCATACATCATAGTACGTTTCACGACAATCTTCTCTCAAAAACTCTCTTCTTCACCTCTGTTGTGCACAGTGCCTTGCTGACCACAGGTATTTAAACTAATCAGCTTTCACTCTTTCTGCTCTTTAACTATTACACCAGCCTCTGTCTTCTTCGCATACATGTACATGCTTCTATTGACTCGTTCATCTTCTCTCAAGAACATGCCTCCACCTCTACAGATTCTCATCTGTCAACACCAAACACTCACTGCAGATCATAGTGTTGTCTGTCTGATCATCACCACTGCAACCAAGAAGGGGCTCAGAGCTGATTTCTCCCCCCAATCCACACCTGACCACACATGTACCACCCTCACATTTTTTAAAATCTTTATTGTTATATCCAATCACCCTTCTTTCCATCATTTTGCTTTGGCTTTTGGAAAGTAATGTGCTTGCACACATAAGTCTACTTGGCTTATCTTGAGTTCACTCCATCATTCCCAGGAAATGTTCCACAGGCTTCAAAAAGCAACCAGAGCACTGGGGACAGTTTGACTGGAGCCAAGAACTCTACAGCCATAAAGATTCTAAGATTTGTATACTGTACTAATTCCCACCCAGGCAGTTATCTGTAAGTATTCATTAGCTTGTCAAATGTATTGACTGCTGATAGTGTGGAGAGAGGTTGAACCTGTTTTTCTGGTGAACCTGGTTACGGATCAAGAAAAGTTGGGGTCTGAGGTGCCAAATTCTAATATTCCATTCTCGCTCCTTTGCGATGACCATCTCACACCAGCCCAGAGAGTGGATGTTGCTGCATTGCAACAGGATTTAGCCCTGCCAGTTACACTACTCTCATAGGGCACCATTCTGAAACCCACCCACGGGTGATGGTGCATTCACAGCCCTACAGATTAACTGAACATAAGTGGCAAATAGTTCAGAAAGAATTGGTTGCTATGTTGGAGATGAGGGTGATAGAAGAGTGGCACAGTGCATGGTGTAGCCCATAGTTCTTGTGGTGAAGAAAGATGGGTCAGGACAGTTTTGTGTTGACTACCGCGAGGTGAATGAGGTGTCACATTTTGACGCTTACCACATGCCCTGGGTCGATGAGCTCTGCTCTGCACTGGTTAGACACGACTCACTTTTTCACAGTGCTGGTTTTGGCCAAGGGCTACTGGCAGATTCCCTTGCCCCAGAGTCCAAGGAAAAAAATACCAATTACCAATTCATCACACTTCTGTTCAGCTTGTCCAGAGCCCCAGTCACCTTTCAAGGCCGGGCTCAAGGTAGAGGTAGAGCTCACAGCAAACCCAAAGAAGTGTGCTAATGGACAGAGAAGGGCTTGGAAAGAAAAGCATCTTAACTTCTTGAAGAAGTCCGACTACGATGGCCTGGATGACTGAGAACCTTCACAGACTTATGGATGGAGAGAGGTACAGTATCTGGGGTACCGCTTTGAGGTGAGGAAGTGCCCCCACAGACAGACAAAACAACAGCCACCACATCCAGCCCACATCACAAGACCAAAACAGAGGTAAGGCCATTTTTGGGACTGGCCAGCTGTTAGTGCCAGTTTATGCCGAACTACGTTGAGCTGACCTGCCCTTTAACTGACCGCACCCAAAAATGTGCCCCAAATCTGGTCCAGTGACCAGAGCAGTGCTACAGGTTCAGAAAGCCCTCTGTGGAGCACACCTGCTTCACACTCCTTCACACGTCAGTCTGCAGGATAAAAGGGAGGGAAAAGTCATTCCCTCCCTTCTATCCTGCAGACTGACGCCTCGAGCAGAGGGCTGTGGGCCTTTTGTTCCAGCAGATATGGAGTGGCCAACCGCCTGGTTGTGTTCATCAGCAGGAAACTGTCAGACCGGGAAGCCCAGTACAGCACTGTTAAAAGAGTGTTTGGTGGATGGTTGACTCTCTTTGCTATAACCCCCCGTGACTCCCATTCACCCTCTGTTCAGATCAAGTTCAAGGTGATGTTGCAGGTTTGTGGTCAGTGGCTCAGCTTGGGAGGGGTGGAGTGGTTGTTTTCAGGGAGCAGTGTCAGAGAGCCTGGCCAACACAGCAGATCATCATCATCTAATCATGCCTCCCCTATCTGACTAGGACACTGAGACCTGGCAAGGGGTGAAGTATGAGCAGAGCTGGACAAGCTAGGCAAAGCTGAAATAACAGCAGCTCAGACTCTGTAATAAAAACTCTATAATAAAATAATAAAATAAATATAATAAAATTCTATAATAAACCACGTATCCAATAACCATAATAAGTAATAATGTGTGTTGTACTGGGTTCACCTGCAGCAGGATTCATGCTACAGGTGAACCCAAGCTCCATGTAATTATTCCTTTATTTTATTTTATTTTGTGTGCACACTCCTGTGAGTCTGTTTGAACAGCTGTTGTAATAGCTGTAACTAAGGACAATAAGGTGAATCACACATTTTGAGGTGAAGACTTGCTTTGAAGTTGAGCATGAAGGAAATTAATACAATAAAAATTCAGCAATGTGTGTTAGGATTTGCATTTCTTGTATGATACCTATCAACTAAATCTACTTTAGCTTTCAAGTGTCTACTGTTTGTTTCTGTCCAACAGGTTTGTATGTGTGTGTTTGTGTGTGTTTAGCCATTTGCTGTAGTGGTTGGGAGCATTCTGTCTTTGTTCCCAGCAGATCAAAGCAGATGCAAAAAAAAAACAAACCCTCTTTTGCTTTAAAAGGTCAGTGAAGGTTCAGACAGGAAATGGAACCAGCAACCACCTCTTTCAATTTAGCTCCTTTTTGGGGGGAGAGAACATAGCTTTAGTTCAGCTAGAATAAAGCATCTGGTCTTTTTGAAACATCCTTTGTAGGAAGATATATCATTTCAGATACTAAACAGATTTTTCTGCTGTTTGACATTTCCTGATATTTCTCTTTAGTATGAATTCATTCATTGAATTCATAGTATCGATGTATTTTTATACCTTCCATACATGACAAATTCACATACCAACATAACATACAGGACATGTCTTTAGACTAGAAGCCGGGGTACCCTGAGGAATATTGACTTATAAACTCCACATGAACCTTCTTGCTACGAGGTGATAGTGCTAACCACCGCACCACCATGGAGCCAAAATAATAATTATACTTAAAAAAAAATTGTATTTAAGCTCTTAAGCTTGTTTTTAAACAAGGTTCATATTGAGTAAATACCATAAAACATTTTATTTAATTATTAAAGCAGTAACACTTGCCAGAACAGAGTCTTTATTCGATATCAAAATGCAAACTTTACTGGCATATGCATGTATGACAGGGATCAAAAGGCAAAAAAGAATATACAATCATATGCTGCTAATCATATGTACTTGATTAACTGATTAACAGCAAATGTGACTAAAAAGCAAAACTGGAAGTTTGCTGGTCTGATGCACTCATTTGGAAACCATGGCAAATTTGCCCCAAGGTTAGAAAGTGCAATATTTAGAGAAGTTACCAAAACCAGCTCTGAATCTACATGTGTCTGTTGGACACTGTTTTTTGGGGGTTAGCGTAGTCGCAGTGTGAAGGCCTTACTGTAATCGTATGGCAAAACTTTCTGTATTTTAATCGATTCATACATGAGTGTTTCAAAATGGCTCTAGAGCACCACCTGTGCAGGATATTATGCAGTACTAGGGGCATATAGTTTGAGCTACATCTATGAAATTTTGTACCCGTGCAACTTAACTAGAGTGCAAAAAGGGTCAGGGACCCATTGACACTAACCCAACAAGACGTCTGCCATTTCCAGGTGTTGTAATTTTGCAAATTGTGTTGCTTTTGAGTTTTCGTCAAAGGGTGCATCCACGGTGCCACTGCAAATTTCAATCATTCTCCATGAAATTTTAATTTGCTCTCATTAACACATACACATACAAGCAAAATATTTTTGTTTGTGCTGCTATCATTTTAAAGATATTAATAAAATAAGGTCTTGATGCGTGCTCAATCATCCAGGTAAATAAATCTCAAAAGGTTGATTCTGTTCATCTGTTCGTAGCGTTTTCAGTGGGAGAAACATTTCGTCACTCATCCAAGTGACTTCTTCAGTCTCAGCTGATTGCAGGTTTCCCCAAATCTTATAAACAGTAAATTTGTGGAGTGACTGAAACTAGCACCACTGAAGGAACAATGGGCTGGGAGGTCAGTTCCATGATTGTTAATATGCAAATTCGTATGACCATTGATCAACGACTACTAATCATAGCCTACTGATCAATGGCCATGAGTACCATTCACAGAGAGTTGGGGAATGGCTGCAATCACAGCATTGTAAGATGGCGAAAGATGGGCCTCCCTTCTCAATTCAAAGATGGTCAGCTTCCTGACAGCCTGATGGACAAAGCTGTCTCTCAGTCTGCTGGTTCTGGCCTGGAGGCTCTTCAGTATCCTTCCTGATGGCAGTAAACTGAAGAAGCTGTTGAAGGGATGAGGAGAGTCACCTGTAAGGCAGAGGACCTTCCGGATTAGGCAAACGATCTCCTGGGGAGGGAGGGAAGAGAGGTCGACACAATCCTCTCCGCTGCTCTCCCTACCAGTTGTAATTTTTTTCCTGCAGGACCCAGCGCAGGAGTCATACCATACAGTGATGCAGCTGGTGAGGATACTCTCAATGGTGCTTCTGTAGAAGGTGCTCATAATGGGGGCTGAATCTCTTGCGCTTCTCAGTTTGCGGAGGGAGTCGCTGTTGGTCTTCTCCACATTCATGGACAGGTTGTTGTTGCTGCACCACTCTGCCAGATGGTTAACTTCACCCCTGTAGTAGATCTCATCATTATTGCTGATGTGACCTACCCAGATGTTTCGTCTGCAAACTTGATGAAAAAGTTGGAGCTGTGTGATAGTGTGCAGTCGTGGGTCAGCAGAGTGAAGAGAAGGGGGCTCAACATACATCTTTGGAGAGCCTCCGTATTCAGTGTTATTGGGCTGGAGGTGTTGCTGCTGACCCATACTGTCTGCTGTCTTCCTGTCAGGAAATCCAGCAGCCAGTTACACAGCGAGGTGCTGATCCCCAGCAGATCCAGTTTGTGAATGAGTTACTAGGTAATGATGGTGTTGAATGCTGAACTGAAGTCTAAGAACAGCTTTCTAACGTATGAGTCTCTAGTGTCCAGATGTGTGAGGGCTGAGTGAAGGTCATCATCATCAACTTTATTTATAAAGCACTTTAAAACAACCACAGCTGACACAAAGTGCTGTACATTGGAACTGTAAAATAAAATTACATGAGATATAAATAAAAAACAAATAAAAGAAGAGTGAAATCATTAATTAAATAACTACTGCATTAAAAAAAGAAACTAAGTCTCACTGAGGTTAAAAGCCAAGGAATAAAAGTGGGTTTTAAGACGTGATTTAAAAGTGGACAGTGAAGGGGCCTCTCTAACATGCATGGGCAAATTATTCCATAATTTTGGAGCCACAATAGAGAAGGCCCTGTCCCCTCTGAGCTTCCTCCTGGATCTCGGTACCTCCAGGAGCAGCTGGTCAGCTGACCTGAGAGACCGACAGGGTATGTGGGGATGAAGAAGCTCAGAGAGGTAAGGCGGGGCAAGACTGTGTAGGCATTTAAAAACAAACATAAGAATTTTAAAATTAACTCTAAAAGACACAGGCAGCCAGTGCAGAGAGGCCAGCACGGGGGTTATATGCTCTCTTTTTCGAGTTCCTGTTAGGAGTCGTGCAGCCGCATTTTGAACCAGCTGCAGACGTGAGAGCAATGACTGACTGACCCCCACATAAAGTGAGTTACAGTAGTCCAGGCGGGAAGAAATAAAAGCATGGATCACTGTTTCAAGGTGCTGCCTCGAAAGAAAAGATTTTAGTCTTGCCAGTCGCCTTAAATGATAAAAACTGGACTTCACCACTGCTCTGATTTGGTTGTCCAATTTAAAATCACTGTCCAACTTAAAACCAAGGTCAGTAACAACAGATTTAAAATAAACTTCCAGGGATCCTAAAACAACAGAGGAGGACTCACAGGGACCACTGGGTCCAAACACCAACACTTCTGTTTTCTTTTTATTAAAATTTAAAAAGTTTCGAGCCAACCAAGCTTTAATGTCATCTAGACATGTCAAGAGAGGTTTTATGGAGATGGCATCCTTGCGTTTTAGTGTCAAATAAATTTGGCATAACAGTGAAATGAGATCCCATGCCTTCTAAGGATAGAACCCAGAGGCAGTAGATACAGAGAAAAGAGCAGTGGCCCTAAAATTGAGCCCTGTGGGACACCACATGACAGAGGAGCAGAAGACGATTCGTAACCGAGAAGGCTGACAGAGAAAGTTCTATCTGACAAATAAGACCTAAACCAATTGAGTGCAGTGCCACCAATACCCACTACATCATGTAATCGAGAAATTAAAATATTGTGGTCTACTGTGTCAAAGGCAGCAGTTAGGTCAAGCAAGACAAGAACAACATGGTTACCAGAATCACATGCCAGAAGGATGTCATTAAAAACCCTTAGTAATGCAGATTCTGTGCTGTGAAGGGTTTTAAAACCTGACTGAAAAACCTCAAAGATTCCATTTTCATCTAGAAAATCTTTCAGTTGACTAAAAACAATTTTCTCTAAAACCTTGGAGACTAAAGGCAGCTTGGAAATAGGCCTATAGTTCGCTAAAACTGTGTGATCAAGGCCAGGTTTCTTAAGCAGTGGCTGTACTACTGCATGTTTGAAATTTGCAGGAACCACACCAGAAGACAGACTGCTGTTAATAATGTCAAGGACATACTGTTGTATACTAGGAAAAATTTCTTTAAAGAATTGTGGAGGGACAGGATCCCGTGGGGAACCTGTGGGCTTAATATGGCGAACCACATCCTCTAAAGAGGAGAGCGTCACAAGCTCAAACTGAGTGAAAACAGCAGCGCAAGGGACAGAGACAGAGGGGTCAGAGTCAGGAGCTGTGATAAGAGCCCTGATGGTGACAACCTTTTCAATAAAAAAGTTCAGAAAATCATTGCAAATCTCAGGAGAAACTTCCAAACAGACATTCAAAGGAGTATTAAGAACAGTGTCAATGGTCCTAAATAACACACGTGGGTTATGACAGTTGGAAGAAATAATATTTGCAAAATATTCCCTTTTTGCCTCTTTAACAGTGTTCTGGTAGCGATGCCAGCAGTCTTTGAGAATTTGAAATGATACATGCAGTTTATCCTTTTTCCACCTCCGTTCTGCTCGACGACATTCCCTCTTAACAGCACGACTGCTCTCATTAAACCAAGGCTCAGGTTTAGCCTTAAGCTGCCTGGTTTTTAAAGGAGCCACAGAGTCCATGATTTTTTGACAGCAAGAATTAAACCAGGAATGTAGGTCTTCTGTGTCAGAGGAAACAAAGTCAGAAGGCCCGCCGAGCTGATTAAAAGCAGCAGAAAACTGCGCAGCAGTGGCGGGGTTAATAACCCGACAGCACCGAGTAGCAGCAGGTTTAACTGCGGTATATGTCAAACCAACGTTGAATAACACAGGCATATGATCTGAGAGTGCACAGTCACAAATCTCCAAGTCAGTGACAGGCAGACCATATGACAGAACAAGGTCCAGTGTGTGTCCGTGCTCATGTGTAGGGCCACGTACGGACTGTACCAGGCTAAAAGAGTCAATAAGGCTTAAAAAGTCCTTTACCAGTGGCTTATCAGGACAGCATACATGTATATTAAAATCTCCAACAATAAGAACACTATCATAGTTGGGCATAATCCCAGCTAAAAAATCAGAAAAGTCGTTTATGAAGTTCTTATTGTATTTCGGGGGGCGATAGATGACAGCGCAGAAAATCGGGTTTGTACGACTCACCTCAAATGAGGTAAGTTCAAAGCTGGAGAACGAAGGCTGTAGAAAACACTGCTTACATTTAAAATCCTTTTTGTAAACAGTCACTGTGCCTCCACCTCTGCCTGACGTCCGTGGCGAGTTAAAATAGCAACAATCCACAGGTAAAAGTTCAGATAGAACACTAGACTCACCAACACTCAGCCACGTCTCAGTCACACACAGAAAATCCAGATCACGGGAACTGAATAAGTCCCGAAGAATAAAAGTTTTGTTTAAAAGTGATCTGGCGTTCACCAGGCCAATCCTAGCGGGAGCTGGAGTTGGCGCTCGGGGTTCAGGAGGTCCAGAAACCCGCCGCAGCGATCTCAGATTCCGATAATGTTGACAGCGGAGGTTTAGCCTGGGAGGGCATGGGCAGCGAGGCCGAGGAGCATCATCATCAAAGCCGACCACAGGCACCAAACAGGCATCAACAGGATCCAGAAAACGCCGAGACGCAAACAACCTTGGCAAGAATCCATGCACTGGTCGGAAAACAGCAGAATAATTCTTTAGGTAAACCTTTAGCTTCACCAGGCGACCGCTTCGTTTACCCCGGCGACGAGGACGCTTTCGCCGGGAAGGTAGCGTGGGAACCCGGTACAGGTAACCCGGGGTTTCTGATGCAAATGGGGGCAGGGGTTGCTGCCCACCAGCTCCAAAGGACACAATATTTTGGACCACAGGTTTGAGGTCCAATAGTGTCTGGCGATCATACCTCAGCAGAGACTTTGTTTCATGGATGACACAAATAAAAAATAACATAAACAGGAACAAACTTGGCAGTGACAGACGAGCAGCCACACACACCGGCGCCATCTTGCCAGGTGAAATTGCCTCATTGGTCGAGCGGTTTGACTTGTATGTGAACTCAAATGGATCCAGGTTGAGGGAAAGAGATAATTTGATTTGATACATGACTAATCGTTCAAAGCACTTCATAATGATGGAGGTGAGTGCAACCAGACAGTAGTCGTTAAAGCAGGAGGTAGATGACTTCTTCGGTACAGTAATGATGGTGGAGGCTTCAACGCATGTGGGAACGACAGCCTGACCCTAATGATGTGTTAAAGATGTCTGTGAAGACATTTGTGAGTTCCACAGCATAGTCCGTCAGTGCTCGTCCAAGGATGTTATCAGCACCTGGAACTTTGCGTGTATTGATTTTGGCAAGGGATCTCCACACACTGTCTGGGGATTGTGTCACCACGGTCTGCAGAGTGGGCTTGTAGTCTGTGGTGGTTTATATTCCTTGCCACTGCCTCTGAGTATCTCTCCTGTCGCTACTCCCTCCTGGAGTACTGCCTTTTCGTCTCTGATTCCAGGTGACAGGTTTGCCCTTGCTGTCATTAGGCTCACCTCATCCCCGACTCTGAAGGCTGCATTTCTCAACCTTAGGAGCCTTTAGACCTCACCTGTGAGCCATGGTTTCTGATTGGCCGGGGCAGTGATAGTCCTGGTCTCTGTGACATCATCGATGCATTTTGGGATGTAGGCAATGACAGTTTCTGTATATTCCTGAAAGTCTGTGGTGTTGTCATGTATGATGGTCTGTTTAAAGATCTCCCAGTCTGTGGTGGAAAAGCAGTCTTGCAGTGCCTCTGAGGACCCTTCTGACCACACACGTACCTGCTTACAAACAGGTTTGGTGACTTTGACCAGGGGCCTGTATGCTGGCATTAGCATAACAGTGATGTGATCAGAGGCACCAAGGTGGGGGAGGGAGAGGCCTTTGTAATCTCCTCTCTGGGTGGTGAAAACATTATCCAAAAAACAATGACACAAATTAACATAATGACACCACAGGGAAAGAGAAACTAAACACATCGAAAAACACACTCAAGACTCTTTCAAAATAAACCAAGAAACACTGAGAAAATAACAGTAATCAAAGAATAAAACTAGAACACACAAAACACTGGGTCATAGACCCAGTACCATGACAACGGGATCACTACGGTTTTTCGCTTAGGCAGCGGTTGTCCTTCTCTCCTGGATCAGCTGGAGCTTTCTTTAGGAGCCTTCCCAGCTTTGAAAAAAGACCAGCTGGGATAACCACATTTACTCAGGGCCTTCTTGATGTGATGTTCTTCTGCTTCCTTGGCCGCTGTGTCTGTGGAGATGGTGCTTGCTCTATGTGTAGCGTCCTGATGACACCCAGTTGATGATGAGATACTGATCTGTATGCATAGGTTTATGGTACACATCAGCTTTTAGATGTCCCCTATTAATGATGGAAATCTCACAGTCTAAGAAGGCTAACCTGCTGCTTTTCATATCCTCCCTGGTGAATTTGATGTGTTGGTCCACCGATTTAATGTGATCCATAAATTTTCGTATGTCCTGAGATTTGATTTTCACCCAGGTGTCATCCACATACCTGAACCAATGACTTGGTGGTGTTCCAGGGTAGGATAACTGTCACGGTACTGGGTCTAAGACTCAGTGTTTTGTGTATTTTTGTTTTATTTCACTGATTATTGTATTTTTCTTTGTTTCCTGTTTTATTCTGAAAGAGTCTGGTGTGTTTTTGTCAGTGTTTAGTTCACTTCCCTGTTACATCATTATTTTAAATTTCAGTCACCTGTTTCCCCATGTGTTCTCACTTCCCCTGATTACCTCTTGTGTATTTAAGTCCTCTGTTTTCTGTGTTTTATTGTCAGGTGGTCTGTTTTGCTACACCATAGTCTCATAGTTTTTATAGTTTGGTCACAGTTTCATAGTTGTCATAGCCTGTTCTCAGTTTAGTAGTTAGTTTCTGTTTTTACCTCAGCGTTCATGGTATGTGTTTTTTTTTTCTTTCATCAGCCTAATAAAGGCTCTCTTTTGGTTTAAGTTGAGCATCTGCTTTTGTGTCCTGTTTCCAAACACATTCGCGTAACCTGCCGTGACAGACAACAAAGCCCAGTTTTCCATTTCTTCCATGTACAAATTGGCCACAATGGGTGAAACTGGGGAACCCATGGCACACCCACGTTTCTGCCTGTACTACTGAGCCTTATGCAAAATAAGTGGAATTAAGACACAGTTCCAAAAGCAAACACAATTGATTAGTGCTGAGAGTGGTCCTGTTGCTGAGGTTGGGGTGATCCTGAAATCTCTTACGGACTACCTCCAATGTTTCCGTGACTGGGATGCAAGTGAGGACAGATGTATCATCTCTCTTCACTGTACATGTACTGTTTATAAGATTGGGGAAACCTGCAGTCAGCTGAGACTGAAGAAGTTTCTCCCACTGAAAACGCTACATCCAGATGAACAGAATCAACCTTTTAGGATTTATTTACCTGGATGATTAAGCACACATCAAGACCTTATTTTATTAATATTTTTAAAATGATAGCAGCACAAACAAAATATTTTGCAGCACAAACGTAGCACAAACATTTGACATCAATTTTGTTTGATTTGGGTAATGTGGGAGGCTGGTTGACCTTTTGACCTTTAAATTTTCATTAATATCTTTAAAACAGAAGCAGCAGAAATGACAATTTTAGCAGCTCTAAGGTCACTTTTGTAGCGTTCTGTCCCAAACAGCCAAAAGGCTCCGCCTGCCAGTAAGCTCAGGGGTATGGGTGGGTGCTAAGCCCCATTTTGCTACCTGTGTCATAGTATGCCAGCCAGATCACTCACCCACTTCAGGTTGTCGTAGATTCCGGTGCCGAGCACAACCTCATTGATATAGGATTAGCTAAACAGCTACACATTCCGCTCCTTGTGCTCAAACTTTCCATCCAAGCTAAGGCCCTAAACAAACAAGCGTTTTCCCACATCAAACTGAACCCGTCTCACTAATTACCTCTGGTAATCTCACCATGTTGCTCCAGCTCAAGAACCCGAAGAAAGGTATAGAACTCTTCTGCCGCCCACGTCTGTTGTGGGGGCACTCAAGTTTAGAAGTTAATCCGGGAAGCTTATCAACAGGAACCTCACCCAGGGACAGGGCCCACTGGTCGATTATATGTTCCCACAACGGTCCACGGGAAGATCCTCCACTGGGCCCACACGGCCAGGTTCTCGTGCCATCTGGGTAAGAATCGAACAGTTCAATTCTTACAACATCTGTTCTGGTGGCCTTCTCTCAGCAAAGACACCCAGGAGTATGTGGCGGTCTGTCCAGTGTGTGCCCCGAAGAAGGTCGTGAACACCTCTGCTGTGGGCCTGCCCCGACTGCTACCAGTCCCTAGGTGGCCATGGTCACACATAGCCTTGGACTTTGTGACGGGCTTTCCTGCCGTCGTCAGGTAACACCACAATTCTACACATTTCTCAACATAATAGACAGGTTTTCCAAGGCAACCCACTTTGTGGAATTACCCAAGCTGCCCACTGCCTCGGAGACTAATACTACTACTAACTCAACATGTTTCAGGACATCGTCTCCGATCACGGGCCCCAGTTCACGTCTCAGGTTTAGAAGGCGTCTGCTCCAGCTGGGAGGGTAAGTGAGTCTGTCTTCGGGGTTTCACCCTCAAACGAATGGCCAAGCTGAGAGAGCCAACCAAGAACTGGAAGCCGTTCTTCACCGTATCGCCTCCTCCAACCAAACCACATGGAGTGACCAGGTGGCATGTGTGGACTACACACATAATCCCAGTATGTCAACGCCCACCGCAGTCTCACCATTCGAGGCATCCCTGGGGTATCAACCTCCTCTTCTCTTCATCAGTGAAGGTGAGCTAGAGGTCCCATGTGTTCAACATCAGTGAAGGATTTGGGTCCACTTTCTATCCACTGCCTCATATTTTGTGGTGAATGTGAATAATTTTATACATTGTTGCACTTGTTTACCATTTTGGCCAGGACATCCTTGTAAAAGAGATTTTCTAATCTTAATCATTTTTTTTCCCTGGTTAAATAAAGATTAACCATACTCAACATTTGCAGTTTGCATTTCTACTCACCTGGATGCTGTCATTCCCTGGAAAAGCCTGTTTGCTAGTTGTAATCACGGGGTCATAACTCCTTATCTGCAGGCCTTCCTGCCACTGCTATCCCGGATCGCTGGATCATTTCAGGCTGGACTCACAGCTCACACTCTTTTATTCTGGATGCTCACCCAGCCAAATACAGCTACCTTCCTAGATGCTTTCCACCTGCCTGCAAAGTAAGGCATATAAGATCTGACTGCATTATTACCTCTTGTCCCCAGTTTCCATGGTCCCTTCTAATTCTTCTCGCCCTCTGTTTCAGAGACCCATGCTTGAGTTTCTGCGCACCACGCTCATTCCCTTTGTTACTAGTTTTGCGCTCGAGTATTCCACGCACATTTCCCCTCATGTACTGTTTCCACCTGTGTGTTTCGTAATAAAAACCTGTGTAACTTGAGTTTGTACTGGCCTCTGGGCCCACCTTTGACAGATTTCAGATCAGCGTAAACTCTTTCAGATGCTAAGCTAGACGCATATTCTGTATTATTGTAGGGTCTTTACCTTACAAAATAAAGCACCTGTTGTTGTGATTTCCTGCTATATAAATAAAAATAACCTTACACTCACCTGACCTTTCCTCTGTTACCACTGAGAATCATGACCTTCACCAAATATTGTTGGGGGCCATAGATCTTCTCCCAGGAGCCACCAGCCAGCTGTACAACATCTCCCGTCTAGAATGAGAAATTATGGAGACATACATCTGGGAGTTCCTGGCAGCCTGAATCAGTCATCCCTTTTCTGCCCCAGTGGGTCCATATTTCCAGCAGTGTTTCCAGCCCTTGTGAATGATGTGCTCAGAGATTTCCCAAATTTGTTTGTTCATCTACCTTGATGCCATTTTGATTTTTTCTAAGAACCCAAAGGAGCATCGCTGTTGTGTCTGCTAGATCCGTCAAAAACTCCTTGAGAATGAGTTATATGTTGAAAGGTTGAAAAAAAATGTACATTTCATAGGCGTTTCATGCAGTCTGACCCCAAACTACAGTTCATTGATGTCCATACTTCAGACTCTGGTGCAGGTGCAGTCCTGTCTCATTACTCTCAGATTATTTCCATATTGCTCATTACTGTTCCCACTGTATTGTAACCTCTAACTCTTTGCCTCTAACACTTTGATAGTAGCTGTCTCCTCTTGATGTTATTGTATTGAGCTCCTAGCTGCTTCTTGGTCGGTATGGATGTTGGGTTTCTCCTCATCCATAGTTGCCATTTGCATTGCTTATGACCTCACTGGGTTGGCTTCTATTTTATTGTCCTTGAGATCAGCAACTCTGAGCTTTGTCTTCCAGAACAGCTTATTAAAGTAAGTTCAATCAACTATAAGTATGTTCACCCTCAGTTAAGTGTGCGATACTATGATTCACCATGGCTGTCTATTTTAATCCACTGGACAGATGAATATGAACAACACTGACTAGGATATTAAAACAGAAGTGACTAAAAGAGTGATGTCAATTGTGCCTCATGCCAGAGGATTATCACTGGCATTTCCCACAGTGATAGATGGGGCTGGAGAACCGGCCTTTCACCAGGTTGCTCTTTGATGCAGCCATGTGGACCCGGACCCATACAAGAGGGGAAGTTCACATCGTTGACATAGCTCCCTGCAGAAACCACAAAGTGAGTCCAAAGCCAGCAGCTCATCAGCTTGGCCATGACCTTGGCCAGGGGTACCTGTCAGAGCATCCAAAGGAGGTAGCAGGCAGCTGCCACCCCCAGCTGTGAGCCGGCCCATTCCAGCTTTGTGGAGGAGGCTCTGGGGTGCCATGGTGGTAAAGAGCCTCCTCTGGGGACAGATTGTGCGAGGTTTAATAACCTGTTGGGGCACTGTGTGCGGATGCGTTCACAACTGATAATGGCATGTAGTGTCTGTGCTGCACACAGTGGGGAGGCGAGGTCATCCGATGATGACTCTGAGGAGGAGGAGACTGCAGGACCTTCTTGTGAGGGTCAGCCACTAGAGCAGTTTTGGGATGGCACCCTATACTCAACCTTTGACCAAATGAAAAAAACTGATGGTCACATGATGTGCCCTGATACAACACTGACCTACCTATATTTTGTATTGATTAGCAATGGACAGTATCAGTTTGGAATAATAATAATAAATAATAAACTTTATTTATAAAGCACACTTAAAAACCAAGGGTATGCCAAGGTGCTTAACAAGTAAAATAGAGTATAGGAGGAGGATAATAGAAATAGGACCAAAGCAAGTACTAAATATGCAAGCAGATAACTGTCACTAATACATAGGAAAGCAACAGGTACAGAGCAAACAAGAATTTAAATGAGCATAAAAGTGCATGATATAAAATCATAAAAGAAATATTAACTAGAGGGAAAGGCAAGATTGAATAAGTGGGTTTTTAATCGTGATTTGAACAGTGCAATGGAATCAGATGCGCGGAGGTCGAGAGGAAGGGTGTTCCACAGTACCGGGGCAGCCAGAGCAAATGCACGGTCACCCCGAGACTTCAGTCGAGATCTGGGTTGGGTCAGAAGTAGTTGAGTGGCAGATCTGAGTGTTCTAGCAGGAGTATGTGGTTTGAGAAGTTCACTAAGATAACTTGGCGCTAATTTATTAATAGTTTTGAAAGTAAGAAGTAATATTTTAAATTGAATACGGTACTTTATGGGCAGCCAATGCAGGCTAGCTAGGACAGGGGTAATATGGCAACATTTCCTGGTACCAGTTAAAAGGCGGGCTGCTGCATTTTGGACCGTTTGCAGTCTAAGAAGAAGAGAAGAAGGACGACCATAGTACAAGGAGTTACAATAATCCAACCTGGAGGTCACAAAAGCATGAATAAGCTTCTCCAGGTCCTCATGCGGAATATAATGCCTAGCCTTAGAGATAAGGCGCAGTTGGTGGAAGCTAGATCTCACTACAGCAGACACTTGCTTATCAAGTTTGAGCGAGCTATCCAGCAGTACACCCAAGTTACTGACATAGTCACAAGAAAAACTAGCAAAGGAACCCAGGGCAGCACAGAGTTGGGCACGAGGGATTTTACTGTTGAACACCACAATCTCAGTCTTCTTATCATTTAAAACGAGGGAATTACTCAGGAACCATTCTTTGACCTCCCGCATGCATTCTTGAAAGTAGTGCAGGGACACAGCAAGGTCGTCAGTAAGTTCAAAATAGATCTGTATGTCATCGGCATAACAGTGGAAGGTGATATTGTATTTTTCAAAGATTGCACCTAGAGGGAGCAAATACAATGAGAAGAGAATAGGGCCTAAAACTGATCCTTGAGGCACACCACAACAGACCGGAGCGGAGGAAGAGGAGAAGGTGCCTAAGTGAACTGATAAGGATCTATCAGCGAAGTATGATTTAAACCAGTCGAGGGCAGTGCCTCTAATACCCACAGTGTGCTCAAGTCTTAGTAATAAAATGTTATGGTCTACCATATCAAAGGCCGAAGAGAGGTCCAGTAAAACTAGGACCATAGAGCGTCCAGTATCAGTGATTACAAGAATATCATTAAGAACTCTAACCAATGCTGTTTCAGTGCTATGCAATGGCTTAAAGGCAGATTGAAATTTCTCAGCAATATTGTTCGTGTCCAAGTATGCCTGGAGCTGGGAGAGAACTAGTCTCTCCAGGATCTTGGACAAGAACGAAAGCTTAGAGATCGGTCTATAGTTTGAAAGGTCATAACAGTCAGAATTTCTTTTTTTAAGAATCGGGTGGACTACAGCATGCTTAAAGGACAAAGGAACACAGCCTGAGAGCAAGGAAAAGTTCATAAGAAATAGGATACTAGGTCCGATTACATCAAAACAGTCCTTAGCTAAACAAGATGGAAGAATGTCAAGCACAGTATTGGTGTTATTCATTTGAGCAACTAGCCGCTTAAGAGTCAAAAGTGACACAGGCTCAAACTGGTGGAAAGTTGAAATGCACTCAGGAATGGGGAGAGGATATAAAGCAGGGGGAAGGGAGGACTTAAGAGATGAGACCTTTTTTAAAAAGTGAGTTTGAAATCGCTCACAAAGACCCTGAGAATGAATTAAAGGCATGTCCGGAGAAGGGTTAACCACAGAGTTAAAAATTTTAAATAAGGTACGGGGGTTATGGTCATTGTCCAGGATGATTTTGGACAAGAAGGACGCTTTGGCCGTTTTAGCAGCACTTTGGAATTTTAAGCGGCTAGTCCGTAGCATGTCATGGGAAACCTGAAGTTTATCTTTTTTCCACCTTCTCTCAGCGCGCCGACACACGCGACGTAAGGCGCGCGTAGTGTCATTAAGCCAACACTGAGAGTAGGTTCTAGGGTGCTTCATCTTAATGGGGGCAACAGTATCAAGGATTGAAGAAATCAGCGATAGGAAGGAATTAGCACAGTCATCAACCGAGTGAAAAGAACAACAGTCGAGAGTGACAGATGCAGAATCCAAGAAAGACATAGAGAAGTTTGACATCGCTTCAGCATTAATTACACGTAGCGGGCGAAGGGGAGCCGCAGGATGTAGTTCATTAGTGCATAAGCCAGTATCAAATATAACTGGGAAATGATCCGAGATCCCAGCGTCACTTATATCCTTGATACAAATGTCCAGACCATATGAGAAAACCAAGTCCAAAGTATGTCCTTTAACATGTGTTGGGTCATTAACCCACTGAGCCAGGTTAAAAGAGTCCGTTAAGGCAAGGAAGTCTTTAGCAAATGAGTCATCCTTACAGCAAGTGTGTATGTTAAAATCACCGACAATGAGAACACAACCATACTTAAAAAGAACGGAGCCTAGGAGATCAGCAAAGTCCGTGATAAAATATTTGCTATATTTAGGCGGTCGATAAACCACCACGCAGAGTGTGGTCGTGGATGCAGTCATCTCCAATAATTGGACTTCAAAGCTAGAGTAGGTAGGTGAGGGTAGCTGGAAAACACCCAGTTGTTGGTGGCTCATTACCACCCGATGGCTGGCCATATGGGGTATAGTGAAACTGTGGAGTGAATAGTGGCCTAACTTTATTGGCTGGGCATCCATGTGGATGTGCAGCATTGATCCTGCCAGAGCTGTCAGCTGGTTAATCGGTGAGCCATTCCTAAAGCACCTTTGAGCTCACTACCAATAATGTAGGTTAATCTAAAAACAGAATGCTAATATGTACTAAATGCAATACTACAGATAGCTCAACTTCATTTACACCTGGTTAATAATAACATCTATGAGAGATTTCAATCTGGTTTTCGCTCATGTCACAGTACCGAAACTGCTCTACTTAAAGTCACTAACGATCTCTTAATCGGAGCTGACTCTGGTCTTCTCACCATTCTCGTCCTTTTAGATCTGAGCTCTGCCTTTGACACCATTTCTCACTCTGTCCTTCTAAGCAGACTTTCCTCTCTCGGCATCTCTGACACACCCCTCGCCTGGTTTCAATCATATCTCCTCGACCGTTCCCAGTTTATTCAACTAAGATCATTCCGCTCTCGCCTATTCCCCGTCACCTCTGGTGTACCCCAAGGCTCAGTTTTAGGCCCTCTTCTCTTTATAATATACATCCTCCCTCTAGGTACCATCTTCCGCAAATTTGATCTTCAGTTTCACTGTTTTGCTGATGACACCCAGTTATATCTCTCTTGCAAACCTGATTCCTCCCTCCCACCTTCTTCCCTTACAGAATGTCTATCCGAGTTAAAATCCTGGTTTACCTCTAATTTTCTAAAGCTCAATGAGGATAAAACTGAGATCCTCCTTATTGGCACCAAATCCAACCTTTTGAAGGCAAACCATTTCTCACTTACCATCGATAACTCCACAGTTTTCCCTTCTCCTCAGGTTAAGAGCCTTGGTGTCATCCTAGACAGTACACTTTCTTATAAATCACACATCAATAACCTCACCCGTTCTGCCTACTTCCATCTACGTAACATTAACAGATTGCTTCCTTCTCTTTCCACCCAGTCTACGTCCATTCTTGTACATAGTCTTGTTACCTCCCGTATTGACTACTGCAATTCTCTTCTGCATGGTCTCCCCCAAAAATCCCTCCATAAGCTTCAACTGGTTCAGAACTCTGCTGCTCGCATTATCACCAGAACCCCCTCCTACCAGCACATCACCCCTGTTCTTCAGGAACTTCACTGGCTCCCTGTGAAATTCCGGATAATTTTCAAACTTCTTCTGCTCACCTTCAAGGCCATTCATAACCTCGCTCCTTCTTACCTTTCTGACCTGTTAACCACCACTTGTTCTGCCCGTTCACTTCGTTCTTCTTCTTCTGTCCAGCTTACTGTACCTTCCTTCCGCCTCACCACCATGGGAAGCAGAGCTTTCAGCTGCTCTGCTCCCAGGCTGTGGAACTCTCTGCCCCCTGAAATAAGAAATATTGGTTCTCTCCCCCAGTTTAAATCCCAACTCAAAACTCATCTGTTCAAATCTGCATATTCACTGTGAATCCACTGTTTGTTCATTTTATCTTGTGCTTTATTTTATTGTTCTTATTCTGCCATTGTTTTTACTAAGTGTTTTATCCTATTGTAAAGTGTCCTTGGGTGACTTGAAAGGCGCTCATAAATAAAATTTATTATTATTATTATTATTAGATACATAATTCCTTCTGAGGGGATACCCATAAGATTGGACACACTGTAACCTAATACATGTCAGAACAGTCCAGACAAAAGCAGGTAAATTAACCACAGCACTGTAATAGCCTACATCAGATGCCAACTGGTCCTTTAGAGGAGGTTGGCATTAAATATCAGATTTAGGCTTATTTTTAAGCGGGCCTTTTGTTCCCACCATTTTTATACAGTAATTCTTTCTTTTTTCTTTTTCTTTTTCTTCTTTTGCAATGCCTACACTTCCATACATTTAAAAAAAAATCTGTCAAGAAAAGAAGCAATGCAAACAGCATACCTGTTCCTGTAGGAAAAATTTGATCCTCGGAGCATGTGAAGTATCTCAGTATTTTTCAAGCACGCTGAATACCACACTGGAAAAACCCTGTCGAGGGATTTAGTGTAGTCAGGAAAGTTTGGCCACTCCGCAAACCAGTATATCAGTATACTGGGATGAAGGAGAGTAGTTCAAGAAGCTTTTGGCTCGTGTTTACCACCAGATATTAGTTTTGCCTGAATATACTGAATTTAATTGAGGCCATAAATAATCCCCTTCGGGTTGTGTCCTGAAGGAAATCCGGTAATTAAACTCTGCCAAATCAAACATGCAGCGCTTCATCCTGTGGTGATCACTTGTGATCTCTGTTTTCTACTGCTTAGCCAATTCAGGCTTTCCAGGTATCTGGTATCTGGGAGCCTATCCCAGATACCAAAGGGCAAGAGGTGGGGTACACACTGGACAGGTCACCAGTCTGTCACTGGGCTAACATAGAGACTGACAGTCATACACACCTACATCCAATTTAGCATAACCAGTAAATGCAGTTAGTGAGGTTAGGCTGGGTGATTCTAATTGGATGGGAGCATATGCTGTTCTAAAACCTGTATATACCTTTCAGCAGTGATAGCGCCTTTCCAGATGTGCAAGCTGCCAATTCCTGAGGCACTGATGAATATTTTTCCAGAGTCTCAGAATCTTTTGATAATATCATGTAGATGATGACATATTCAGTCTTCAGATTGCTAATTTGCAGATTAGTGAACCTCTGCCAATTATTAATCAAAGCATTTAATATGTTTTATATGTGCTATTGTGAATAAAATATGGATTAATGTATTTACTATTTTTATTTGTATTTGAAATTAGGATTGTAGCTGTATGACTCAATAAACTCAATAAAACGTAATGCAATCAAAAAGCAGTATTAAAGTACTAAATAATGATAAATAGCCCACTACAGAATAGTGACGTGTGGTAAATCGAATAATAGTGCTGATAGACATATAGACATACATATTAAGTGAGCAATCCAGCTCAACTTTTGGGTATTACATCGCAGGCGAGTTTATGACACTTTTCCATTGGCTCCATTTTTCAGACCAGGAGGCTACATTCATTCTTTCATACAGTCTATGGTTCATCAACTAAAACACCCCCTTTAAATTAAGTTTACAATTTAAGCTAATCTGCTGAACACAAATGTTGGTATTATCACAGAATGCATCTCTCTGTAAGAAACAATGTGCAATGTTTATTCGCCTCTGACATGATACAAAATGTTTAATATCATTATATTATGAAGTTTAAATTGATTTGATCATTTAATAAAATAATATAAGAAGGAAATAAGTTTTAGTGCATATGTGAAGCTCATTTTTATGAACAACAGCCCTGCTCCTTTGCTTCATCATATACCTGCATCATTACCTTCCTGGTCTACTGTTTTGATGTGTGAATTTAAAATACATGGGAACAGATGAGGGAAGCTTCTATTTTTTTAGATTCCCCCCCTTGTTTTCCATCTAATTTACATTTCATAGAGGAAGGCTATCAGAAAAAAGTCTTTCTCTGCCTGCTTAGCATTTGAATCACACAGCAGTGCTTAGCAGCTTTAAATCCTGCGCTGACCTTTGCCCCTTTCTGCTTTAACTTCCCACCTTTCTTCTCTAGTTGATGATTTCTTTCACTTTTTGAAAAAAACAAAACAGGGTCAGCAAAGAAAACTGAAAACTGGTAATTACAAGTATAAAGTTAATTTTGCGAATGTGATGGCATTTTACACAGAGAAGCCAAAAAAAGGTAAACAGTCATTCTGGCACATACCAGCTTTTCACTTTTGACACTCTTTCATTCGACACCAAATCTGACTCTCCTCACTTAGACAGCAACATAAGCCTGTTTTTATTTAATGTACCCGGTGTTATTTTTCTTTTCTGACCTGTCATCATCAGTATATCCTACAGTTTCTAACTAATATAATTGAGGACTCCCTCTACCTGGACTTCTGGTTTTATACAGAATAACAAAACTAGCCACTTGATTGCTGGGTGATTAGGAATTACATCGTATGAGCCCAACTATGTTCAGCAGTGAGTCTACAGTAAGATACATAAAGAATCACTTTGGCTTCACAGGATCATTCCATCAAAGGTGGCTGTCAGAATAAAAGCATAAAATCAGTCACTGTTTACATCCACCGTGAAGAGGGAAGTGCTCTTGGGTCTGGAAGCCTTCACTGCTTGAACCAGGTAAACATCACTGAAAGCAGCAGTGTCAGACTCCTGTCTTTTTTTCATCATCACCAGAACCATTACTGTCAGGTTCAGTGCATAATTTTGGCAGGATGTGCTGTATACCCTGTTCTATTAGAGCTTGCCCAAACAATGTCTATATCTGTACTCCGACTTGCAGTGTGGAGAAATCACACTTAAAGAAATGTAATGATTGGTGGGAAAGATTTTTAAGTAAACCTCAACAATGCTGCCATCAGCTGGCCAAACATGAACTCAAGATGTGGTGCAACAGTAGAACGCTATAAAATTAAACTACAGGAAAAATTAAACTATGCTAGTGATGATCTATTAAATGCATAAGATCCTGCTGTTCATTCTTAGAAAGTGGTTATAATGTGCAAAGACACCTGCCAAGGACTGTAAACCTATTATAAAGCCATTCTTAACTGCAATTACAAAATTGCTGAAATACTCAGAAGAGCACTGAAATTTTTTGAGCCATAAAATCTTTAATGTCAGAATACTCTCACAGGAAGAGCTTGTGAAAAGGGAATA
The DNA here is from genome assembly GCF_963969265.1 of Rhamphochromis sp. 'chilingali'. Lineage (NCBI taxonomy): Eukaryota > Metazoa > Chordata > Actinopteri > Cichliformes > Cichlidae > Rhamphochromis > Rhamphochromis sp. 'chilingali'. The sequence continues at coordinate 18,887,579 of NC_137929.1, forward strand.
ACAGGGCAGAAACAAGCCTACAGGTTTAAGTCCAGAGCTCTGAAAAACTTGAGAAAAGCCATTTTTCCTATAGTGAACACAAGGACACGTATTTTAGTGAACTGCAGCATATTCTCTATCCATTTTGCTGCTGCTCTTGGGTTTTCACGTCTTTCAGGAGGTGTATTTGAGCCAATAGCTGCTCCTCTCTAAGCCTGGTGCTGGTCTCTTCCTGTTAAAAGGGAGTTTTTAAATCACCCAACATGCTAAATGCATCTTGTTGACTGTCTGATTGTTGGGGTCTTTCTTAATTTTGTAGGAAATTAAGTTGTAAATGAAATTGGTCTGAATTAGACTAAGTCAAAATGATAAACAGGTGCAATCTACATTATATGGGCAATTAATGCAAAAAGCTTTAGTTGCACCTATAGGTTGCACTGTACACTAGCTGGCCCTGGAAAAACCTGCAGCGTTACAGATCAAAAAGGACTGATTACTGCTCTTTGTTTCTGTACTGGCTGAAGGTGATAAGCTAGTATTTTGAGAACACTTGAATACAAAGCCATATTATGTGGATGTGAAATTTAGCTGTGGACCTGGAAACCTCCACAGAAAGCTTTACTTGTCAGTTCAGCATTTAAAGAAAAGTACAAACCAAACTCTCCCTTCAAGTTTTATTCTGTTACAACACTTTAAACCACTGCCAAAAAAAACCATGCTGAAAAGGAAAAAAATATTGCTTTGGATTGCACAGCTGAGAAGGTACTGCCTGACTACTGAAGTCACAGAGACTTTCCAGCCAACAACTTTGCTCTGCGAGCTGCACCAGACTTCCTCTTTGCTTTAAGTCTGAGGAGGGACTGGGGGGATCCTTTTTTTCCTCCAACTTTGGCTTTGGTCCGATGTCTGGAGTAGTAAAACACAGACGAGCAAGTTAAGACGTGTAAATATTAAATCTTACGGGTAGAGTGGAGTGACAAGATTTATCCCTTAACAGGAACAGATCCCTGGCTCACCTGTTGAACCTGTGTGTGTGTTTGACAGAGCAGTCTTTACGTTTGTGCTCTGGGCTTCCGCAGTTAAAGCAGCCCTCCTTCCCTTCACGGGTGGTACATGGGTGGTCTGGCAGGGCACAACGGCCACAGGACTGGCAGTGCTCCCAGGCTTACAGGAAAGATATTTAAATAAATTCACAAGAAATATATGGGAAGTGTGACGTGAAATCAGTAACTGCACATCAGTTTGCATCTGTGATTAATCGACCTACACGGTTTCACACATTTCACACAGGTTGAGCAGTGCTTCCATTCTCGGCCGTCCTGCAAACACAGAAAATACAGGTTGTGACATGCAAAGATTCAACGGAAACTTGATGCAGTGCCTTTTCAGTTTAAAAATAAAATGCAGTCACACGAGTTTCGTACCTTGGATGGGCAGAGGTTGCATTTCGCACAGTGTTTGTTCAGGGATGAGACATATCTCTCACATAAAGGGCAAAATCTAAAAACGAGAGGGTCATTCACAAATTAAACACTTTAAATTCAAATGTGCAGAGTTGCTTAAATACACACAAAAGACAGACAGACGTCTGACAGTTTGTGTTTCACAAAACTCTCATGTGTTTATGCATTTTATTAACTGCACAAGGAAAACCTGGAGTTGGCGGTATGAGCTGTTCATTTCTTCACATATGAAAGTCTTGAAAATACCAAAATAAAAACGCCAACCCCATTTTTAAAATGAAGCTGAGGGATTAATGACAAATAACACCAATGAATTCATGCATCCATTAGTTTCCCCATTAAACTGCCTTCTTAACTTTGTGCTAAATGTGATATCTTTAATTAAACACTTTTAAATGTAGCTCATAACTTTGCCCTTTTTATGGCGATGATTTTCTTACAGTTGAGAAAATTAACAGATGATTTTTATTCTCCACAGTTAACCAAAAACATGACTTTGGTCAGTCTATGCTCAAGCCCTTTTAGTTAACATCAAATCACAAACCGATAACAATCTATTCAAATGTTTTATCACATATACTTTAAGACATTCTCATCTCCAACATTATTTCTGAACACGTCTGGATTTAACTGAGTGAACATGTAGTAACCTGTAACCTTCCTCTTTGGGAAGGATGATGTCTCTGGGTGAAAGATTAGTGAAGAGTCTGACAGGAGACTGTTTTCTGCCCATCTTTCCATGTTTATACAGAGGATGGTTGTCATAGTCCACCTGGTTCAAAAGAAAAACTGAAAATTTTAAAACTGAAATTTCATTACTTCTAGTTCTAAATCTTTTATTTGTTTTTGTGGCCATAATATTCCACTGTAAAGTGCACTGAAATATTTAATAAATAAAGTAAGCTCGAGGATCTAGGGAAAGTGGAGCATTGATAAAAAGCATAGCCTTGATTCAGTTACTGTTATTAGACTACAAACCATGTGTGAGTCAGCATGCTGCAGCTGAAGCAGGAGCCAAAAACACATTTTAAATAACTTCAATTTAAGAATGCGCATAAATTGTTGTCTCTATGTCACATTTGATTGATAAACATAAATAATAAGGGGTAGAGTACGAGTCAGTGGAACTTTTCATTCGACAAAATTATGAGTGTCTATGCAAGTAAATATTATAGCGCATCACTTAATGTTATTAGTTTAGAAAAACCTAAAGCTATACGTACGCAGAGAGTAATATTAGCTGATGACTCTAAACTGCTGCCTTGCTGTTACCTGGTAATCCAACATGCTGAATGATGGGAAACACTCCAGTATCCGAGGCTCAAAGAAATAAGGGAAGACCCAGATCATGGGCATGTTAGCATTACTGCTGTCTGCACACAAACACAACATGCATGTTACAGTCAAACACTAGATTTCTTCATTTAAAGTAATAGTTCTAATAGTAAACAAAAAGTCTCTTTCCTTGAGCCATGCAATGACTTGCTGCTACTATAACTTTAGCTTAACCCTAACCTGCAGAGAAAAGGATTGTAAGCAAATCTAGTCTTTGCCTCTTTTAGCTCGTTTTGCTGTTAGTCTGTATAATTTAAAGTCTTACACTTCTCAACCAACCTCCTTTCCAACACCCAATAGAGCTTCTAAATGTATCTTAATGCTGCTCCACTTTGTGTGTCTGCTAACATGTTAGCCATATCAACTTTAAATTATGATAACATTTTAGCATAAAGTTTTGTTTTTGCATCTTATACCTATTAAAAAAAAGACACAAGTCATAAATATAAAAAGAAACAATTAATTCTGAAAGTTCCACAGCGGTGCTGACCAGAGCTCTGCAACTTCTTCCATGTGTGAGATAGCAGAGAGAAACTGTTGGCCAGGGGCTTCACCAGACCACCAAACGGAGGGTCGGCTACCATTGCCACCTTCTCCCCGTCAGACTCTCTGAGGAAGTTCTTCAGGGTTGCACTGGATGACTGATAAGAGAGAAGGCTTTATCAAACTCGGCTGTTGATGGAAAGTTTGACTGAACTAGCAGGACATCAGCTCAACTCCTACCTCTCCACCAAAGAAGTGATGGTTAAACATGTTGTAATGACAGAACTCATCTTGACTGTAGAACTGAGCATACCTGAAACAGAAAGATTTTGTTTGGCTTTTTATTATGCAACAGACTGTTCAGTGCTTCCGGACGCTGGTTAAAAAAAAAGAGAACAAGTTTGAGCCTATTGACGACTGGTATACAGCACATTAGGTAACAACACAGCAGGGAAGGATAAGGTGTCTGACTATGTGCTGCAAGCTGAAACTTGTTACCCAGGAACATACCCATCCTGCACTTCTAGCACAACGTTACAGAAACAAACAGCAGCGAACTCAGGTAAGAAGTTCTTAAAACAACATTATTTGATAATGGTTAAAGAATATCCTTTAGTCCAGATATGCTGCCTTATTAAACAGTACACAACAGAACAGACTTGTCTCTTTGAAACTTGAATAAAAAAAACAAACATTGGATTTAATTATTATTATTTTATTTAAATTATTACAGTAGGTCAGACTTGGAACTCTGATCTGGAATAGATTTTTGGTAAAGGCTTGGCATGAAATGACAGGTTTTCTCGAACTTTTCATAGCCCTGACGAGTTAATTTAATCTATACACACACAAATACACAGCAGAAGCTAATTCCAAGAAAGTGCTTTTTTAAATAAAAGGTAAATGAGAGAATGACTTATGTAGAAATGTAATCTGTTTTTATTGTTTTGTTCAGTCCTCAGAAATGGCAGAAAGAGAGTCGTGCTCCCTCGGTAATGGAACGTCAACAGCCGTTTACACTAATCTTTTAGCGCCCTCTGAAGGCATCCACAGCCTACTGCAAGACGGGCTGAGCTTCACTCCACTGGACGCCAGCAGTGACGGCACTATTCAACCTTTTTCTCGTTCACCCAAACTACAGCGTAAGGCTGCCAAAACCGCACAACCCTCTCAGGTACAGATGTTTTGATTGGCTGGAACATACACCAATCGGCTATAGCATTAAAACTAGCTGCTAAATATTAATAAGTCGCTCTAGTGCTGCCAATCTCCATAAACCCGGCTTGTGGATTAACATCTTGTAGGTCAGGGGTGGGGGAACTCCAGGGCGCGAATGCAATGCTGCATGAAGTATTTACTGTGTGATTCTTACACACAGACTTTAGAGATTTTACCACTATCTACTCATGGGTCATAGGCCATAATGACTGTGACCTAATCAAGGCAACACTGTGCATTTTCTCTCTATAAAACTTTTCTTTATTCGAGAGCTCAGCAACCAGCAGCCCCAAAAAAAGAAAAGGAATACTGTCATATAAATCTCAGTTTAGTGTCGAACTCTTTAAAGAACAGCAGGAACTGATTAACAAGTATGACGGGATAGATAGATCATAGAATCATCAGGTGCCAAAGACCGATCATTTAGATCATTTATGATACAAAAAATGTCCTGTTGTCTGCAGGAGCAGTTAACCAGACGTATCCAGGAGCTGCAGGCTGAAACGTCCAAGACTAAGGCGCGCATCCAGTCTCTGAAGAAACGCAAGGCCGATCTCTCTGTAAGTAAAAACCTAAAACTACCAGCACTGAAAAATTACCTAATACATTTCTGACCACCAAGTCCAAGGACTGCAAACAGAGCAATGATATATAATAAATCCCTAATAACATGTCCTCTTAATCACGCTCCTTACTGAAGAGGACCACAGAGGTCATGAAGCAGCAGGTTCGAGAGCACTTTGAGAACATGCGGTGCATTTTGAAGCAGGATGAACAGGTGATCCTGGACTCCCTGGAGCTGGACCTGAGGCATACAAGGACCAAGCTGGACCAGGTTCTAAAGAAGTGGGATAACTACCACGACCAGGTCACCAAGAGCATGAGCAGCATACAGAGAACGTTGAGTAAAAGCACCACAGCGAAGGAAGGCGAGCAGGTCTGATTTACATACAGCTCAATAACAAAGCTATAAGTTGTGTTCTTTTATTTTAACCAGTATTTCTGCTTATGTCTCATCTCAAGGGTCACTCTGAGACTGCAAGGTAAATCGCTGCACCTTTTACCTTTGCTGCTTCATCCCCGTACAGGTCTAAATCACACCTCTGTGCCTCACTTTGATCTTTGTCACCACTCCTCCAGCCTTAAGAAGCCAGACACGTCTGAGAAGGAAATCAGGCTGAATGAAGAGAGATTCGAGAGGCTTCTAAAAACACTCTCCTCCATCTCCAAAAACCTCAAGGCCAGGCTGCAGAGGAAGACTCTACTCTTAGGTACTAAGATGCTTACATCTACATGCTATCAGGCTAACTCATTTACAGCAGCAGAGTGAGTGAAGTTAGGTGTACTTTGGGAGCATGACAGAACAAAGTAGGCCAACCAAGGGATGCTTTATCTGGTTAAAATAACACCAAAAAAAATAAACGTTTTTCTTCCCCACCCCTGCAATCTACAGTAAATGTCTGCTCCAGATTACTCATTTGCTGCATATACAAATAAATCAGTCATTGTGTGAAAAAATGGTTGGATGGTGTTTAGGTCAAACTATAGGTATTGATGATCATGGCATCAAATCCATCAACTCTCAACTTAGTAGATCCAAATAGCCAATATCAGCTGTTTGCTGAGCTGTTGATGCTAATGCACTGAGCCACCAGGTGCTTCTTAATAAGTGTGGATGTTGGCTTTCTACTTATCCATAGTTCCCACATGCATTGGTCTTCTCTCATTAGAAGCATTCCATCAATTCCATATTGTCAGTCCATTTCCATGTATGCTGTGCTCCAGTAGCCCACTTCCTAAGCAATTTGACCTCTCCCCCCATCCCCACCCTGTAACACTAATAACCTGTCAAATCAAATATGCGGCGCCATCTGCTACAATCACGAGTAATAATACATTTGTTTACAATTTGTTTACAGTAACTCTGATAATAACAAAAGATCAAAATCTCATTAACAAATTATTTCATTCTTTTCAGATTCTTTCCCCATAATGATCGACAGGCAGTCTTGCCATAATCTGATCAGAGTGACATCAGAGGGGCGGGGCATGTCCTTCTCTGGCTCTGCTTGCCCAGCTCCAGAACATCCCCTTCAGTTTGATAAGGTATGCTGTGCTCTGGGGTCCTCTCCCATCACAGCAGGTCAGAGTTACTGGGAGGTAAATGTCCGCTGCTGCTCAGCCTGGGCTGTGGGTGTAGCCTATGACACCCTTGAGAGAAAGGGCAATGACAAGGGCGCCAAGCTGGGCCGAAACAGGAACTCCTGGTGCGTAGAGTTTCAGAACCGCAATCTGACCGCGTGGCACAACAACCGGCACATATCATGTCAAGGAGTGGGGCAGACTCCAATTAGAAAAGTGGGAGTGTGGGTTAATTATGATAAAGGCCAGCTGATATTTTACGATGCAAAAAACATGGTTGTCCTGCAAAAGTTCTCAGCAGCCATGACACCGGTGTTCGACAGAGCTCATCACCAGTTCACTCAACCCCTGTACCCCGCCATACGCTTCCTGAGACCACCGGACAATCAGGTCTGGCCAAACCACTTGGAGTTTTGTTCCCAGAAGTTTCTGTGATACCATTATCATATTCTACATAAAGTTGTGCTTAGAAGTTTACATATGCTCATCATTGTGATGAATGCTATGAATGCTATATCTTTGAGCTACGTAGAACGATTGTACAGCATAAAAGCTTTAATGACTAAAGGCTCAAATATACACTTAAGTCTTTTAACAGATGGCACTGAAATTATTTTTACCTTGACAGGGCCTGTAAATAATTTGATCAATTGACTACAACTGGTAGTTTATCTTTGCCAGCATAAAAAAAGGATTCTCTTGACAGCACTCATGAGACCAAAACTTAGAACAATGGAAAACTCGGAACTGTAGGTTCTACAAAGGATTATAGATTTACACAAGTTCAGAAAGTCTGATGAAATCATCCCCAAATCTGATTCCAGGGTCATCGGCTCAAATATACACAAGTACATATTTGTGCCTGTATATATGCTTTTGACCTTTGAAGCCTGATCCATGAAATAACTGCTAATTTTTTTAAAAAGATTTATGGAGTGTTTATTTAATCTTTTGGCAATAAAAAAATGAAATATTTATTTGAACATATGAGTTTTAATTTGTATCACATATGATACACTAGGCATTAAGGGGTAAAAATGTATCTTCTACAATGGTTTCACACTGAGAAAAGATCGATAAAATCTTTTTTAAAAAGTACCCTGACATTCAATGCCCATGATAAGAACATGAAAAAGTCTGACCACACCACTATAACAATGTGGAACATCTAGCCCAGAGGTATTCAATTAAAATTTAAGGAGGTCCAATTAAACAAAACCAGTATTTCTCAAGTAGCCAAATAGTTGTAATGGTATCTGTATATAGTCAACAACTGGCTGTCATTCAACAGTATTTCAAGAATGGCTAAACTTCAGATTCCCACATCCTCCTCCACAGAAGCATAGTGGTAACTTCTCCATAAAGCAACACACAACCTTTCATACAAGTACCTTGAAAAGCTACATAGCAGAATTTAGACTGAGACATAGTAACTAAAGCTACACTACTCAACTGGCTGATGACAGCTGGAATTGGCCTTGATGATCAGGTTGTAATGTCATGAAACGTACTGCCAGTCCATATATATTCGTTCAGTCAGTCCTGAAATCTTCTCTCATTATGAAACATTAGCATCGGTTTCAAATGCCACCATGTTCTGCTCAGTCATCATTCTTTGAAATGCACAAAGAGGGTTTGCAGAATAAACATGTTAGACTCAGTGAAATGCAGTCTAATTCATTCTCACCTTGATTTTATATACACAAAATAGCCTATGTGCAAACACCTGGAATGCTTTATTATATACAGGAAAGCAGCAACTGATGCATAAATTAGCAAACTTACCTAAAGTCAATGTCCAGCAAGAGACTCTTTATTGGCTCAAGCTTTTGCTCCAGATTTTGCAGCTTGATCAGCTCCTGCAGTCTGACCCAAAAGGCAACAATCTCATTACTGATGAAAAACACATCTGTAAGCGTTAAACATTTAAAGCATTTAACTGAGATTTGACTAATCAAAATATTTAGCCTTCAGTATATGACAGTTACACATAATTGATGTATCACCTGTCAAATGCCATACCTACAGTGACCCACGGTGAAGGCAAAATCATGCTGCAGTGGGAATAGACAGAGAGACTTCTCCAAAATTAAGTAGATGCACCTATGGTATGAATTTCAAAATCCTACATTGCCACTTTCTTGAGAATGTGATGTAACAGAAGGTAGTGTTTTTCCAAGGGTGTAGAGATCACAAAGTGTAGTTGTACAGAAAGATGTACATTAGCAGAGAGGACTTGGTTAGTGTGTTTCCATCATCATAGTTGAGCTCGTCACAGTCAAATTAGAAACCTTAGGTTACATAATGGCTCCATTTCTGCTTTAAGTCACCAGATGAACTGATTCATCGAGGCAGTTCAGACAAGATGCTTCACTATAACCGAGACAAATTTTCTGATACATTCAAAGGTCACACTTGTGTCTGTCTCACCTGGGTGTGCCCACACACAGTATTTTCCTGTATCCCAGACCTGCTAAAGTATCCAAGAGAAAGTTTGCACTGCGGTCCGTGAAAAGGTACTGTGCGTTGCTCTTCTTGTTGTTCAGGGGACGCAACAGTGCACTGGGCCTCCTCAGCTGTGCTGCAGTAATGGGAGTGGATATGTGAGCAGAGTGAAGGCTGTGCTCGTCTGGCAGGAGCAGAATCTGACAGTCCTGACAGAACTTCTTCTCGTCCAGAGGGAGCGAGACAAACTTTTGAAATCTGAAGGACAAGATACAAATATCCTAAAAGTCATCCCATACAAAATCAGCATTAAATAAATAAAATGAAGCTTTATAAACAGCCTAAGATAAGCAAAATGAGTATAAAATCTCACCTGCTGCAGTACTCCTTATGGGGGAAAGGGGGCCTCGTTGACTGGCTCTCTGCTTCTCTGGCCAGCAGCCTGGCTTCTGAAACCTTTGACGCAAGTGAATTGAAACAAACTGATCGATGTCTTACATCGTTTTATCATGAGCTCTGGAATTTTCCAGTAAGCCTACCTTTTCATCTTCCCACTGAAAGAAGTTGCAGTCTTTTCTATCTCGACAGGCCGAACATGCATAAAACCTCCGACTTTTTTCTCCTCCTTTACAAACCTTCTCAAACAGCAAGGTAGGACCTGACAAAATATACAAAGTTGTTAAAAGTTTGTTATATTCCACAGAGAAGAATAATATGGGTCATTTCTAACCCCGGAAGGTCACACAAACATGGGCTAAAGTCTTCAGCTCACCTGTTCATTAAACAGAAATATTTAATCGCCCAATAGCATGGCAGTAACTAAATGTATTTAAAGTTTTGAAATTCAAACTGAGCATAAAAATCATAAAGAAAAGTAATTTAAGTCACTTTGAATGTAGCATAGTTGGTGTTCCCACTGAGACAACCATCTCTAGGGTTTACAGAAAACGGTCAGTACTTTGTGCCAAACTGCTTCCCTGATGCCGTTGAAGCCAGAGAAGAATAGTTAATCTGCTTTTAGCTGACCGTGGCATGCAAAAGAGCATGTCTGAATGCACAACATAATACCTCAGCAGGTGCCTCTCCTTTCAGCTAAGAACAGGTAAGTGAGTCTACAAAACTTTGAGCATGGTCTCACAAATTTGGAAAAACATTGGCTGGTCTGATGACTTAAGAATTCTACAGCGATGTTTGGACAGCAAAATTTGGTGTAAGTAACATGAAGTGATGGGTGCATGTGCTTTGTATCAACAGTTCAGGGAGCTGCTGCTGTTATGATGTGGGAGCTTATTTTCTTGGCACACTTGGGCTCCCTAGTACCAGCTGATAATTTAAACACCACAGCCTACTCCAGTTCTGCCACCTTGTCCATTCTCTTATGGCTGCTCCCAGCAGGATAGCGAGCCGTGTCACAAAGTTTGGATAATCTCAAACTGGTTTCTTGAACCTCACAATGAGTTCAGTCTACTCAAATGGCCCGAGAGCACCATAGAGATGTGGTCAAACGATGTATAGCAGACAACTGCGACTGCAACCAAAATATGTGAGAAATGTTCTCTGCACCAGGCACGTGCAGGGGGGGGGGGCTAGAGGGGCTTGAGCACCCGCCCCTTTCCTGATGGGTGCCCAAAGTGCCCTTTTGTTGAGGCAACTTTTTTAAAAAAAAATTATTATTATTTTTTTTTATGTGTGTGTGTGTGCGTGCGGAGTCCTGTCTGTGCCCCTCAACAATAATATTTAACTATTAATCACAGTTTTGCTAAATAAAAGGATCTGGCTTGCATCAGTCACATGATCACATTTAACCAATGATCGCCCTTGACGGCAGAACGCGCTGGTTATGAGCCGGGAACGAGCTCACAAAGAGCACGCGCATTTTTAGCGGTCCGGAGCAGCAGAGTGAAGCTGACCCCCCACCCACTTGAAACGTAAAGGCAAATAGGCGGAGCGGTTAGTGCTACGTTTGTGCAGATTTGTGCAGGTAAAATTAGCGTTTGTGCTGCTACCGTTTCCGAGATATTAAACTTTATTTTATAGGTCATTCAAAGGTCACCATCCCCCCAGACTGCTCCAAAACAGGCCAAAATGGTCTACTTTTTTAGTGCTACGTTTGTGCTGATTTGTGCAGGTAAAATTAGCGTTTGTGCTGCTTCTGTTTTAAAGATATTAATGAAAATGAAAAGGTCAACCAGCCCCCCCACATTACCCAAATCCAACAAAAGTGGTATCAAACGTTTGTGATACGTTTGTGCTGGTTTGTGCTGCAAAGATTTTCGTTTGTGCTGCTATCATTTTAAAGATATTAATAAAAATTTCTAGAGGTCATCAGAGGTCAACCAGCCCCCCCACATTAATTAAATCAAACAAAATGGCTGTCAATCAACTGTGCTACGTTAGTTTTAAAGTATTTATAAACATATTTAGTTTTAAAGTAAGTTACAGAGCTTTTCCTGCCTTTCTGGAGGGATTATATTTCACTAAAAAACGATCTAATATGCATGTCCACATAATAATTATTATAATATATTTAAAAACACACGCTGTATTTTAAAGAACATACATTAAGAAGCAGATTATATTAGATTTATATTTTAAATAAGACAAAATTTGGATTTTACAGTAGTGAAATTATTGTATCTCTACAGTTTTAAAAATGTAATAAGCTTTGCCCCTGCACAGAGTGGATAGTGAAACAAATGGAATCATCATAAATACATTATTTCATATTTATTACTTCCCCCTCCTCATTGCTTTATTATTGTAGCTCTAGTAATAAATAATAATGTAAGGATTCTGGATCAGCACAGTGATGCCCATAGTATATACAGTATTCTGAAGAAGATCTAAAATGTCACTGTGTATGCATGTGTGTGTTTTATGTATATGGATTTTTAACATTGTCCAGACATGCCTGGTAAGGACATGAGGAGGAAACAGTAGGAGCTGTGTGAGGCTACTAAAGGCAGGGCTATAACATTTTTCTGTCATCATTTTATTATAGATTAAGTGCAGGAGTTGTTAGGTGTGGATAATTAGATTATAGTTTATTGCAATAGCAAGTTGTGCCTTGTTCTCAGATAGACAGCAAGTGCAGAGTGATATATGAAATGATGGGATGGAAGGAAGAAGAGAAGCAAAGAGTGATTCACAGGCAGAGCCTAAATTATTTCTCACAGTTTTTGTGTCCTTATGGTTCCAAGCGCTGTCACCAATCTTTGCATTTTGTTATTATCTCATGACACTTGTTTAATCAGCTACCATCTCTCCTGTGGACTTTTTAATGTCTACAGTCTCAGATCAACACAGCCCTGCCCTTCCCATATTAGATTCTTGATGAATGTGTGTTGTTGTTATTCAGCCTGGTTCAATGTGCCCCTTTTTAACTTTGAGCACCCGCCCCTTTAAACCTCTCTGCACGGCCCTGTTCTGCACCCTGCAGTATGTGTGGCACAAAGAATCAAAGCAATTTTAAAGGGAAAAGAAAGTCCCCAAAAGTTGATTCTGTTCATCTGGACGGAGCGTTTTCAGTGGGAGAAACGTTTCGTCATCATCCAAGTGACGTCTTCCGTCTCAGCTGACTGCAGGTTTCCCCAGACTTAAACAGTACATTTGCATAATGACTGAAACCAGCCCACTGAAGGAACAAAGGTCATAATTATGCAAATTCTCGTGACCATTGATCAACAACCACTGATCACTGAAAAAGAAAGTCCAAACCGGTCGTGCCAAGGTACGTATCCACGACGGAATTTGTTCCCCCAGCGTGGGGAGCTGTAACTTTGCTGTATAAAGAGCTAACATCTCCAAAATTTCAGGAGTAGTTAGTCATTATAAGAAGTGTTTGTGAACTAAAAATGAAGAATGAGAGATACCGTTTGTCCGTGATTTGGACAACCCAGTGGATGCTGGAGACGAAGGGTAAACAAACTGTCGGAGATGCCTTCCTTGGCACGACACCTGTAAGCGTGTGTACTATATACACATGTACACATGTAGTAGATTTCATTTTCAGAAATACACCCCTATTACTGCTAGCTACTATAGGCAGGATATATTAAAATACCTTGATTACATGTATAATATCATCACAGACAATCTTGTTCTAAGTATATCAATAAAAAGGCTAAGCAACTTTAAAATAAGACATCAAACTCAGTTTGGCTTACTCTAAGTAAACTTACCATGAGAACAACACGGGGCTGTTTTCCCGCCCTCACCGAGAATAACTTCTATTCCGTAACTGTTGCCATATTCCTCGTTTACATCCATTCTGTCGAGTTTATGCAACAACAAAGTTTAGCTTTAAACCTTTCAACATGATGGCGTGCCCATGAAGCCCTTTTCTTGTCGCGGAGATATGACGTCACAACCACGTTGTCGCAGAAGGCAAAACAAAAGCTGAAATAAGCTCATTGGTCCAGTTTACTTTGATGATGACTGAAATTGTTGTCAAAATTTACGAATTTCAGTTGTGTGGGGTTAATTGTATTGGTAGTGGTTAATAGGAGTAAGATCATGATAAAATCCGATGTGTTATCGATATATTTTAGGAATTTATGCTATTGTATGGAGTGACTTTAATTCACATGCAAAATCATAATTTATTTTATAATTAATTGGACATTGATTGTCCAAGGAGCAGTAGTTTAAAAAAAATCATTAAATATATTAGTGTTGAACCACAGAACCCTTTCCTTACCTGTATATTTAGCAATAGATTTATTTCAAATTAGAATGAATTTTTGTGAAATAAGTATTCAAAAACAAAGACGACTTTTACAATGAGGTTTCTTTATACCAGGAGGAATGTAGTCCACCGCTGGATACTCTGTCATTACACGGCGGGTTTTCTTTAAGAAAAATACAATTCCCATAAATTCCGAGCCATGAGCGCAGTGGCGCTGTCAGCCCGATGACTGCTCTGGAACTGCCGGCTGGATGCTGAAGCTTCAAGAGACAACACGGCCGCTGTTACCTAAATCCAAACAGGAAGCTTGCAGTTTATGTCTTCAAAGTAAAATACATTTTAGTGAAATAAGAAGGAATCGATCATCTCCAAATGTTTTCTTTTATTTGAGTGATGGAAAAACTCTCCCGAGACGCTTACCCCTAAAATCTAAACAGAATAACAAGTTCCAACAAAAACATTTGCCAGTATTTATTTGTTATACATATATTCCATATATTTATTATATTTTCAGATCAAATTCGCACAAACAGAGAGTAAAAAGTAGCTTTGGGATTCCCAGTAGCCCAGATATAAAGGTCGCATTTCTGCTACATTTTATAACATAGAGCACAGATACGCTACTTAACCGTCAGCGTTCAAACTGACATTTATTTTGAAATGACGCACCGGACACTGCTCAATCCCTTCTTCTTTCGAGTTTGACATTAGCGTTTCTGCACCGTGCGCCCACACCCAACCTGCACCGTCTGCTGTACGGAGAGGCAGCGCAGTTCTGCAGTGTGTGCAGGACATTGTCCTCACGGTGCAGCTGTTTGTGGAAATCTGTGCGGCGTCAGCAGCCAGGCACAGCCGGACTCTCTGCTGCACTTTCCCGTGTAAACATCTCTCTGTCATTCATTCGGCTGGCTGCCACTGAAGCTTGCGCGCTTTGCATCCATGTACTGTTAATGTGGATAGTGACTTGTTTACTGTGCATCATCTGACTGGAGAATATATCTGACTGGCACCATGAGCAGCACGGGTAAGACCGATTAGACTATTTTACATTAAACACTGCGGTTTTTTAACTACACAAACGCAAATGTTTTAGTATTAATAGAAACATTCCAATAATATCTTCTATAATATCTTTTAAAAGGATCATCATAAAATCCAGTTAGCTGATCAATACTGTGTCTTTTCTTCTTTGTCTCAGGTAATGGTGCTTTTTTGTTTTTGTTTGTTATTATGTGATCAGGTGTGGAATATATGGTTAAAGTGTATTTATAATCGGTTAAAACATAAAAATAGTTCATTCCCTCTCTTTGCTGCAAAAGGGGCACCAGAACGCACCTAGATAACAGATTCTACATTAAAGACTAGAATCTGAAGTTTAGACAAAGCTTCAGCTTTAATCCCTTTGAGAAATGATATTATGTGGGTTAATTAGGTTGCAGCTACACCCACAGTGGCTTTGGTGGCTCTTTTCATCATGTGGCTCTGCATTGACTGTATGCCTCTGTGTCTACAGCAGGCCTGACTTCTGGTGAGGTGCTGCCAGCTGTGGCACAAAAAGGTTGATCGTTATTTGAAGTCTGTGTGTCGTGTCAACTAGGCAGTTAAGTGCCATTCTGGTTTGCTTGTGCAAATAAATCCAAGAGCTAAACTTGCAACACAAGTTCCACAATAATAAGTTCCTAATGCGAGAAAGCTCCTCGGCATGAGGTGTGGCAGTAAATAAAATGTTGTTAAGACATAAATTTGCTTAAGGGTAAATTACAAATGGATGTGTTATAGCTCACAAATAACACACAGAAGATGAGTAGGCAGTCTCATAAAGGGATGGACAAGGTCATCAACAATGCTCAGGTAGGCAGTGGTGTTCAAACTCAGCTCAGCCTCCACAGCATGAGCCATTGATGCCAGCAGGACGGCTCCATCCTGACCCTATCATCCAAATGTTTTTTTCCTCTTTTGTTGAAGTTTGTGAGGCTGTGTGAACTGTAGTTTCCTGTTGTTAGCTGGCAGGAGTAACGCCTGTGCTGCTGCAGCATATCTGGTTCATAATTTGTGTTGCATTCAGAGATGCTCTTGGCTGCAACGAGTGGTTATTTTAATGACTGTAGCCCTCCTATCAGCTCAAAGCTGTCCTCTGACCTATGGCCAAGGTCGCTCACAGGCTATTTTCACTTTTTTGGACCATTCTCCGTAAACCCTGGTTGTTAAGGGAAACCCCAGTAGATCAGCAGTTCCTAAAATACTGAGACCAGCCCATCTGGCACCAACAACCATGACATGTTTAACGTTACTTCAAAGCACCTTTCCTTCATTCTGATGCTTGGCCTGAACCTCAGCAGGTCATTGTGATCATATGAACTGTCTGCCATGTGTGTGCATTTGCCATAATGAGTAGCTAAACTGCTGTACCTCACAAAGTGGCCAGTGAGTTAGTATCATTGCAGATGTGTACTCATGTTAAAAATTGTTTAAAGAAATGAGTAAACACTTAGGATTCAGACTACAACATATTTTTTCTACTTTTGGATTTTAATTATGTCAGTGAAAGGCTGTAAGCACAGCAGTCCCACCCAGCTGTTGTTCAAACACTGTTTGTGGGGGCAAAGACAATCAGAGGAAAGAGGGAGGGAGACTGGCCTTTAAGAGAAAGGAGCTAAAATTGCTCACTTTATGACTCTTGATGAAATGAGGAGCTGCACCAAGGGCCAGTATAAATAATTATTATTTTGAGACTCTAGTAAGATGCACGTTTGATGATGCATACATGTTTCCCCGCCATTTCTGTTTCCTGATGTCTTTTACCAGATGTCAGATTTTAAAACTTGGAATCTGAGGCTGTCCAATCCAAAACAAGTAGAAATGTGAGTATTAGTAGGGAAAGAGATTGGGTTCTTCAAGACAGGAAAATGGACTGTCCTCAGCTTCAATGAGGAAACCGTGGCTGTTGGAGGCATTAATGAGAGTGCTGCAGTGTGCACACCATTATAATCTGATGGAGAAAGAGACAACCCTGAGATGGCATTACTCTGCGACTTTGTCACCTTTCTGTGTGATGCATTTTGATAGATGTAACTTTTTAGCTGATGAAGAATGTTGGTAAAATATGTGATTAGGGATTCAGATCTCTACCTAAGCATGCTGACAGCTGGTCTGCACACACAGGATCAGTATGCTTCTGATAAACAGCTTTATCTGTTGAAGAGGTGCTGTTGTATTTCAGTGTGTTTAGCTAGCAAAAAAAGTCTATTTCGAAGAGATGTGTTCATTAATCTTTACAGAGGGTGTTTCTGAAAACAAGGAAGCTTGGAGCACTGGCAGCTTGTTTTGATGATTGAGCATGTTATTGGAAAACGAAAGTTATGTTTTGAGATATTTTCCTTTCACTGGATTAAGTTGATTTTTGATATTTTCCAGATCACAATCCCGTTACTGTCCTGTTCTGACTTTTCCCCTTATCTTAATCTCATTGTAAAATAATGTTAAGAATTCCAAGTCTACTATCTGGCCCTGCCATAGTCCTACATTACTGTGCAAAAGTCTCAAGCCAATCCTCATTTTTTCATATTTTTCTGGGAAAATAAGTGATAAGTGCAACAATTTCTTGAGCCATGTGCAAATATCATTGGAAACACAGTACAGAAGGCAAAACCAGGGTTTGTACAAGTCTTGGTATGACCACATTTATTCTTCTTTAACTAATTTTCAGGAATAGTTCTCTAGTTTTCTTGCTTCTTGTGTGTGTGTGGGATTGCAGCTGCCAAATAGCAGATCTCAATAGGCAACATATTTAAATGTCCTTCAGCTGTAAGATCATAATCCAGCTTTAATGTGTTAATTACATATGTATGTTTAGCATTTTTGACTCTTTTATCCTGAGGTACTGGTCACATTTCACCAAACAGTGAAACAGACAAACCTGATTCATTCTTTATCTCAAACCACACTGTCCTTCCAGAACCAGTGTGACCCAATGGGACTGTTCATAGATGAAGTTCCAGGCCTCAATTCAGGTAATGTTCTTAAGAAAAAATAAAGAACTAAGGAAAGAGAGATCCACAGTGCGGTTGTCTAGTAACTAGAGCAGGGCGATATGACCAAAAATATTTATCACGATTTACATTTGAAAATTTGCGATAACGATATAACTGACGATATAATTGAAACTAGACAAAATACTCTTTATTATAAATAAACTTTATTAGTGCAAAAACAAACAAACAAAAAAAAACCCATCAATGTATTTTCACTTAAGCAAGCAGCTTTTTTAAGTGCATTAAAGTTATATAAAAATTTAACAGTGCAAATGCAAATTCCTTGCTGACAGTTTAACCAGAAGGCATTTCCAGTGGAAACTGGCCGACATATCCTCAGCATAACCATGTATAATATCCACAAAACCTAAAAAGAGGTTATACACACACAATACGGTAATATTATGTTGAAGCACAGTACGTATCACTCCGCGAGGCTCCGCCTGCGATAGCCGTAATGCTCCGACAATCCATCAAGCGGTGCGGCTTCATAGCTTAGCAAAGTCGTACTAAAACATTTGACAGATTTTCGAGCGCCGTGTACATAAAACCGTTTCGAGGTCAGTAAACACAACCAGAATTCATACATAAGGCACACGGGATTATAAGGGGCACTGTCGATTTTCAGAAAAATCAAAGGATTGATTTTAAGTGTGCCGTATTTTCCAAAAAACACGGTAATAACGACGGCCCGCTAGCATGCTCTACCAAAAATAGTGCTTTGTTGTGTATCTGACGGATGAAAGCCAAACCAGTCCCACACCACTGAAGTTGCAACATTTTTACAAACCAATCCTGGTTCATCCGTTTCATTCAACGATCCACTTTCGCTCTTCTCATTCTTCGTCGCCGCCATGTGCGTATGTAAACAAAGGCACTGCGCATGCGTATTTTACACATATTCTATCGCGATATTTCATTTTCTTATCGTTGCCCAGCATTACACCGGTATTAACGTGAACGGTATGATATGGCCCAGCCCTACTAGTAACACTTGAATTTGACACTATGAAGATTCTTGGGCTCGGGATATGACCAAGTTAAAATAAACCTCTTAGAGATGATGAATATACCCTGACAGAAAGTCTTTCGTTTTCAGATCAGTCTGCGTTCTTTCAGTTCCATAAAAATACAAGTAGATGCATGAAGGAGGTACAGTAGGTTCAGAGTTACAGTAGATTAGGTTATTTCCAGGCCTTGTAATCAAGGTATTTCCTAAGCTGGAACACATTGACAGCACTGATCCCCCTAACCACAGGGGAATCAGTGACAAAGAGGGATGGAACATCGGTGAATTTGCCTGTTAATTCCAGCTCAGATTACGCCACAGGTCACATGAAGAGAGGTCTAATCAATACTGTTTCTTACAGTTTTCTCCTAATATGAACCTGCTGACCTCTTAATGATATCCTCAAGGCCAAATGTTCAGAACCTAAAACAAGTTTATGGAAATAGTCCTATCAAAACACATTATGGCTAGTGGAAATTGCTTCTAGGCTGAACTTTCACTGATTTTAGTGACCCTAACTATGACCACAGTCTACACAGGCTCAAAACCAAGTGTCTTTTCAGCACCACCCTTGACAAATTAGAAAACCAAATCGGGAAAGCCTTCTGGCACTTTAACTTTAGTTATAGCGGAATTTAGTGAGATCGTTCTGTATTTCATGAATTAACCTATTTTTTGTTTCAGAGTTAGATCCTTGTTAGTCTGATGTTTGTGCTACACTGGGCTGCGCTCTGTAAGCTAGGCTGCTAAGCTACATTTAGCCTACAGAGCTAGCTGCTTTTCCCTTTAAATAGCAGGATTTTTTCCAAGACTTGATAAACTAAAAATCTTTTAGAAAAATATTCAATTGTTTTTGTTTTAGTAAGAGTTTTTCTTTGGGTCTGTTTCCAATATATTTCCCCAACTATAAGTTAGGTTTAACAAAATTCAGCATTTCAGTTCAAGTTTAGTGGTTTTACAATAAAAAAAAAAAAAAATTATTATAAATTTTAAACATTTAGAACCTACGAATAAACAAAGAGTATAACAAACAACACAATACATAATATCTAAATAATTTCATAATTGTAGAAGAAGAGCATTGTGGAAACGCTACCAGGAACCTTCGGATAAAGTTGGCTACAACAATGAAAAACAGTTCATCATTTATCCACATCTGCCTGCAGAATGTCCCTCATCCACAGTTCACATTGCTCCACTTCAGTCTTCTGCTCTTTGCAGCTCAGCTCTTCAGCTTCACCCATCTGATTTGGCTGCTCTGCTCCAGATTTGCTCTATTCTTTGCTCAGATTAGTTCTCCACACTCTGTGTGTCTGTAATCTGCTCTGTCATTCCAACTACAGTATACTAGCCGCTATGTTCATGGTAACACATGGGTAACAGGTGGCTGTCGGGTAATTACTAATAGTTAAGTGGCTAACATTAATGTGTGCACAGGCCAGGTTGTTGAAACCTGACCTATGAAACTCCTCCTAAAGTCATGCTTGGTGTACATGAACATTAACTACTTGAGCTGTTAATGAGTTGAGGAGCTGTGTGTCTGTCTGCAGCCCTGCTTGTAACAGAGGTTACCATTGTGTCTATGACCAAATTATGTGGGAGTGGCAACATGGATAACATTTTGTTTCAGTTTATTTACATGTTTTATTTTATTTTTTAATCTCCACAAACTCATGCAAACTGATGCTGTTGCACACCTAACGCTGTGCATCATTGCAGAATATTTCAAAATCTTCTTACCACTGAAAAATAACATTGGCACCAGCTAAGGCGCAGGAAACTTTGAGTACAAGCTAATGAGCAAACATTCATGTGTAATTATAATTTTTGGCATTAGTCACAGTTTTGCAGAAACGTTGCTTCCGCCTTCCTCTGTGCAGTTAAATAATGTGTCTCACAAGACAGGAGGTGCAGCATTGTTTTGTGCTTTCTGCCCTCTGAGGCATGTGCCTCCAGGGTGTGTGTGTGTGTGTGTGTGTGTGTGCAGTTTATTGTTTGTGTGTCGAGAATGGGGATATCGTTTTTTCTTTCAGTAAGTTTTTTCCTCTGCAAGTGGAGAAGAAGAAAGTGTTTTAATATGTGGAGATGATACACAAGCATGCATATGTGTTTATATAAATAGGAACAATTTGTTTCATCTGGGATATGAGTCAGTATAGGTCAGTAACTGATTTAGTTACTGTGATAGATCGCAATAATGATAATTAAATAATTATCATTGAATCTAATTTTTTTATAATCACCAAATTAGTATTGTTAAATGATCAGAAAGTTCACTTCCTCACAAAAACTGTTGCCATTGCAGAGAACAGTAAAGAGGGACCACTGAGCAGTATTTAGAACAGCTCATGGTGGATTGTAAATCATGATCAAAGCTGTAGTCCACAAACATGTCTCAGACCCTTTTCACATCTGTACGAAGATTACAGATGTTACTAACAACATAAGTAATGGCTCTGAGCTTTTCAAGTGATACTGAAGCAGCTTTATACAGTTATGTCACCTGTAACAAAATGTAACTGTAACAAATCTGCAATAGCCTTTTATGTGTTTTGGGAAAGATCGCTTGTGGTCATGCTCTTGCTGCTACAATGGTGACCCAGAAGTGCTGGATGAAAAAGCAGTTGACCCAGCAACTGTGTTGCTGATCTAGAGAGACACCATAGCTCTTCTTACTGGGATAAATACTGGCTGAACTCCTTGGTGCTAAACCCCTGACCTGGGGCTTCAGAGCAGTGATTAAACTTGCAGTGTGGTGTTAGCTTGTGGCATTTCTCTGCAGCCTGCTGTTTTACGTGGGCCTTTGATGAAGGCAGGAATGGCTGGTTGTTTATTCCGTGTGACTCTACAGACATTTAGTTCAGTGTTTCGGATCGAAGCGCAAATATTACATCTGTAAAAATTACTCTTGTACTTCAGTAGGAACAATTCCACAACTTTATTTAGTTTCAAGGTGAAAAGTGAAATAGAGTGAACACAGATAGATTTGGACCAAATGCAAACTTGATCAGATAGCTAGCCAAGTTAGCCCTGGCCTTTTTTATCTATTTATCTATTCATCCATCTTCTTCCGTTTATCCGGGGCCGGGTTGCAGGGGCAGCAGCCTAAGCAGGGAAGCCCAGATGTCTTTCTCCCCAGCCACCTCTTCCAGTTGTCCGGGTGGACACCAAGGCATTCCCAGGCCAACCAAGAGATATAATCTCTCCAGCGTGTCCTGGATCTGCTCCGGGGCCCAGAACACCTCATCCAGGAGTAGGGATGGGTATCGTTTAGGT
Organism: Rhamphochromis sp. 'chilingali'; assembly: GCF_963969265.1. Lineage (NCBI taxonomy): Eukaryota > Metazoa > Chordata > Actinopteri > Cichliformes > Cichlidae > Rhamphochromis > Rhamphochromis sp. 'chilingali'. Next base: position 18,909,647 of record NC_137929.1, read on the forward strand.
TTTATCCGATACCGGTGCCAAATCAGTACTTTTGAAACGGTGCCGGTGCTCAAACGGTGCTCAAACCGGTGCTTAAAGAATGGAGAACACAAAATTGGTCCAAAAACCTCTCATGTTCAGCTGGTTTTTTGTAAAAAGATAAAAATGTTAGCCTTTTCTGCAGCTATGGGGCATATATGGTATCACTCTTGGCTGGAAGCAGTGCTTAAACAATGGAAAAAACACAAACTTTGTCCAAAACCTCTCATGTTTAACTGTTTTCCACTTTTTCTTTGGTCATTTTAGCCTTTTTGGCCAGGGTGAAGGGAGTATCTGCCATCAAACAAGAAGACAGCCGCATGTAGCTATGATGATGTTTGCTAGTTCACCTTACATGCATTAATGTAATAACGTGGTTAGCCTACTCAACGTAAATTACACACGAACAACATTAAGCTACTCACACAGAGAAGAACGGCTGCTGCTGCCATCATCATCCTCATCATTTCTGCTACACTGGCAGGGCTACGGGCCAGGACTCTCCTCTTCGGGGGTTTTGGGGGATATTGCTAACTCCGGGTCAGATAACAGGCAACCCACGCACAGTAGATGCGCTCGGTGTGAGGTCTCGCAGCAAGCTATCAAATACGGCGCATTTCTGGGCTTTTAAAAAAACCGCTATGCGTCGCCAGGTGTTTCATCGGATTTGAGGTGTTACCTCCTTTGACAGTATCACAGTATCAGCTTAAAGCACTTGTTGCAGGCTGCTGAGTTTGCATATTTTGCTGTGAAGTACAGCCAGACTTTTGACCGCTTCGCCTTGGGCATTTTTAATCTGTAGCTCTGCTCTAAAAGAACGTACGTACCTGGACCCGCCTACTATCCTCGGAAACGTAAAATGATTGGCTAGAAGTGTATCACAGCTCAGGAAAAAAAAGCACCGAAATAAAGCACCGAAATGTGCGCTGCTTTTCGGTCTGGTTACTACCGTTTATGTCAGAACCGGTGCCATCATGGCACCGGACACCGGTACCCATCCCTACCCAGGAGTTGACCAGGAGGCATCCTTGTCAGATGCCCGAACCATCTCTGGCTCCTTTCAATGTGGAGGAGCAGTGGCTCTACTCTGAGCCCCTTCTAGTTGGCTCACTTCTCACCCTATCTCTAAGGGAGGGGATTTTTTACTTTGGATAAATACTTAAAATTGTTCTATGAAATGTATTATATTGTATTATATTAGATGCTGGAGTCTATTCCAGTTACCATAGGGCGAGAAGGAACACCATTGGCAGGTCACCAGTCTGATGGCAGACTAACACAGAGAGACAGACAACCATTCACACTCACAATCACACTTATAGGCAATTTAGAATCACTAATGAACCCAACCCCACTAATTGCATGTCTTTGGACTGTGTAAGGAAGCCCGAGTACCTGGAGAGAAAAGACAAATGAAAATATTAATCTCAGTTTATCTTGGAATCGAGAAACAAAACAACACTTGTGAAGTCTGTAGAAGAGAGCTGCTGTATACAACTGCAACCGTAAAGTGACTTTTTATTTGAAAGGAAACTAGCACCCTTGCAAAGATTTACAGTATCAGTAAAAGACTGACTTTTTCCCCCTTAGGAGGCCAGCATGACCTCTGCAGACAGCATGCCAAGCCACATAGTCAGGATTCTTCATTTTACTCTCATTTGTGACAAGATGCAAACTTTATTTTTGTTCAACTTTAAACTAACAAATTGTAAAAGTTAAAAAGTTGTAAATCGCAGATCTGCAGTGGATTTGATTAGATTTACCTCAGCAGTGGATAATCTTGTGGTGACAGTCACTGTGTCAGTTCTCCATTGTGGATGTATGGTCCTTGTATGATATCCATCCATCCATCCGTTTGCTTCCACTTATCCTTTTCAGGGTCGCAGGAGCTGGAACCTATCCCAGCTGTCATAGGGCAAGAGGCGGGGTACACCCTGGACAGGTCGCCAGTCTGTCGCAGGGCTAACACATGGAAACCATTCATGCTCACATTCACACCTATGGGCAAGCCGGAGTACCCGGAGGGAACCCACGCAAACACGGGGAGAACATGCAAACTCCACACAGAAAAACCCCGGCCTGATGATGAAATTGAACTCAGGACCTTCTTGCTATACAAGACATTTTTTTGAAATTCATTTAGCAAATCTACAGTCTAGAATCTTTTACTATTTTCTTTGGAAGTGGCAGAAAATGTAGGAAAACTCTCGACTGTCATCATTGGTGGGTTACTCCACATCTCTTCAATGGGTTAAAGGAAATCAATGAAAGCCTTTTTTTAGCAAACCATGTCGTGCTGACCCCAAACAGAGGAGCTTGCAAGTTTTACTATTATGAAACACTACTCTGCCAAGTGTGGGATGCTCCAAAAAAAATCCACAATTTGCAGACAATTAAGAGACAGGATGCATTTGTACTGTCTTCAGAATAAGTTGTGTTAACTTACTATCCCATTAGTGACTAAGTGAACTTGGTATTGTCCATACCACTGAATTATTTAGGGCACTATAGACAACTGTGACTTTCAATACTTTTAGTGCACTGTAGAAAATGTGTTTTCACATATGCACTGCGTATTCAGCACCCAGCGTTGTATGCAACCAAGCAAATATCCAATACAGTCACATTGCCAGAAGATTCCTGCTAATATTCTGATGCTTTTACAGCTAACAAATGCACATTGTGTGCTTCCTTGTGTGTGCTCTGTCCAGGCACATACTTGGGTGTGTTGCACTTGTGTGTATTAACCTAGATGCCAAAGTCCTGGATTGGATTACTGCTATGTCGGGAGAAAGACAAAGATCAATTCACTTTCACCTTTGTGTGTGTGTGTGGTGTTGTGCTATGCTGTGATTGATCATTGCTGGATTGCTGGCTGACAAATGTTGGTCACATTTCTGTGAATGGATATAAAATATACTTTAACAGGGTCTGCAGTATCTTTGTGCGCAAGCTGAAGAAAAACAAAATGTTTTTATTCCTGTCCCAACTGTTTCTTCAGCAGCATCAAAAAACTAACTCCACCCTCTCTCTTCCTGTTTTTATATCCTTGTTTCCCTTCTCCCTTCCTTTCCTTTACCCTCTCTCTTGTTTCTTTACTTCCTTTGCTCCTCTGCCCCTTCTTCTCCTTTAACCCTTTTGCCCTCTTTTGTCTGTTTGATGTCATTTCCTCATGTCTCCTCCATCCTCCTTTTACCACTTATCTCCTTCATGTCCTTCTTGACTTGTCTACTTCCTACCTTTTCAGTCTGTTTATTTCACATGTTCTATTTTCTCCCCCTTTCTTTTCTTTCCCTTTCTCTCTTCTTCCATTTCCTTTGTATCTCTCAGACTCCACCTTGACTGAACTAATTAACCAGACTCGCATTATGGGTCATGCTTTTCTGAAGAAGTTTCAAAGGAGGACCTTAAATGGGTTAGATTAGTGATTTTTTTGTCTGCTGGCAATTCTCTGCTGTAGACTGGAGGAAAAATACTGTGATGAAAGAGATTTTCTTCAAGTTGCACTTCTGTGGGGATCACTAATCCTGAACATCAGCATTAGGGTGCAGTGCTTTGTCTTTGTCTGAGCTCTACTGGGTGTGATCATGAGGACCACACTTGGATAGCAATGTACTCACTTAAGATCTAAATATTGCTATGCTAAATAACCCCACCCCTAATTGCATGGGGTTAGGGCTGCCACAAACGATCATTTTGATAGTCGACTAGTCACCGATTATTTTTGCGATTAGTCGACTAATCAGATCATCCATTGGACGTAAAACTACAGCTTATTGCACCAGCAGCATCTGCTCATATAACTATCATTAGCTTACAGCTTTAAGTGTTTAAGGTCTGTGCTAACTAAAAATAAAGACAAGATGATAGTTTATTAAATTTTAATGAAATTTGCAGATTGTTTCGGTGAAGTTTAATGAACTCCTTGCTATCTAAAATATAACAGGACACTGGAGTAAATTCTCCAGCATCTCACACTTCTGATAATCAGCTGTCTGCTTGATGTTTATTCAGCTGTGTAAAAACTATAACTTTAATCTCAGACAAACTGATTTACTCAGGAACAAATAAAATACTAAAAAAAAAAGCCAAACAATAACATTTTAAGTTATCTAAGTGACTCATATATATTAGTGAAACTGAGTAGTGAAAGACCGCGGTGGGTTTGAAAACGATTTGCGGGGAGTCCGGTGTTCTCACGGCGCTAGTGAGCCTAGCCCCCGGCTCGCTAACGAGCCAGTGGATAACAGATGTCTCCGAAAACGTCGGAGCGCTTTTGAAAATATGTGGTGTCCTGATAAACTGAGCAGATATTTGAGGTTTACACAGCTACATTCTCGCCTGAAAATATGTTAAACGTTTATTTTGTGACCCAGAAAGAATAATAAGAGTAACATTAAAACTAACTAGCTGCTGCCATTGTTGGAAACTGCGCTGGGCCGCGCTATGAATTCTGGGACACAGCTGCTTCTTCTTCTTCTTCGCGGTTTAACGGTAGCTGACATCCTTGTACATGCAATGCTGCCATCTTCTGTTTCAGTCCGTTATTACACTCTTAAATCCTGCCACTTATTCCTGCGTCTTTTGTGATCTTACAAAGCTTCAAATGACGCGTCGACTATTAAATCAGTCGTCGACGATTTTGATAGTCGACGTAATCGTGACTAGTCGACAAATCGTGGCAGCCCTACATGGGGTGGCCTTAAACTGGAGGATGTTTATGCTATTAATATGCATATATTTTAACAATAAAAAAATATACAAACACAAAGAGCCAAGGTAATAAAAATGTATGCCTTCTATTCAAAATTATTTATTTTAACCAACGATATGAATTAAAATAAAGCTTGAAAGGTACAGTGTGTAAAATCTCACAGTTAGATCTCGGTAGATTGCAGTCAACTGGTTTCTTTGTATTAGGGTGCAGTAAATAGTCCTCCTGACTATCTAACTGTCTAACTAATTATATTTTACTCCTGCACAGTTGGCGTGGAGCATCCGTAATTTCATTGTATATGTGCAAGGACAATAAAGGGCTATTGTTCTATTTTATTTCTTATTCTATTTGTTAGAAAAGAAGAAAAGGTGTAAGAAAATAGGTTTTTATGCCTCCCAATTAAAATGCATAATCCCAGCTATGGTGGCTGCTCTAGGACAAACGTGTTTTAGTTAGATCTAAGGAGCTTGGAAAGAAAAGCATCTGGACTTCTTTAAGTTGCGTCTTCAAACAACTGAAAGAAGACCGGACGCGTTTCTTTCCAAGCTCCTTAGACTACGATGACCTTGATGACTGAGAACAGACATAACGTGTTTTAGTCAGCCAAGAGTGATCAAAAACGTTAAATTTAGACTGTACTTCATAAGGCTCATGGCAAGCTGCTTTCCATTTCCTCACAACAGCTGTACCCAGGCAGTCTGTTTCTACAGTTGTTTGTATATATTGCACTTATAAATTATTACATATTACATATTGTTTACAATATATTTTAACATATTTGAATAATATCATTACTTAGTAAATAAATTAGTAATAAAAGACAGACATTTGTCAGTTAAAGATTTTGTGGTATTTGATATTTTTTACCCCAGAGTTACCTAAAAAAATCTGTCATACATTTAATTTAATGTAACATTTAATTTAAATGTAACTCATAAGGCATGCTGCATATATAGTCGCCATTTACATAAAACACTATTAGCGTTAGCATCTTGTCATGTTGGTCCATCTTAGCCACTGTATTTAAGATGGTACGGCAACATGGCTGCTTCCACTAATACATACCTGCTGATATGTATTTCTAATTAATTAATTACATTTATGAGAATTCTTTCAGTTTGTTTGAAGATGTAATTATACACTAGTCAGTGTATATTCACAACATTCTTCTATTTGAGTGTTTTCTTCATTAAACTCTTTATTAAACTTAAACTTATACAGGCACAGAGTACTTACATACAGTAAATTAAACTGAGTGTTTATACATTTCTGAAATGCAGCCCAATAAATACAAGATGTTAAGTAAGATCATAATCAAGGTCTTTTATATATTTTAACCCTAATACAGAGTCTGGTTCAATCTCAATATCCAGAGAGAGGGTATTTTAATATATCTGCAATTTGACTTTGTATTTATAATGTGCACCTTTGTGCACATTTCACTTGTTACCTTTACACATTTTCACTGTCGTATTGCAATGGTAAATGCAAAGGTTGGACTTTGCTTGGTTAAGATCAGTCTTAGGGAATCATCTATATCTTGAATTGGTTCAGTTTCTCTTACTTTGTTATTTTGCTTTAAATTGGCCTCTTACCAACTACTTGGTTGGGTTTAGCTGCTCCTCACAACATTAACCCTCCATGTTGAAAAATAATTCATACCTGCTTCATTTCAAAGTGAAGTCAAGCATCCCTGTGTGATGAATTGAAAGTGTGACCCATTGCCACAATCAATCATGTCACAGCTCTGATCCCAAAGCATATCTTGTGTTTGTTCTATCATTTAAGAAAAGTCAAAAAGTATATGAAGACATTTAAGATTAAAAGCCTTAAACAAATAATGTTGGCTATCATTGTAACTTCATGCTAACAAAAAAGGAAAAGAAAAAAAGCAGTTAGAATGACCGCACTTAGTAAACGGAAAGAATATTTATTTTAAAAAGGAGAACCTTGATACAGCAAATTGATAAGTATAACATGGCTTTATTGCCCTTAAACAGGGTTTGCCTCCTCTATGTTAGTGCCAGTAGCAGCTCTTGTGTGGTTATTAAAGCAGGGAAGAAAAAGAGGTCAAGAAACATTTGCTGTAGTGAGCTGGTTTTAGATCCTCCTCTGGCCTTCATCTGTCCGGATATATAATCTGATGGGTGTTTCCACATGTTTAGATGCACTAAGACACACAAGTGTACACTACAAACAGCAGCTTTCCATCAGTGGAGGTTTCAGTTTATATTGTCTCCTGCACTGTTTATTACATTTCGGTTGCAGAACTAAATATCACTGATATACTGTTGACTCGGCGTGTCAGTTGAACACAAATCTATCTACAGGCTCACAAAGAGAGTGCTGAACAACCCTGCAACCCAGATTAGAGAAATTGTGACCTTGGAAATTAAGATGCTAAATGGTATCGCTAAATTTCTGCCCATTCATCCACTTTAACAGATACAGACTATAGGTCTCTAAATTCCAATATACAGATACACAAAATAATAAATATTGTGTTACCTTGTATGCTGTATCCAGGAAGGCTTGATTTAAAACTAAAATTCAATGGGAAATCTTAACAGGCACTAAACGCTAACTATGGATTATTACAGTCTGTGAAAACCCCTGATCCTGATTAGGGATTTTGGCTTGGGTTTGAAGCCCACAGATTTCTAACTATCTGCACTGGAATTTGGATTCATGAACTTTAAATGCCAGTTTTGTATTCACCAGGATTTTCAATTGGGTTTGCAGAGTATTTGTACATCGGCATGCACATTTTCAGTTTGTCGTACTAAAGTTTTTGTGTCTTACAAGACATTGAAATAAAAACTTTGCCCACTAGGGAGTGACACCATTTCTTTAGCTGGACTGGACAGAGGGAGGTCCATAGCAACATGTTAAAACTTAAACCTTCAATCGTTTATAAAATTTGAAAACTTATCATTTAAGTTTGTTCATCATGTGTCACGCTAAAACGACAACGCACTAGAGATGACCAAAAATATTTGTCACGATATACATTTGAAAATTTGCGATAACGATATAACTGACGATATAATTGACACTAGACAAAATACTTTACAACTCCACAACTTTATTAGTGCAAAAAACCCCATCAATGTATTTTCACTTAAACAAGCAGCTGTTTTTTTATGCGCATTAAAGTTATATAAAATTTAACAGTGCAAATGCAAATTCCTTGCTGACAGTTTAACCAGAAGGCATTTCCAGTGGAAATTGGCCGACATATCCTCAGCATAACCATGTATAATATCCACAAAACCTAAAAAGAGGTTATACACACACAATACGGTAATATTATGTTGAAGCACAGTACGTATCACTCAGCAAGGCTCCTGCCTACGGTACCCGTAATACTCCGACAATCCATCAAGGAGTGGGTTTGTAGCTTAGCAAAGTTGTACTGAAACATTTGACAGATTTTCGAGCGCCGTGTACGACATAAAATCGTTTCGAGGTCAGTAAACACAACCAGAATTCATACATAAGGCACACGGGATTATAAGGGGCACTGTCGATTTTCAGAAAAATCAAAGGATTGTGTTTAAGTAATAACGACGGCCCGCTAGCATGTGCTACCAAAAATAGTGCTTTGTTGTGTATCTGATGGATGAAAGCTAACCCAGTGCCACACCACTGAAGTTGCAGCATTTTTACAAACCAATTCTGGTTCATCCGTTTCATTCAACGATCCGCTTTCGCCCTTCTCATTCTGCGTCACCGCCATGCTTTTTCCGCCATGTGCATATGAAAACAAAGGCCATGTGCATGCACGTTTTACACATATTCTATCGCAATACTTCATTTTCTTATCGTTGCCCAACATTATACCGGTATTACCGTGAACAGTATGATATGGCCCAGCCCTACAACGCACTCAGAACATTTTCAGCTGTTTTCCCCGACGTTTCCTGTTAAGCCCCTGTCTAGTGAAACTTGACACTTCCTCGAGATGTTACACATTAAAACAATTTAAAACAGCTGCAGAGCTTTGACTATTGCTGAAGTCAAGATCATCCTTGTAGTATGCCATATTTCTTGTGTTTGTTTGTTTTTTCTCCTTTCATCTTGTCCCCACAAACTGACCACACATTTGTCTTAATGTCTTGCATCTTGGAGGGAAGGACATGTTTTGGGTTTCTAAAGGGGAACTACTTTTTGCCTAGTGCGGTTTAACTCTTCTTTATAAATGGGAGATGGTGCATTGCAGAGGCACACACACACACGGGTGCTTACACACATATTTGCAGACAGAAAGAAGGAGGTTCTATGATCCCTCAATGGGCTTTCTTGTGGCATTATCCTTTATCTGCCCCTCCAGTACCCCCAGTTTTATAGTCATCTAAACCTTTGATGTGAAGCTCTTTATGATAGCACAGTTCACTTTAGTGCTGTGAGCTAGTCAGGTATTAACCTTTCCTATGAGAGTTACAGAACTGCAGCATAGAGTATTAAATACTTGTTCATATGTGATATAATTGGTTACAAATCTAGGAAAATGCAGAAAGTTAAAGTCAAGGTCAAGGTCTCAGTTCTTCCCATATCTTATCTGCGTACCTGCTGTCAAAGAGTGGCTCTTGTGTATTACTACATTTTAGTAACTTGTTTGTAGCAACTTTATATATTCACTGCTTCACTGAGTAAATGGGTTAAATGCAGAGATGAATTTCCCCACGGGGATCCAAAAAGTATACATTATTACATTATTACATTATTAATATTATTATATACACAGACTGTGAGTGGCATAAAAATGCATATATCCCAGTGAAGTCAACCAACTGAACTTTGAACCCTCGAAGTTTCATGGTGAGGTCCTAGGTCAATGTCTTTTTCACTCTTACCAAGCAATGGGGCTGTAGTGCACAAACAAGTTCAACCAGCGGTTTTAATACTAAACTACTCTATAGTACTTTTCCCCTCACACACACTGACACTGCTCCTTTGTCTATAGCAGCTGTATTGCTTTCAAACCTGTATTCTGTGTTTTACTGCTTGCCATTTTTCTAATATGGTTTTATCTTTCTTTGTAAAATTAGCAACTCTGCTTCCAGCAATCCTATCCATAATTGTGATTGATCATATTCATGTAAGCCTGCAGGGGAAACCCTCGGCTATTTTAGTGAAATGATAAAAAGCTTTGTGTGACTGCTTATCCTGATTGCTGATTGCAATCAGGATAGGGTAGGTAGGCGATAACAGATATCAGATACCCCAGGTTAGGGCTGGGCCATATCATACCGTTCACGTTAATACTGGTATAATGTTGGGCAACGATAAGAAAATGAAGTATCGCGATAAAATATGGGTAAAACGCACATGCGTAGTGCCTTTGCTTTCATACGTACATGGCGGAAAAAGCATGGCGGCAATGGAGAATGAGAAGGGTGAAAGTGGATCGTTGAATGAAACAGATGAACCAGGATTGGTTTGTAAAAATGCTGCAACTTCAGTGGTGTGGAACTGGGTTAGCTTTCGTCCGTCAGATACACAACAAAGCACTATTTTTGGTAGCACATGCTAGCGGGCCGTCGTTATTACCGTGTTTTTTGGAAAATACGGCACACTTAAAATCAATCCTTTGATTTTTCTGAAAATCGACAGTGCCCCTATAATCCCGTGTGCCTTATGTATGAATTCTGGTTGTGTTTACTGACCTCGAAATGATTTTATGTTCACGGCGCTCGAAAATCTGTCAAATGTTTCAGTACGACTTTGCTAAGCTACAAACCCACTCCTTGATGGATTGTCGGAGCATTACGGCTACCGTAGGCAGGAGCCTCGCGGAGTGATACGTACTGTGCTTCAACATAATATTACCGTATTGTATTTAGGTTTTGTGGATATTATACGTGGTTATGCTGAGGATATGTCGGCCAATTTCCACTGGAAATGCCTTTGGTTAAACTGTCAGCAAGGAATTTGCATTTGCACTGTTCATTTTTATATAACTTTAATGCACTTAAAAAACAGCTGCTTGTTTAAGTGAAAATACATTGATGGGGGGTTTTTTGTGGAGTTGTAAAGTATTTTGTCTAGTGTCAATTATATCGTCAGTTATATTGTTATCGCAAATTTTCAAATGTATATCGTGACAAATATTTTTGGTTATATCACCCTGCTCTACCCCGGGTATGATAAACTGGATTCAAAGGCCCCAAAAGAATGTCCAGCTTTATTGATCATACTCAGTGCGTTCTCATTAGCAGTCCTGAGGCAAGTAATTAGTCATTAAGAAGCCAAAGATAGACTTCAGTGCAGTTGGTTAGCAGAAAGAGTTGAGCTTAAGCAAATCCAAAGAAATGGATTTCTCTTGCTGTTATAACTTCTGTTATGTGAAGATTTTCATTGAACCCACTGCAGAATGTAAAAGTTTATGAAATGCATCTTTCATAGCTTGAAGGATTTGTGTACTTGCACAGGATGTTTTGGGCCAAATGCAGTCAGTGAGTTAGTTAGAACACCTGAAGCAAATAAATAAATAAATGAAGCAAATAAAAATGTTGAGATACTATATCTAAATAGTAATTCACCCAAAGTATCCTTATAGCCAATCCCGGCAATAACTCTCCACTTAGGAAAGAAAGGATAAAGAATTTCTCTGTACCTAAGATGTTTTATATAAATGTAAGTCTATGCAGATATCTGCCTTCTTGCCTTTCAGTGCTTTATTCTGCCAAAGCTACAAAAGACTCCACAAGCTGAGCTGTTTTTTCTTTCTTCTTTCTTCTTTATTTTGTTGCTTTGTTTGTTCTCTTGTTGGTGCAGTTGCTTTTTAAGGATTTATATCAGCACCACTTTAACAGTGAAGATTGCTGAATTTTTTTTTGTTTTTATTTTAACCTCCTAGGACCTGGCGCCCACATATGTGGACATCACGTTTTGGGTTATTTAGACCAAAATACTCAATTGTGCTCTACAGGGGCGCTTACGAGGACATTATACTGCTACTGTTCTATCGAAATTTTAAATAAATATCCTTATATGTGGCTCTCATTTTTCTTAGAAACAAAAATCAGGTAAAAAAACCAAAACAAAACTGGTAATTCTTTGTTTTTACATTCACCGGGTCCCAATCAGCCCAAATATCAAAGAGAAATTAAAAATGCATGCCGTGGAAGAGCTCGGGTCTTAGGAGGTTAAAGTTAAACCCAGATTGCTGGTGTTCTCTGTTAGATGGGTAAAGATCAGAATGATTCTTTTTCTTTCAGTATCTTTTTTCTGCATAAAGTCCTATGACAAAACTGTGAAGTTGCATTTTTATTATCTTATCTGGAATTCTGATCCTTATACATGTCATTATGTGTGTGTATATTGTGTTGTGGCTGGTATTATTTTCGGCTCATTTGGATGCAGCACCACTTTCTGTCTTGGTCTCCCTTTGAATTTGTTGTAGATGCCACTTGGCAGAGGCAGTACTGGATAATTTGCAATGCAGATGTTGTGTATTTTCTCGCATAAACACAGACACACAGTGCCTGCTGCTGAGTCACATGGCACAGTCCACCATACACACTGTTGCCCTGAAGCTTTCTACCATTTACTGAGCTCCAGTGATGACCCATCACAGCTTCAAAAGTCAGGGAAAGAAAGAAGGCACTTTTAAAAGATATGTGAGAAACAATAAAGCCAATGTTAGAGAAGAAATGAGGCCACACTAAATGCTCAGTATTTCTGGCATATGCCTCTGCTCACTGACAGTCAGCTCAGTTGTTACGCAGTCCTCTGGTACATCCGGTCTTTTATTTTTGGTACTTTTTTTAATAACCTCCTCTATGGGCTCAAGCTGGTCCTGTTTGACAGGCATTCACCTGTCATGTCAAGGATTTGAATGCATGCTGTGCTTGTCCTAATTGTACCAGGGTTCAAGTGATATTCATTGTTTTTAAGCTAATGCTGAATACTCTTAAAAGGTTGATCAAGCAGGAGACCATGGGCTAGTTCTAACATGCTGGGTGATGTTAGCAAGATCTTGAGAATGTTCACCATGTGGCCATAACATGTTAGTGTGCTAACTTTGTTAATTAGCACTTCACATGATGCTCATGGGAATGCTGTCAGTTTTGCAAGTATTATGTCATCAACCAGAGGGGTTAGATCAGCGGTCCCCAACCCCCGGGCCTCGGACCGGTACCGGTCCGTGAGTCATTTGGTACCAGGCCGCGAGAGTTGAGGCTCAGGTGTGAAATGTGTGGTTTTCAGGGTTTTTATCGGTTTTCAGCGTTATTTTGTTATCGTTTTTATCGTTAATTTGGTTTTCCTGGGTCTTTTCACGTGTGTTATCAGTAAATCTTCTTTTTTCGGTACCGGTACTAGTTTTATTTTTTTGTATTTATCCGCGACACCTTAAAAGCCGGTCCCTGAAAATATTGTCGGGCATAAACCAGTCCGTGGCGCAAAAAAGGTTGGGGACCGTTGGGTTAGATAATGTCCTCAGGTCAGAAGAGTGACCGCAGCACCATAGAGTAAAACTCTACGGTGCTGTTGTAGCTGTAAAAGCAGAGGTAATAATGAGAGTTCTTCTGGTGAACTGAACTAACATTTTTATATCATTTAATTTGTGCACTGTTCATGAATACAGTACCTTCATAGGCACAAATTGTACAATTTCATTGTTCCACTGTGACATCACCCATTGTGCTGTTGGACTCCTAATTTTGAAGCTTTAACATTAGTTTTTGGTGTTACCATGTTGGTTACTTGAAGCCAGTATTTAGGATAAAAGCGATAACTTTAAGTTATCAGCTAATGCCAGTTAGCTTGGTTAGCAGGTTGCAATCATAAACTCGGTCCAATGCCAAAAAAAGTCACACTGATTCATTATAGGAGAACCATTAATGTTGCTAACTGTCACAGCATTTCACTCAGAACATTTTATCCTGACTTTTCGATGTTGCAAATATGTAAAGTCTAGGAGATCGCCAGAGAAAACTCAAACCTTTAAAAATGCCTGTCACTATTGCAAATTAAGAACTCAGATGCAAGATGTTGAGATGTTTTGCCAAACATTCATTAAACTCTTAAGAAATGTTAACTTAAGAAAATGTATTATTAAATTTCAGTTTTATTTATGTAACACTAAATCACAACAGCAACTGTCTCAATGTGCTTTATATTGTAAGGTAAAAACCCTATAATAATACAAATAAAACAGAGAAAAACCCAACAATCATATGACCACCTATGAGCAGGCACTTTGGTTACAGTGGGAAGGAAAAACTCCCTTTCAACAGAACGAAATCTCCAACAGAACTACGCTCAGGGAGCGGCGTCCGCGACTAGTTGGGCGTGAGTGTAGTGCTTTAATGGAGTGATGCAGTAATATGAGGTTTTTAAGATAAGATAGGACCTGATTATTCAAAACCCTATATGTGTACACGTAGTGTACACGTCCTGATAAAAAACAACTCCAAGATTCCTCACAGTGTTACCGGAGGCCCAGGTAATTCCATCCAGAGTAAAAGTTATTATGATAATGGCAGAATATTCCTCTCAAATCGTCTGGTGGTTCAGTTGTATTATAAACGCCTGGCTTAGTACCTAATGAGTAATTACTTAACCACTGAGGAAGTGGCCATTGTTTTATGGAGGCCCAAAACATGGAGAGGATCCAAAATCCTTACCATTACCCTAAGGTGACCCTACACCTGCTGAATAAAGAATGACCTCATTGTTTCTTTACACTGTGCATACATTGTTCAGTTATATCACGCAACTATTTTGCTTTGGCAGTAAAGTATTGTTTATGGAGTCATGAAGCATCATTCAGAGAGTTAAGTCACGCTACACGTCGTCAGTCATTAAAAAGTGTTTATGCAAGTCAGGCAGGTAAAAGTTGCAGATCACCAACTAAATACATTTCATCTAAGTTGTCCTTAATTAGCAATATTGCTAGCTAAATGCTATGTTTACATTATTTATCCATTTATCTCTCTGTACAGTACATTAGATCTGTCCCTATGTGTCTGTCTATAAAGCAGGTTTGAATCGACAGCAATAAAACCTTATTTGGATATTGTTTAGATACCAGGTCAGATTAACTGGGGGAGTTAAAGACAGTTTCCAAATATAACTAACAACAACTAAGTAAGTGTTAGTTTAATCTGCAGGAGCAGTTATAGAAAATATTCTGAACCTTTGCATCACCAACCTAAAAATATGTGGGGAACAATATAATGATATAATAATAAATACTGTTTTGTTAAACGTCATCTTTTACCACCGAACAGACTGAAAACCAGTTAGCTTATCACTGAGCTGTGAGAAGTTATTTTGGTGTGTACTGGAAAGACTGGGACACACCCAGTGACAGATTACCATTCAGAGGTGTCATTCTCTTAAACCTCCACATCTATTTATAACAGATAGCTGCAATACCTCAGAGAGGTGAGAAAGAGAGGGAGAGAGAGAGAGTCATATGACCTACTGCTCATTCCACAGATAGTGACGGGCAGCACGCTCACTCTGTGCTTCCATCTGTAATTTCACCAGAGCTGCAGCGTGTTCAGAGGATGTGTTGCAACACTGTCAGTGTACTCTGAACAGATTTCTGGGATTTTGTCTGTAATTATTATCAGCAAAGGACGTAACAGTATATCGCATTTGGGCTGACAGCTGGAGGACAATGCCAGAGGAGAAAGGTAATAATGACCTTTAATATCCTTAAATGAGCCGTTTGTGATGCGTTCACCTGCCGGTACCAGAATTGATTGTATTTAATAATCACTTACCTTTTACAACCACTGGAATGCGGACTCATCACTCACATACTAAATACTATCGGGGTTTTTTTACTTTAATAACAGCAACTCAGACATTAGAACATAATTTTTAAGTTAGTTCTCGATACAGGGTGTTTGTGTAGGAATATATGTGCTTCTATTAAAATGAACTTTGAATACAACCAAGCCGCCCTCGTGTTATGCAATCCTGGTCTGGAGCTTAGGGCACTTTCTCTTTGAATGTGAATGTGAACGACAACAAGCCTGTGGCAGCAAGCTGAATGCTTATACTGCAGGTTGATATGCAGCCTGCCTGCAACATCCCTGGCAACAACACTGTTGTTTTGGTCCATTTCCCGCATCTCAAGCTCTGGGACATTAGCCATTTGGGCTGCTTACAAAGGTCTGAGGGCAGGTTGCTAAGAAGAAATCCCTATAATAATTCCAATACGTATTTACAGTGTTTTTGGTATTATACCAAATTATAGAGTTGTCATCTTTTGTGTTGTTTTATGTTTTATTGTGTAAATCATCTACTAATATTCCCATGTCTCTATGATGACTTATAGTTTGCAGTGAGAGTTCAAAACAAGCTTATCTGCAAGTAGTATGATAAATTACACATGTTTATATTAATAGTAGATTTGAATATATAAAGTTTAAAATTTAGCAGTAAAGAAAAAGGAGCTAAAGAAGCTTCTTATTCATTGTTGAGTTCAATGAAAGAAAGTGAGCTTACATTGTGTGCCTTTTCTTGGTCATTTTAAATGTATAGCATGCATACATACATGCAAGTGACAGCTTCACTCTCATTCGTGTGCACCTCAGTTAGCTCAAAGCTGAGTCAATGCCCATTTTTGCAGCGTTAAAGGTTTTTTCACCAAAAAAGATGCCGCTAGTATCTCTTAAGAAAAGCTAGTACCTACAGGGTAAAAAGACATGTACACTTCCTCACCTGCCCATGGTGAGGAAGTGTACCATGACCTTAGCTATATCACATTTACAGTTTTATCTGCTGTTATCAAAAAACATAAACATTACACAGTCACTGGTTAAATGGATCTAAATCAAAAGAATGAGAATAGTGAGCCAAGTGGCTATTTCAGACGCAGGTAAAACAGAGCAATTCAGCTGATTTTACTACAACCTAATATATCAGACAAACTTAAAGATATCATTATGGATATTGAGATGGGAGCTCCAGGATTTTATATAAAATTGGTTAAATTCAAGTAATAAGTGCTGCATATTTATCTTTTAATAACAAGCATCGGAAACATGTCACATTTTGAGAAGTTTTATTTACAAAAAAACAAAAACAGAACTCGTTATAAGCGTGGCCAGCTCTGAAACAGCATCAAGATTTTGGCTCCCTGTAACTGGCTTGTTGAGTTTAAGCCAATTTAAACCTGATACTGTATGTTATTATGTAAGGTAATATGACATGACTAGAATATTTTGTTTGTTCGTGTTTTTGATTAATTTTGACTGACTTGTAGCTATACCTATCACATAAATGTCATGAAGTTAAAATATGATGCAAAAACATAAAATACTACTACAGTATCTCAGTACAACAAAGCTTAAGTACTGGAGTAAATATAGTTTTCATTACTGACCTCCACCCAATTGGCTGTAAAGAGAAGCCTTACTGCCATTCCTCATAAACACCCTGTAAATGTCTCCTGCTCTCCACTGCCTTCTTTTCCAAATTCAGCTAAAGCGTGTTGCTTTGTTAACACAGAGGCACTACTTTTTTGTATAGAGCTGCATTGCCATCACAATGTGACAAAGCTTGTTAAGTTTGATGGTGAGGGTACACACACACACACACACACACACACACACACACACACACACACACACACACACACACACACACACTTCCATTTCTACATTGATGCATATATGTAGAAGACATGTACACAAGAATGCACTACAGATATGAGAGGTAAACACTGAGTCAGTAGGAACAGACATACACTCCACTCTAGGCTGTGTCTCAGTCCCCACCAAGGACAGTGTATCCTGGATGTGTGATGTAATGGTTGGCTTGCTCTCAGCAGTCACAACGACGCCTGTCACTATTCCAGACTTGCCAGTAAACAAACCATCTGTGTGCTGGTCGCTTTACTAGCACTACTATGACATTTCATAATAAGAAATAAAACCAGAAATTACAAAGGTCAAATAAAGCTGGTGTTATTCTTTTCTGTTCTGTCACAATCTGCCCTGACCCTAGCGCCTCACATGTTAGTAACCAGTATGTGCAAATCACTCTAAACCTCACTGGTTCCTGTTGAAAATATAAATCTGTTAAATGTGTCAAAATGTGCATTTTTTAAAAAGGCTTACTACTTTTATATAACAAGTGGAAAATAGCACATTTATTGAAGACTGTTTTCAGCTGTGTATAAATATAAATGTAGTCAGCTAGTATGGTGTATGTGGGATGTGACTCACTCCAACAATGGAGCTCTATCACATGGGCCTTAGATAAACATAAGTGCAAAGTTTAAGTCATTGGTAAAAATATAAATCTGCATTTCTTATTAAAAGTCAGTGTTTTTTCTTTTATTCGGTCTGTTGATGCCAACTAAATACTGATCAGTAGTATTACTTGTAGCACTATTACTGTTTCCTAGTACTTAGGAAACAGTATTAGCATTCACTCTGTATGTTTTTTTTCTACTTGAAAAAAAAATTGCTTAAATCTACTTTTAGTTTGGATTTGGTCTCCACCAAGTCCCCGAGAAAAGATCTGATTCTTTAGCTAAAAATTAGTCTTCTATGTTTAAGTAAGTGTGCCATAAAAGCACAGACTAAAACAGTGATCAGTCTCACTTCACTTTAAACATACAGTTTGTGTGTCTCAGTGACCCTTGAAATTAAAGTTATAGCTCTCTCCTTTGAATGGTGGTCTAAAAGTAGCTTTTCAGATTCGATCCATAATGGCTGCTGAGTTGTCAGACTGTTTCTTGATTGGTTCTAGAAGGTTTTTGATTTTACTCATTGTTCTTTAAAAAAAAAATCCTGTCCTGTTTGGCACCTTCTGCAAGGGGGTGTTAATAAAACGATAGAGTCGGTGTACTTTATGTTCTTTCATTCTCAATAGACCCCGTCTGGTCAGTGTTATCAAAGAAATATTAAGTATTGGTTTTAAATTGTTGTTTCACTCAACACATGGTCAACTATGGCAATTAGTGCTTTTAAATTCCGTTACAATGAAATTGTATAGTAACAGGCGAATCATGTGTGATTGAGATCAGTGTGCACACTCAGTGACTATGTTTACATTCGTGCAGTTCAATGTAGAGTTGTCCTGTGGATTGTGATAACAGGTTTGAGCCCAACTACTGCTCCCCTCTCAAACACATCTTCAAGCTGTGACCATAATTTATCCTTCCTTTATCCTAAGTCTTTCATCCTGTCCAGAGTTTCCTTCCAGAGTTAACATATGAGTATACTGTGTACACCTATATGGTTATGTGCTGAGCAGTTTAGTGACTGCTGAAGTGATCAAAAAGCTCTCCAGTGGCTGGACCATTAGGATGGATGAGATTCTCGAGTTCCTCAAGGCTCTGGATGTTGACGCACTGTCTTGATTGCCTCTACAGAATTGAATGGGAATCGAAGACAGTGTCTCTGGATTAGAAGACCAGCAAGTTGTCTGCCAATCAAGGATCCCTTCTGTTATCAATAATGACATATTTTCTAAAATTTTCTAAAAATATAATAAAATACCATCAAAAAAGAGGCAGTAGATTATTCACTGACTCTGTGAGATATTCCTCTTTAAGAACTTTTTTATTCAACTTCAATAGCCTTCAGGTTCATACTGAAGACATGTGAGGGCAAGAAAACTGACCTCAGCTGTTTAAGGTCAAAGTCATGAAATGGGAGATGGAACCTTTGGACAAGCTGGAGGTACGCTATAAAGCTTACATATAGTTTACACACAGTGTGCTCGTTACCTTGCACTGTTTTATAATGAGGCAAATTCATGGACATATTACAGTGCAGCCTCCTGCAGTAACACATGGGATCATATCGGTGGGTTGTCATCCACGTGGAATAAGCCAGCTGTCACAGGAAGGGCAAAGAATCATATGCTCTCACACAAAGGCCACATTCAGACGAAGGCATAGTAGTTGCCTATTCTTGCTCTGCTTTGTGCCATTATGGTGGTTTATGACTGCTTAAATAATGTCCTGGTGGTTATTCTGGTTACTTGAATAATACATAGCATTATGAAAACTGGTAGTCAGCACTTGTACTTTTCTGTTTGCCTTAACTAAGCCAGCAAAAGTATTCTGGTGTCATCTGCCAGAGAGGTTGAAGGTCTGCTTTTTGTAGTGTTTGACCTCATGGTCAGAGATCCACTGCCGCATGGGTCAGGTTGCAGGCACCATTGCAAAGGTGGATGTGACGGCTTAAAGCAGGGAAAATCCTAAATCATAATGTCTGACTAAATTCAAAAAAACTGCATGTTCCTCTTTTTACCACTGGGGTTGTATTCAGTGAACTTTGCCAATGACGCTTGCCTTGCGTCTTTTTCTTGGCTTCTAACAAGGGTGAGATAATGGAGGGAGTGTTCTGTTAGGGTGAAGGACAGGAAACTCTTTAGCAATGAAGTAATGGCAATTTCAAAGTAAAGCAAGGTGTCAGCAGCCCGTAGAAAATCTCACATGTTGTTGATCATATTATTTAGGCATGTAACTTTAAGAGGATGTGAATACACCCAATAAAAGTATTTGAATTCCAGAATTTAGTTTAATAGGTTTCCTAAACATTCCGGGCTATTCTGGATTTTCTGAGCACTTACCACTTTGGTCAGAAATTTGACACTTAGACCTCTGGTGCAGAGACTATTCTGACATAGTCAATGTTTTATTCAAATACTAAAAGAAATAATCTGGTAACAATCACTAGTGTTCTTAAACCTCTGTTGTCATGCAAAGTTGATTTTGTATTACTTCAGAAATGTTCCACATTCATTAAAGAAACGTAGTTTATTGACACCGTGATATTCCACCTAAAAAAACACTGTCAATCTGTGAACACCTGGGTAGCTACGTAGATTTTCTAGAAGATGCGTTGCAGCATCCTAAGTACATTTTAGCATGTTCTAACAATTTAAAGTAATTGTCATGGCTGTGTGGCAGGCAGGCAAGCAGGAGTGGTGGACCCAAAATGCAGAACTCAGACACGGAAGTGAAACTTAAAGCACAGCTTTATTGCTGGAAAAAACCTCGTACTAACTAAACTCACCAAAAGACAAACAAAAGTCTGAACAGAGGAACCGAGGACTGAAACACTGGAAAAGAAATACTAAATTGGAGCAGGAGACGAAACGCAGGAGCAGGAGACGAAACACAGCTAGTTGAGGGTACGATGCGACAGGGAACACAGGAAAACACAGGGCTTATATACACAGGGAGTAATCAGGGAATGGAAAACAGGAGGGAGACACAGCTGGGAGGGTTTGGGCTAACGAGACATGGGGAGCAAAGCTAGACCCGCTGAGATGAGGCACAACCTTTCACAATAAAACGGGAAACAAGAAACAGACACAGACTTGACACTGAACTGAACTTATACTAAACGAGAGACACAACCTAAGAACTAATCCCTCACAAAGAATAACTGACACATAGAATAATACTAATAAACAAAGCATGACAAAAGGATCAGAATACAAACCATAATACAAAGGAATATAAGAACTGAAAATGCTGGGTCAAAATGACCCAGGACCGTGACAGTAATAGTTGAAAGAATTTTCATTGATCCTTTCATGCTTTTTACAAAGATTTTACAAAGATTTTCAAATGTGTGAAGAAGAAAATGAAAAGTCCCCAAGGTCAGCAGCTCAGCAACCTCAAAGTACTACTGCTGTGGTTCTGTGAACATAATGATCTCCTGCCCACCCCTGCTGCCTCTGCAGATGGTTCACACAAGGAATGCTGCAGAGCATCATGGGATCCCTGTGAGTGTGAGGGAGCACTATTTTTAGGAGCTGGACCATGGCTTCTTGAAAAGGCATTAGAGATAAGGCGCTTATATGTGGCAGCAATGGCCTCTGCGTATTATACACACATATTAAATATATCTATATCTATTTATATATATAGTGTATGTATATATATATATATATATATATATATATATATATATATATATATATATATATATATATATATATATATATATATATATATATATATTAGGGGTGCAACGATATTCGTATCGATATTGAACCGTTCGATACAGTGCTTTCGGTTCGGTACGCATATGTATCGAACAATACAACATTTGTAATTTATTTTATCAATTTTCCTTCTGACGATGCTGTCTGTGTTGAGCGCTCAGTGAATCTGTGTTCGACTACTCCGCCTAGGCTGCACTGTCGAGCGCAGATCCACTGAGCGTTCAACACAGACAGCATAGTCAGAAGGAAGAGCGCAGGGCAAGCTAGCGAGACAGAAGTTAAGCTCTCCTTGCAACAGGCAAATTGAACATCATTCAGATCTGGCGTTTGGAATTATTTTGGTTTTCATGTGACGTATGACCCTGAAGGTAAGCGAGTCATGGACTAAAGTAAAACAGTATGTTGAATGTGCCATGCAATGCTCAATTACATTGGTGTGAACTAGTGTGTTAGCGCAGTTAGCTCGTTAACGTGTTGGCCGTCTAGCCCCATGCATGGAGTGATCGGCGGTAGCTCATTAACGGAGATTTGCCGTGTTGTGGCGTTAAGGTAATTTCAACGAGATTAACCTGAAAGCACTAGTGGGAACACAACGAATATGACTGCACATTTACGCCGACATCATCGTAGTGCAAAGACAAGTGGAAGCAGACAAAAAAAAGCAAGCATGCTACTAACTTTAGCCGAGTCATTTAGACAGCTGTTAGCACATGATTCTCCTTATGCTGCTGAGAATATAGCCCAGAAGAAGCGGATAGTATAGCTTTTATTTTGGAAAGAGACATTTCTCTGTAATAAACTCTCTTTTCCAAAGATGAGTGATTCCTCAATCAGATACAGGGCTCGCAATATCGCTAGCCCGACGTCCCGGAGCTAGCGATTTTTTCAGTCGGGCTACCAAAATCTATCTCTTCCCTGCCCGTCGGGCTATTGTAGGAAAAATATATGTCAATGCTTTTGCATTCTTTCGGAAATGTAGCTGGGTAATTATGTCATTGGCATCGGTGAGCCACTGTCAATATGTGACATATTGAAGTCGCGTTTGAATTTGCGCTTGTTTTTTTGCTTTCACTTTGCAATCGTGCGAACTGTGTATAGAGAGCGACAGCACTGATCTGTGAGTGATGATAATTTGTGCACCAATTCCTCTGACATCGTCTTATTAATCGTTAGCTTACTATGCAAACATGACAAGTGAAATCTCCCGCAGCTTAAACATGTGAGAGGTTGATCGCGCAGAGAATCGCTGAGCTTATGTGAGTGAGTGTGTAAAAGCATTTCAGTTCTGCTGAGCCAAATAAGACAGGTCAGGGTGAAGAAGTGACAGCCAAAGAAAAGCTTACCACAAAACGGAGAAGTTATGACAAATCAGACTATGAGGCAAAAAGAAAGTGCAGCTTTATGGTTTCATGGACAAAAGAATTTCTGTGGCTGCAATATGATGAGCTAAATAACCAGGGCTGCACATAAGTGGTCCGCAGGTGTGCATTCGCTGTCAAAATAAAAAACACGCACAAGGGTTAGGGTTAAATTCAAAAACTGTACTTTTGAGTTAAAATATATATTTATAATTTTAATAAATGACAAATTAAAAATGCATGAACATTTTTTTGTATCGAAAAAATATCGAACCGTGACACCAAAGTATCGAACCGAACCGTGAATTTTCTGTATCGTTGCACCCCTAATAAATATATATATATATATATATATATATATATATATATATATATATATATATAAACACCCAGCACGCCCCTGCGGGCGGTTTATCCTTCAAGCTCGGGTCCTCTACCAGAGGCCTGGGAGCTTGAGGGTCCTGCGCAGTATCTTAGCTGTTCCCAGGACTGCGCTCTTCTGGACAGAGATCTCCGATGTTGTTCCCGGGATCTGCTGGAGCCACTCGCCTAGCTTGGGAGTCACCGCACCTAGTGCTCCGATTACCACGGGGACCACCGTTACCTTCACCCTCCACATCCTCTCGAGCTCTTCTCTGAGCCCTTGGTATTTCTCCAGCTTCTCGTGTTCCTTCTTCCTGATATTGCTGTCATTCGGAACCGCTACATCGATCACTACGGCCGTCTTCTTCTGTTTGTCTACCACCACTATGTCCGGTTGGTTAGCCACCACCATTTTGTCCGTCTGTATCTGGAAGTCCCACAGGATCTTAGCTCGGTCATTCTCCACCACCCTTGGGGGCATCTCCCATTTTGACCTCGGGACTTCTAGGTTATATTCGGCACAGATGTTCCTGTACACTATGCCGGCCACTTGGTTATGGCGTTCCATGTATGCCTTGCCTGCTAGCATCTTGCACCCTGCTGTTATGTGCTGGATTGTTTCTGGGGCATCTTTACACAGCCTGCACCTGGGGTCTTGCCTGGTGTGATAGACCCCAGCCTCTATGGATCTTGTACTCAGAGCTTGTTCTTGTGCTGCCATGATTAGTGCCTCTGTGCTGTCTTTCAGTCCAGCTTTGTCCAGCCACTGGTAGGATTTCTGGATATCAGCCACCTCCTCTATCTGCCGGTGGTACATACCGTGCAGGGGCCTGTCCTTCCATGATGGTTCCTTGTCTCCCTCCTCTTTCTTGGGTTTCTGCTGCCTGAGGTATTCACTGAGCACTCGGTCAGTTGGGGCCATCTTCCCAATGTATTCTTGGATGTTCCTTGTCTCATCCTGGACTGTGGTGCTGACACTCACCAGTCCCCGGCCCCCTTCCTTCCGCTTAGCGTACAGCCTCAGGGTGCTGGACTTGGGGTGAAACCCTCCATGCATGGTCAGGAGCTTTCTTGTCTTTATGTCAGTGGCTTCTATCTCCTCCTTTGGCCAGCTTATTACCCCAGCAGGGTACCTGATCACGGGCAGGGCGTATGTGTTGATGGCCCGGATCTTGTTCTTACCATTCAGCTGACTCCTCAGGACTTGCCTGACCCTCTGCAGGTACTTGGTGGTTGCAGCCTTTCTAGCGGCCTCTTCATGGTTCCCATTTGCCTGCGGGATCCCCAGGTACTTGTAACTGTCCTCTATGTCTGCAATGTTGCCTTCTGGTAGTTCAATCCCCTCAGTTCTGACTACCTTCCCTCTCTTTGTTACCATCCGACTACACTTCTCCAGTCCGAACGACATTCCAATGTCATTGCTGTATAGCCTGGTAGTGTGGATCAGTGAATCGATGTCTCGTTCACTCTTGGCATACAGCTTGATGTCATCCATGTACTGCTGTTCTGCATAGGCCTGAACCCCCCCCTCAGTGAGATCATATATATATATATATATATATATATATATATATATACACATACATACATACACATATATATATATGTATGTATGTATGTATGTGTGTGTGTGTGTGTGTATATATATATATATATATATATATATATATATATATATATATATATATATATATATATATATATAGATAGTGTGTGTGTTGCATTGCACAGATAGTGTTTCCTACCCGACCGCGACCTTTGGGATAACAGCATCAGTAGCGCAGTAGCGCCTGTCAGCCAACGCAGGCACCAGTGAAACTGATTGATGATGGGGACAACTGGCCCCCTGGAGAAGATCAGATACTGGCAGGAGTAGCGGACTCCTGGGGAAGACTCTCCACTCACAGCATAGTAACTTTCTGTCTTCCTTCACAGAATAGAAATTTATTACATTTTCACAAATGAATTATTTCAAAATCCCCGTACTTCCACTCTCAACCTTTAACCTCTGCAGTGGTTGTTACTTGCAGGGACAGAAATGACTTGGTCAGAAATATATACGAGTGCACTTTGTGAATTTCTTTTTAAGATTTATTTTTCATTTAATCATTGGGTGATGTTAAATGAAGGATTATGTGGTCCATTCTGAGAAATAGTTTCATTTTCATTTTTACAAAAAATGGTAGTATCTCCTGGCAGTCATGCTATCAAACTGGGCTAAATAGAATTACTGCAAAACAACTGATGATTAATTGTTAGATTGATTATTTGGCATTTTTAAACACGAAGATGAAAATAGCAACCGATCAAGGATCTTAGCAGTTATTTAACATGGATGGAGCAGACCACTCTTTATTTATTTTTGTCAGCTAACTGCATCAAATATAAACAGTAAATTGCTCAATCCCTGCACAGACAGAATATTGAACCCTTATCACATACTGCTACAAATGTCTTCTGACAGCCTGAATGCCTGGTTCAACTTGCCAGATTTTACATCTGGTAAAAATGATCAGCTCCTGTCTCTTCCTCACCCCTGCCTTCCTCTTCTGTTTGCTATTTGAATAGGAAGTAGTGACACTGGACACTGGATCCCTCCCAACAGGTGCAAGGGTTCAGCAGCACATGCCAGGTCAGATCAGAAGGCAGAACCCCTCCAGGCTTCCCTGTTATGGCAAATCCCTATTGCCCTCCCTCCTCCCGACACTTTCTCACTTTTGGGCTGTTGTCTTTTCCAGATGGTTCCAATTAGCATGGTCCTGGACCTTTTTATGTATTTTTTCAAACAAAGACTCAAGAGTTTCCCCTCCTAAATTCTTGTCTTTATTGGTTGCCATGCCCATATATGCTCTGCATGGTAGCTTCAATAAAGTCCCACTTCCTGCACATGACAACATTTTAAAAATCTCTAGTATTCCCATTATTCATTTTGGGTGTCAGCACATTTTCAAGTTAGCGATCCAGTTAAAGAATGTCCTTTCTTTAAACTAAGAAGAAATGGTTAGTGTCTAGGATGTCCTATTGCTCACATTTAGCACTACTGTAAGTCCACACACACACTGCTATAGATGATATCTGGCCATTAATTGGTTGTTAAAAGTGATAATCATCCCTATAGTAATGGCGCTTGGGTACACTTCTGTACCAACTAATGCTGCAGAAGGTGTGCTTGACCTAAACCAAAGGGCTTTTGAAGCCAAAGGTTGTATTTTAATCCTAATAAACCAATGATCTTTTCTTAATTCTAGCCAAGTAGTTTTCGATCCCCACTCAACTTAGATGAAAGTTGCTTGATTTGTTTCTTGATGTCTCAGTAAGATTTAAGAGATTTTATATTTTAATGTCTGTGACTTTTACTGAACAATGCCTAACTCTAGCTTGCAGTCTGCTAATTTGTTAGCAGTACTTGACAGATGTACAAATGTGTTCATAAAGATTTAGTCATATAGACAAGCTTCTTATCACATAAATGGTTGTCTTTTATAAGACAGTGCCATACTTACTTTGTGTGTTTGATACGAGCCTCATATTTATCAGCAAGCAGATTAATCTTCTCATGTCATTCTCAAAGTTAATTATTTAGAGTTTTTTATTAGATCAATAAAGAATGACAGAAAATGAATTATTTGGATTCGACTGAAAAGTTTTTTGACTTTCTATGGAAATGTTTTTTTCTGGCTTTATTTTACTAGATTACACAGTTAAGTTGAACTAAAAAGCACTGTAGCATTAATACAACATTATCCCAATAGAACAACTAATTAACATCCAATGAAGTGAGTAAAGTGGGATGAACGATAATGTTTACCAGCAACAAGTTCTTGGTTAGCTTCCAAAAAGTAGCTCTGCGTGGCTCACTGTTATTATCCGTGAGCTTTCTTCTGTTTCTCTTTCTCTGAATCAATTCATTTGATGAACTCCCCTTTCGGAGCCCAATTATTGGTAACCATGGAGGCCTGATGAAACCGGTCTGACGACACAAATGTTTCCTGAGAACACAAAGGGCCTTTTGTTTAGCTGATCTCCCAGTCAGTACTGAAAGGCAGATCAGCATGCGAGCCTGTTCTGCTAGGCTTACGATGAAAGGGCAAAGGGGTGAGGTGTATTGATAGAACTGTTGGGATGGACATGTCAGGGTCTTACAATGTGTGTGTGTCTGTGTTTTGGTTTTTGTTACTGTGGCTGGTTTGATGTTTTTCTTTGCTGGTGTCAAATCTCTTGATTCACTCCCTCCTTCCTGTGTGGAACAAACAAAGAGAAGAAAGAAGTTGTAAAGTCCATTTACTATAGGGTTTATTTAGACTTTCTATGATTTCTACTGTGTGCCTGTTAGCAAAACATGCCATGAAGGAATATTTGTCCCATCCGACATACTAATAGTAGTTTTTCAGGCCTGATTACTGGCAGATCTATTAGATCAAGTTGAAGTAGGCTAAAAGCAACACATCATGACATAGTCTAAAGAAACTGCTGAGAAACAGAGTTATTGATATTAGTCTGGAACGGGTTACAAAGCCACTTCTAAGGTTTTGGAGCTATTATCCTCAAGTTGAGGAAACTTGGAACAACCTGTGGTCAGTTGTGAACCTTCCCGAGAGTGGTTGGCCTGCCATTATTATGTTGCATTGGCAACCCACTGACAAGGTCACAAAAGAACCCAAAACATCTAAAGAACTGCAGTCTTCACTTGCCTCATTTGGTGTCAGTGTTCATGATTCAGCAACAACAAAGAGACCAAGCAAAAATTGCATTTATGGAAGCATTCCAAGGTTAAAACCACTGCTGACCAATAAGATCACAAAATTACTTTTTCAGATAGGGCCAGGTAGGTTTGGATTTTATTCCCCCTTAATACATGAAGTCCCTGTTAGTATTGACTCAGGTTGTAGTACTCTAATATGATTTGTTTGATGATTTGAAACACTGAATTGTATGCCCTCATATTGCTCAAGATAGCAAATGGCTCAATAGAGAGTAGAGTAAGAAGACAATCCTACCTGCCAGGAAATTATGAATTTAAAACCTGTTTCAGCGTTGAGACTCAGAACAAAGAAAAACAAATGAGAATGTTATATTTATATCTTTGTGTCACAGTCAGAGTGTTGAGTTGGATATTTTTGGATCAAAGCACTGTTTTCTATTTTAGCAATGAAATCTGACATTGCACATAAGATTTTTAGGTGTTTATTAGTCATGAGATACAAGTATAAGATATGAATAAAGGGCTCATAGAAATTAAACAAATCACTTTGGATTTTATCAACCTTATAAGCAGTTTTCTACCATATATTAGGAGTATTACTCCAAACACATATCTTCTACAGTATAATCTAATATCGTTTTCTGTGTCCCTGTGTGTGCCCCCTCCAGTGTTTCAGCAGCAGGCTGTCCACAGCCCTCTGGAGCAACAGAAGCAGAAACAGAAGCAGGGTAGCAGTGGAGGACCTGTCGCCTGCCAGAACTGTGGAAAGCCCTGCAAAGGGGAGGCACTCCGAGTTCAGAATAAACACTTTCACATTAAGTGTTTCATCTGCAAAGGTATGTAACACCAAATCAGAGCCACAGCCAAGACATAATGCAGATGCATGAACTGCACAATGAGATGGGATGTTACAAAAATGTTTTTGCAATATTGTGTGTGTTAATGTGCATATTGCAGCACATATCCTGGTCAATAGTCACTCCAAGAATCCTCACAGCATTACTGGAGGCCAGGGTAATGCCAGCAATAGTATCTAGTTAGACACCGTGTGGCTGAGATTTAGAGGACTGAATAAAAAAGCATTGGTTTATCGTTTTTCTATGTACTGTGATAGCACATCTACAGTTGAGCAATACAGTCATTATTAATGGATTGGTCAAAGCTAACCAGCTGTGGGTGGGTGTGTGTGTGTGTGTGTGTGTGTGTGTGTGTGTGTGTGTGTGTGTGTGTGTGTGTGTGTGTGTGTGTGTGTGTGTGTAATTGAGGGGTAGGGTGGGAGTGAGGGGATTTTTTCTTTGTACATATAATCTGGGAGGGTAGCTGCAAGTGTCAGAAACTTGAAATGTGAGCATGTTCCATTTGTGTGTATGTGTGTGCTTGTGGGTGGGTGGTGGATGTTTTTGTTTTTTCTTTTCACATGTGACTTTGAGTGTGTATTTTCACCACTCCCAGGCCAGACTCCCAGCTCGATTCTTGTGTCAGACTGCTGTTGTTGTCAACACACGCTCCGGTTGCTAGGCAATGGTTGGGGTCGCTAAAGTGTCGGCAGCTTCCTGGAGTTTAATCTTACACTGACCAGCAGACTCCCTGTCTGTACATTTACGCCCCGCCATTACCACTACCTCCATCTTTAACTCTGTTATCAGGTGATAAAGTGGCAGTGTTTGCAGTGCCATCACAAGATTATAAGTGTACTGCACTCAGTGGTCAGCTTGTTTTTGTTTAACTTAACAGATGATTCCTTTTTATTGCAAGTTATAGCTTAGATTTAGCATTTAGTTGTAGCATAGTTTTGGCCATTATTGTTGTGTAGACCAACACTGCATATTATGGTGCATGCTACAGACTACTGTATTTATAGCCTGTATGGCACAAAATAGTTAATAAAAATGTCATCTTTGTGGCTATTAATTTAAAAAGTCTGATTTGTCAATAATGACAGCATCTATTAAGCTGTCACGCTTTACTGATTGAGCTGTTCCTTCATGAAGAGCTTTTATGATTGGTTTGAAAAAAATGAGCAAATTGAGGTGATTCATGCCAAGTATTCAGTGAGTATGCTAATACCAACACACAACAGTCAGAGGAGCTATGTAAGGGTTCTCTTTACCCCACCCAAAAGTGCTTGGCGGTTCCTCCCATCTATAAATCTAAAGCATGACCACAGTAATTCGATTTCCAACGAATCTGGCCTGTTAAATGTGCTGATTATCCCAGCATTGTGAGCCCTAGGTGGGGAGTCAGGTTCGGTTAGTTATTAAAACTTCCAGATGTGGAATGATAGGAGTTTGAAACGTTTGAGTATGCCAATAAAATAAACCATAGCAGGCTTAGTGGCAATGGCGCTTGTCAATCCGCAGTTGGAAATTTAACATCAAAGAAAAGAGGAGACACCCAAAGGAGTGGTAGCAGCTTAATTCAACAAAGTGTAATGCTCATTAAGATTTTAGGTTTTTCTCTCAGTGCATGCTTCATGGAAGAGAATCATGGCCCCTGATTTTATTACAGTATTATCATCAGTTGCCTTTAGCCTGGGTGTTAGCCAAGAGGTTAACAGTGGCCAGATCTGAAGCAAGGAAACCTCAAAGCTCAGCTAGCTCTATTTAATATATCAAGATTTCTGCATGTTTATCATAATATACATAGTAGTAACATATATTCAACATATACAACTGACAGTGTGCTTTCAAGTGACAGCAGTTACTTACTAAAGTGATTAAGACAGTACAAGTACCTTCTAATGAATGTATTTCACTATATTTAGACGGGTTTCAAAGATAAGACATCATCAGTGTAATTTGAAACAAAGAGGAGTGACAATATATAGAAACCAGGTGAGGCCCAAATGCCAATCACAAACAAGAGCTTTCATTACATAAAAGGAAACATCTGCAAAAGCCTCAAAGGGTAATGAATGAGAAGATAACCAGAACCATGTGGCATCACTCACTGATAGAAACCAACTGACAGCATATAAAAAATATACTTTTTGAGATATCAACATCAAAATATTATTAACAACTGACATAGAAAAAATATAACAACTTCTGGGGACTGCATTAGACTAAAAACAGAAAAATATTAGAAACAAAATAAGAACTGAATTGAAATCTGTGTCTCATATTGGATCTGTCTCTCTCCCCTCAACCCAAGCTGGTGATAGATGCCCCTCCCAATGCCTAAATCTGCTGGAGGTTTCTTCTTGTTAAAATTTGTAAGAATTAAACTAAAGTTTTTCCTTCCCATTATCGTCAAGTGCTGGCTGATTGGGGTAGTCTTTTTTCTGTATTATTATGGAGTCTTTACCGCATTGAGGAAACTGTAATTTGTTGCTATATAAATAAATTGAATGCGGTTGGACCAGATAAGCTAATTTTCTGAAACACTTCACTGGATTCACGTAACCCTCCAAGTTGAAGATGAATCATTGAAAATCATATGTGGCATATGTGGGATAAAGTCCCACATAGAACTTTAATCGTCTTAAATATATTTTTAAAGAAAAGAAAGACAAAGTCCTTTACTATTTTATTATAAACATTTGACAAACATCCCAACCACCCACCCCCTTCATTAGTGATGAGCACTAATTGGTGTTTTTATTGTAGCTTCCAGCAACACCTAAGTGTGTGCTTGAGGAAGTGTGAAGACTGTGGCCTTCTGTATATCCTGTTTTGTCTGTGTCTCATATATCTTTAATCTAGCAGTGAGACCCCATCAACAGCAGACAGCTGCAGACAATACGACCTGGCCGAACAGCTCAGACAGACATTTATCCCCTTTCTGTTTTTACTCGCTTGAATGGCCATCACATCATCCAAACAGCATTTGAATACAGCGGGGAATACTCAAATGTGAAAATATGTGGACACACCCTAAAACAGATAAATGAGAAGTGTTAGGAAGTCCGCAGCTAAGAAACAGAGGGAAACTGAACATGTGCTTTACAGGTAAAAATTTTTTGCTTTAAATTATGCCATTCAGTAGCTTCAGAACATTTTTTTCAAACTTTTTCATAGTTCTAGTAAATGTTAAATATATTTCTCCCTTTTTTCTGTATCAAATCTGCAAGAGCTAAGGCCCATTGCAGTTCTTCCTTTTAGGGTCTATTTTACCTCCTGTGTAGTATATAGTTTCCCAGCATATACTGCGAATTGTCCCAATGTGTGCCAACATGTTCTCATCCCAAAACGTAACATACCGACACTATGTGACAAATCGTTGGTATGTTACGCTTTCGGCGGACAAAATGTCTGCACGTTATTTATTCAGAGACATGAGAACCGTTTGGAATGAACCTAGAGATCTACATTTATTTTACATTCTGATCATCAATCGCTTTGGAAAACACTATGAGATACGGTTACGGTTATGGTTAAGGTTAGGGTTAGGGCTGAAATACACGGCTGGAGCGTGTGTTACCACCACAAGTGTCATTCTGTTGGATTCCATCCACAATCTGGAGCGTGTCATAGGAACTATAAGACACCTCGGGATGTGACAAATTGTTGGTATGTTATGCACTGGGAATGAGAATGCCCTCAAGTGTGCATTGTGTTGTCTAACACACACAATTTAAATAGTATTAGTCGTATACAACATAGAACTTAGTGAAAGATTAGATTTACAGAATAAACCAACAGCAGGGATCGCAAAATCGCTACCCCGACGTCCCGGAGCTAGTGATATCTCCGGTCGGGCGACGAAAATCTATCTCAGCAGCGCCCGTCGGGTTATCATATAGCTAGCTCCGGCTATTACTACAAAAATAAACTACTTGCTTACCAATATCATTATTTGAATAAATAAACCGAGTCCAAAGTCATTAAGAAGCAGGTTACAATGGGGTTTCCACTCTGTGTTGTATGCAATTACAGCCTTTACGCAGAGTGTTTTGACATATTTATGGACTGCATTGTTTTTTTTGTACAATTACCCAACCAGTCTGTGCTTCTTCCTGGAAGTAAATAGACGGTGCTGGCCACATGTTAAGGTCCTCGCAGTCCAGTCATTGATGTTATAATAGCAGATGGTTGTGATGTTCTCAGTTGGGTGTTGGCTATTGAATTGTCTCCTTCTTGGAAGCCAACTAACCAGAACATATTTAGGGGAAGTGTGTGCGTGTGTGTGCATCAGTTCAATGACCGGCCCAATGGCTGGGGGAGGTGACCTCAAGCACATGTGTATTAGGGGTGCTATTGGGAGGGTGGACGGACGGTGTGGAAGTGTTCACCTTCAAGTAGAAAATAGACCTCCCTCGTCTGTACAGCAAGCATTTAACGTATTAGAATAATCAACCTTGGATTTTCTTTCCCAAGTACAATTCAATTAGCCTGCAAAAAAATCAGTGTAAGCAGACTGAAGATGCTATAGTTAAGGTTGTGAAATGGATTGGTATTGACAATGTCCTACCCACACCCCAACGATCCCACCCCACACGTGTGCATGAAGCGCCTTGAGGCAACAGTTGTTGTGATTTGGCGCTATATATAAATAAAGTTGAATTGAGTGGTGATTCATTGTAAAACACAAGCTGCAGTCAGGGTCTTACATTTATAGCAGCGAGCACATGCCACATGTATATTTAACCCTGATCACACACAAAGAGTCAAGGTCACCTTCTTGTAACGACACAGCATGTCAGTATATAGGGCCTCTGAGGATGAAGGATGTATAAAGATAGAACATCTTAATTTTTTTTGGAAAAACACACACACAAAATCCCAAAACAGTACTTGGGTACATTACTTGTGAACATTTGAAAACGGATTTTCTTGAAACTGGTCTTAATTCAAACTGTAAAAAATATTGTGGGTGAATGCAATAAGTGGATGCAATCTTGACTGAAAGCTATCTTTTCTGATACTATTTCGAGCTTCATTGAAATAACACAAACCACAAATTATCAAAAGATTACAGGTCTTGTAAGCTTAGTGTTTTCAATGTTAGTTTACCGATTGCTGAAGAGTTCATGAGTATATCCAGAACACATAAGAGAAGGGTTGCAGCCAATCTGGAGCTCCATAGTAGGCAGAAACATGTGACCTGAATAGATACAGTGGAAATCGCTCAAGTCTATCGTAAAGGCTAGGACAGAGTCAGCCATATGCTGCATGGCTGAGAGCAGCTATCTTGGGTTCGAATCCAACCTATGGCCGTCTGTGTTCCCTGCTCTCACTCCCTCAGCTTTCCTGTCATTTTTCAATTTACCGTTTCAAATAAAGCTGTAAAAAGCCCAAAAAAACCAACATGGAACCCTAACCATACTGTGTGTGGAGGTCCACACCTGTTATTGCCACTGTGGAGCTCCATAGTGGCTGCAGCCAGGTGCTCTTGACACATAAATGTTAGCTTTGTTTGTTTTTCCTTTGAGAAAAATATCTGCCTTCTTAGCTGCACTATATACAGCTAAGATTTTATGGTAGTTGTTAACTCTTTCTTTTATCTTTTACTTTGTGGCATGCAGCTTAGCTTTTTGTACTTAATTAGGAGGCGGCTGTTGCTAGCCGGTGAACCAAAACAGTGGGGAGTTGGGCTGAACAACTAAACGATGAGCCAACAAAGGTTAAGGTTAAAGTTGCCTTACAAAACTGTAAAATCTGTAAAGATTTAAACAGTCGCTTTGTTCATTCAGTGGGCTGGTTTCAGTCATTATGCAAATGTAAAATGGTAAATGGCATGTATTTGTATACCGCTTTACTTAGTCCCTAAGGACCCCAAAGCGCTTTACACTACATTCAGTCATTCACCCATTCACACACATACAAAATGTACTGTTTATAAGATTGGGGAAACCTGCAGTCAGCTGAGACTGAAGAAGTCCATAGGATGGGTGACGAAACGTTTCTCCCACTGAAAACACTACGTCCAGATGAACAGAATCAACTTTAGAGATAAGCAGAATGTTATTTCATATCTATATCAACAATGCAGCTTCAAATCAGAAGTGAGTCAAAAAAAGACCACAATCTGATTAGCGAGTCAGTTAGCCATTGCTAGCCGTCTTTTATTTCGTTGTGTCAAAATTAAATATATTTAGGACATTTTTAATATTTTTAGTAGGATATTTTTAGGATACCCAGCATTATTTTTGACTTGGTTTCTTCTCCAGAGTTTTAAATCTGTTACTTTTCTCTCTCACTAGACCTCACTTGTACATGAGAAAACAGATGCACCATATTTTATTTATAGACCACAACAGGGTAAGTTGGTTGTACATCCATCCATTCCGTTCGAGGAAAAGCTAAACAGACCTCATTTAGCATGAGGGAAGCACATTCACAACACACTGAATTCCTCTCAAGTCATTTGGAGTTACGCAAGTGCCTTCACTGTGCATGAGATAAGCCTTCAGAGACAGAAACAGTCTTGTTTTTGTAAAGTAATATCTGTCAGCCAGAAGACATTGTAAGCATCTTTCTACTGTAGTGTAACCCGTAAACCTACATCACGCTGACATATTGAGAGCAGGTAGCTTTCTTGATGTTGTTATTGCTTCTAATTATGACATAGATATTCCATGCTTATGGTGTGTGGTGTGTCAGAGGATTAAAAGGATTAATGTGCAAACAGACGCACTTCTGTGTAGCCCGAGCTAAAAAGTTGAAAACCTCTTGTATTTGTTGCAGTTTTTTGTTTTTGCAGTTCAGCGCCCGGACATGTTCTGTTCTTATCAGCTGAGTCTCAGGACAACGTGTCTAATAAGATGCATCGTGATCTCGTCTTCTTTGGTCCGAGTCCAGTGAAAACACCCACAAACTCACCTTCTGTTGTCATGGAGATTAGATGATTCTAAAATGACACCAGTTTTGTTCTTCTGAGTTCAGAGTTCAAGGCTAATTCTGACACTTTCATGTGGCTGTTAACACTTTCTTGTTTTTTTTACATTTTTGGTCACATCAATTAAAACACCAGTTTTTCTTTAACTCCATGGAAAAAGATGGAAAGCATTTCTGTATTACTTTATAACAAGTTACAGTTTTACCAAGTACACCACTGATGTTAGAATTCTAAATATGGACAAATCAGTTTACTGATTTTTATTTCCATGTCTACTGAGTTTATTCAACTTTATTTGGCTTTCAACATATGCCCCACCCCCTGCATTCGTAATACACATTCCAGTTTGCAATGAGACGGTATGTCATGTAGTCAGGCAAAAACCTTTTGATCTGCATTAGAGGCAAGTTTACAGTAACTTTGAGTAATCTGCAATATATGAACTATGTTACTCTGCTTCCCATTAAACAAATAACATACAACGATTTAGTGTGCTGTCACCTTTAATGTTTTGTGGACGAGTTATCCATGAAGGATGAGCTCATAAAGACTCAAGTGTTGAGCTGCTTAAGCAAAAAAGTTATGATACAGAGAGGAGAAAAGCCTGTGTGCCAACTGGCAGTGTAGGTATAAATACACAGGGATTGAAAGATGAGCTGATGGGAAACAGCATTTACTGAGTGAGGACGTCTGTTTCTCTATAGGTTTCTGCCCACTATGTCTCTTTCTATGTTGCTTAATAGCAAAGCTGTTTTCTTGTTTTATTTTCTCTCACAGTCTCAAGTCTGTCAGTCTAAAGTCTTACTTCAAGACTTATGTCATTTGAAAAAATTCTGAATCAAGCCTCATGTGTATTAAAGGACATTTACATTAAGTCTCAACGATTCTGAGTTCCTAAACCTTAAATGTCTCATAGAAGTCTACATCATTTCTGAAGACTCAAGTCCGAAGTCTTTTAAAAGCAGTCTTAAGTCATTTATAAACAGTCTCTTAGCTGTTCTTTCCCAATTTAACTGAATCACACGAAACCTGTTCTAAATCCTAATGTTCGTAGAATTACTTGAGTCCTGTTGTCCTTTTGGTGTTGGACGAAAAGGACAAAAGCTCCTTGTGTAGTGTCTTTGTGGGCACTTGGCTTCCAAATTTTATACTGACTGTCTCAGAGCATTTCAAAAGAGGCTTTGCTGAATTATTGTTTCTGTGGTTATATTTTATTCCTCGAAACATGACTCCACCTATCCATCCACTCAGAGTTACCATGTAGTGGTGTTTATTCCATCAAATCTGAGCATTATCTCATTGTAGACAGGTTGCCAAATTTCTGAACCGGATGAAAGGGAATTGATTGCAGCTGCTGGAAAAGTTTGTCTTCCTGCGAAAACATTCCTGCTTGTATTGTTGTTTTATTAGCACATCATAAGCCCTGGTAGAGCTTGATGAAAAAAAGAGAAATTGTGCAAATGCTCCACAAAAGTTATCCAACGTATCATTCAGAATCAGAATCACAGTAAAAGGTTGTAGTTTTAGTTTAATGTATGTCAGTGAAGAAAATTATTGCTGTACCCAGTGGGCTAAACCTCCTTTCAAGCTCATCCCCAGGCCTGGTTCCAGAGTGGGACCCTGGTATCCCTGTTCCTGGATCCTTTGATATTTACGTAGAGGGTCATGTGAAAAAGTCTTCTTTTGTTTTGTTTTTTTTTGACAAAGTTGCCTTGAGAGACCCCACAAAAAGCCCCTAGTAGCACTTGGACACACCTCTACCACACTAAGGTGGCGATTTACAGAGGATACTTTTTTCTTTTTGTTAATGTTTTTAAAAAGCAAAATGAATGCAGACATTTTTTTGTTTA
The DNA here is from genome assembly GCF_963969265.1 of Rhamphochromis sp. 'chilingali'. NCBI lineage: Eukaryota > Metazoa > Chordata > Actinopteri > Cichliformes > Cichlidae > Rhamphochromis > Rhamphochromis sp. 'chilingali'. The sequence continues at coordinate 18,947,378 of NC_137929.1, forward strand.
ATATGTTTATTTTGATTAAATTTATGTGATAACAATAAAAAACATATACTGATTTGAGCACATGAGGGACGCTGGTCATTAACCAGTTAATGACAGAAACTTAGGCTTGGTTAAATTTACTGGTTTGACCTGTCTACCAGTGAAATGGATCTTAATTACCACTGGAAAAACTCATCAACACTGTTTTTATGCAAGTTTGCTGACACACATCTTCCAATGTTCATGCAAGTATGTGTGTGAATTTGTGCTAAGAGCATGCGCTAGAGACATGGACAAAAGCACAGCCATGAATACTCATGCAATGAAGCTCCTGGTTCACAGTTTTTGTGCTGATGTTAAGAGCAGAAGAAGTTATTAAGTCAGCAGAGCATTAGCTATTTCTCATCCACTATGTCCCTCTGTACTCAGCAACATCACTCTACAACTTTACGTGGTCTGCCACTTGGTCCTTAAAAGCTTTCACTTTGCATCAATGCTGCTTACAATTGATGATGGAATATCCGGGAGGGAAGAAATTTCACAAACTGACTTGCTATTATAGTGGCACGCTCGAGTTCAGTGAGCTCTTTAGTACCAAACATTCTTTCACATTCTTTTGTTGCAATGGAATTTACAAAACACCTTAATTCAAAGATAAAGAGGTGTGGCACTTTTGTCCATATAGTGAACTTTTGGACATCCCTGCAAGTTTAAGTGTGTAAAGGTTCACTGAGCAGTGTCCAGGCATGACACAAAGCAGCACAAACTTCTATCATGTGTCTTTCCTGTTGTTTTTTCCAGAAAGAAAGAATTGGGGGGAAAGGCAGGAGGGGTTTTGTTTTTGCTAATGGAGAGGAAAAACAAAGCAAAGCTTTCCCTCAGGGCATAGCAGCTCTGTGATGTCATATGGTTGCTATGTTTGCTGTGTGTAATCAGGGTGAGATCCTGTCATGTTTTGTTCAAAGGCAGACAAACAGACACGGTTCATTATTTGCACACGGGCTAATAACACACCCATGCTCACGTGACCCTACTGAAGAAAACAATCAGACGTCTCAAACTGGCTCTGCGTACCACAATACCGTGTCTTTCTTTTACTTTAAACTCTGTGGATTTTTCTGACTTTGTTTTATAAAAGTAATATAAAAGAGATTAATTATAAAAGTATAGAAGTGGCTGTCTAGATTTAGATTAAAACTTTACCCTCGTCTCTTAAACTAACTTGTGGAGTTCCCATTCTAATGGTGCATGCAGATTTGTCTTTGAGCATAGAGCATACATTTTGAAGTTAGGAAGACTTTGTGTTGCATCCACCACCAGTTTGGATGATTTTGTTTTTTTGTTTTTTTTATGCGCCCTAATTTCATTGCTGGGTTGTTCACAGGTTGTGAATCAGCTGATTGGTGGGTGTGTTGCATGTGACTGATGTGTATTTTCCCAGTGAGGTGGTTTTTTTAAAGTTAATTCCCCTACTTTGTTTTCTCCACATTTCTTGTATTTCTAGGGTGTAGCATTTAATAAAGTGGATGCCTAACAGGTTTCTGATATGTTGTTTTAGATCTCTGAAAAATGCAAATTCATTCACTATCATCCAAAGTTTCCACGGTTGTTTATTTTGGCCTTTTGTGGAGCTGTTACTAACTGAGGTTAAGTTATTTTTAAATAAATAGCCAAGGGATAACAAGGCAATATCTTCTGCCTCTTTCACTGTGAGCAATAAAATTCTAGTATAAAATTCATTTGTTTTTCATATCTTTGTTTTGTTTACTATACAGTCCTATGTCTGTTGAATTAAACCTATACACTATATATTCATTTGGCTTGCTTTTAAAAACTGATAATTAAGGAAAAAAGGGAGAACAAATTCTGATGTCTGGTTCTTTTCCCTTTTTTTATCCATTTGGTTATTTCCTAATTCCACCCTTCCCTACATGTTTCTTGTCTCCTGGCTATAACCTCTGACTATTTAGAATTAGAATTAGAATTCAACTTTATTGTCATTGCACATGCACAGGTACAGGGCAACGAAATGCAGTTTGCATCCATCCAGAAGTGCTTTAGTGATATAGATATATTACAATATATATTAGCAATAGGGCTGCCACGATTAGTCGACTAGTCACGATTACGTCGACTATCAAAATCGTCGACGACTGATTTAATAGTCGACGCGTCATTTGAAGCTTTGTAAGATCCCAAAAGCAGGAATAAGTAGCAGGATTTAAGAGTGTAATAACGGACTGAAACAGAAGATGGCAGCACTGCATGTACAAGGATGCCAGCTGCCGTTAAACCCCGAAGAAGAAGAAACTGTGTCCCAGAATTCATAGCGCGGCCCAGCGCAGTTGTCAACAATGGCGGCAGCTAGTTAGTTTTAATATTACTCTTATTATTCTTTCTGGGTCACAAAATAAACGTTTAACATATTTTCAGGCGAGAATGTAGCTGTGTAAACCTCAAATATCTGCTCAGTTTATCAAGACACCACATATTTTCAAAAGCGCTCCGACGTTTTCGGAGGCGTCTGTTACCCACTAGCTCGATAGCTAGCCGGGGGCCATGAGAGCACCGGACTCCCGGCAGATCGTTTTCAAACCCACCGCCCTACTCAGGTTAAACATATACAAGTCACTTAGATAACTTAAAAATGTTATTGTTTGGCTTTTTTCAGTATTTTATTTGTTCCTGAGTAAATCGGCTGAGTTTATTAAACTCCACCGAAACAATCTGCACATTTAATTAGAATTCAATTAACTATCATCTTGTCTTTATTTTTAGTTAGCACAGACCTTAAACACTTAAAGCTGTAAGCTAATGATAGTTATATAAGAGCAGATGCTGCTGGTGCAATAAGCTGTACTTTTACGTTCAATGGATGATGATCTGACTAGTCGACTATCAAAATAATCGTTTGTGGCAGCCCTAATTAGCAATAATATAGATATGTGAGTATATTACAGAAATGGGTCTATTATGGTATGTTATAATGTACACGGTATGAAGTATGTTGTGAATATTCTATAACTATAAGTATGTACAGGCTGTAGTGAGTACAAGCTATGTACAGGCTATGAACAGGATATAAATATGAAAAACTATACAGAATATGAAATGAATAACTTTACAGAATCTGAGATATACAGCTATACAGAATGGGAACTTTGCAAGTTGTAAACAGTTGTAGGATTAAAGATTATTGAATGTACAGAATGATTATTTACACAGAGCTATACAGTAGTGCAGTTAAGATAAGTGAGATATGTGGATAATTCTACAGAGGCTATATAAAGTGCTAGTGGTTGTGAGTGGTGGTTCAGTCCATGTTATTATTGTGTGTTTGAGGGTACAGTTGTCCATTGTGGGTGTGTGTATGTTCAGTCCATGAGTTTAACATGGGTCAGATGTCAGGAGGCAGAGTTCAGGAGTCTGACAGCTGTGGGGAAGAAGCTGTTCCGGTACCTGGTGGTCTTAGTCCGGAGGCTCCTGTAGCGCCTCCCAGAGGGCAGGAGGGTGAAGAGTCCATGCGATGGGTGACTGGGGTCTTTGATGATTTTCCCAGCCCTTTTCAGACACCGCTTCCTGTAGATGTCTTTTATGGCAGGAAGTGGTGCTCCGGCGATGCGCTGGGCAGTTTTCACGACCCTCTGCAACCCCTTCCGGTCCGAGGCAGAGCAGTTCCCGTACCAGACTGTTATACAGTTGGTCAGGATGCTCTCGATGGTGCAGCGATAGAAGTTCACCAGGATGTCTGAGGACAGGTGGTTCTTCCTCAGAGTCCTCAAGAAGAAGAGGCGCTGGTGAGCCTTCTTGACCAGCTTGGAGCAGTTGGTCGTCCAGGTGAGATCCTCGGAGATGTGGACTCCCAGGAACTTGAAGCTGCTCACACGCTCCACAGCCGTCCCCTTAATGTGGATGGGTGGATGTGGGTCAGCATTCCTCCTGTAGTCCACGATGAGCTCCTTGGTCTTCTCGGTGTTAAGCAGCAGGTTGTTACTGTCGCACCACTCAGCCAGACGATCCACCTCCTCCCTGTAGGCGGCCTCATCGTTGTCACTGATGAGGCCAATCACCGTGGTGTCATCTGCAAACTTAATGATGGTGTTGGAACCATCAGCAGGTCTGCAGTCGTGGGTGAAGAGGGAGTAGAGGAAAGGGCTCATCACACAGCCTTGTGGTACACCGGTGTTCATTGTGATGGTAGATGAGCAGTGGTTATCCAGCCGGACATGTTGGGGGCGGTTGGTCAAGAAGTCCAGTAACCATTTGCAGATGAGGGAACTGATGCCCAGATCTGTCAGTTTCCTGATGAGTTGTGAGGGGTGGATTGTATTGAATGCTGAACTGAAGTCTATAAACAGCATTCTGGCGTAGGTGTTGTTGTTGTCCAGGTGTGAGAGGACAGAGTGCAGTGCGATGGAGACTGCATCCTCTGTGCTCCTGTTCTGGCGGTATGCGAATTGGTGGGGGTCCAGGGTGGGGGGGAGACAGGATTTGAAGTGTGCTAGGACCAGTCGCTCTAAGCACTTAGTGATGATGGGGGTGAGTGCTACTGGGCGGTAATCATTGAGGCAAGATGGGTTGGAGTTTTTGGGTATCGGGACGATGGAGGTGGATTTGAAGCAGGCCGGTACCACAGCGTGGGCCAAGGACAGATTGAATATGTCTGTGAGCACTCCTGCAAGCTCCCCAGAACACGCTCTGAGAACACGCCCGGGGATGCCATCAGGGCCTGCAGCCTTGTGGACATTGATCCTGCTCAGCACCGCTCCTACATCGGTGGGGGAGAGAGTCAGAGGTTGGTGGTCTGGCGTCACATCTGCTTTGGTTGTGGTTGTGGGGTTCCCTCGCTCAAAACGAGCATAAAAGTTGTTGAGCTCGTTGAGGAAGGAGACATCAGAGGATGCGGGGGAGGGTTTGGTGGTCCTGTAGTCTGTGATGGTCTGGAGTCCTTGCCACATGTGTCGGGGGTTGGAGTTGGAGAAGTGTTCTTCTACCTTCTTTTTGTAATGGTGTTTGGCTTTTTTGATGCCCTTCTTTAGATTAGCCCTGGCTGTACTGTAGGCGTGTGCATCTCCTGACCTAAAGGCAGTGTTGCGGGCCTTCAGGAGGAGACGAACATCCCGGTTCATCCAAGGCTTCTGGTTGGGGTACATGGTGATCCGTTTCTGGGTGGTGACACTGTCTGTGGTTTCGGAGATGTAATCCAGTACAGATGAGGCATACTGGTCCAGGTCTGTGTGGGTGAACATATTCCAGTCTGTGTTTTTAAATCTGTCCTGGAGCACTGCGTCTGTCCCCTCTGGCCACACTTTAATTGTCCTCACAGCAGGTTTCACACGTTGGATGAGTGGTGAATACCGAGGTGTGAGGAACAGGGAGAGATGGTCCGATTGTCCAATGTGGGGGAGGGGTGTGGCTTTGTAGGCTCCAGCCAGGTTGGAATACACATGGTCTAAAGTCTTGTCTCCTCTGGTGTGGCAGGAGACATGTTGGTGGAATCTGGGGAGGACTGTCTTTAAGTTGGTGTGGTTGAAGTCGCCAGCAACAATAAAAGCAGCCTCGGGGTGTTTATTCTGGTGTTTGTTAATGGCTGCAGAAAGTTCTTTCATGGCCAACCTAGCATTAGCGTCGGGGGGTATATACACGGCAGTGAGTATGATCGAAGTGAGTTCTCTGGGGAGATAATAAGGTCTGCATTTGACCATTAAAAACTCCGCATTAGGTGAGCAGTGACTCTCAGTAGTAGTGGAGTTCATGCACCAAGCATTGTTAATATAAATGCACAAACCTCCACCTCTGGTCTTGCCGGAGTCATCTGCTAGCCTGTCGGCTCGGTGTGTGTGGCATCCTGCTAACTCGATAGCATTTTGTTCCTCTCTCTCTTTTTCCAGTATGTGGCTGTGAGCTGGCCCAGGGAGGATTCTTTGTGCGGCAGGGTGACTACATCTGTACTCTGGACTACCAGCGGCTGTATGGAACTCGCTGCTTCAGCTGCCAGGACTTCATCGAAGGGGAGGTCGTGTCCGCGCTGGGCAAGACCTACCACCCACGCTGCTTTGTTTGCACCTCATGCAAGTAAGAAATTAGCATGTGGAGCAGAATGCAAATAACAGATTTCATTTTTTACTTTGGTATTTCCTAAAACTAGCAAGTGGGAGAAACATGGCTTTGAGAGCAGCTTATTCATTAAGCACATAAAGTCGCTGCCATTAATATACTGTGACCTTCTAAGCACCACTAAGCCATGTGTCAATAAATCGGGCCTGCGGCACTTAAAAAAGGAACTTTGCAGTTCTGCTGACTTTCATGACATTAACAGAAAACTGACAAAAGCAACCAAATTTTTGAGACTTTGCAACTGAGATGTGTTTTTGAAAGCATACAATAACGTGAAAAGGTGTCCTGCACATTCTGGTGCATCATCAGAGGCCTTGACTTAACATAAGCAAAGTCATTTGACCAGAACAGTTTATATAAAAATGGTGCTTTAAAAACATTCAATCAAATACTTCTTAAGGATTTGTTGTTTTAAGCGTTGGATGTAGGTGACAAGTGGATAATGAGTTAGCGCTTAAGTCAAAGGTAGTGACGAACTAGGTTTTGCTAGGTTTAGTATAAGGATTTGTGGTGATTAAACTTTAAGACGCTTAAGATTGCATGAACTGCAATGAGTGTCCTTCCAAGCATTTCAGTGCATGTGTATGTCCCTCTCCCCAAGTAGGGGCCAAGTCAGTCTAGGGGAACAAAGATTGTTTTTTAGCAAAAACATGAGAATAGTTCAACCAAATGACTAAAGAATCTGTAATGTTGTGAATAGCAAGCGCAGATGTGGAGTTTGCTAAGGAAGAGATGGATGGACATATGTTTATATACAGACAGGTTTTTTCTTAGTTTTCAAACCTAAAACAAATACAAAGTGATAAAGAGTGAAGACCGTCAGCCTTTAATGTGACGAATTATTAATGTACTCAGCACAATACAGTATGCAGTAACAAGACTGTTTAACATATTTCTTTCTTCAGTGTTGCAGTTTTAAGTTATTTAATTGCTTCTTAGCTTTCAGTAGATTAAAGGTTCTACAATATCTTCTAATTTGACAGGGACAAGTGCTCATTTCTTAGTGGCGATGAGTGAATACAACCGGTAGTTTCTTTTTGCTAGCATATAAAGGATTGGTTTGATAGCAGTCGCTGGGTTGACCAATATGCAGAACAAGAGGAAAGTCCAAGTAACTCGTTGAAAATCTAAGACGTAGAACTGTAAGTTTACTTCCCATTTGGGAAGGTCTCTTGGTGTCATTTCTAAACATCTGTAAATTCTGATCTTTGGCTCAATTCATTTCAACTGGTTACAAATACAAGTTATTTGTATATGTCCACACTTTGCCAAAAATCTAGAAGAAAACCCAAAACTGTTTCCTGAAATGAGAGGAAATTGGTTAGGGTGTTCAGGAACAACCCAAGGCTCAAGCCTGCCAAGAACTGGAAACTTTAAAAAAAATTGAACCATTCAGAGAAATCATTAAAAGCTCCAAATTGCCATGACATTCATGCACATGATGAATATATGACACACATATTTAGGTCAGTCCCACCCTTTTGAAGACACTTACCTTTTTACATACTCTTAAGGTAAGAGGACCTTTTTCCCCATTATGTTGGTAATGGGGAAAACCACAACCAATACAGCCTTCGTTCTCACAATATCATACAATTGATTGTCCCAAAAATCAGAACAGAATTGGGGGAAAAGGCTTTTAAAACGCTGCCCCTGCTTCCTGGAATAATCTGCAGAAGGAAATGAAATGATCAGAATTGGTTACCTTGGGAGAGTTGAAGTCTGTCTTAAAGGAACGAGAGAATAACTCTTTTACTCAGTGTGATAGTTTTTAATGTACTCTTAATTTGATCTGTTATTGTATATTTTACACATGTTGGTATGGGATATTGTATTTGTTTTAAATGTTATATACTTACGTGGTAAATGTATTTTGACTTTTGTTGCCATGATGCCAGGTCTCGCTTGGAAATGAGATTTTTAATCTCAATGAGATTTTTTTTTACCTGGATAAAAAAAGGACTAATAAAAAATTAATAAATGTTTAGCCCTACAAATCCACCGTACCCACAGGTCAACTACTTTTAAATCTTATTTACTGGAGAAATATTGTGTTTCAGAATTCCACTCTCCCATTATAAAGAGAACTCAAAATCGATCTTTACAGATGGAGACATCTCATAAGTATGTTTCGCACATCTCTCTTGGTGTCATTTACAAGCACATAAAGCTATAATAGACATACGTGTATAAATATAGGACACACGTGTCACTGCACACCAAACAGTTGCACTCACCTTTTTCAATCTACGTGCATGCGTCTCCTGTATAGTGTGTCTGTGTGAGAGTGTTGTTTTCCAGGCCCTGAAAGGTAATGGAAGCCTCTCGCAGGCAGGAATTTTAAGTGTGTGGTCAGTCAGTGCAGCCACTTTGCCCATTCCCACAGCTAGTGTAAAGTGTCTTTTGAGCTGGGGGTGGGTTTTCTGTGTGTGTGTGTGTGTGTGTGTGTGTGTTCATCCGATCATACTTTGGTCATCCCGTTGCTGAACCTGAGATCAGAATGTTCCAGTGTGGTATTTGGAGTTCCCTTACAACAAATGGTGCCTTTGTGATAGTAAATCACACGGGCCTTTTGTGAGCAATATAAAAATGAGGCTAATAGGACAAGTGCTGCTTGAAATGAGACATCATATTGTGATTAGTATATTTTTCGTATGTATGTCACAGTAAAAGGCAGTTATTTAGTAATCGAGCTGTTTTTCATTTTGCTGTCTGGATTTTCTTTATGTGTCTGTGTCTCTCCACATGCAACGGTTTAAAAGTTTAATGTGGGCAGCTAAGTGTTTATATTGGAGTTTTTCCAAGGTGAGTGTGAACAGGAGGTGCAGCTAATGTTAAAATAATGTCCTGCAGTCTGGTATTGTAAGCAGGTAGTCTTTGCATCTTGTAAATAAAACTCACAAAATGCTACTCTCCTGTTCAAACATATAATGATGAGTAAAAAAAAGCACTGCTGGTGTGGATGAATGGCAGTTAAAATTACATATGAGTCAAAACCATTTACAAATAGTGTCACTAAAATAGTGTATTTTAGACAGTAACCTGCTACCAATAAAATGATAAAATGATATTTGTGTAATATTTTAACATAAACATGGTAATATGATGACATTAATGCAGTAATAAACCAATAGCAATGAGGGAAAATGGGTTGATGGGTTTCAGATTTTATGCTTCCATCAACCTAATACCAAGAATTAAACTGTAAGCAAGACTTACAAAAACTCACAATGTCAGGTTTGAAGACATAACTTTTTGTCTATTTATGCATGAGTCATCTTTAATCTCAGCCATTCACAGTCTGCCAGGATGTCTTCCTCCCTCAGTAGCTGGCTGTGTCAGTGTGACAGCAGCTCCTAATATCACATTTCAGAGCTGTAGGAAGCTGCACGTGGCAGCAAGTCAGAGCCCAGCTCTGCCAAGGATCCATCATTCCTTCTGCATTTGACTCGATGACGGCAGCTGTTTGTGAAGCAGACTGCACAAACAGCCAGCAGACATTAACATTGTTTCATTGTCATTGCAATAACTCTTTAGCTGTATAATGGCATTTGTCTTTGGCTTGTAAGTGAAGCCAGTGTCCGTGTTGCACCTCTTTCATTTCCTACTAGATATTACAAACAAGAAAAAGTAGAAATTTAAAGATTTGAACATGAGATGTCAAAACAAAGATCTCCATCCAAAACCAATGCACTGACAGCCCACTGTTACAGGTTTTGGGCTTCTGGTGTCTTTCCAGCACATGCTTAAACATGACTGCAGGGATTTATCCACATTCAGACACATCAGCATTAGTGGGATTCAAGGCTGTCGTTTAGGTGATAAGTCCTGGTACTCAGTCACTGTTCCACTTTATCCCGTAGGTGTTGGATAGTGCTCCTAAAAAGAACCCAAGTACACTTCAGCTTAAGGTCATGAACAGATATCCCGTCATTCTCCTTCAGGATGTTTAGATAGACAGCAGAATTTAATTTAATTCTATTTATGCAGCACCAAATCACAACAACATGCACCTCAAAGTGCTTTATATTGCAAGATAGTCCCTACAATAATACATACAGAAAAAAAGCCAACAGTCATATAAGCCCCTATGGACGAGCACTTTGGCGACAGTGAGAAGGAAAAACTCCCTTTTAACAGGAAGAAACCTCCGGCAGAACCAGGCTCAGGGAGGGGCGGGGCCAATATGCTGCGACCGGTTGGGGTGAGAGAAAGAAGACAGAACAAAAGACATGCTGTGGAAGAGAGACAGAGATTAATAACAAGTGTGATTAAATGCAGAGAGGTCTAAAATTCATGAATTCATGGTTCCATTTATCACAACAAGTCTTTCAGGTCCTGAGGCAGCAAAACAGCTGCCAGACCATCACACTACTAGCACCATATTTTACTGTTGGAATGATGTTCCTTTCCTGAAATGCTGTTACTTTTACATCAGATGTAATGGGACACACACTTTCCAAAAAGTTTAACTTTTGTCTCGTCATTTGAGTATTTTCCCATAAGTCTTGGGGATCATCGAGATGCTTTCTGGCAAAACTGCGACGAGCTTTTAGGTTCCTTTTGCTCAGCAGTGGTTTTCGTCTTGGAGCCATTTTTGCCCAGTCTCTTTCCTATGGTGGAGTCATGAACACTGACCTTAACTGAGGAAAGTGAGGCCTGCAGTTCTTTGGATGCTGTTCTGGGGTCGCGTCCTTTTGGATGAGTCGTCACTGCACTCCTGGGAACGTTCACCATTGTTCCATGTTTTCGCCATTTGTAGATAATGGAGTCCCACAGCTTTAGAAATGGCTTTATAACCTTTTCCAGCCTGAGAGATCGCAATTATTTTGTTTCTCATTTGTTCTTAAATTCCCTTGGATTACTGCATGATGACTGGGATTTGAGGATCTCCACTGTGTCAGGCAGAACCTGTTTAAGTAAATAGTGGCAAAGAAAATACAGCAGGTTTTTAGAGACTTAAGTCTCTAAATATATGCGTTAACGACTGAACCTGATGTAAATAACCAATAAAAATATCCAACAACAGCTGACAAGCTTAATATATAAACAATTCTTTTGAAAGATTTAGGTTTTCCTTTTAACGGCTATTAAACCAGTTTTACATCAGTCTTCAGGGGATTGCATTTAGTCATAATAGCAGAGAAGAGTAAATAAATACATTAAGTTATATCAGAACATGTAACAATAATTAGTTACATATTTTGAGTAGTAGGCTTAGAGCTTGGGCTTATGACCTCAGCATTTCTAACTTTCTAGAGCGCTCTCTGGCATTTCTTGTGAAAGATATGATGACAGATCCTCCTTACAGGTGAAAGTCATCAGCATAAAAATACTTTCAGGGGTTGGAGGGTATTACTGATTGGTCTGTAGGGCCTTCTGAGGAGCCTTTTATGCACCCTGATGGACCAAATTTCATTTCAGAGTAGAACAAACTGTAATGTATCTGTCAAACCCCTCTGATCATCTACTGTTTTTCTCTTTGTTTGTAGACAGCCATTTCCAGCCGGTGACCGAGTGACATTTAATGGGAAAGAGTGTATCTGCCAAAAGTGTACCCAGCCTCTTCCCGCCAACAGCCCTGCACCCATACAGGCTGTCCACAGTCAGTGCTTTTCTCCTCTGTTTGCCTGTTTGAAAGCATAACTCATGCCATAAGTAAACTTCGGATTGTTTGTTCCTTCACTTAAATTGGCACTTTCCTAAATTGTGTTTTCCTCATAGAAAACAAAATGTCCAAAGTTTCTTTTGCCCTTCAACTCAGTTAAATCAAAGAACTTTTCCACTAAAAGAAAGCAAACTCTAGTGTTTGAATTTGACCTAGTCTTTGTTATTTTGTTCTCTGTACAGACTGCTGTGGCTGTGGAAAGGAATTTAAGAATGAACAGTCACTCGTGGCACTGGACAAGCACTGGCACCTGGGCTGCTTCAAGTGTAAAGTCTGCAACAAGGTGCTCAATGCCGAGTACATCAGCAAGTACGTCTGGCTGAATATACTTTCATTATCATAATACTTCATTAATGCTGTTATTTAGATTTAATCTAGATGCTTGCGCCTGTCTCTAACCTGCTTGTTTGTCTTGTGTCATTTTTACAGGGACGGGATCCCCTACTGTGAAATGGACTACCACGCCATGTTTGGCATCCAGTGTGAGAGCTGTAAGAAGTACATTACAGGGAAAGTCCTTGAGGTACAGCACTGCTGGCTTCCATTAAGAACAAAACCTTTTTTGGCTGTTAGCATGTAGCATGTGGTTCAACTTACTTGTTGTCTACTCTATATGAACATGCACAGGGAGAAGAATAATGGAATTACAGTAAATATAAATGCACAAAAGGAATAACTGTTGAAAACACTGAATAATCTGAATCGATAATCCCACTTAATCCAAGAATGTTGGTTCAGTTTATTCAGTGTTTGGTTTACACAGTAGTTAAATCATCAGTAAGGTGGTATTTCTAGGACAGCTATAGGAAGTTAAACCTCAGACTTGGCCATTCCTTCTCTTGGCCAACCATACAGCACTGATGTGCTGATAACCTTCATTTTTAAAATCAGATTGCTTGCAGTATTTTTTCCTACTTTGTTCAAACGCTTCTTGTCTAATTCTCAGTGACCCGACAATTAATTTATTAAATAAGCTTGTTCCTTCCAAGAGCTGCATTATTAGATTACACTGTTGACAGTGAGAGAGCATTATACTTAGTGCAAGAGGCTTCTAGTTGACAGTACAACTTAATCACAACTGCCATCTAAATGAGTGATATCAGTGTTTGTATGCCAGTGTGAACTGCAGGATATGATTCTGCAGGTCATTGTAGTGATGTTTCTGTTGGGTAGTTCTGTCATAGGGCACATATTTAAGATAAAGTTCAGTATGAGACAGTGAACCTGTACACAAGCTAAAGAATTATTAATAGAAAGTCATCATTAAATGGCTTACTTAGACTGGTTTTCAATTCAGATCAGTTTAACTCATTCATCCATCCATCTTCTTCCGCTTATCCGGGGCCAGGTCGCAGGGGCAGCATCCTCCCTCTTCCCGGCCACTTCCTCCAGCTTGTCTGGGGGAACACCAAGGCGTTCCCAGGCCAGCCAAGAGATATTATCTCTCCAGTGTGTCCTTGATCTGCCTCCTCACCTCAACTGAGCCAGTTGAGGTGAGGAGGCAGATCAAGCAGCGGCTCTACTCTGAGCCCCTCCCAAATGGCTGAACTCCTCATAGGGAGAGGCCAGTCACCCTTTGGAGGAAGCTCATTTACCCGCAGAATTCAGTGCATTTCAGTTCACTTTTATTTAAACAACAGTTGCCTCATGATGCTTTATTGTGCGTTTTATAATATAAAAGAGAGAAACCCCCAGCAGTCCATCGACGCCCTATAAGCTTAAAACAGAGTGGGTAAGTATGTGATCGGAGACAGAGAAAGAGGCTACAGAAAAACACAGCGAGTTGCATTTTACATGTTTCTCATGCTCATATTTCCACTTAACTGATTCCAGGACTGACCTCATTTCCCCAAAGAGACCATTAAAAATTCATCATATTTGCAAATGCAAATACATTACCTCTTGTCATGGGGGTTTACAGTAACACCACATACCTTAAAACAGCCAAAGGTATTTTGTGTGTTAGTTTTCTTGTAATTGCTGGTGTTTACTGAGCATGCAATTTACTGAGCATATAGTTGTTAAGGGTGCGTCTCTTTCCAGGAAACATATACTTAATATCCAGGTTGAACTGCACGTAGTCTAAAGTGAAGTGCTGCTTTTGTGGTTCCATAACAAGCTTCATAACTCCAGCAAAAACAAACACCCATATCAGAATAAAATGTTTGCCAAAGCTTAGACTTCTGATTGTTGCATGAAAACTACAGGGAGTTGAATCTCCGGGGTGATATGATGTAACACAAGTTAATGACATTGCAACAGCAGATGCAGATGGTGCGTGCGTTGATAAGTGCTGAAGGAATGATCCCCATTCTGGAAGAAGGAACACGGCAATAACAAATAAAAGAATAGTGGCAGAGAATCACGCAGCCAGGATCTGCTCTGTTGTTGAATATTCAGTGCAGTCTGACTGAGTCTCATGTTTTAGAAATGGAGCTATAGCACAGATTGCACACTGTCACCTGCCTCTCACCTCAGTGTCCTCAAATGATCACTTTCTTTGACTGAAACCATTGGTTCATCTTCATCAGTGAGCGTGATGACGCAGTGCATGTTTTAAAGTGTGTCATCAGATATGTGGGACAGAACAATGGCATTTGTGATCCTTATTTTAACACCTTTGCTAGAGTTAGCAGCATGAGGTGGAATTGCAAATAAAGTTATAAATGTCCATAGGATCTACCATAGAAAGACAACTTCAGCTAGCTAATAGTTAGCTGGGCTATTACTGTCTTATCATCAACATTCAGGGTTGAATGATGATGCTGTCTCATGCTAGCTGTGCAAGGCTGCACTTTGAAATAGTAACTGAAAGACTGTTCTTTCAAAATGCCGTGACATTTGGTTGAGATCAAAGAGCACACAGAGGTCATACTGCACTGAGTCAGTAACTGCAGATAACAGCAATGGAATTGAAGCTATGTTTATTGTTGCCCGGTGTTCCTTTTGCCATGGCATTTATTTCTCATCCAAGATGTTAGTCAGTCAGTCACTTTGTCAGTGAAACAGTGAGAGTAGACACTGTGATGTGTAACTGGAAATACTGGGAATAGTAAAACAAAAAGATGAAGAAGAACCAAGAACCTAAAAGAAGTCTAGATGCCTTTGAGTCAAGCACTTGAAACATATGTAACCAGGATGGCAGACATATTGTCTTGTATTCTGCATCTTTAGCCGATGCAGGAATATGAAAGGACATGAAATGAAGAAAAATTTTGGATGAGCAGCCCAAGGTAGTTCAGCTCATTTGACTTAAGCACTTGCCATGACCTGGATGATTAAGAACCTACACAAACATTATTGAAAGGTTTAAACTTACTGAGCTGAGGGAAAACAATATGTAACACCCAAACTATACCTGATGAGATTAAGTATTTCTGCTGTCAGCCAAGCATCTGTGCTACTGATCATTGCCTAATTTGCTTCATTGGCTTTTTTATTTCTGTCACTGTTCATACTGACTATTAAGTTCAGTGTTAGTTTGAAACACCTTCAACATCAGAAACAAGGCTTCAGTATTTTTTAACCATTTGGTTTCAGTGTTCAAGATCACTTTGTGGTGCAGTGGAGATATGAATGTCACTTTTTAATAAGGTTCTGTATTTGAATGAATGAGTAGATGAGAAGTGCTCGTATTCTAAAGCACTTTGAGTGGTCGGTAAGACTGGGATGTCAGTCCATTTACTTTAAAGTTGAATATATTCTGAGGTAAACTTTTGATTTCAGTATCAGATGACGCAGCATTCGTGCCAGTACTTTTCTCTTACAGTATTTTGAGCTGTAAAATCATGAGCTGCATATAGATCCCATTGCTGTTGTGTTCTAATAACCTGTGATGCAACACAGAGCTTGATGTATGTGCAATCAACTGGATTGCAGACCATAGACCATGTTTGTGTGTCTGTGTGTTCATACTGCCACAAATTTATTCCAGCCTTCTAAATGAATCACATTCCTCACCTGACTGGTTCCTGGAATTGCGAGATGAGCAAATGGAGAGAGCATTAGAGGTAGGATAATTTTGAGAAAACATATGGACTGTAGGTAGCAAAGATATAAAAAGCAGCTCTCCCATTATCTAAAGCCATACTCTGCATGAGATTCAGCCACAAACTTCAACCCTGGCTGACCAGCTACAGCCTCATTCCTAAGTAAAAATCAAATTAGGCTCTTTCAGTCTCAACTTCCCTCCAAACCATTCCTGAGCCCCCCTCTTCTTCCTTGATATGCCAGTCCTGCAGGATCCTGAATACGATCATTCTCCTCCCTGTGCTGAGAAAGGAAGGATTTGATAGCAGTTCTATCTCCTTTCCGCCTCTCTCATACTTTCCATGTTTGAATTTCAATCCTGTTCCAGCCTTTTATCTTCTTAGTTCTTTGAGTTCCTATGTCAGCTTCCTCTTTTCTCTCAGTTTCAGTTCAAATATGAACTTCTGGCATAGCATCTGCACCGTCTACCAGTTTTTAAACAGATGGCCTTTTGTTTTTCTGTCAGTAACACCTAGACTTGGAGTCTTCTTGCTTTTTTTAAGTACATTTCTGTGCCTGGTTGCCTCCTCTTTCCATCTGCTGTCCATTTGGTTGAGACAAGCATTAAGCAGGGTGTTAGCCAAGAAATATGATGTTGACATCCTGTTTTCTGGTATCCTACCCTATTAGAATGACGCAGCAAAGTGGAGGAGCCTCAGAGGTGTTGTACGTAATCAAACTGCTGTTACAGCAAGATGAAATCTCTTTGCATGGAGAGCAAAAGAATGACTCAATTGCAATAAACCACCTTGTTTTGTTTATTACTGAGTCCATAAATCACACGTGTTTTAGGACAAGAAAAACTGCCAAGAATGAGACAATTCTGCTCACTTTCAGTAATGGTGGTTTTTGTTGCCATGAAAAAAGACAGAATAAGGATCTGGTATTAAGAAAATCACCCAAAAGACTGTGGAACTTAAGAGAATGGGATGCTTTTTAAGGTTTGCTAGTTTGAATCCATGAAACAGCTTGAAAAATCTGTCAAGAAAAGGAAAACTCCCTCTGAGTTCCTGCTGAGGAAGCCACTGACCAAATGTAATATTTGCTCTTAA